>NC_135421.1:20198714-20861214 GCF_051991245.1 Festucalex cinctus | reverse complement strand
GGTGTCAGGTCATCTTTTGGACATGACTGATTATGTTTCATCATGAATCTATCAGAAACAAATCTAGGCCAAAAGACACAAAGATCATCAAACATGTCTGACAGGCTTCATACACAACAACAAAGAAATGAACGTCAACATTATTGCTTTGTTTGGAATTGTATTAACTGGAAGATTAATGAAGACAAGTAATGGCTTTGGGCTGAATAACATCATTGTCAGTAACAGTCTGGCCAAATTATTCCCTCGCTAACATTTAGTATTGAGGGGGTGGGGTTCTAGTAATACACCCATTTTGATTCAAAAGAAAATAGCTTTCAAAGTAGGATAAACAAGCAAATGAGTGATGTGGAGAAAATGGCCAATGCCCATTTGGAAAACGTGATTTTACTCTATGAGTCCCTGTAAAGTGAAAATAAATAAATATATGTTTTAAATTTGACACATCACAGAGAAGAGTGCCGTTAAATATGAATACAAACCCGGCAAGTAAATGAGGCTTCAAAATGGAGAAAAATCAATTTAGTGTCCCTGCTCTCATATACTGTGGGCATTGAATGCGTGAAGCGCTAGCCATTAAGCTAGCTCGCAAGCTAACAGGCTTCCTGGGCTTCTCACGGCTCGACTGCAGCATCACTTCCTTATTTGGGAATTTAACACTTTTATCAATAGTGGACAGATATTAAAAAGGTTTCTCCTATATAAATGAATGTTTTGCCACAGTTGGCCATTAGCCACTCCAGTGGACACTAGTGCAAGGAAGGAATAAGTGCCTAATTCCTTCTATTCCAGGAGGCCTTTGCAAATAAAAAAAATATATTGGGACATCAAGCGACAGCTAAGGAGTTATATAATTGTTAAAATATCCAAGTATTGATTTTGTAATTTGAGGAAATGGCAATTGATCATGAGTCCACTAAATTGGACTTTGGACACCATTAGCTGACTACAACTTAGTGTTGCTGTGACTTTGTTGCTTTTGAAAATAGTTCATCTGGAGTAATTTTTTTTGTGTGCTTTAAATCATTATTTAATTTTTTATTATGGCAATATTTTATGGCTTTTAGTCCTCATATGAGAGTAAGGATCCTGGTCCTGGTGTTTTGTAATCTTCAGGTGCAGAACATGCTAGCAAAACCTACAGGATAGTCGACCATATACCATCTGACTCAAGTGGGGATGATGACATCGGCAGTGATGATGAATGGTTGCCAGAAAAAAAAGAAAATTACTATATCTGTACTTCATAAAAAAGTCATTTTTCTTTGGGTAAATATTTTTGCAATGCATGTAGTTTTGAAATATATTAAAAAAATATGTGGGCACAATGTTAAAATTCAAACATAATTTCTATCGTGTTTACATTTTTTTTTCTGGTTATTTATTCTTTTCTTACAAACATATTTAATCAGTTGGTTAAATGCACGTTGTCCACCCTAGTGGACAACTAGACATGTTACCAACTCCTTGGTAAATATGTTTAAAAAAAAAAGAAGTGGTTTTGTTCATGCCTAAAGAGGAATAAAAACAGTTGAGGAAAAAAATGCTTATGTAGGTCATAATTTGTGCATGACAAGCTGGTCTGTGAATAGTGGCAACCAGGGAAGATGCATTTTTGGGGTGTAGGTATAGCTAGCTAGCTAGCTAGCTAGCCAATTGTTGTAGTCGTAGAAATTGGCCTATAGCATTAATAACCTGGTCGAAATTGCAACAATGTCAATGAAGGCGCTCAACATCTTATTTTGAGGTTGCGAAAGTCTTAGTTTACCATAAATGTCACACAATACAAACACTGAGCATCAAATCTGCATCCACAAATTTGACAGTGATTAGTTAACAATATCCAACTGGAGGTTTATCATTGAGGTCATACATTTTGAGAGCTGTTCAACTAATATTTTAAATATCAAGTGTTGACAAATGAGCCCTTATTTGAAACATACTACACCATTTACACGACCACCATGCACAGTGACCTCAACAATCAACAGCAAAAAGTAGCAGATAATTAGCATCCTCAGAGGAGAACTCACAGCACCATCTGCAGTCCCCATTAGTTTACACTGTCCAATAATTAATGAACTGTTCAGTACCGGCAACGCAGCACAATGAGGAGCAGTTAAAGAAAGAAGGCGTCAACATGTCTACGCTAACACAACTTTACTTTTTCTCTCCCGTCTGACTTCCTTTGCTTTCCTCTTTACAACTCAAGATAGCCTTAAAACAGGGTGCACAATGAAAAACAAAGGGTTTAATGCACCCCCTTCCAATCACACACATTCACTCATTTTAGTGGCTCTCTCTCACTCCAGTGCTTTATGGCGCTGTAAAAGGGGAAAAAAAAAAAAAAAAAAAAGGAGACAATGGACAAATGGTCATTGAAGAACAGCCTCTGCAGCGAGTGTTAAGTAGTCACACAGTCAGTCATGAAGTCGGTCAATAAGATCACGTCATGGTCACAGAAGCCTCCTTGACGCTGAGATTGCGCCACATTGCCATAAAACAACCGTTAAAAACAGTCCGCAATCTGGCTTGTTTGCACACAATTTAACACCAGAGAGACGCCACCCTAGAGTGTAAATGTGAACGAAGAAAAAGATATGAATAGATTCATATACTGTAGTTACCTGCTGTTATGTTACGTAACATGAGCCAACATTGTGGCTGATGCTTTTACATAATTAAATGATGCCTAAGTGGCTTATCACAAGTTTGTCTTATCAAGATAGAATCTCATACTCAAAACTTTTCTTTTCTTTTTTTAAACAATTCATCTCAATAAATACGTACTATATTTATTTTTCTGAATATATTGCGCGCATTGGAGTTGAAAGGAGATTTGTCATGGATAATATGGCATGACTCCTTCTTGTGACTGTCTCCAAGTCAATCCTTAATTCAGCACTCTCCTGTGGCTCCCTGTGGATCTCTAAAAAAAAATAGTAGGAATTATTTTTTATGCATATTTATCTTTATTATTAGATAAAATATTCTTTAAAGGAACGAGTGATTTAGATAAAATGAATAAACATTTCTAAAAAAAAAAGTCAGTCCACATTTTTAAGTTGTCAGAAGAGATGATATGCAGATGAAAAAGATTTTAAAAGTTACCTAAAAATATCCAAAAAGGAAGAGGAAAAGGAGAAAATTACCATAAAATATCCATTAAATTGCCCGACAGTCAGAAAATTATTTTTAATATGGCAGAAAAGAAAATCTTAAAAAAACTAACTGTAAAAAAAAAAAAAAAAGTATCCCAAAATTTACCAAAAAAATTACCAAATGTCCACAACATTGCTAAAAAAGTCAGAAATTTTGATTTAAGAAAAGGCAGTAAAGAAAATATTCAAAAACAAGAGGAAAATCCCGAAAATGACCATAAAATGTCCACAAAATTGCCAAAAAATGTCAGAAAATTGATAGCAAAAATGGCAGAAAAATGTCCAAAAAGGGAAGAAGCAGAAAACGACCACATCCATAAAATTGTAAAAAATTTAAGAAGTTTGACAAGTCAGACAAGCCTATTTTTAGTTTTTAATTTTTAATTGTAATTTTTCAGACTTTTTGTCATACATTTTTGAATGAAAACAAGTCTGAAAAATTGCAATAACAACAACAACAACAACAACAACAACAACAACAACAACAACAACAACAATCATCCAAAAACGGAAGATTAAAGGCAGAAGAAAAATTTATCTTAAAGTATTGGATGCTGCATATTTTAGCACCATCTTGGGCCCTCAGTACATTAGATTAACACTAATACACCGTTTCTTTCATCAGAATCTTCAAATGTTTTGTGGCTCCAGACAGATTTTTGGTTATTTATTTGGCCTAAAATGGCTCTTTTGACAGTAAAGGTTTGCTGACACCTGGTACAACATATGCACGAACACAAGTCAAGAGTTTGTGTGAATCCCTTTGCTCTGCAACCACAAATGTCCGAAGCCAACTCCACCCAAACACTGCGGGCTCTCCCGTGGTGACCCCCTACTGTTGCCCCACTCCATCAAGACTAATGGGTTGTGACTCTTAAGAGCGTGCGTATACACATGCACGCACACGCGCGCGCACACCACGGCCCTGAGAGAAATAATGGCCTTATCTATCTGTCTCAACAATCTGTGTGACCCCTATTACGCTTTTATTTGGCCGAACACTATCCCAGACGCAAGCGTGCACCAACGCGAGTCAAATAAATAGAAAGTCAGTCCGCCCGCGATGCCATTTGGCTGAGTCATGTTTGAGGAAAGCAAAACATCCGGAACAACTTCTTCACCACCTGCTCCAAATTGGGAGCTCAACTTCCCCTCTCAGCGTGTCGTATAGCGACCGTATACTTTCATGAAGCCAGAGGATGTGTACATTTTTGTAACACTAAATTATTATTTATTAACTCATTCACTCCCAACCATTTTCACAGCAGCAATCCCGTTCCCGACTGATTTTGCGAGGACCACAGAATATAATGTTCTATTGCTATAAAAACATGGAACCTTTCAAAAGAAAGATTAAAGTCTCTTCTTTCATCAGGAAACAAAAAGTATATTTCTATCTGTTTCTGTTTTGCAGCAATTGACATTAGAATATAGCTAAGTTTCAGCATTACTATTTAGAATTGTGAGTAATTGAGCTTTTTTTCAACATGGTCCTGGATGATCTCCTTTGCTCTGCTGCCACCTGCTGGTCATTTGTGTCATAACTACCATTTCTTTTTTTTTTCTTTTTTTTTGAACATATAAACAGATGAACAGCAGAAATAAAACAGAAAACAACAACAATCAAAAGAGAAGAAAATCCCAATAAAATAATCATTCAATCAATCATAACTTACATGTTCAAAAGGGAGTAGGAAGAAGTTAAAAACTTATCTAGTCCTACCCCTTTTACTCAATATATTTAAACTTATTTCATTATTAATACAATTTTAATTACTAATTATTAAAAAAAATAATAAAAAAAAAATAATAATAATAAATGATATATATAATCCAAGTTATATATATATATATATATATATATATATATACATATATACATACATACACACACACATATATATATATATATATACATATACACATATACATACATACATATACACACATATACACAAGTGCACTTAACATATTCACATTTACCAAAAACATATATACATAAATTTACTAAACATATACCATAATACCTATCTAGATCATTTACACATACTCACATGTACATTTTTCATATTTTTCATTTCTGCAACTGTTCTTTGCAGTTGAGAGGCTGCATCAAAGCCTTCTATATGCTCTAGCATAAAACAAAACAAAATGGATAAATCCGTCTTTGGGACACTAAAACATATAAAATAAAACGTATTTATACGTCTTTGGGAGCAAATGAGTTAATATTGTTCTTGCCAATTACTTCTGCTTTACTTTTGTGTAAAATGAGAGAGGAGGGAGACATTCACAGGTGAGGAAAAAAGAAAAAGCGAGCGCGTGTGCACGTGTGCCTCTTTGAAAGCATTGTAAGGATAATTTCACGCAATCATCAGTCATTTCAGTATCAAAAGGGTGCGAAGAAAAGCTTTTTAAATAGCAGCCTAATTGTTTTAATAGTGTGTTACCCTCCCTCTCGCTCCCCCATTCACAGCCTCTGTTCTCCTGCACTGTATTCTAATGACCTGCTCACAACTTTGTGTCTTTTCTTCTTGCGCACGGACACACATTTGTGAGTGACAGGTTGATGAGAAGTTTTTTTTTTTTTGGGGGGGGAAATTCAACAGACAAAAAGTTGATGCGCCATTACAAACATTACACACTTTTGCCGACGGACATTTCAGCATTTTTAGGGGTTGGACTGTGAAATGCAGAAGAGGCGCAGAGTAGAGACTGATGTGTAGGTGCATCATTCAATTAGTCACAACATGCCATTCATGCCGCTCTATTTTCTATCTCTCGTAGTGAGAGAAATATGGCAGCTGTCGGGGCTCATGTGCACAAAACGCAGGCGGGCGCACTTGCGCGTGAGCACGGCGAGATTGACGGATTGTCAAGCGATGTCAATCACTCAAGTTGTTTTTTCACGTTAAATGCTTGAAATCAACATACAAAACGTTTGATAGCGGGTCAGCCGGTGTCGATTTCAGCTGACTGGGTGAGAGATGGCGGCGTGCACCCTGGACTGGATGACAACCATTCACATGTAAGGAACTAGAAAATTGCGAGGCAGATGTGCTAACCACTAGGCTACTGTGCTGCTCCAGAGGTGTCCTGAGGTGAACAATGGAAGTCAATAATAGAATACAAAAGAAATAATGGGAAAGTAAAAAGCTCACAGAGAGAAGAGAAGAATGAGAATGGGAAAAGGATAAGGAGGAAATCAAGCTGCAAGTGCAATAAAAGATATTGACCAATCATAAATCAGCACGTGGCTGCTGCACATCCGCCTTCAAGTGGGTCCTCGCTAAGTGATTGCATTAAATGACCAGTCCGCTGACACCGACATCACACTAGCACGCTTGCACACGCACGCAACACATGAGAGAAGCCAATAGTAAGAAGGTGGTAGAGACTGAGAGAGCGAGAGTGCAAAGGTCAAGAAGTGGAAACAAGATGGAGACACACATGGAGACAGATAGAACCACTCACACACATGCATTTTTTTTTTTTTTTTATTTCTTAAGGCAATTGTTTTATAGTCAGGGGGTGACCAACAGGGTGCCCACCAGAAACAGGTAACCCCCCCCCCCCACCCCCACCCCCCCACCCCCAGGTAGCACATAAGTAGCGTGCGGGCTTTTCCTCAATATAGTTCCCCAGTCAAGTGATCATTTGAAAATGTTCATATTTGCAAAGATTGATGGAAATAAAGTGTTGCATATTGATATTTAACGGTTTCCTAATATGCTAAATCATTGTTGATGATCATTGTGAGAAATTAACTACTATAAATAAATAATAAATAAATAAATAAATATAAATATATATATATATATATATATATATATATATATATATATATATATACATATATATATATTAGAGCTGTCAAACGATAAGATTAATCACATCTTAGAATTTTGATTAATCATGATTAATCACTGATTTAAAAAGCCCCCCCCCCCTGCAACATATTTTGCCCACTAAATTTGAAGCGCACCTGTTGTGTTAATTTTTCCAACATTTAATGTTATGGGGACGTCTTCAAAAATTTATCTCCACTGCACACGCTCATCCTGCTTTTTCTAATCAATTAATTGTTTGCATAATTTAAAATGGGAAAAAATGACCTACGGCATATGTAAACATTTATTAAATGCTTTACTTTAATGCATGTAGTTATGTTTATTGCTCAAACTCCAACAGCTATCTTTAATGTAACCATCCACTGTCGGCTAAAAAGGATCATCTGCGGTCAAAATTAATAGTGTGATTCATCTGTGGTAATACAATGATTAAGTTGTAATATCTCCATTCACC
Source organism: Festucalex cinctus (assembly GCF_051991245.1). Taxonomy (NCBI): domain Eukaryota; kingdom Metazoa; phylum Chordata; class Actinopteri; order Syngnathiformes; family Syngnathidae; genus Festucalex; species Festucalex cinctus. Next base: position 20,853,748 of record NC_135421.1, on the reverse strand, counting down.
ACAAGATGGCAGCCATGGCTGTGGGAAGTACGTGTGCCTAATACGTGGTTCTAGGTTCGAATCTCGAGTTTGCATGTCCTCTCCGTGTTTGCACAAATTTTGTTCCTGTACTCCAGCTTTGTCCGACATTTCAAAAAACACGTCAAGTCCATTTAAGACTCTAAATTGTTGGTGTAAATGTGAATTCTTGTTTGCCAAAATATGCTCTCTGAATAAAGTTGTCTCATCCAATATAACCTCCACATTGCTGGCATATTTACTTTGAGTTCAACAAGTATTTACATTGAAAACTATCAAGCACCTTCCTCTTATCCAGGTCATTACGTATGAAATGATTTGTTTTTGGCTGAAAGTAAAACCGACGCTTGCCGTGAAATGGATCCGCGTGAAGAGTCAAAACAGCTGAGCGAGATTAAGTAGACTAGCGGAGAAGACTCGCTCATTAATATGTCTGCGTGTGTGTTTACGCTTATTATTCATTCATGGGGTTGCTAAGAAACGACAAAGCCATCTGAGGAGCAGGCACTTTGTTGCCCTCCCTCATTTATAACTAAATGTGCAAAACACACACACACAAACGGGGGCCAACGTGTAATCTGCAACACAACGCGAGCACGCGACCCCGCACACCCTCGCTCGCGTTAACTCGCAGCTTCCGTTTGTGCGGCGGCAGCCTGACGAGTCGGCTTCCTCTCCTCCTACACACAACTCAACGGGAGCATCCAGCGTGTTGCGTCCCAACATCAAGTATCATCATCATTATTGACGCCATATAATGTCCACACGCAAACATTTTTGGTTCCCTGGTTGGACATGACCTCGTTGATCTCGGAGCGATCAAACAGGAGTTCAATCCAAGTGATGATACTTTGATGTCCTTTGTGAGCAACTGACATGAAAGGGATACAAGAATTTGAAACAGGGTCTTTTTGCCCTGTTTGAAATATGCATGCACCCGTAACGTGATCCTAATAAATTTGTGTAAGGGGATTTGTAGCCAAGGCATGCTAAATACGCATGTAATTGGTGGTTTGGTCAATTGCTGTTTACCACGTAGGTAATATGAACACTACTTTTTACATGGGAAATACAACGTATTTCTAATAAATCTCACGCATTTTGACCATGATTAAAAACCACCACAGCTGGATGAGGTGTGCAGAACTATTTAAAAAAAAAAAAAAAAAAAAAAAAAGTTACTCAAGGGATAAAGAATAAACTTCAGCTTGCCTTGGGAGACATCAAGTCTACCACCTGAGCCATGCCACTCTTGCTGTTTGCCACTATATGGCATTGAGACCAAAAACGGGTCTCTTGGAGAGTTCTGCCTGACACTAGCAAATTAGCAATATACTAACACAGCAGGAGTGGCATGGCTCAGGTGGTAGAGCGGCTTTTTTCCAATCTGAAGGATGTCTGCTCATTAGAATTCATTAGAATTTCTGAGTGAGATAAAACCTGTTTTTTTTTTTCAAGTACATATTACTCTCTCTTTATTTGTATTTTTTTTTACAGTGATATAAGCCAATACTTCTCAATGATTTTCTGTTACGTCACACTCGGAAGCAGAAAATAATTCGCACCCCCGCAACTCTCCACTGCAACTTAAAAGTGCACCTCTGCATAACAGTGTATCCTTATTAACGTCAAAGAAAAAAAAAAAGTGGAATAACGTTTTTTTTGTGCACCCTGTGCACACTGACAATGGTAGCACCACTGCCACCTACTGTAGTGGATGTGCAATTACACTTTATTCTAATACGTCCCAAAAAAAAAAAAAAGTCCTAGGCCCCAGAAGTGCCTGCCCCACTATTAGAGAAGGGCTGGTGTCGGCCTATCCACCCATTTTGATAGCCTCACTAGCAGTTTCTGGCATGCGCAATATGTTCAATTATAAATGCAGTGAAAATAGCATAACTGAGAATTAACAGCTAGATGTCCCACAAATCTGCACTGGGCTATGTCACTCACCGCAGGTAGTTGGAGGTTGAGCCACAGCTCCATGCTACTTTCCCAGCACCTGCTAGCTAGCATCGAGCTTTGCGGGCTAAAATTGCAGCTAATGCTACATTCATGTGGTATCAATATTATGGTATATACCACATGTAGAGTAGAAAATAGCCCGTGAACGGCCCCTCATGTCGTATTTTCCACTGGATGACAACTGGGAATTAATTTTGATACCCGAGTTTCCGAGTTGAGAGAAGTTTTTGTCCGCTAGCAGGTTGTTTTAGAATCTACACAAATACGTAGCTTACACAATTCAATGTCCTGTCCTTTACAACTCATTATTTGCCGCAATTGTTCAGTTTTATGAGCAAAAGAGTATGTCAGCTTCCACGTGTATTTTTTTGCTACAACAACAAAAGCACATCAACAGAACGTGGCCGTAATTAAGAGTTTCCGAGTGGTAGGGTCCATATTTCCCATAGCATGTGAAGGCAAGGTAAGCACATTGCGGAATCACTCCGTAGTCAGTAATCAATACCCAAGTTACGTTTCTGCCAAGTTGAATGTCACAAATTCTGTAGCCACTCAAGAAAATACAAAATTCCACTTGTTGACAGCACCGCCCACAAAAGTCATGTGATCAGTTCAAATACACAACACATCAGCTCGCTGAACAGCGGTGAGAACCGAGCGACACGAGAGACAGAACCTCCACAGGTGATCAGCGCTGTCTGGGGAGGAACAAGAGGTTCAGTGAAGTGCAACAGTCCATGACCTGTCTGGACAAACACACACAGCAGAAACAAGGCGACCCGTAGCTTATTATCACCTGGCTGGACATGCTCCATTAACCATCGAGGAAACACACACCTGGCGCAAGCACCAGTGTCGCCCAAGGGTCACCCGACAAGGGTTGACCCATATCTCGAGGAATGTTAGTGTGCATATATTTGCAAGCTTGGCATGTTTAGATGTGTGTGCGTATAGTCCACTGCCATCGATTCTCACAGCGTGTCACACACGGCTGGCTGAGCAGCTACAGGAAAGAGGAAATGGGAGGATTCCGAGTGTGACAGCGAAGGCGGCATTTAAGCGAGTAAACGCTGGTGTTTGTGTGTGATCGCCGGCCGTATTTCCTCGCCGGTCTGCAAGGTTGCACGGGTCAGCGAGTTGGACTGCGTACAATGTGCACAGACAATCCAGCATCTGCCACCCCCCCCCAACGCTTCTCGTCTGTTTGCACCACTTGAAGTTGCAGACAGAGAAGGTTCGGTGTCAGTTGTAGTAACTCAGAGAGAAGAATGAATTTCGTCAAGGAAGGGAGGCGACCTGATGTGATATGCTGACTCAGTCGACAAGTTGTGAAAACTGACTACAGCCTCAATTAGGTTGATCGCAACAACTCAAGGACACTGAACTGATTAAAAATACTTTAGAATCCATCTCTTCTGAATCCACCCATCACCATCTCTTTGTATCACATTATATATATGATTCGTTATAATATTGGACCCTCTGGAGTCCTCGAGGTGGGGCCTAGTGGCCTGGCCTCTACCCATGGGGCCCAGACGGGCTCAATCCAAAAGGACAACGTGGGCTCACCAATTGTGAGAGGGACCAGAGTGGTTGAGCGCAATGTGACCTTGGCGGCGGACCAAGGCAAGAACCTCGGCAGTCCGATTCTTGGCTACAGAAGCTGGTTCTAGGGATGTGGAAGGACCCTGAGCTGGTTTTCAAGATCGAGAAGTTGTGAATGGACATAGTGAAGCTCGCCTCGTGTTCACCGCGGTGGATGAGAGGGTAGCCTGCTGCCACCTTTGCGTGGGGGGGAACTTGTCCTGAGTTTTGTTGGTGCTCAAGCACCAAACAAGTGTTCAGAGCACCAACCCGTTTGAGCGCTTGGTGTTAGAGAGCGCTGCTGCTGGGTACTCCGTTGGGACTTCAATGTTTACGTGGGCAATGACAACGAGATCTGGAAGGGCATGATTGCGAGGAACGGCCCCACTGATAAGAACTTGAGCGGTGTTCTGTTATTGGACTTCCTCCCTGGGTTGTAACGTTCCCCGCCTGATACTCCTCCCCCCCCCCTGTTTTTGGCCCCTTCCCATATTATACAGAGCTTTGACCTGAGCACCAAAACAATGACCAGATCAGTTTTTCAGAGCAAATCATGGAAGATAGGTCCACCCACCAAAAACGTCTGCGGAGGAACACAGTTTATTGGTTTGAATTTTGTTTCTCTCAAAAGTATCTGTATCTGCATCATAGACAAAAAATCCATCCGACAAAATTACAATCATATTAAAAGCATTTTCTAGCATTCTGCAGCATAGTTATTGTACAGGAGCCAGTTCAAGTATGCTAAACATTCTGTTCGTAGCGGGTGCTTTTTCAAGTTATAGAACTTTGCACTTATGACTTGATATGCAAAGCGTGTGTAGGCGGGATCAAACTGATGCGAAGTGAGTCACTGACTGGCTGGAATGAAACTAAACAAAGCCAATTCTTTGGAGGTAGTGCAAAGGAGAAAGGTGATATAACAAATTTAAAGGGAGTGCGGAGATTGGGGGGGGAAATAAAGCCAAAACAACAAGAAAGAAAGGTGGAGATGCGAGAATGAAACGCAGAGTGAATAAATCAGCTTTGGAATTGGATTTGAAAGAGAGAAGCATACTGGGGAGCCGTAAAAACAAACCGGACTCAAGCATTTATTTACACTCTGCATCCCTATTAAGTCAAATAGGCCACTTTAACGGGCTTGACATTTAAGCAGTATAATTAGCTACGGAAAAGCTCCAGTAAGTGTCCTGCAGGATGTGTGCGAACTGCAGGTGAGTGCGCACACACACATACGGAATATTGCGCGTGTGTGAGGCTTCTACAAATGTCAGTTTGTGTCAAGAGCTGCGCACGAGATGGTGTGTTTGCTCACTTTCCTTGCAGTCCGTCGTCCCGTCTGTCTCCGCGCTGCACTTTGTCTAAACACAACAATCTGGAAGCCTTCAGCCAGCCTGCGAACGTTAACAGGCAGTTAGTTCGCCTCCAGAAGTGTGCGGGTATGCCTGCGAGGCAGGAGGAGTGCAAGTGGAGCAGATGAAGAGCAGGGGAAAAGAAGAAAATGAAGTTTTTGAGCCAGGAGTGGAAAGTGATTAGTGTGAAGGGTCCAACACAAGTGAACGTGTATGTGTAATGGAACCTTTTGGAGCACAAGCAGGGAAACTCCCTTTGTGGTTACCTTTTAAAATTTTAAGTATTTTTTTTTTACGAGTGAGCGTTTACTGCTTACTGGTCTTGCAGTGTGTGGCATAGTTTCACTTATTTAGAAACAAATAAAAACAAATGATTAAAAATGAAAGTAACTAGAGCTGCAAGCAGCTATGAAGGGCCCTCATTGGCGTGCTGGCACGTCGGCATCCTGGCACATCGGACAAGAACCCTCTAAAATATATCTGTTTGTGCCAGGCTTTATGTGATTGCAAAATGTCATGAGTATTTGCCTAGGGTTAGACGCTCAAAAACAGCATCATGTATCTTTGCAAGCAGCGCATCGCCACGGCAACAGTGATTTAGCATATGACGCCAAGAGATTTTTTTGTAGGTCTTGGGCTATTACATACGCCTACATCTCTTTGTAGATCTTGGTAAAACGTGGTAAAATTGGGGCGGGTTTGTTAAAACTTTCTAGGTGGCGCTACTGAGCCTTTTGTGTTTTGTTAAACTAATAAAATATTCATTTGTTTGCCAGGCATTTTGTGTCAACAAAGTTTCATGTTTTCACCAATATTTAAACCTTTAAAAATAGTATTTTTCTCGGCAAACAGTGCGTCGCCACGGCAACAGTGTTCAACCTAGTATAAAGCCGTTTGGAAAAACTCAAGAAATAAATTTGCGAAAAAATTGAGATGAAATCATCATTATTTCAGTGCTATGCACTGTTATACAGAAAATACTTTGGTGACATTTTTGTTAGTGATGTGCCGTTTGATTTTTCTAATGTGAAATATACACATTGGCTCAATAAAGGTTGGGTAACACTTCCTCAGTATAATCTTTCAGAAAAATCCAATAATCAGGCCTTTTATTGAAGATGAGGGAACAATGCTGAAATTTGTCCTGATCGTCAGTATGCGTGTACCTCACTTAAAGTCTCTCACGCCTGAGGCGATGAAACACAATCCACGCCAGGTGAAAATCATTTCTCACGCTTTATGTTTTAGTGTGTGTGTGTGTGTGTTCTGTAGAAATACACTCGCACTGTTTGTGTGTCTTAGCCGGCTGAAATGTCCGCGTCAGGGCGTCTGGATAACAGCACACCTCTCAGGGGATGTATATGTACGTGTATGTGTGAGCGGAGGCTTTATGGCGCAACGCAAAGCAGATCTCCTGTTGAAAAGATCCATTAAATACACATCAGTGCACCTTCGCCCAAAATGTGATCGTGTATGAAAAATAAGCTTGTATAATTGGACACATGGAACAACTTCCCTCATCCTCATAAAGGCAGCCAACAGAGGCAGACAGGATAAATGCTTGGCTGTTCAAAATGAGTGAGATGCTTCACTGATCTGTTGAGGGGGAGGCTTCACCCTCACGACTTGTAGTGAGATTAAAAAGTTACTGATCTGTTAAATTAAATCTATGGACAGGTAATAAAGTTTTATATTTCCCCGTACGGAAGAAAGGAGACGAAATGTTCTTTTCCAACTATTATTTCCGAGGTTAAATTTGAATAAAACTCATCAGCGCCGCACTGATATCGAGTTGTGTCGTGTACTGTTCCAGCAGTTGTGATAAAAAATAAGAATGACAATCGGATGACATATGAAGGGAAAATACATTTAGACTTAACTCAAGCAAGCTTGTGTTAGCGTACCTGTCAGCCTTGTTTATGTCCTCCCGTCTCTCCGTCTCTGGATTATGTCTGGCCGCGACACGACTTTGTGTGAGCGTGCGTCTACGTACAGCACCTTTTTCAGTGAAATCGTCAAGGCTGAGCTTTAAATTGAAATCACACAGAAATTGTCACACTTTGATTGTTTTTATAACATTTCCAGTGGAAAGCTTTTCCAAATGAGCCTTGCTTTGTTATGGCAAATTCATTATATCCCTGTTGACAACACTATAGAAATGGATCTCAGCTTCAAAATTATATCAGACTATCAGGTTGCTTAAAACATCTAACTCTGATACGGGCTTCAAATAAGACTAATAGCCTCTTTGTTATGATCATGAGTGGTGAAGTTAAAGCACAAATGTGTTTTGTTAGAGTTTAACATGAACAAGCTTGTCAAAAAAGGCTTGTTGTTGTGATTGTTTCTTCTAGTGTTCACTACTAAATGCCACCAGATGGATCTACTGTATATACACTGGTAGTGTAGGCGGTCGGGCGGACTGACATACGGCCAACGGACAGACTGACCGAGTGTATGCAGACTGATGATTATTCTGAAGAGGCCGTTTGGAGCCAAATCAATGTGAAACGCTCCCAGGCTTAATGGATTAGGCTCCTTCCGTATCAGTTTGTCGGTGCAAAACGTGGCAGCCGACAAGACAGCAGAGGCCTTCTTCAAACGTGCTGTGGCTCGGGCAACAAGACTTACTCAAAGTTTATGCCCAAATTCCATGAAAAAGATGATAATACAAAAGCACACACACGGCGATTATGTTGCCATGTCTGTCAACAAAATGGTAACCTCATTTAAAACTAATGATGCTCTTCTTTCCAAGTTCTTAAGAATTCAAGAAAAAAAAGTGGCAAAAAATAAATAACATTACTCTGATATTAAATTTGCTATTTTATTTATATTATATTAATGTACTTTAACAACTTATAGGCCACTGTTCCTGGCTGATGTAGACCGTAGTGTAAGTTAATTCATTCCGTTACAGTTCTTGAGCAATCCCTCTCCAGAATCCAGACTGTTAATTTGTCTATTTTGTTGTTTGTTTGATTTTTTTTTTTTTATGTTCTCTGCTTTAACACGGTTCCAGCCAGGCAGCTGTGAAAAGTGGACTCCATCACCCAAGTACTTAAATCCGGTGATAAACTTGCTGGCTGTGCCAATCTTAGCACGTTAGCTTAGCATGTAGCATGGCTTCTTCTTTCATCATCCCTTCATGAGAATAATACTTGTCCGAAAAGTAGCTTATTCTCTGCCACGGAGGTGATGATTGCTGACTTCAGAATCGACGGAGGCTCACTAGTAGCTAACCGAAGCTCATGGCTAGCTAGTTAACGTAGCCTAAGTAGCACAAAGCTTTGTTGATCAAGATGGCAGTAGTTTGAGAGCCAACTTTGTTTTTTTTTTATATGAGAATCAACATTCTTCTCTGTCATCCACATGGCACCTCCGACATGACAATGAAGGTGAAATTGTTAACACTGTTTAGAAAGCGCATCAGCTTACCTTACGTTAACATCCGGTGGATATAGCCTTCACTTCCCATCATTCTTTCATGATGACTGATGTGAGGTCTAGTAAAGGTGCACAAACTGCTGTGTGATTTTCATACACACAAACACATACGACGACAATGTCAAACTGTTTGAATCAATGTAACAATTTAATTGAACTAATCTGAAGCTGACCAAAATATCCTTATTTTCCACGGTAATAAAGGGTCAAAAGAAAAGACAAAGGTAATACCTGGAAGTGTGTTTCCAAAGTTCCCATATTCATGAAATAATAAAGAGCATGTGGGCCGTGCTTGTGCTCATTTTCCTAATTGACCTTTCCGTGGACCTCACTGAAATGACAGGAGCTCTCTTCAGCATCACAGTGATTGACGAAATGCGATTAGAAGACATACGGTTAATATAAAAGGCACATCTGTCTGTGAGGGAACTAATGACGTTCATTAGGATTCATCTCATTTCAACTGGAACAATTTTCTAATTCTCGGAAAAGTTGAGTTGTTATTTGGGGTGTTTGCTTTGAGGCGAAACTACTGAAGACAATTGGCCCACCAAAACGATAATGTGTGTTTTTATGAATGGGCATCATTAGTTAGACAATAGGCGTTTTTTCACCGCCAGAACTTTTGGAGAACTTTTCAGTTTACCTTGGTAAAATTCAGTGGACATTTTTCCACCAACAACAATTACCAGGATAATTAAATTCCTCAGGTGGCATCCAAGTACTATCTCGGCAGCAGGGTCTTGCTGAGCCAGGCAGGAACTTTGAGGGGGCGGGATGCAATGGCCACGCCTGATTGGTCAAATTTGGGCGCGTTGTTTTTACATCGGCTGGACTCAAACCAACTCCTTTGAATTAATTACAGAGAACTCGAAAGACGCTGTGGAAACACAATTCTAAATTTCCTGCTGAACTTTTACCACCAAGAATTCCCTTTACCCAGAACTCAAAGTTCCTGGGCTTGTTGGTGGAAAAACGCCAAATTAGATGAAGTCTCGAGACAAATGAAGACAAAAAAAAAAAAAAAATGAAGAACAGAACTAGTTTTCAGGCACCAACGTGGATGTAAGTGATTCTGTCAAAATGATACAACCAATGATGAAATTGTTACTACATTTATTGATGAATAATGTATGTTTTAGGGAATAAAAACCAAAAACGTCTCCTCTTAAGAACAAGACTGTCGTACGTCTTGGAAGCAACCCAGTTGGCCATGTCCAAAAACAGCAGCTAATCCTCTTCCAGTCGTACTCGTTATCCTTTTAAACTGCTTTATCCATATTTAATGCTTCTTTTCATCCTGCACTCGCTTGTTTCTTGGACAGCAATCCAAGCACTGGTCACATGGCCACAAAACACGCATGATGTAACACAGACGCATTCAAACCACGACAGCCATATATTTGACCTCTAACTGCGGCTCGTCGACAAACATCCACATGAAGTATCGTGTTAAAAATGTGGACGGCTGTGTATAGAGAAATAAAGATGTAGAAATAAATAGCTTCTGAAAGAGAAAAAAAATGAACTGATTCTGGTTCTGACCTGATAAACAGCCCCGAGCTCTCAGCTCTGCCTCTCCTGCGCCATTCAAGCCTTCCAGGGGGATCAAATGGATTTTAGCAAAGAGTCTGTCCCCCACTTCTCCATGCCATCTCATGGCACTTGCCGTGAGAAGATCAGCTTATGAATCAACAGTGGCCAGAGCTGGACCAGCCATCTGGAGGTTTGAGGGTTTTGGAGGGGTTGTCCTAAGGCCTGGCAAACTTCTTTGGTTTCACTTCATCGACAGAAAAAAATGAAATGCATCAAGTAAGAGTCCAGTTCTTTCATCATCACAAGTTGGAAAAGTAGGGTGTCCCTCCGGGGAGTAGAGACCAAGGCTGGCTCTGTTCTCCATTTATGCACTACAACGTATTGTGGAACTTCATTGTGTAGTTTTGAGGGTAAAACTGCTAACGAACCAACAAACAACACAACACGTCCAGTCTCTGGCTTTTGCACTTGGTGGAGGTTATGAAATATGTCTGCTTCTTTTCAAAATTGCTTATTAGACACGGACTGTTTGCTACTTTCATTGTATCACACTTTTAAAAAAGTAATATTGTAAAAACCACCAATACTTTTCACACAGTGTATGAGCAGTTGTTGTTCTACAGGTCTACAATTGGCCAAATAAATACTAAAGTAGTTGAGCTAGACATGCTAGCTAGGCGGCTAACATGGCTAACTAGCATAGCTAACATCAGCTCCTTGCCACGCTGATGCTATTTTACCAAGTCAAGAAATACTTTTACTGTCAAACTACATCTTTTTTTATAGCATTTTTTTTTCTTTTTACAGTTACTAGAGTACCAAATATTCAATATGTTGTTTAAAAATGACATAGACTGTGCTCAGTGGAAATACATGTATTTACCGGAACCAAAGTAGCTTTCCTTTAATATGGGCAAAGGTACCATGATCTTGATCTTAGGAACCTATCCATTGGTGTCAATAAAAATATAAAAGTATGTTCTGTTTAAAACAGTCTAGGTGCAAGCACCACTTCAGAACCAAAAGACTTCCTGTCACCTTAAAATTCTTAGATGAGTCAAGGACCTTGTAAGAGAGAAAAGCGATATTTCTTTTTATTTTTTTTCTCCTTTACGAGCAAGATGCCGGATGGTTACAGCTGACCTGGTCTGTGTTCGCGCGCGTGATTGTGTGTGTTGGGCAGGAAAAGGGGAAGCAGCTGCCATTGGAGTTTAAACAAGTCGATACAGTGCGCAGGGGCAAGAGGAAATGTGATTTTTGCACACACTTACAGTACGTGATGTACCGGGTGCGCTTAATACACTGTCCATGACCCAGTCAGGATGTGAGGATTGGGTATGGCATGCACAAACTTGGGAATTTCCTGCAATCAACACTTCGCCTTGCCAGTGATTTTTACGATCACTTCCTGTTCTGCCGCAAAAACTATAAAGTCAAACATTCTATTAAGTTGGAGAGCTAATGAAACACATTTTTACAGAACAAAAATAGTTGAAGATTAAATAAGAAAAAAAGAACTAAACTGATTTGTAGGTATTTCAGTTCCCAGGAAGCCATTGCTATTTCACTTGCTTTTGTCAATACTACATTATTAGTATTTTTATTTATATTTTGGCTTGTTGCTGTAGCTACAGAAGGGTCCATCAGTCTCCTCACTACACAGTCCACCTCACCACAAAGATGTGCCCACAACATGGCGCAAGCAGGTTCCAATTTGAGACTGATGACTTTGAATGGGAAAGACTGAGTTCATCGTTTTCCACCGTTCAAACAACACTAATGGAATATGACACCATCACCAGGCACGGCAACAATTTGGGACATTTCTTTTTTTTTTTTCGTCCCAAATTAATTTTTCCCTCTGAGGCAGCCAAATCATGGAACACGGTCCCGCATATTCCTGGACTTTGTAACGGGTCTGTCACCCTTAAAAGGGAAACCGTCGTCATGTCAATTGCGGGTCTTCAAATTATATTCCTGCGCCAAAACCCTTCTTCTGTTTAAGCGAAAGTTGAAACTTTTCTTGCAGCATGCTTTTCCTTTACGTACGTGGCCTCCCAAAAGACACATTTCACCTCTTCTTTCTGGAAAGAATTTCATTGTGAAGGCTTCTGCTCATCCGTCTTCGGAGTTTCAGCCTCAATTCAATTGCCAAAACCGAAGAAGCAGAAGTTGCTGTGTGCTGAAACCCCCACCCCAACAGACCCCCTCCTGGGCCAAGCAGCTGTTGCGGGGTGAATACGATTATACTACTATACCCCTGGACAACTTCCCTTCCATTGCTGTCACACTTGGCACAGTGCCTACTGAAGTCTTCTTAGGACATCCAGGAAGTATCTGAGGACGTCCGACTAAAGCCCATCTTCTACTCACGTTTGCTTCTCTTCTAGACCAAAAATTATCAAAGCACTGTCAATTTTTTGGCAGTCCAAGTCATTTAAACAGTAATTGAGGATTTGGGGCTAGTCTGGCAGCCTTCAAACACTGTTTACAATCACAACAATCAACAGTCACAAAAGGGACAAAAAGCAGGTTGTCAAGCCGCTAATAATAGCGACTCGGAAACAAAACCCCGCCAAGAAGACTCATCCACACTCTGGCAGACATATTGAGGGAAATACAAATTTCCCTGTCTACTAAGCTTATTAAATGAAATGAATAATTGAAGCATGCCAATCCTGCCTTAGGATAGAGCCATTGCATAGCAAGTCAGTCAGTGGCTATTTCATTCAGTCTGCCAGTGCAATGATGTCGTTTCAGGCTTTGCAAGTCCGTACAGTCAGCAAATCCAAGCAGTTATTGCAACTACAGATCATGTCTGTTCACTTCTACTCACATTACACGACTGCAATAATGAGCTATATGCTGTATTTTATCGGGAATCATTGAAATAGGCTCTTAACACATTCACTGCCAGCCCAGAAAAAAAAAATGCATCATTTGACGTCTTTTTCCGTCAATGGCAGTGAATGAGTTAATGAAGTGCAAGCGTTGGGTGCGTGTGTGAATTTTGAGCTCTGCATGCACATTTTTTGTCAAAATCATTTCTGAACGTTCAATAACATGTATATATTCCACATTTTTTCACCAAAAAGTCCCCATGAATTCCCATTCAACAGATTCATATCAGTGATCAGAAATTCAAAACATTCATCTTATTCAGTTCACGCTGAGGACGATTGCAAAAATTCTAAAAATGTGTGCATACAAAAAAAAAATACCCCATTTCCACTTGCATATTGCACATTTTTACCTTTCATTTCACATCATTCAACATTCATTCCATATGATTCCTTATTTTCACCAATATATTGCATATTTTCACCAATATCAGTCCACATTTTCCTCCATTTCTAACCAATATATTCCATATCAGTCAGTATTGTTCTATGTCATTCCAAAATTCCATTTTTTCCATTCATCATTTCAGCATTCACACACAATTTCTCTAGAAATTGAACTTTCTAGTTATGTTTTTATAGAGTGCAAGTTTCCTTATTAACCCTCTTTTTTTTTTTTTTTTTTAACAACGTTCATGGGTCAATGTGGCCAATTGTAATGTTTAATCATCAAAAAAAATCATATAACGCAATGCAATGTTTTTAATATTAAAAAATAAAAATCCATCCATCCATTTTCTTAACCGCTTTACTACTTAACCGCTATTACTTACAAGGGTCACGGGGGTGCTGGAGCCTATCCCAGCCGGCTTCGGGCAGTAGGCGGGGTACACCCTGAACTGGTTGGCAGCCAATTGCAGTCACAACCTAACAGTAGGGTTAAAAAAAAAAAAAAAAACATGTTGCAAACTTTTGGGGGGAGGCTGGAACAGATTAATGGCATTTCACTTCATTTCAATGGGGAAAGATGATTTCAGGTATGAGCGTTTTGAGTTACAAGCATGGTCACAGAATGAATTAAACTCATATCTCATGGCACCACAGTATTACTAACTTCACTTGCTTAATTTTATTCTGGTAGCACTTTCCCCCCCCTCGTCAGTGGCACTGCAATATTTCTTCGCAGAATATTTCCCAGGCAAATTGACAACCTGTTAAGTCGGAACATTGCACCCACGCTACCGCATTCTGGAGCAGCGAGCGTCCCCGTAGGCCAGGTTGTAATGTAACGTTTCATTTGGCAGAATGTCTTTTAAAATTGAATATAAAGTAACACACGGGCCAAGGGCCATTGAGTTTTTCCACAAACTCACCCAGCTATGAACCAACATTGCCGGAGAAATATTAGTCATCAACAAGTATTGTGCCAATGAAGCTGTCGTTCCAGTATTTTAATTTTCACAGGCATGTTTGATCCAAACACTCCGCAGTACGGTGCCATAAATCTGCTGAACTAATAACTTTTGACATGTTTTAACACTGACACGAGGACTTAATTATTAACCATTATAATCAGTGATGAAGTTGCACACAATTTACAGTTCCACAAAATGAAGCGGTCGTGACTTAGGGAAATTTAAAGCCTTTTACTTTCTGTCCCCATTGGTCCAAAGGTGTGGGATATGCTAATTAAGTCTTGACTGATAAAAAATAAAATAAAAAATTCCCTCGGCCTCTGTGTCTCATTACGACTAACTTCACTGATTGCTGTCCAAGTCCTGCCCCTGTCGCGCCTGATAACACGGGAAGCTGTGGCAAAAATAAAACGCTTATTAAAAGTAGGCACATGACCCAGCAGGGCGGCGGCAGCATGCCAGAAAAACTCTAAACTTTGGGACGCAATCAAAGCAGCGGATCTACTTTTTCTAATTGATAATCAGTTGCACGTTAATTTATGGCAGACATCTATCGCTCTTTACAAAGAGGCAACTTATCAGCTGCCGAACGGACTAAAATTGGACTCACCTTGTAGAATATGCAAGGGTGGAGGAAAATCAGTTCTCTCGACTCGCACTTAATTAACCTTAACAGATGAGCAGAGAAAAGGTTAGAGCGGTATAAAAAGCAGCACAGACAACTTTATATAAAGACATCTGAGCTAATGTGTTGTTTAAATGTTTTTAATGCAAAAAATGTTATATACATGGATATAAAATGTGGTTGGACAATTATAAAAATGACAGCTATAGGATTTTGCAAACAATATATTTCATAAAAAATATTATTACATTTGTTCCTTCATACATTGGTCTCGGTGAGTACCAGAAGTTTTTTAAAAAAGGACTCTCGTATGTACCTTTAGATTATACCATAAAAAAGGCGCAGATCATGCATACAGGGTGTTTAAACATACACACTTTTCACAAAAGGTTTGCTTGTTCATTTGTGTAAAATGTGCTTATAAACAGCACGGAGACATTTGTGAAACAATCTGTAACTCCATATCAACACAAACATTCATAAAAGAAATGTGTAAAAACAAAAATGAAGCATTAACATATAGTGCAAGGTGTGTCAGAAAAGTTCCAGGACTGCTATGACAACATTTTTTTAGCTGATTTAGAAGTTTGTCGAAAGTGGGGACGGATATTTGAACATGTCAAGTTCATGTTTGAATGTGCGCGCATGACGTGCGCACTAGATGATGTCGCAATGCGTCCCCTTGTTCAAATTAAGACCCTCAAATGGACAATAGCAACTTTTTTTTCTAATTAAAAACAGATTATATACATTTCTGTGGTTTTTGCGGGAACCTGGAACAGATTAAAGGCATTTCCATTCATTTCAATGGGGAAAGATGATTTGAGATATGAACATGGAACTAATTAAATGTGTACCACTGTATATCATTGACGCCTTTTTAAATTAATCGCCTAAGTCATTTTTCAGATTTATCAGGAAACACAAAAAAATGAACCATTTGTATCATGAGATGATTTATGAAAAAAAATGTTTTGCAAAAAAATAAAAAATATGTTGTAAGAGAGTGACAATTTGTGACATCATTCCTTGAATGTTTCTGACACACCTGGTCGTTGACCATTTGGATTAAACGCAGACTTGTAATGATCGTAAAGTTGACTGCATGTAACATTCACATCCCAGTAAAGTGGCGCTTCTCTTCTGTAATCTGCTATTAGATTTTTTTTTAAACACTCATACACTCTCCACGCTCACAGTCATACTGCAATACCTTTTTCAGTAATAACTTTAGTGAAGAGAACTATGATTAACCTTGGCACTAAAAATGTATTCCTCCCACTGCAGAGTTACATTTCCATGTTTTACTCCAAACTCTTACTCAAACCCACATTCGTGAATCTTGCACTGCATCTTCTAGCCACATTCTTCCTCCTCATCTGTATCCCAATTTAATTTCTTATCCCTCGATTCAATTTATTCGTACCTTCTTTGTTTGGCCAAAATTGGCAAGTGCGATTGCTGCCAAAATGAAATGCTTGACTGGAGTTTTCCTCAAAAGCAATTCAGCTGATTCTGAAATGTATTTTTGTGCATGACATTAATACTGCTAAACGAGAAAAGATGTTAACACAGGTTCGAACGCTTAGTTCTGTGAAGTGACTTTCGAGCAAGTGGTTAAATGGTGTGCCGACATCAAGTGGACTCTCCAGCTCGGTTCCTGTGTTGCACTTGAACACATCACCAGGCCATAGGGATAGAACAGGAGGATCTGGACTGATATGACTACAAAAAAAAACAAAAAAAAAAACTTTCCAGTTCTCCCACCTCCACTGACATTCAGGTAAACAGTTGAAAGCTCTGCTGAAATCTTACTTTGGTGTGCGCGTTCAATATACTGGCTGTAAAAACAGCCACATTTATTCAATCTCACATTATCGTATGTTTTGAACACAACAGTGGTTTTGGCCTTTTTTTTTGTTTTTTTAACAGTGTTATGTTCTTTACTTTTGTGTTATATGTAACTTTACTACGTGGAGTGACTAAAGGTTTTCGTACATTCACATAAAAAAACAAAACAAAATCAAAGATAAACTAAATTAAACTGAATTAATTATTGCATCTTCACATTTAAATGAAGTGGTCAAAACGTCGATTCAAGTGTGTTTAAAATGATATATCTTTACCATTTCAATAGCATCATTTATAAGTGCAGAAAGGCAAAGTTTCAGACTTTGTTTCGCGACCGATCAGAATATTGTTAGGTGTTAGGTGTGAAAGTATTTGGTCGCAAAGTAGACCCGATGAAATCCTGATCCTGATGACGGCGCATGACGAAACAGTAATGGAGTTCATTTGTAACCAAAGTGGTGGTCCAGCCAGAAGACTGGCTAACATTTCCCTCCTGCGAGAGCAGACATGGTTCTAAAGTGACAGAATGTGGTTTGTCAAGGGAGGCAATTAACATGACTTCAAACAAGGTGATATTGTCTATAATGGCCTACAATTAACCTCCTTTGTCTAGCTTGGCGACACACTTCAAACGGCAGATTGCGTTTGATAGTGACAGAAATCTGATTTCCACCATGAAGAGCTTTGATTTCAGTTTCTCATTGGAGCACTAAAATGTAGTTTTGTATTAAAAGACGGTTTGGATTTTCTGAAGTTTCCTCTCTAGATCCAAATCTACACAGCTGCAGTCATGGCATTCTTTTGTCTCGGGTTGGTTTGGTGCTGATGTTGCTGTCGTCCACTCTCCCCAGTGTAGCCATACTGTTCTGGACTGGGATCCACAAGGTGCCTGTTGGAATAGTTTCTCTTACATAAGAATCGTGATGCCGAGATGGAATTCTGTGGCTTCATTGATGTGTTGGGGAGAAATATCATTTGCATGACATTAGCATAAATGTAACCCGAGGCAGGAGCAAGTTTAAATCAGTGCTATTCAAAATAGGAGTTTCTTGAAATGAATGGAAGTGCTTAAAGCGTAGCCAAAAGATGAATTTCTAAGTTGTGCTCTCAAAAGGACATTGAGGTAATTTAATGCATCTCCAGGACAATTAAGAAAAAGTACAACAAAACTACATGCAGCTACACTCGCACATAGCTAAATTATGGACAAGTCAGACCGCCTGAAAAAGTTTGTGTGTCATTAACTTAAATAATTTGAATACTGTGTTGTATTCGGGCAAAATACACTGCCCTAATATTAAACAACCTGTAAATACTTTAAATGTGCAAATACAACTATATAGGACCCACTTGTTGACATATTGCCTTTTGAAAAAAAAATTCCACCAGTTTTCTTTGTCTTTTTTGGGGGGCTGTGGATAGTCTGCCGACATGGCCACTTTAGAGTGCCTCGTTGTCAACTAGCGAGCTAGCTGGGGAAAGGTGGGCATACGTCACACACTACTATGACTACTTCAATTTCTTCTACTACTTTCTTTTGTCAGCTGGCAAATACTTTTGGTGCATTACCGCCACCTTCTTTAGCGCGCAGCATCTGCAAAACAACAAGGATTAACTAATTTGTAGCACCAAAAGGCGCACTAACTGACCAGGATTCTACCTTTGGCCACAATGTGATGTGGAATTCAAGTCAAGGCAAGCCACTTGAAACTAAAAAGTAAAACATTCAACTAGGTAGCAGTGGAAGTTTCAAATCCAACGGAAACTCGTTCGTTGCCGTCAACACAATTAGGGATCTGGGAAGCCAAAAATATATTTTCCATCGTATATTGTAGACTATAATAGACTATCTGGATTATGAACTGTAACACATATCCTAATTTTATAGTCACATTTTAAAGGTAACATACACTATTGTAGCATGTAATCAACCAACTATCTTTTCTCGAAAAACTCTACAATCAATCTTAGATTAGTACCTAGGGCCACGTTCACCCTCAAAGTCAACTTACCTGTAACCTCCTCCACCGGCAGTTCCACGGCTCATCGTGTCGTACCGCAGTCCCCGAAGCGGTGGGGTCGGTGATGGGGGGACATCCTGTCGCAAGGGTCCTCTCTGTTGGGAGCTGAGGGCACAAAAACACGCAGTGAGGCAAAGACAGCGCTAGTATTATCACTCTTATACAGGAATACCCAATTAGTGGTGACTAAATATAGACCAAATAGTGACAAAGTGCGTCAAAATGTTGCAGGACTGATATCACCAAACTATGACTTGTTCCCTTTCTTGCAATTAGTCGACTATATAAATGTAACATCAGCTCTCTCCATTTATTTTCTATGCATTTTTATATTCATATCTTCTGAGACAGATTTTCTAGGAACGTGCCGAGTGACGAGGCCCTTGAGACCACACTTTCTAGGGAGAGTGATAAGTCATGGATCTTCGAGGATGACCTAAAGACCAAAAGCCAGGACCTTCAGTGGGAAAGTCCAACTTCATCAAGGCTCGAAGAAAGCAAGACTGAATCACGGAAGAATCCTTCCAGGAGTGTATAAAGATATGACAGAGAAGTGAAGGCTGATAAAGTGTTTGGATAGAAAATATATCTTTTGTGACGGCAGTCCTGGAATTTTTCTGACACACTTCGTACGAGTTGAGTAAGGATCATGAGCTCAGAAGAAAGTGTTGCATTCATTTACCTTGGGTGGGGGTAAAAACCAGCGTCAACTCCCCGAGGGTCTCCTGGCCGTGAGTAAGGCTGGCTAGGGGGGTAGTTGGAGAATGATGGAGGGGACTGCAAGTTCGGGTTAGGGTAGGACGGGGCTTTGTGGTAAACTTGCGGAGCTTGGGGAGCGCTCATGTAATGACCTGACCACGGATGCACGGTGTACTCAGCTGGATCCAATGGACCTCGTCTGGAAAAGGGAACATGGCAAATGATCGATGAGGACAACACACATTTATCATTTAACACGTGGGTAGTTCATTTTTGAGGAAAGTATCTTATTGCATGCAACCCATGGAAGGTCAAATATATATTAATATGAGTGCAGATTGTCATACTGCACTCACTGCTTTTCTTTATTCAACTCATTAATTAAGAATATATACCAGGAGCAACAACCTCGACTTACGAATGACCCTTTTCACAAACTCGTAATACCAAATGTTTGTTTTTTGCGCTTCATGACGTTTGCCAGCAGCTATGGCAGGCGACTGTCCTGAAAGTTAACCTGTCCCTGCATCAGTCAGCCAGTCTGTCACTGACTGTCCTGACCATGATGATGTCTCCAAGGCAGACAGATAAGAGGGCAAAGGAGGATAGGCCGATGTACAACTGCATTATTTTCCAACAACAGCGTACATACAGTATATGGGAGCTGCATGCATAAAAACAAATGGCTGCAGCAAACATGGGGAGAATAATGTTCATATCCTACTGAGAGCACAACCCACAACACAATATTTTGCTTTCCAGTGGCTATATTTTTGCCACGACTGTGAATCGGGTAAAAACAACAACAACAAAAATAAATCTAATTTTGCAGAATGTGAGAAATGAGCCACTGTTGTTTCAGAGAGTTTTGAAAGGTTATTTGTATATTTCTTAAATAATTCATATATTTCATAGACAGAGAAAGACTCAATAATGATACAATAGGGGGGGAAAAAACCCTAAGTAGTTGTTGCAGTCTTATGAGAGAGACCATATTGGTAATGGAGTGGAAATCCAGTTAGAATCTGTGGGGAATCAATTGTAAATCCAGTGGCAAGTTTGGAATTCTCCCCCCAGGAACCCAGTCAGGACTGCACAGCAGCTGGGGATTATGGGGTAATAATGAGAGTGGAAGCCATTACCGGCTGGTATGTACACACACATGCATGCATTCAAGCACATACGCACACATACTTGTTGCAGTATGAGACGTAAAACAACAGCGTCGACGTACATAAAGAAACCTCTAATTAAACTTTCCCAGTCACAGCCACCAACCTAAAATAATCTGTGAATGGCATGCGTGTGGGAAGTTATAGAGGACAACGTTCAGAGTTGCCACTTTTCACAATTATAAAAACCACGAGTGGTGAGTGGCGTTCATCTTGGATTGATTTACCGTCTGACACTGAGAAAGAGACAATGTTTTACTCTTTGTAGGAATTGATAAGACCTATTCAGAAAGTTCAATCTCCAAACCACTCTAGCAACTTTCCTGAACCTTCAGCGTATACTGCTGATGTGCGGTCACACATACAAACAACTGGGCCAAATTTGAATATTTTCTCTCTTTTGAGGTCGAATGTCTCAGGAAGATTATCTGATCAATTAAGAATTTTCCTCCCCAAAGACCAACAAACTTAATGTTGAACCTGTTCATTATTTCCGCTTGCGAATTTTACGGTCTCCGGAATTATGACGTCAAACGCAACGATAGCCAACTGAGAAGCAAAATTACATTTGTGCTCTTGCTGGACACAACTAGAAGCGCAACTGTTTGACTGTTTTTATGTATATCATAAGTCATTCGCCGCAATAAAATGACTAAGGTGTCATTGCAACCGAATGTAGATGCGAAATAAGATAACGTATGCCTGGGTTATTCAATGACTTTTTCTTCATTGTATTACTACAGTTTGGATGACCAATATGGCACAATAGTGCCTCTCGCAGGTCAGTGTTTGTACTGCGACTGTGGGAAGAAGTTGGAGTTACCGAACCTGTATAAAGTTTTTCAATAAATCTGTTCAATCCGTTTTTTTTAAGTTATGAAACACGTATACAAAAACATCAAGTAGCAAAACTACATAAGGAAGTGGGGAAAAAACAGGTTGAAGAGTTGAAGGGATAATTGGTAATACAGCTCGCTAAGCCACGGACTCAGACAGTGTTTTGCAGTAACGTGAGACTTTCTACTTTTTGGGGATTTCAGGTTTGCGATGGATTTGAGAGTAAACACAGGAGCCGTTATATAACCTCAGCACCCGCCCCTCAAACACACACATGCTCACTTACTCTTTAAAGTGCTGTACACAGCTGTTATCCCCATGTAAACACATGGACGCTCTCATATATGCACAAACATCAATCTTCTCAGTGTTTTCCACCAAACACACATATGCTTAAGAAAGACATACACAAAGAAAATGGAGTGAGTTGATTAAAAAAAAAAGAAACAACCGCTATCGAACAATGACTTGGAATGAGTAAAGAGAAGGAAAAAGATGAGATGGTAGGTTGGAGAGCAAGAAACTTGAGTGTGAGTGAGAGGGAGCTAAAGAGTAAAAAACCACACCAAAAAAAAATTAAAAAAAATAGAAGCAACAGCTTCTGGTGTTCTAATGTTATTTCTTGTAATAAATATGGCTCCTGTGATATCATGTCACAGCAGTTCACTTTCCTAATGCGGCGCTCTAGTGTTTTAATCCCAGAGGCAGCACAGTCCAAATAACATGGCGATAAAAATCTACTTTCTGTTATCTATTGCTCATCGCTGT
This sequence comes from Festucalex cinctus, assembly GCF_051991245.1. Lineage (NCBI taxonomy): Eukaryota > Metazoa > Chordata > Actinopteri > Syngnathiformes > Syngnathidae > Festucalex > Festucalex cinctus. Next base: position 20,831,618 of record NC_135421.1, on the reverse strand, counting down.
TACGTTTAGTATAACATAAATCCCTTTACGCCGTGCGATGTGATGGTAGTAGAGAAAAACTATGCGCATACAGAATGCAATTTAAAGTGGAATTCAAAGTTTTTTTTTCCCCCAGACACACTGGGCAGGCAACATTGCGGAGCGAAGCAGCTTCTAGTATGATTGGCAGTTGCCTTTGTTGACTAAACTAAACCACACTAAGCCGCCGCGTGAAAATCCTGGCCAGGTATGGAATTAGGAATCTTGGACCGTATGTGTGAGTTGTGACAAAACCTAATCTCGGCAAAAGAAAAAACATTACGGGTGACACCTGAAGCAGCAGAGATAGGCAGAAGCCAAATAAGACATTAAGCTATTTTGCTACTTATGGCTAAGTGATTGCACACTGAGTGTGTTTGTGTGACCGAGTGTCAGAGATGGTTTCTTGTTAGTTCAGCTGCCAGGGAGATTTGTGTTGTTGCTTTGGTGCCGAAGGCCCTTAGACCCGCCTTGATCCTTGACCTCGCCAAGTCACGCGATACTCCATTAGCTCCTAACTAACACGCATGTGGGTCAAAGTCTAGAGGATATTATCAAGATGGAATTAGGAGCATTACCAAATGCAAAGAAATAAAAGGCAAAGCATGAGCCAAGACTACCAAACATTTGATTTTGGTGGGGGCAACAATAATTCATTCAACAAGTATAGTGCTATGCTGTTTCATTATTACAAAAACATTACAAAATTACAAAATTATGACATTATTTTAAACCGATTAAGTATCAAAATTCGAACCTACAGTGGGGGACGCCATTATCCTGGTCACGCGTTCGTGATGATGTGTCCCGTGCATAAAACGAAAGCCGCCTTGGCTCATTTCAATGGGAGTTTGCTGACGTAATTGGCAAGAAAAAGACCGTCTTCGATCCCAAATACTGTTCAGTGTAAAGTCCTCAACACGTCCGGTTACATGTCATTCCGTATGGGGGTGCAGGGTGGCCGCTCCTAATGTGGGCTAAAGCGTGCTTAGAACACGACATGTAGTTTAGCTTAGCATTGTACAAGTCACGTCACATGGATGTTTACCGTCCACTTCGACTCGCCGGCGGCTGGATCTGCCAGTTTTCGGTTGGAAACAAATCTTTGGCGTGCGCCCTAAAATTCACCATGTTGTGCAAGTGTGTGTAACCAGGTGAATATGAATGTATTTTAGGGGTCCCACACACCATCCCCCAAAACTAACTCTGTAGCGCCTCATAGAAAGTTAGAAAAAACAAATTCCTGGACAAGAGTTTTCAAATCACTAAATTTGGAGGGCATCAAGACGCACAAAAAAAGACTCAAGGTACCATGCAAGAGTTGGACATGGCGTGAAATCTAGATGATCAGGGGGATTCTTAGAAGGCAAAATATTTGCGCCACCTTGACACCATTTTCTTTGACTAACAAGAAATTGGGAAGACTTGTATGTCACAACAAGATGCATGTAAAAGTCTTAAGGGTCTATGCCTAGATCTGAATTGGTCATTTTGGTGTGAACCGGTCATTTATGGAAGAATTCCAGGACTCAAATTTATCCTTATTTGATATTTTTTCTTGACCTGCAAAAGAAATATTTGCTCCAAAAGTGTGCCCTTGATACTTTTACCCAAGAAAGCAGAGCCATTCTGAGTTGAGATGACAGGACAACAATGGGCTTATCGACAAAAGGTCAAAATGTGCCAGACAGAAAAACTTGAGATTATGTTGAAAACGAACAAACAAGGAAATAGAAATGTAACACGTATCTGGATGTTTTTTTGTTTTGTTTTTTTGTACTTCTATGTGGCAAGGTAAAAATGAAAATTGAAATATGAGACTGAAAAAATAAAAACTTAAGATATAGAAAATGCAGCTGTAGAAAGGAGGAACAAATGCAAAAGTTCGGCTATACTGAAGGTCACCATGCTCAGACGGTCAATTGAAGTTCAAATGAAATAGGAAAACACTTGAAGGGCTTTCTACCTGTCTTTGTCAATAAAGCTCTTTCAAATATGATTCATTCACCAAGAAATTATGAATCACCAAGTGGCCTGTGCAGGAAACTAACATGATTACATTCTCCAGTGAATGGAAGCGCGTGCGCATATATCGAAACACACGCTGGTATCGGGTTTACGTGTGCGCACATGAGTGTGTGCGAGGTTGAATGTAAGGGGAAAACTGCAAAAAGAATATAGTCCATAGAGAATGAAAAAAAAATGTATTCGATAAAGGAAAGAAAAGGGGAGAAGGACAGTGGACAAACCTATTATAGGAAAGGCGAGGAAGCGGGAATGAGGACCTTCCAGATGGTAAGGGACTGTTGCCTCGGAAACACTGAAGAGGGCAGAACAATGGAGATTTGGAGTGCTGGTTCACAAAACATCAAAATACAGCAATGCCAGATGGAAACCGACTGGAGAAGTTTTGACCAAAAAACAGACACAAACTAAGGGTAACAAAATGATATAGAGAAAGTAAACGCAGAGATAGAAAGAAAAAACAATTGCTTAATTATATCCCCTACATGTTATTCTGCTATCGAGATTTGTATTGCGGCAAAAGGAAGGTAGGTCAAGCCAGCATGTAGAGAAAGAAAAATGAAATGAAATGTGGAAAATAAAGGTCCTTAATTGCAGACATAAGGTTTCATTATTTGGTGAAAAAAGCCACAGCTTGAGCTAAATGAGTAGCTTCGGTATTCTGACATTTGACAGTTGCTTTTAAGCAGATGTCAAGCTATAAATACCATTTTCTCTGTGGTATAGAATTCATTGTAGATTAGGTTAGCAAGGTATACCTTGATGTAAAAATGAAATTGTTTCATGCTGTTTGCTTGTCACTCCTGTAAAATATATACAGTATTTGTATATAATTAATAATAAGATTCTCCATGGGTATCACAGGTAGTGCTAATCATTGGGATAATTGTCACAATTAATCATATCAAAGACATAATTGTGCTAAATGGAAACTAAACTTATCAGATATAGTCTGTAACAGCCGTAAAATAATCGTATTACCAATGTGGATCATGGAAGTCCAGTGGGTTTAATTGGTGCAATTGGGCTTGAAAGTATCATACCTAACCACTTAGACAGTTTAGTTGGTGACTTCCAGAAGCATCATGATATCCATTACTTGTACCATGTTTAATGAAACTACCTCAATTATTTCACATCTTGAGCCAATAAAGTCTCTGCTACGTGTAATAGTTTCAAGCTGGGACATTTCGCTCTGAGCGTGATGACTTGATCACAATTGCTTGTGAAATTACAAAACCACAAAATAGCACAGCTACTAATTTGGTACATGAAGAAGAGTTTGAAACTACGTAGTCCATGCAAGGGGTTGAGGAGGAACCCTGCCAACTAGGTGAGCTCGTGGTGAGACCTTGACATAAGCAGACAGACCACAAATGTGTTTATGCTGTTTGATGGTTCACAGCCAAGACTGTTTCTGATTTTAGGTGAAATACTATCATACTACCGAGTTTGCCCTTATGACGGCGCTCAGTTCTTTCAAACCCGACGTAACAAAGTTGGAAAATAATTTAATCTACGCAGTACACAATAATAAAGTCAGTAAAAATTTGTCTAACATTTATAGGCCATGAATGGAAAACAATCAAATATAAAAAAGCAAGTACAGCGGTAACTCAGCGTGCCTCGTTGTACCACGTAACACACTTTTATTCCGCTGTGCAAAATTGTTCGTTGCTCACTGTTCGCAACCTTAAAAACTCATACTGCCATGTTAGTATCGTACTAAAGTGGACCCACAAATAAATGCAGAGAACTTATTGTTGGCTTGACATACCTTAGTGGCTCTATATCCATTTTCAGTCTTGAAGTATGAGGGTTATTTTGGTTATGTGACAGTCCCCAAATAAAACAAAAAGGCTGGTGGCAAACAGCTGTAGCAGAGTCAGTAGTTTGATTATATAGTGTACATTGTACATTGTAGTTCTAATTACATAATACAGCATGCTCGAGTTTGTATTACATCATTTAAGATCCCGCAACAATAATTACTTTATACTCTTATCCTATTCTCAATCAAGTTGGAGTTTATCTTAGTTGGATTTAGGGTGAGAGGCAAGGCACACCCTGGGCTGCTTGCCAATCAATTATATGGCACGGTGACAGACAACCGTTTATACATAAAAAAAAATATTAAAAAAAAGTCTTCATATAAATTCACAGTGTAAAGATGTTTTTAGCCTATGGGAGAAAGCTAAAGTACCTGGACAGATCCCATATAAGGCAGATGGGTTGTCCCAAATTGTGCCTGACAGATTTGGAAACCCGTACTAAATTGTTTATGGCACATCTTATCATCTCACAATCGACAAGCGTGGCTGCATGATAAAAATTGGTTTCATTCTAGATCAACTTATGGGAAATGATTTTGGAAATGACCATTAAGACATACGAAACATAGGATATGGTCAAGGGAGGGTCTTTTTAGCATCTCCTACATAGCTCACAATCAACAAGGGTCTCGAAGAGTCCAGAGATGCAGAACAAAAAAACAAAAAAAAGCGGACAATGGGGTCGCTTATATCGCGGTGGTAAAGTGGTCTGGGAAAATCTCAGGCCTGGTTGGGAGGTCTTGTCAAGAGAGATTGAGAGAGGCAGAAAGAGTGAAGGACATTCCATTTCCTTTCTCCCCTAAACAGACGCAAAGAATGTCCTTTTTTTAAATCCAGAACTTAGAGAGCATAAGAGGTTGAACAGAATGTGATTTTGCAACGGGAAAAAAAGCAGAAAATATTGGTAAACAACTAAAAAGATACATGCAGAGAAAGAGATACACAAAACAGCATGCGCTTCTCATGAGTAATAATCAAATTATCATTCTAATAAGGAAATGACAGCCTTGCCGGAGACCTGAACGACATGTCTGACCGGCGAGTTAAATCCAATAAGAGTGATAACAAGGAAAAATGGGACAGGGTGTTTGGATAATCTAATTGGGTCAAACCTGCATTTCAAACAACAGATTGCTATCAACAACAGAAATCCTTGTTGAGAATCGTAATTTAATAACAAAAAGGTTGATGTGCATTGAAAGTCATACACAACTGAAGACGACGCAAACATAAACATTGGCTAAATCAATCAATATAGCTGTAAACATTAAAACAACATCATGAAAAAAGAATGTTATTAGATTAAAAAGCCAATTTCTTACTGCGTTCCCAGGCAATTACCACATCAGAGGCTGAGAAGTTTGTGGCGGGTTATGGAAGGAACTCACCCAAGCGGGACATGTCAGAAGTGCACAAACATTCAAAGCAGCTTGCCCCATTAAGATTATCAGACATATGGAGATGTCATACGAAGTTACCACCAAAGCTAGCAAAAAAAAAAAAAAAAAAAAAAACTTGTCTGAGATAGCCCACCAATATTATAGAGCACTAAAATATCTGTGGTCACCATAGCAATGACCGAGATCCATATTCTCGGTGTAGCTGCGACATGATTGTAAAGCTCTAATTTTCAGCTAGAATCACCACATGTTGATTTAGCTTCGATGGCTGTTTACAGTTGAAAGTGGCTCTCAACAGGGGACTATTGTTCAGCTATAATGCAGCACTGTGAGATAAAAGAGGAGAAGTGTGAGAAACTGGTAAAGTACAGATAGAAGGTGCGATGTGGAGGAGGGGGAATGGTAGAATGGTAGCGGGAAGAAAACTGCAGTGATAAAGACTATATCGGTATCGTTTCCTCACTTCTCTTTTTGTATGTAGTCAAGCGTACAGATTAGTAGAGGCCTGTATAATTTTATTGTATTTTTTTTTTTAAAGAAAAACAAAATAGAACACAAACATGCAGACATCAAATCTGGCTCTCTTTACCTTGACTTACCGAACCCCTGCGTTCTATAAAACCGGTTACATAAGTTATATAAAGTTAGTTTTTTTTGTTTGTTTGTTTTGCTTCAATTCAGTGGCCATTGTGCTGCTCCTTCTGGTGCACGTGCTGCTACTCAAGCACTTCCAAATATGGCCACGCTTACATCATCCTTGTGCGATGCTGCGAAGCATGCACCAAGAAAAGTGCAGTGTGAAAACACGATCATTCAGCCATCAAGTTTCCCAACTGACTGGTGTTTTTCATTCTTTGTTAGCATGAAGCTAAACTGTCTGTTGTAAGGCAGAGCTGTATTGTTATGAAAGCATGTCACAGGTAAAGCCATTGAGACAACTCGGAAAAAAAGTGCTGAACTCATTTGCTCCCAATAACGTGTAAATACGTGTTTTTTTAATGCTCTAAGTGTCCCAAAGACGTATTTATACGTGTTTTTTTTGTTTTTTTTTATGCTAGAGCATACAGAAGGCTTTGATGCAGCCTCTCAACTGCAAAGAACGGTTGCAGAAATGGTAGTTATTACACAAACGGCCAGCAGGTGGCAGCAGAGCAAAGGAGATCAACCAGGGCCATGTTGAAAAAAAGCTCAATTATTTACAATTTTGAATAGAATTGTGAAAACTGATGAAACTTAGCTCTCTTCTAATGCTAATTGCTGCAAAACGGAAACAGATAGAGACATACTTTTTTTTTCCTGATGAAAGAAGAGACTTTAATCTTTCTTCTGATAGGTTCCATACTTTTATAGTAATACACACAATATTCTGTGGGCCTTGCAAAATCAGTCAAAATCCAGTAAAACAGCCGGGAGTGAACGGGATTGCTTCTGTGAAAATGGCTGGGAGTGAATGAGTTAAGGTCGATCAATGCTGGATCAAAGGACATATTTTCTCCTGCTACCGTTTCTTCTCAATGGAACTGTCAACTCTCCCAGCCCACAATGCAAATGGAAATGTCTCATTCATGGTGCGCCGCACTATCAGCACACGATATTAGCCGTGACTTCACATAACTTTGGGGAGTTGCTCCAAGCAAGGAAGAATTTATTATCATTACAAAGGTGCTAAATGGAGCACAAAGAAAAAAGGTATTTGCCTGAAATTCACAAATTTCCACCTTGGTGGAGGTCAGTGCGCTAGCAAGTAGCTTCCTGGTCGCGAAAGCATGAGACTGAGACGGTGTCGTGCATGCGCGAGCGTGTGCGTGTCCAATTTCTCGAGGCTTTTCGAAAGCGACAGCTTGACCCCCTAACTATCATCACTGCTCTCGGCCCCATCTGCTAAAGTCATCACCAGCACAGACACTCTGCCTCCCTGTTGCTCACACACATGCACAGACACGCACAAACACGCGCACATGGAAGAGGTGTGAAAAAGCCATCCTCAGCATTTTTCACTGAGGTGGGAACCGGATGAGAAATGTTCCGATACTGAATGCTTCTGTACTTCTTCCATTAACTGACTTTCTTGCTTGCATGATTATGATCTACTTAATGGTAGATGTTAAAGCAAACTTAAATAATAATAGTTAATATTTAGTCAACAAAAGGTCGGTATTCTCACATTAAAGGTAATTCAAATAAAAGTTAGACATGCACATCAATCTACACTGATAAAATTATTTCAAAAAGTGAATGTTTAGAGTTTTTATTATATATTTAATTTATTTCAACCTTATGTTTATATATATTTATTGATTTAGTTTACGTTCATGGTTAACGCTCTGCATATTGGCTACCTAACATTTCTTTGTAGCTTGACTTTCTACATTAACATTGCTCTGGTTAGCGTCTTCAGTGGACTGAAGCTTCATTTAATGTAGAATAACGTAATATATACCAGTATCTTAGCTTAATTTCCTAACACTGGCATGAGTAGAACATATAAAAATAGCAACAGTTTACAAGTAAACATGTCACGTAATATAAAAATATTGCATACACAGAATAGTGTAGCACTACTATGTGCAATAGCCAATAAAGATACTTTAATGCATGTGCAACATTTCTGAATATATTCCCTAACTGCCTACAGCTTGTCTTATTGCGAGAAAAGCAGCAAGGAGGGGGAGGGGCACGTGTCAAAGAGGTTATCTGCCTGGCTTCTTCGTTGACAGCAGTGAAAGTATAGACGTTAGCAACAGAAGCTAGTTGAAATGTAGGGATGGAGGAATGTTGATTTGTTGTGACTGTATTGCAGTGGTGTTAATGTTTTATTAGGGCCCGAGCAGCGACCGCTGCGAGGTCCCTATTGTTCCTGAAGGAATTCTTATTATTAGGGCCCGAGCAGCGACCGCTGCGAGGTCCCTATTGTTTTTCAAGGAATTCTTATTATTCTTCTTCTTTTTATTTGTTATTATTCTTTTCCGCAAACAATCACATTTTTGAGACACTAAACGTGAACGAAAACTCACCAAACTTTACACACACGTCAGGCCTGGCGAAAAATTTGATATTTTAAAGTCGCCATAGGTGATAACAGAAAAATGGCTCCATAGCGCCACCTACATAGGTTAAACAGATCCCTGGCCCGCTACGATTGTCCGACGGCTATGAAAATTGTGTGGCACCTGTAGCACATCCAGATGAACAAAAACCTCTTTGATGTGTGTACCCTAAAATAGACAGGAAGTGAGATATGAGTATTTAAATGTCCAATTTTGGCCAATTTTTGCACATTTACAGGGGTCATACTTTTGCCTGCTTCTCCTACACGGTTAATCCAATTGACTTCAAACTTGGGATGTACCATCTCAAGACCTGGGACAACACCATGGTAAAAAATCTAAAGTTTTCGACATACTATATGACGGCGGTGGGGCATCAAATTTAGAGTTTCAAAACTCTTACTAAACGTAGTATTGCCGGTTGTATGTTTAACCTAGAGCTACGAAAATTGGTACACATATGTAACAGACTATGACCTACAAAAAAGTCTGTTGGTGCCATATGCTAAACCCAACAGGAAGTCCGCCAGAGGCGGGGCATCAAATTTTGAGTTTCAAAATTCTTACTTAATGAAGCATTCCCGGCTGTACGTTTCACCTAGAGTTACCAAAATTTAAAGACATATGTAACAGCCCTCAAGGTACAAAAAACTCTTTTTGAACCATATGCTAAACCTAACAGAAAGTCCACCATTTTGATTTACTTTGGAACGTGTTCCCATTTTTTTGGCCATTTCATAGGGGTCCTATTTTAACGAACTCCTCTTACAGAGTTTATCCGATCATCTTCAAACTTGGTGTGATTCATCTTAAGATGTTGAAGATGAAAAGTTATTGAAAGCTTTTTATTTCGCTGCACGCTGTTGTCGTGGCATGCACTTGTTTGCAAAGGAAAAAAATTCTTCTTAATGAAGAATTCTCAGTTGTACGAAGCAGCTAGAGCTACGAAACTTTGTAGACATATGTAACAGCCCACGATGTACAAAAAAGTCTCTTGCTGCTTTGTGCTAAACCCAACAGGAAGTCCCGCAAGGGCCGGGCATCACTTTTTGAGCTAAAAAACTCCTCTTTAACGAAGCATTCCCGGTTGTACCTTTCACCTAGCGCAATGATAATTTGGAGGCATACATAAGAGCCCACGATGTACAAAAAAGTCTTTTAGAACCATATGCTAAGCCAAACAGGAAGTCCGGCATTTTGATTTACTTTGCTATTTGTAGCCATTTTTTGGGGGCCTTTTATAGGCCTCATATTTTTCTACAAAACTTATCAGATTGTCTTCATTCTTTGGCATGTTTCATCTGAAGTATTGCCGGTTATACGTTTAATCTAGAGCTACGAAAATTGGTCCACATATGTAACAGACTATGATCTACAAAAAAGCCTGTTGGTGCCATATGCTAAACCTAACAGGAAGTCCGCCAGAGGCAGGGCATCAAATTTTGCATTTCAAAATTTTTACTTAATGAAGCATTTCCGGCTGTACGTTTCACCTAGAGTGACCAAAATTTGAAGACATATGTAACAGCCCTCGAGGTACAAAAAACTCTTTTTGAACCATATGCTAAACCTAACAGGAAGTCTGCCATTTTGATTTACTTTGGAACATGTTGCCATTTTTTTGGCCATTTCATAGGGGTCTTATTTTAACGAACTCCTCCTACAGAGTTTATCCGATCATCTTCAAACTTGGTGTGATTCATCTTAAGATGTTGACGATGAAAAGTTATTGAAAGCTTTTTATTTCGTCGCACGCTGTTGTCGTGGCATGCACTGTTGGCAAAGGAAAAAAAAATCCTTCTTAATGCAGCGTTCCCAGTTGGACGAAGCAGCTCGAGCTACAAAAATTTGTAGACATATGTACACATTTGTCCACATATATATATTTACATATGCATGTAAAAAAATTATGTCAGGCTAAACTAAATGGTTGATTAGGCCCCACACATTTTCACCTTACCATACCCGGCCCTCTTTGCAAAAGGTTTGAACACTCCTGGCCTAAACCTAGGTGTATACTCAAACTATGCACGCACATAAAGCCTGGAACAAAATGTGTAATTTAGAGGGTTCTTGTTTTGTTTTTTGTATTCCTTATATTTCATGTCATTATACTTGACACACTATTTTTACTACTCACTGAATCAGTTATAAGAACATTTAATTGATACAATCCAATCACATCCTAGAGAATTGAAAACACATTCAATCATGAGGTTGTTAAGACACATTTACTTCTGTAGCACTTAACCACAAACAAGTTGCGACATCCCCTGATCTAACCCTCCAACCGGGCAAGGAAAAACTTTCAGGGGTCATATTTTAACGAACCCCTCCTACAAAAATTTATCCGACTGTCTTCAAACTTGGTGTGTTTCATCTTAAGATGTTTAAGATGCAAAGTAATCGAAAGTTTTTTATTTTGTAACACGCTGTTGCCATAGCAATGCATTGTTTGTCAAGTGCTGCTTTTTTTTTTTTATACACATGAAAACTCATGGAACTTTGCAAACACATCAGACTTGTCATGAACATGAATTTTCAGAGATTTATTGTGCAATTTGCAATAAATAGCGCCCTCTAGACCTTTTTATGAAGCATTTCCGATTGTATGATTATGCTAGACCTACAAAAAAGTATTATGTAGCCATTTGCCAAACCAAAGAGGAAGTCCGCTATTTTGATTTTATTTTGGGAATTATACATCATTTTTGGCCTTTTTCATTCAACTTTGCACAGACAAGGCATGGAAAAAACTAACATTTTAAATGGTCCTTGTTCCATGTAACAGTTGTCAAGTGCTGCTTTTTTTTTTTTTATACACATGAAAACTCATGAAACTTTGCAAACACATCAGACTTGTCATGAACATGAATTTTCAGAGATTTATTGTGCAATTTGCATTAAATAGCGCCCTCTAGACATTTTTATGAAGCATTTCCGATTGTATGATTATGCTAGACCTACAAAAAAGTATTATGTAGCCATTTGCCAAACCAAAGAGGAAGTCCGCTATTTTGATTTTATTTTGGGAATTATACATAATTTTTGGCCTTCTTCATTAAACTTTGCACAGACAAGGCATGGAAAAAACTAACATTTTAAATGGTCCTTGTTCCATGTAACAGTACCCCAACGTGCCAGTACCCTGACGTGCAAGTAACCCAACGTTGTGCTCAATAGCGCCCTCTATGCATTTTTATGGAGCATTTCCAATTGTATGATTCAAGCGATACACAACTAAAGATGACTTGACCTAGATTTGTGAAAACTGGGAGGCATACCTATTAGCTTAAGACCTACAAAAAGTATTCTGTAGCCGTATGCTAAACCTAAAAGGAAGTCCGCCATTTTGAATTTATTTTGGGAATTGCGCACCATATTTTGCGTTTTGATTAAACTTTGCACACACAAGGCTTGTCAAAAACATTTTAGATGGTCCTTGTCCTATTTGACAGTACCCCAACGTGCCAGTACCCCGACGTGCAAGTACCCCAACGTGGCACGCCTTTGCTGTAGCGATGCATTGTTTGCAAAGAATTTTTTTTTTTATATGATTCAGCTAGATGTGTGAATATTGGGAGGCATACCTATCAGCCGAATACCTCGACAAAGCATTCCATAGCAATGTGAACAAACACAAAAAGCATGGCAAATCATTTACAATTTAGACGGTTTCTTATGAAACAGTACCCTAACGTGCCAGTACCCCGACGTGCAAATACCCCAACGTGGCACGGGTTGCGAGGGCCCTTTATAGCTGCTCGCAGCTCTAGTTATTATTATTCTTCTTCTTCTTCTTTTTCTTTGTTATTATTCTTTTCCGCAAACAACCACATTTTTGAGGCACTAAACATGAACGAAAACTCACCAAACTTTACACGCAGATCGGGTCTGGCGAAAAATTTGATATTTTAAAGTCGCCATACATGATAACAGAAAAATGGCTCTGTAGCGCCACCTACATAGGTTTAACGGATCCCTGTCCCGCTACGATTGTCCTATGGCTACGAAAATTGTGTGGCACCCGTAGCACATCCAGATGAACAAAAACCTCTTTGATATGTGTACCCTAAAATAGACAGGAAGTGAGGTATGAGTATTTGAATGTCCAATTTTGGCCCATTTTTGCACATTTACAGGGGTCATACTTTTGCCCGCTTCTCCTACACGGTTAACCCGATTGACTTCAAACTTGGGATGTACCATCTCAACACCTGGGACAACATCATGGTAAAAAATCTAAAGTTTTTGACATACTATATGACGGTGGCGGGGCATCAAATTTACAGTTTCAAAATTCTTACTTAACGAAGCATTGCCGGTGGTACGTTTAATCTAGAGCTACGAAAATTGGTACACATATGTAACAGACTATGATCTACAAAAAAGCCTGTTGGTGCCATATGCTAAACCTAACAGGAAGTCCGCCAGAGGCGAGGCATCAAATTTTGTGTTTCAAAATTCTAACTTAATGAAGCATTCCCGGCTGTACATTTCACCTAGAGTTACCAATATTTGAAGACATATGTAACAGCCCTCAAGGTACAAAAAACTCTTTTTGAACCATATGCTAAACCGAACAGGAAGTCCGCCATTTTGATTTACTTTGGAACGTGTTGCCATTTTTTGGGCCATTTCATAGGGGTCTTATTTTAACGAACTCCTCCTACAGAGTTCATCCGATCATCTCCAAACTTGGTGTGATTCATCTTAAGATGTTGAAGATGAAAAGTTATTGAAAGCTTTTTATTTTGTCGCACGCTGTTGCCGTGGCATGCACAGTTTGCAAAGGAAAAAATTACTTCTTAATGAAGCATTCCCAGTTGTACGAAGCAGCTAGAGCTACGAAAATTTGGAGACAAATGTAACAGCCCACGATGTACAAAAAAGTCTCTTGGTGCCATGTGCTAAACCCAACAGGAAGTCCCGTAGGGGCCGGGCATCACATTTTGAGCTAAAAAACTCCTCTTTAACGAAGCATTCCCGGTTGTACGTTTCACCTAGCGCTATGATAATTTAGAGGCATACATAAGAGCCCACGATGTACAAAAAAGTCTCTTGGAACCATGTGCTAAACCAAACAGGAAGTCCGCCATTTTGATTTATGATGGGATTTGTAGCCTTTTTTTGTGGCCTTTTTTAGGGGTCATATTTTAACTCCTCCTACAAAATTCATCCGACCGTGTTCAAACTTGATGTGTTTCATCTTAAGATGTTTAAGATGCAAATTTATCGAAAGTTTTTTATTTTGTCGCACGCTGCTGCTATAGCGATGCATTGGTTGCCAAGTAAAGTGCTGCTTTGTTTTTTTTTATCTATACATGTGTGAAAACTCGTAAAACTTTGCACACACATCAGACTTGTCATTAACATGAATTTTTAGAGATTTCTTGTGCAATTTGCAATAAATCGCACCCTCTATACATTTTTTATGGAGCATTTCCGATTGGATGATTCAAGCGCGAAATAACTAAAGATGACTTGACTTGACCTAGATTTGTGAAAACTCAGAGGCATACCTATTATATTATTATTATTTTTTGTACCTTACAAGATTATCTCTTGTGCCACATTAAACCCCTTTGCAGGCCTGAGCCAAACCACGGTCCATACATTTGATACCACTGCTTTATTTCAATGGTCAAGTACTTCATAACCACACCTACTTATGCTTGTCCTTGCATATATAGTAGACAACAAAGAGCTCTTTCAACAAAAGACATTTCCATCTACAAAGTCATACAAGGTAAGCACTCTATAAATTCTGCAATCACTACACTTCTATTCCTAAATTATCACTTCAAATACCAACAATGGTTAATACAGCTACAAATTTCTTGTATGTTTATGAAGTATGATACTGTATTTATTTCTACTCCTTTGCTTTTCTACAGAACATGAACAAATCACCAAGCAAATTCTCTTTTGATAAAGACCCTCTAATCATCTCCATACGCAAAGATTGCCAACTTTTTTCCGTAAGTATACAATACATAAACTAAACAGGACAACTTTCTCAATCATATACAGTATGCCATACATATATGTATTAAGTTCTCATTTATTAACAGGTTTGTTAAAGGCACCTTTAGTGTGTTTTTCTGTTTGTAATGTTTCTCCACGAGCACGTCTAGCCATTGATATCATGTAGAACACATATGCTAACCTTTTAGAGACAATTGAAGCTTACTTGCACAGTAGCCACTATCTTAACCACTTAATTCACATGTCTACTTGACAACTTATTACATGTAGTGAAATGGTACTTTGTGCGTCTTATGCTTTTTTCTGAACACTGCTTTTCAACTCTTTCCTTAAAACCAATACATGCGGTACTGTTATACTGTATAAATATATATGTCCGTGTGTATATATTTGTATATTCTTTCAAATAAACTCGTTTTGACACACACAGCCATTGAGTAACATGCAACACGACCACAACGTTTTGCACCAACACGTTACACTTACATAACCATTTATGTACCTGTCGTATCCTTACTTTTATTCATCATTTCATCACACAATCCTAAAACATTGCTTTTTGACCCAGATGATTCAACTATACCATTTTTGCGTGTCTTATTACTTACTAGCTATATTATTTATTAACGGGCAAAAACTATGAATATAAGATCACCGTCAAATATTACGTCTGTAATATCCATATACAGTGCATTACATAATATGCATTTGTATTAAGACACTACCATGCTAAAAATATGCACACGACTGTTCTGTAAACTACACCTAAGACAACCAAACTTCACAGATCTAACATGATTCTTCATTCTTTTTTGTTCTACAGATGTATCAAATGCTGCCACACAGACAGAAGAAGCCACTGAGGACATGCACGAAGACGATGATCACAATATAACAGGACAGGTTAACCCCCCTGAAGTTTTAGCCCGCAGGTCAAAGCGTCCTAGGACTAATTCATCCATGGAGGTTACATTATCCTAAGACAGACTATGTGCTAACCCAAACTCTTTGACCCCAAGGGATTCATCTGTCCCAGAAAACTTTTACACTAAAGAGTTTATCTGTCCTAGGGCGCTGTTAACCCCAGGTTAAAGTGTTATTTAATCTGTCCTGTTACAACAGCTATACATAAACAGCTGCATTCCTCTCCTGTTCCATCTCTCGCACTTCTTTCGTCTCTTTTTCTCCTCTACTTATACCTATGCTTGCTCATGTGCTTTTTTCCCCTTTAGATGATGTCATTGGTTAGCCTGCTTCAAAGCTACATTTTTTCTTGAATAACTGTCACACATTTACTGTTTGCTGGACCCTACAAAACTGTCACAATACTTCACTATGTCATGAATACATATGTGTTGCACAGCGACACCACATTAAGAGTCATCAAAAAGCTTTTTATTTGATCACACACCATCTCTGTGCCATGCAATGTTTTCAAATGAACAGATGCTGGTTTTGAATATCAAACGAGCGACTTTTCATGAAACTTTGCACACACATCAGAAAATCCACACTTTTGAATTTATTTTGGGAATTGTGCATCATTTTTGGCCTTTTACTGCACCTTTTTACACACAAGGCAAGGCAAATGCATTTCTATTTTCCATGGTCCTTATCTATTTAACAGTACCCCAACGTGCAAGTCCCCCGACTTGCATATACCCCAACGTGGCCCGGGTTGCGAGGGCCCTTTATAGCTGCTCGCAGCTCTAGTGTTATGTTTGTTTTTTTGTCTTTCTGTAAAGCGCTTTGTGACAGTTCAGGCTGTTTGAAAGCACTATATAAATAAACGAGGTGAGGTGAGCTGAGTTGAGTTGAGTTGAGTTGAGTACTAGTACTCACATGTCTAGCCACAACCAATGAGATTGATTGACTGTCTATTTAAGGATCTGAGAATTGTGTGTGTTTTGCCGGATTATTGTCCACCTGTTCCTGTGTACAGCGTCTCTGAGTTTCTGCCTTTTGATGTGAATAAATAGATAAAATCTTATTCGTGTCTGCGCCTTTGGGAGCCAACCTTCTCAGCACACAACAATTACATTGCGAGATTGGCAATTTGTTGCTGACTCATTTGCAACTCCTATCTTTAGACTAGGGTCACAATTTCAGGAAAATGTTTGCTTGGCATGCCTGGAGAAAGAAAATAAAAAACCTGAGAAGAGAGTGACATGACAAGGAAGGGGTTGGGGAAAGAGAAATAATTAAGGGAAGAAATGCAGAAAATAAAGTAATGATGCACACGTTGATGTAGCAAGAGACTGCCTTGAAAATTGAGACTTGAAAAGGTAGAAAGTGACTGATGATGCATCGAGAATATAGAATGTCTGCAACTGTGTTTCCCATCAAGATGACCACGTGTAAACGCTGGTTAAGCAGCTGTGGGCCATCACTTGTCCGCAACAAGTGTTAGACAAACTTTTCACTGCAACTTTGACCTTTTGCCATTTTGTGATCTTACAATATCGGAAAACACAACATAGTGGAAACTTGGACCTGACTGAGATGGTCTTTTGTTTTTTGTTTTTTTTTGTTTTTGTTTTTTGTAAGGGTGATGCTGGTTTTGGTAGAATCAAATTCTGATAACTGATTAACTCATTCACTCCATGCCATCTTCACTCTGTTTTATTGGATGTTGACTGATTTTGCAGGCCTACAGAATATTGTGTTCTATTGCTGTAAAAACATGGAACCTACCAAAAGAAAGATTAAAGTCTCTTCTTTCATCAGGAAAAAGTACATTTCTATCGGTTTCCGTTTTGCAGCAATCAGCATTACAATATAGCTAAGATTAATCAATTTTCACAAATCTATTTAGAATTGTGAGTAATGGAGCTTTTTTTCAACATGGCCCTGGTTGATCTCCTTTGCTCTGCTGCCACCTGCTGGCCGTTTGTGTAATAACTACCATTTTTTTCATTCGTTCTTTGCAGTTAAAACTTCTGTATGCTCTAGCATTAAAAAAAACAAAACAAAAAAAAACATATAAATGCGTCTTTGGGACACTTAAAACATTTAAAATAGAACATATTTTACGTTTTTGGGACAAATTAGTTAATTAAAAAAATACAATGAATAAAATAACTTCTTTCTTGATCCCTTAACACTCACAACAATAAAGATGTGAATTACAGGCAGAACAATGGATTGTTTTACAATACTTTGTCTTACAGTATTTGTTTATCTTCACTACAGAGACGTTCAAATCTGACCAAACCTGCATCTAGGGCAGGGGTCTCCAAGTTCGGTCCTCGAGAGCCCCTATCCAGCCTGTTTTCCATGTCTCCGTCCTTCAGCACAGCTGAATCTAATGATCTGCTAATCAGCAAGCTTTGCAGAAGCCTGATAACGATCCCGATCATGAATCAGGTGTGTTAGTGGAGAGAAACATGGAAAACAGGCTGGCTAGGGGCTCTCGAGGACCGAACTTGGAGACCCCTGATTTAGGGTGTATCATCCACTCTTTAAAACTTACTAGTTTTTCTCCACATTCATTTATGAAGGCCTCGACTTTCATTTTCATCAGGGTCAGGGTTTTACTTCTTAAGCAAACATCTTCATCCATTGCCTCTACAGATTTGAATTTTTACACTGGGTCAAAATCATGCTGGAACATAAAAAGTCCTTCTTACACTGGCGCCAAAAAAACGTCAAATATGTCTTGTGCAGAAGTATTAAGATTTGGGGGTAGCCAAGGGTCTAGCTGAGCAAATGATTAGTTGAATAGGACGTCATGTGCAATGCCAAAAAACTTAAGTGTAAACAACTGACCTAAATTATGATCTAAACAAAGTTGAAGCCAAAAAAAATAATTGTAGCATGACAAAGTGAATTGATTGTGTTACCTTTTTTTAAACCCCTGGATGGGTGTAACAAAAGAACATATTAAAGTTGTGGGTATTTTGGGGAATATAAGACACAAAAAGTAAAAGATGAGTACCTTGGTAGGGAGGCATACTGACGTTCCACCTCTTCATATTGTGGCGCCATTCGATGATCTTTCGCTCTGGCTGGAATCTGCAACAGACAAAGAATCAAAAGCTGAGCTTGTGTTTGTGTGTCTGTCAGTCTCTGTGGATCAGTGTGTACAATTCAATTTTAAAATATTCAAAAACAAGCCAAAAAAAATAAATAAATCTTTTTTGAGAACCGCACTCCCTGTGTCGGTTCCCTGCCTGCCCTCGTGTTCTCCCAACCCAAAGCTTGTCTTTGGAATGGGTTTAGAGTGATTTGGTTACACAGTATGTCTGATCCTGTTGCTTGCCGACTCTCGCTCGTGCTGCCATGGCTTTCTTCTGGTTAAATCAAAGTAGTCCACAGTCTTTGCCTGCCACATGCTGCTCTTTGTATGCTCTTACTCTTCCTTCAGCAATTCCGCAAGCACCACAGTTTCAATAGACAGCAAAAAAAAAAGTAAATTTGCAAACCTAAGTATTTAAATTTGCAAAAACGTGTGCATAAAGGTGTGTAATACACTCATTAGTTTGTCTACTTCTGAATGTGTATGTGTCCGAGTGATAAGGACTGACAAAGGCGAGTTATTAGGGATTTACAGAGAAGGTGCAAAGAGTCTCCTTACTCATGGAGGTTACTGGTGAATGCTTCACTCCAACTCACACATGATTAAAGTCATGTTTCAAAAAACATCTTCCACAACTTATTCCTTTTTGCTACCCCAACACTCAGAATGTCTGTGGGATTATCCCGGTCTATTCAGTAGGGATATTCGAGCTTTTCCGGTACTCCTGACAAACTCCAAATAAACCCGGAGGCATCACAGAACCCAAAAGGTGCTCTAAGTAGCGATCATATGGAAAAGTGTAAATAGAACTCGTTTGAACATATTCAGCGGTGCTTAACCTTGTTGGAGGTACTGAATCTCCAACCTTCGATCGAACCCACGTTATATACCTTTCACAAACGTACACACAATTTTGCCAGCACGAAAACCAAAATGTGCCTGTATAGCTTGTTTACACACCGTGAAATAAAGAATATTAGCATCAAATCCAGGAGAACACAACAAAAAGACAGGTGAAGTGCTCGCACGTGTCCTATGCAAGGAGAAAGACAAAAGGATTGAAGGTTTTATAGAGAACGAGGTTCTCCTTGCTTCGACTCACGGTAATATTGTCAACATAAAAGGGTCTGAGCGTGAGATATCACACACATCCTCTTCACTCTGCATTCAAGGGAATGATGCCAGGAGGGATATAAAGCACATTTGCTGGCCCCGCTTTCTTTTGAACACCTGTCTTTATAGCTCTAATATCTCAGGTAGACAGACGTGGGATATTAGCGGGGAACAGATATGTGGAGTGAATGAATGAAAGGGTATTAGTTGGAGAAGAAAGGAGAAAAGAGAGATTGCATGAATGAGAAGTAAATGAGCCAGAGCAGTTGAAATACATAGAAGGGATATAATGAAGCCACTGAGCGAGGAGACGGTGGGAGGAAAGACATGAGAGGTGGATTATAAAAGGAGGGAGAGAATTGGGTGAAGACAGGCCTGACGGCGTGGCGAGGTGATGGGAACATTAACAATATGATTTCAACAAGATAGCTCAAGGGACGAGAAAATAGGAAAAGCTGGGTGACGACAACATCCAACAAAAAGGTGAGGGTGACCATTAACTCATTCACTCCCAGCAACCCCGTTCGCTCCAGGTTGTTTTACTGGATTTTGACTCATGTTGCAAGATCCACAGAATATTGTGGTTTATTGCTATAAAAACATGGAACCTACAAAAAGAAAGATTAGAGTCTCTTCTTTCATCAGGGAAAAAAAATGTATATTTTTATGTTTCCATTAGTATTAGAATATAGCTAAGTTTCATCGATATTCACATTCCTGGTGAAAACTGTCAAAAAGAGCTTGTTGCAACAAGGCCCTGGTTGATTTCATACTATGCTGCCACCTGCTGACCGTTTTATGTAATAACTCCCATTGCTTTAAGCCACCTCTTCATGTCAGAAGCTGAATCAAAGCCTTCTATATGTTCTTGCATAAAAAAACGCATTTACACGTTTTTGGGGTTGAATGAGTTAAGGGGTGATAATAATGAAAGCACGGCATCAGGAGAGAATAGTGAAGACAACATAAGACAGTCAGGAGAGAAACGGTCAGATCGCGCGGTCTGAAAAAGGAAAAATTAGTTAATAGTTTGTGCTGTACTTCGCATGTCAAGACATCCCATCGAAACACTGACAAAGGTTTCTTGGCAATATCTCAATTCTCTCAAACAATTGATTTTATCTTATAATCTGATCTGGATTTAACCATGTAAACAGGTTACACCCGACTAGATAAGCACTGCAGTGATTAACTTGGAATACATCCGCGAATTTGTCTCAGTTTACGCCAAGCGATACATTGAGCGATAGCGTCTCATCCTTAAATAATGCTGGAGGGCAAACAAGTATACTCATGTATTTCAGAAGGTTTAAATTGTTGGCCTCTAAAGCAAGCAATTAAGAAGCCTGATGAAAGTACTAAAATTGGGTTATATGCATTACCAAAAGACGGAGTGATACGGTGAAGCACCATCCTCAACCAAGACATGGTTTTGGATGAAAACCATTTCAGAACTCCTCGTACAAACCAAAGTGGGGGGAAAAAAAACAAAAAACTATTCCAACCCTCCTATCATCACCACTTGAGAAGATATTGCCCAAAAATCTAAGCACATATTACATGAGCTACCCATTTTGTGTTCATGCCGTAAAACAAATAAAAATCCATTGTTTGGGAGGAAAAAAAGAAGAAGCTATGGCTCTATCAAATGTGAAACAAACACTACAACACCACAAGTGAAGGCAATCAACAGCAGGAGGTGTGAGTGTGTGTTTAGGTATTTCTCCCACCGTCACATTCTTGTTTTGTGCTGCTTTACAGTCAGGGATAAACTGTACAGGGAAAAAAAAAAGTGTTGGTACCAAAGCACAGATGGTTGTTAAATGCCAAAGGAAAGGCAGAGTAAACAAAAACACACACGGGCATGTAATGAATGTACACGTGTGAGTTGATGAAGTATGTAGAGAAGCAACAGATGTGGATTTTATACGGCCATTAAATATTATCAACAGTAACAAGGCCACAGACGTAACGCAACAGGAGGCCATGATTGCCAGGGAAAGGGTGTAACAATATATTTTGGAAACTGCTCTTCAATTTGCCAGATACTATGACAACCATGTCCACAGGTTTTTATACACAAATTTGGCTATATTTTTTTGCACATAACCAGACCTCACTGTGACCCCGTGAAGCACAAGTGCACGGTTGTAGACAACCTCAATGAATCCCACTAGGAGTCTTCCAATTATTCATGATACGCTGCGACTCTGAAATATTCATACGCTGGCCAAATTTAGAATTAAATTTGTATCTGCTGAATTTGTATCTTTTGCCTGGGATGACTCGGAAAAAAAAAGAGGCAAACGACTGAAAGTTGTAGTAGTGATATTCATGAGTAATATTCACAATTGTCTTTTTTTTTTTTTTACATTATGAAATTGATTCATATCTCTGATTATGATGAACAATTTGAGGGAAAAACATTTTGCAGTATTCTAAAATATTTTTTGTAACTATTGTAAAGGTATTTTTAATTAGTAGATGTCAGGTTCACATGGACCTTTTTTTTCTCCAAAATGAACATGATCAATGATATTCATTATCTATGTGAAGACAAAGACCATTTTAATGATTTAACAGGGTAGCATGGGCACCACATTGGTGACACCTGATATAGAGTATACTGTATATCCTGCGTACAATTCTCACGAAGGATAGACCAGTATCGTTTTTTTGTTTGTTTGTTTGTTTTTAGAGCTGATACAGATTACTGTACTAGAAGCCAAGGAGGGCAATAATTGATATTTGGAGCTGATCTTCATTTGCAGTAAAAGGGAGTGAGGAAACTGTGATTCATAAAATGGATGAATGGAAGGGATAATATTGGCATCAAAACTTGTGATAGAAAAATGAAAATACTTAATTAACTTTGTTTAAAGTTTAAGAATGTTTATTAAACATCCATCTATCCATCTGTTATCTGAACCGCTTAGCCCCAGTTTTCCAAATTTGCAACATGCATTTTTTTTTCTTGATTATTATTATTATTATTATTATTATTATTATTATTAAAATCTTTGACAATAGACATATTTGTTTTAAAATTCAAACAAAAAGGGCAGGGACATTTTTTCTAGGGTTAAAAAAAAAAATAAAAAAATAAAAAAAAAAAAGTTTTCCAAAATATCACTTTAGCTGATAAAATAAAGGATCATTGTGCAGTTTGTCACTTTTTTTTTTTACTCACGACTGCCACCTTTGGCCCAAAGTGTAACTGCAGCATCTGTTTTAGGCTCGTTCATTGTGCGCGTGTGAGTACGTGCACGATCTTAAAGTGACAGCCACAGATAACGTTACCTCTTGAAACGGCACAATGCACCTTTAATCTTTTCTTTTATCTTTGTTTTCATCCATCCATCCATCCATGCATCCATCCATCCCTTTTCTTAACTGCTTGCTCGGTTCAAACAAAAACAAAGAGTTCCAGGAAGTTCCCAGAATTTTGACTGATGCAGATCCCTAAATAACCCCGTATTAAATTCATCTCTTATCTGCCAATGCCGACATGCTTTAAATGGGCTAAATATCTGCGCTAATTATCTCTAGTTCTAACTCCATATAACGGCCAATACCAGCAAATATCTTAGCTATCGAACAACAGCTTTTATTTATTGTTAGTCACGGATATCAGCATCGACAACAGAAATCCTCTGTTGGTCAAGCTTCACAGTACTCTATTTTTTTCCTTGTAGCAAATGTTGCTATTGTATGAAAATGTGTCAACAGACAGAAGATTTACCACAGTGCAGGGCGAATAATGTGACAGGCGAGTGTGTTTGGCCAACATATATACACCCTGTTCCGACCCCCTCTCCCTTTTGTCACAGATGGCTGAGGCTGGAGTGTAGCATTGGTAGGCTAAATGGTCCGGTGACATTTCACAGCAGAGTGAGCATGGAAGGAGTCATCAAGAAAAGCTTCATTTCTCTTCTTTCAACAGACTCTTCACATCATATTTCCAGACTGACATGGATGGAGCATCTCAATTAGAACACTTGTGGACTCTTCTCTCTCTCTCTCACTCTAATCTTGCACTACTTAAGTGAAATAGCGCGGCCCTGTGAGTGCTACAAAACACCCATCCTCCATGTACACTCTTAATTAGGATCTATATGTTCCTCGGGTGTACAATCATGTACAGTGGTCCTCAGGCACAAATCTACTTTTATCACTGAATGTACAGCCTCACCATTTATCCACATAGGAGCTATCTTCCATTTTATTTGTGGCTTCTTTTCTGACTACAAATCAGTCCCTTATGAGTTGTTTGATTTTTTTCCTTTGACAGCTGTTTTGCAATCAGTGTAAACATAATGTACAACAAAACCATAAACAACAAATCCTATTTTAATCGCCAAGCCAATACACCTATAATGTGCCTTTGAGACATCCCACATTTTACTAAAAAAAAAGTTAAGATCTTTCTTTAGTGTTTTGTTTTTATAAATTAATTCCATGCAGAAAACGTACAGGCACTTGCAAACAGCAAAATACATGCTAACAACGTGGACAATGACAGAGTGGACACTTTTTCGGGTAAAGAGGAAGTCAACCTTAAACATTTCTTGACAATAATATGTTAAATGTGAACTCACGTGTCTAAATATGACATTCTGATTAATATTACATTTGCGGAACATGAGTTAAGCAGCAAAATCCAGCCGTTTTTATCAATATCTGAAGGCGGCCATTTTGCCACTTGCTGTCGACTGAAGATGACATCACAGTCGTTCAGGGCTCAACAACCAATCACAGCTCGCCTGGTTTCTGAAGCTGAGCTGTGATTGGTTGTTAAATGAGACCTGAGCAACTGTGATGTCGTTTTCACTCGACAGCTAGTGACAAAATCGCCGCCTTCAGATATTGATAAAAACGGCTGGATTTTGCTGCTTAACTCATATTGCACTAACGCAATAATAACTAGAATACAGTAGTTAGACTAGTGGGGCTTCATAAAATATATTATTGTCAATATTTTTTGTGGGCTTGACTTCTCCACTTAATGTTAGTATTTAAAAAGAAAAAAAAAGTGCAAACTTTTGGCCACTTACAATAAGACTAAGAGTTTTATTACTAATACCAATGTCCTTCTCTCCATCTCACTGTTGATTTGAATTGGAATACCCCCTATCCATCGAGTAAAGGTTCTAATCCGCATCAGTCATGTTGTTCTGCAAAGCCAGCAGTTTTGGCTGGCTCAATTAAAACACATTTTTCAAAAAGCTCGTGAAGATGTGCGTGTGTGTGTGTGTGTGTTGCAGCCAATACCTGATGACACAGGACTACACTCAAGCCGACCCTAACCCTAAAAAACATGTACTAATCTTGTGCATTATGTGCATGATTCCATAATCTACTTTGCCTCACTCTACGCTCCCAAAATGTCACTCAAATTCCTCAAACCATCCTCACCAGACATCACCAACATTCAAACTGTACCCTACAATATATGTTCATATTTAAACTGTGCATGATGGTAAAGATAATTACAATTTACCACACTGGCCATGCTTCATTGTTGTTTAGGATAGAAACGACATCCAATGTGTCTAATACCAGCGGGATACAATAATGCTCATTTTTTCCTTGAGCTACATGAGGACAACTATTCGAAATCATTCTCAGTACAATGCAGTTCTATGACATCTCATTAGATCTAATTAAGTTACTCCGGAGGGTAAAAACATCCTTTTTTGGCCATACAGAGTTCAGTCTATACATGAAGCGAAGGAAGGAAAGGAAGAAAGATTGGAGATTTTTTAAAACATGTTACAAGAATGATATTTTGTTTTCTTCATTTTAGAATGTAAAGAATGCCGTGGCATTGCTTGTAGCATTGCGATCTACATCTGAGAGCACCAAAGAAAGTCGTGGCGTGGGTGGCGCTTCTGTGCATGTTTACGCCGCAAAGTGAAGGCTTGTGGGCTGTTGAGTGAAGTTTTGAAACCAGAAGTCTCAGCACCTGGCAAAGTGATTGCTGAGTCACTGCTATTGATCAACAAGCCCATGAAATCTCGGCAGACATACACCATTCAGGTCACTTTGCACTATTGGACTGTAAAATCTCACTTAGAGAGACGGCAGGCAGGGTGTGGCAGCCCAAAGAGAGGGAGCATGGCGCGCAACAAAAATCTGCATCTCAGACAAATGTAGCAGAGGCAGAGCAGAAAAAAGAAGATCAACATCTAATATGAACGGAACTTTGTGATTTTTGTTAACAATGCACACCAGGCATGTTTATTCACAAATGTCTCCTCACGGAAATGTCAGTGGCACTCTCGAATAGATGGCCAGTAGTTAAGACGGCACAGATAAATGTCACAGCAGTTTAACTTGTGGTACAATTAAAACAACAGAAGGTCAGTTTCTCTAAACGCATGCAGCCGGCTGAGTCTCGGGTGAATACAATTAATACTACTTAATGTAAAGTGTGTTTGTGGCATCTCTTTATTAACTCATTCTCTCGCAGCCATTTTCACTGGAGCAACCCTCTTCACTCCCGGCTGTTTTACTGGATGTTGACTGATTTTGCAAGGCCCACAGAATATTGTGTTCTATTTCTATAAAAACATGGAACCTACCAAAAGTATATTTCTATCTGTTTCTGTTTTGTAGCGATTAGAATTAGAATATAGCTAAGTTTCATCATTATTCACAAATGTGTTTAAAACTGTGGGGAAAACAGCTTGTTGGGGGTATGGCCCGGGTTGATCTCTTATACTCTGCTGCCACCTGCTGGCCGTTTTGTAATAACTACCATTGCTTCAAACGTTCTCTTCAGTTCAGAGTCTACATCAAAGCCTTCTGTATGCTCTAGCATTTTAAAAACAAACAAACAAACAAAAACAAACAAACGTATAAGTGCGTCTTTGGGACACTGGTAATATTTTAAATAGAACATATTTATACGTTTTTGGGAGCAAATGAGTTAAAGGCAAAGTCAAGTCAAAACATTCCTTTGTAATATGTTCTATTCACCCCCACTCGTTTAAACATATTCTCATTAATATTGCGTTTGTGAAATATGAACTAAGCAGAAAAAAAATCAACCCATTTTTATCTATCTCATGTTGGCGACCATTTTGCCACTTGACAAAACAGTGCCTAAGGGCGCTTGCAATTGTCACATGACCCAACCCCGAAAACAGGTGAGCCATGACCTCGATAAGGAGAATTGTGTCGATTTCCCATATATGGATCAGACTAAGTCATAAAAGTTTCCATTGTGGTAGAATCGCGTTGGTAGTTTTGACCTAACCTGCCTGCCGTAGCACACATCGAAGTGCTTATAATGTATGAATATGAATTTTTCTTTGTCCACACAAAATAAATTAGGCATTCCGATTCTGAGACAATGAAATAGAGCATAGGATTACATTGATTACATACTGATCTTATTAAAAAATAAATAAATAAATAAATAAATAGGACAGGTATTTTTTAGTCTACAAAACAATTCATAAATATTGGTTCAAGTGAAGAATGGGAAAAGTGTGGAGCAGGCAAGTGCACTGGGAGGAAAAAAAAATAAATGATCGTAAGAAGGAAGGTAAGGTGATAGCACAGGAGATAGGATTAGTCGCTGCTGCAAATCCTGTTGAAAAATGAGCACAACACACCATAGCTAATACACATGCAGCGATACCAACTGTATATCTCTATACGAACACATAAGTTTAAAGCTCTCACACACAGATTCTTCCAAACTGTAGTGTTCTCAACAGCTGAGCGTGTCCTTGAAAACGCAAGGTGGGTAGTTGATAAGCGGTGAAAAAGAAAGCGAGTCAGAGGTGATGCTGGAATATATAGGGCTATAGAGAGAGGGATCAGCAGAAGGGGTGCAGTTAAAAGTGAAGAAAGATAATTTACTTTTCTCTAAGCTTCCTTCCTGCCACCCAGATAGTATATCCCTGTTCCTCTACCCCCTCCACTTAGCAATGTGCACCCCTGAATGTGTTTGTCTGTCTCACCCCAAACTTCTCCACTTCAAAAAGTTCCCCTTTGAGGATTAGGGGGGGGGAACAAAGAGAGGTGAATTCCAAGCAAGACTGGGGGAACAGAAGTACAGTGGGAAGTATGGGTGAGGTAGAAGTTTAAGGGCGGACAATTAGGAGATACAGGAATGACGGAAAAGAAGGCTGAGGCAGCAGAAATGGGAGTATTAGGTTGAAAAGTACTGTCAGCTTCGAAGGTAGAAAACGCTATTGGTTTTTTTATTTGGGGATTCTAGACATCATTTTTGCTATCTCTCTGGCAGGAAGTATTAGAGCCGAAGCACACATATAAGAACATACAACCACCACCTTTCAATCACAAAGAAATTGACACAAAGGAATGCATGGCCATGGAGAGAAGCAAATATAAAAAAGAATAGTTATTTATTTTTATTTTTTTGCTTCTTTTTGCGCACGGAGACGGGGAGCAGGTGTCTACCTGGACAGAATAGATGGAGATATAATATAATCGAAACAACACTTCACACCCTCCCTTACCTGTACAGATGACTGACTACAGCCCCTATATATATATATATATATATATATATATATATATATATATATATATATATATATATATAT
The DNA here is from genome assembly GCF_051991245.1 of Festucalex cinctus. NCBI lineage: Eukaryota > Metazoa > Chordata > Actinopteri > Syngnathiformes > Syngnathidae > Festucalex > Festucalex cinctus. Next base: position 20,803,595 of record NC_135421.1, on the reverse strand, counting down.
ATATATATATATATATATATCTTACAAGGCATGGGATCGTACCTCTGGGTTGGGAGACGACCACCAAAGTGACGACTCAACCCAGAATTAAGTGAAGCACGATGTTTTTCCCCTGAAGAACACAATCTTTTATTGCGTAAGATAATGGCCATATGGTATTGAACGTTACTACTAAACAGCTAAATATATTCACAGTCAGTCACAGAGACTGTCTGAGTCTGTTAACAAATAATCTCATGTAGTGTCAAATGATTTATAAGGAAAACAATAAAAAAAAAAAACATTATTTATGTGTGCCAGTGCAAATGTGAAATGATAAGACGCACAAGGCAAATCAATGGACAAGAAGTGTGGAGAATGGGGGCAACTTTTATACAAGATGAGATGCTTTTTAAGGGGGCAGAACCCCAACTATAGCGTGCTTATTTGTTTGATATGTGAATGGAGTTCATGACCAGACCCATCTAAATATACAGGTCTAAATGCCAGAGGGCCAATAGATGATAGAAAATAGAAAAAAAACAGTTGACTCATACCTGATAGCACCTTAGAGTCTTTCTAAAAATCCACTATGGTCCAGCCCAGGCTAGATGAACTGGGATAGAGAAGGACAGACACAAATGAGTGTTGTGGGAATGGAGCAGAAATGTAAGAAGAGAACATGGTGGGGATTAGAAAGTCTCTGAAAGTCAGTCACTTAATTTCCTGGCTAACCTGGCTATGATTATCTCCAGAGTGGGAAAGGAGCGCTTGAAGTCTGGGACCAGACTAATCCGCGGTGACTAACCTCCACCTCTCATTTCCTCTAGATTAACTCACTCTGCTACTTAATGAAATGGTAAAGGTGGGCCGATACTACAGAGTGAGAAAGGAAAAAAAAAAGTGAGAAGGAAAGATTAATTGTGGGGACTCGCCACCAAAGAAAGAAAATAAAAACATTGCAAAACCAGAAAAGCGCGGACCACCGCCAAGCTGAAAATCTAAAACGTTATGAATGGAAACTTGGTCCCATTATGATTTGGGTGGTCTGTTGAGGCAACACATCTAAAATTTTGATCAAATTTATTTATTTTTTAATAAATATTGGACTATGAAACATTTTTTGGGGGGAAAAATAGAATAAGTAAGCGATTCGAGTTTATTCGGGACTCGGTTGTTGACATGAACAAGTCTCTTGACTACTATTGATTGCCCAAACAATCACAAATGGTGAGCGTTCATTATGTGCAACTAAGTCAAGCGACAGAAAAACCAAATAGTTACAGACATTCACTTCAGTTTGCACGTTCTATATTTTGTTTTTGGCACCTACTCCAGTTTCCTCCATGTGCCATCCCTGCAGTAAAGTGGTGTGTGTGTGTGTGGGGTCAGCTGGGAGAGCTCCAAACGTCATGCATAATAAGAATAAGTGGTATGGATAATGGCTAGCTGGATGGATGGTCTAGTGTCAAGGCTCCACTATAATTGAGAAAATGTGCCAATGTAAGGATTGCCAAGTCTTAAAAGGAGATGGAAAAGAGGGAAAAGCCAAAATATGGAGAGATAAAAAAAAAAAAAAGATTGGAGGGAGAGATTTCTTGTCAGATTAAATAACAGATGCTTACTAGGGAGATAGAGGTTATCTTTACATAATGCAACAGACAGGATAAATACACACATGTAGTGATTAGACTTTTGAGTGGGTGGAAAAAAAAAAATCTGACACCTGAATAACAGATCACATTCATATAAAGACACGGTTGTCTATTACAATTTAGCCTCTCTAAAAAGCTGGTGTAAGGGCCAGCCTGACCAGTGTCATGCCACTTGACCAGTCTCTTGGCCGGGGGCCCTGCTATGCCACCGGCTGGGCCCCAGCTGGCCAATTAGCTCCCCTCTTAGCGTGGAGCTCAGCCAATGAAAATCCCTGTGAGATGTCAGTCGGTCTGAACCCACAGATGGGCGGACGTGGAATAAAAGTGAGGGAGAGGGGACGGGGAGGGTGAAAGAGAAGGTGAGAGGGACTTGGCGTCCATTCGCCGACATTATTGTGACATCCTCATCGAGTTCGCGGCGGGAAACAAATGTTCCAATTGGAAGTTGACATGAGACTCCTGGTTTCTGTAATAAGCAAGAAATGAGTTTTCTGCATCCAATTTTTCATACATTAATCATGTATTACTTTTATGAAACACTTAAGAGTAGATGTTAGATTAATTAAAGGAGCGCATGAATGTTACTAGGAAATATGTACCCGATGTAAAAACATAATAGTTTCTGTCACAAAAATTTCCTAACACAAACTCAGCTAACACCCTTCCGTTTCTCGACCTGTTAAAATATGTACACAGTACAGTTGTTTTCATGACCATTTGGCCTCATATACAAAAAAAATAAAAAATAAAAAAAAATAAAAAAGATTTGCAAAAAATGTATACACACATTAATATTTATATCACACACGTAGCATTGACTATTTTATTTTTGTATGTTTTTTGTTTTGTTTTTTTAATGCTAGAGCATACAGAAGGCTTTGATGCAGTTCCTGACCTGAAGAGGCCGCTTCAAGCAATGGTAGTCATTACAAAAAAAAGGCCAGCGGGTGGCAGAAGAGTATAAGAGATCAGCTAGAGCCATGTTGCAACAAGCTGTTTTTGCCAGTGTTTTCAACGGGTTTGTGAATAATTATGAAACTGAAGCTATATTCTAATGCTAACTGCTGCAAAACGGAAATCGATATAAATATACCTTTTTGCTGATGAAAGAAGAAACTCTAGTCTTTCTTTTGGTAGGTGCAATTTTTTTTATATCAATAGAGCACAATATTCTGTGGGCATTGCAAAATCAGAAAAAAATCCAGTTGCTTCAGTGAAAATAGCTGGGAGTGAATGAGTTGAACATTTTCTTTTTTTGCACAAAAAAAAAACAAATGATTGTCCTAATCATGATTTCAATGATCACCAAATTAAGTGTGAGTAATATTTTCTTAATAATAGAGCAGCGCCATCTGGAAGCTCACTTTTTAATCATCATAGAAAATCATGAATGCAAATCTTAAAAAATAAATAAATAAATAAAAGTCTGACCTGACAGCCAGCATGTGGACTGGGACTTTGCATTGGCGTGGTTAGTTCAGAGTAGGGATAGACCGATTATCGGCGCCGATATTCAGCATTTTGAGAAATATCGGCATCGGCCATTTTGAAGAATCACATGGCCGATAATAGAGCCATTTTTTTTTAAAGTGTTAACTTCAGGGAACTAATTTAAATGTAAATTTAAGAAAAAAAAAAAGTTAGTTTTTTCATTTTTGTCGACCCTGGGAACTCTCTGCACCTTCTGTTTTTAATTGAAATTAAAACTAAGATAAGTAAAAATTTAATAATTGGGATATTTTGAAATTTTGGGAGACTTATTTTGTGTAGAAAATAATTGTTTGTTTTTATTTAACTTTTGAAAACATGCTCCTGAGCCTGGGAGATCCCAGAACTTGTCTATTGACGAAGATTTAAAAAGAAAAACAAAAAAACAAAACTTTAAAATATTTTACATTTAAATTGAATATCGGCTCCAAATATCGGTTATCGGCATCCTTCACTACTAATAATTGGTATCGGTATCGGGCCCGAAAAAACCTTATCGGTCTATCTCTAGTTCAGAGTGCCTCGTTGTTGGACATGAGTACGCGTTTCATGGAGAGTAAAGCAGCCCCATTACAATCATGAGGGATATAATCCAGCCAGCACATATTTTCATGATATCAACAACCTCTTTGTGTGATGTGTCAAATTTTGAAGACATACTTTGTATTTTTTTATAGGGACTTTAAAGTTGTACATTTCAGAAGAAGAAATTGTGCTATATGCACAGAATTTGAGTCCTGATTATCAAAGACAGCAGACCACATTATAAATAATTCAATCCTGGAAAGAATGTTTCTTCAGTTTATTATGTGAGGGAATGATGAATTGTGTCTGCTGAAGCTGGGATCAAGGCCCAACAATCAGTCAAGTAGTCATGGGTCACCCAACCGCAGAGCAGCTTTGACCCAAACTTTATGAAACCTAATTAGGGGGAGTCACACATGTTTAAAAGTGATAACTCATGACATGTTGACTCATTCCGCCCAGCTGGCAGAAATGTGTGCATGTCTGCTGACATACATTTTCGTGTGTGCGATGTAAAACTACTGATTGTTCGGATGTGTCCGCTGCATGTTTTTAACCTGTCATTCTGCGTTGCGAAGGCTCAGCAGCCAGACCAGTGAGGCACCAGTGCCAGACAGCATGGTCAGAGTCATCCACTAATCATATTAACATTCCTCGGTAATAACACAATCCAACTCTTCTTTTCAGACAATCTTTCCAACTCTTACCCCTGACTTCCCTAATTCTATCCGTTATGCTCCCTATATTCCTTGTCGGATTATTTTCTTGATACAATTTCATTAATGTGGTATCGATCGACGTATCAAATAAAAATGGCATGACCTTTGATTCTATCAAACCCCGATGACAGTTTTAGTTCAGTTTCAGACCAGATTAACTTAATGGTCATTGTGCTAAATGATAAATAAATATTTAATATTTAACCTCCCAACATGAATCATATGGTTGTTGTCATGTGTGATTGTTAGTTAAATAAACCTAAACCAACATCACTCTTTGACCGGCAAAAACGTTTAATAACGTTGAGTAAAATCACGATGTATGCCGCCATAAACGTTAAGTGACGTCAACTACTTTTTTTTTTTTTTTTTTTTTAATATATAAGTGGTCAGTTCAACGTCCAAGTGCAGCTCGGCCGGGTCAATGAGTTGTGAAATCAAAAAGACCCACTAACTATGGCCAGCAGATGGCAGCGGAAGCTGCTCGGGCCGTAACTAGAGCTGCAAATTACAATGAAACATGACGCAATCTGATGAAATATAACGTTTTCCAGGCTGACGTGAATGATCAAAGCCTTTGTAACATTAAACCTAATTTGACGGAGTGTCACTAAACAAAAAATATTGGTATCAAAGTCACTGCTGTGAAGAAAATGTATCTTTTCAATTTTTGCTCAATGTCACTCAAATGACCTATTTTCAAATGGTGATTACTAAAGAACGGAATAAGGTAGAAACATGCTTTTTTTTCTAATGAATGAATGGAATGTGATCTTTCATGTGGTACCCATGTTGTTTATGTAGCAAAAGAACACAATATTCTGTTTGCTTCGAAAAATGAGTTAAAATGCTTCAAATCCGCTGGCATTGTTTGTTTTTTTTTTTTTTTTTTTTTTAATAACGTGTGGCAGTAAAAGAGTTAACAAGTTCCCACAAAACTTTGTGAAGAGGTGGCACTTTGCTCAAACAAAAACCTCTTACAATTTCAGAGAATAATCAGATAAAGGAACTACAAATATTTTTACGTTAATTCTGTGGTTGCACTATGACGTGCACCACCTTAAGTTAATCAGTTAGTGGGAGTTTATCGGAAGGTAACATCTATAGTTGTCAATATATGACCACTCCTCACAAGCGTTCCAGATCTGTAAGATTGTGACTGATGTCACCAGTGCAGAGCACTCCTTAGGTCACCCCCAAAGATTTTTAATTGATTTCATGTCTGACCTCTGACCAGGTCAGTCTAAACCTTTCAACCTCTTTAAAGTGGTGCAGCTTGGAGTTAATTTGGATGTATGCTTTGGATTGTCATCTAGCTGAAGTGTGGCTTTTGTAATCATCTTCAGATTTTCATCACATTTAAAGCTTTGCCAAAAAAAATTGCTGTCATTTGAAACTCTTTTGTTTCCCTAGCGGCATCAGAAGAGCGCCAAGGTCATGACATAAAGGTATGGTGGACATTTTGGGGATGTACAATGTTTTTGCGCCAAACATATTTATAACCCAAAAAGTTCGAGCTTGTTTCATCAATCAATAAGGATCATTTTCCAAATTCTCTAATGCATGGTTTATATAATTTGTCTTGGTTTCTCATATGAGTGTAGTCTTGTGATCCCACTTTTGCAACCAATTAGCCCATCAATGTGAATATGTGATGCATGAAGATTGAATTTAAAGTCAATGTAAAATGAAAATAAATAGTTTCTAAACTTGATATGCAGAAAACACCAAAACCATTTTGCTCCTTCTTTCCTAGCACTGAAAGTATTTCAGTTAATTCAATTTATGTATGATCATTTTTCATGTTGACGTGGAAAAAGTTTTGGCATCTTTTGCCGACATGATTTTTAGTTGCATTCCAAAAAATATGGTATTTTAAAAAGGGATGTAAACTTTCATTAGCCACTTTAATTAACAGGGAAGTCTGATGTCGCATCCTATTAAAGCAAAACTTGAGCCTAGTTAAAACTACTTTTGCAGATGCCTATGGAATGAGCCACCTGTTTTGGCAACTCCACTGCGTAGATGGCAGATGTGTGCTTTCAATAACTCAGATTGATGTCATTCTTGCACTTCTTTTCCCTCTTGGTTAATGCGTGTGGGTCTAAGGGGATTTCCAACAACCAGGCAATTTTGCAACTTTTACTATTCTCTAGCCAAATTATATAGTAGGAGCTGCATTTGGCTTTGACTAACTTTTTTTTTTTCTTTATAAATATATATCCCCTTCTGGAAACCACTGCCGCGGCTTCAATCGCACACACATACGCATTAACACTCTGTATTACGAGACAGTTGGTGTGAATGATTTAAGTGTTAATGGCTCCAGATCTCTAACAATGAGTCATCCGCTAATTGCTTCAGTCAGTCATAACTATGGAACCTTGCTGTAGATTGCCTCATGACGCAGTTGTGTGTATATGTGTGCATGTGCAAAAGGGTTTGGCTTCACGGCGCTCGGTCTATGGGGACACATGAAGAAATGTAGGGGAAGACAGATGAACAATTAATGTCCGGACACAAGTGCGTCTTTATTATTGACTGGGACAGGGAGAGGACGTATATCTCAACAGTAGGCGTGGGCGTGCATGTGTCTGGGTCCATTGGGTCGGCACTGATCCCATCTTGTCTGACTTGGGGATTATAACCCCATGACCTGCAGCTAGGCTAATCTTAAATACACACATACAGAGTAGACACACTATTTCATGGAAGCAGCGAGTGCCGGATTACAGTTTTTAGTAATGCACAATAACGATTAAGGAGGCAATAAAATATCAAATAATAAGTTGGGGAATAAGATAAATATCCACGGTGGATATTGACATGATGACTGCAGTTACCTCTCCACTCCCAATAAGCATTTTTGATCTCTTGACACTCCCTCTCTAATTCTAGTAGCTGTTCTGGGACATTAGCAGGAACCAGAGCTTATTTGTACTCTTTCACCACTCTTCTTGTCCTTTTTAAGGTATGGATTTAAAACAAGAGCTAGGTCCTAATCCCCTGGAGAAAATGGTTTTATGATCAGAGGAAATTATAAGCAGATGCTAGCTAAGCTTTTGGTGCCTGTGCCCATATTGAAAGGAAGTTCTAGTGAATTCATGTGGTATAATGTATCTATCCTTGCAAAATAATTCAAGACAAGCCACTTATATGACTTGAGTCGCACCACATCTTGCTTCACTTGCAAATCATTACACATACAGTATATCTATACAAGACCATCAATCCATAACGTCGTATTTCTTTACACATGAAAACTCTTCAATCGCATGTCCATCGCACCGTTAGGTGGTGGGAGATGTTTAAATTGTGTGGAGATCGTAGTTGTTTGTAGTTAGTTAGCTACTTTGGGGGTAACAAAAAAAAAAAAAGATCAAAGTTTCTCCTTACTCACAGATTTTTAGTACTCACCTTTGCACATCTAAAGAGATTGGAAAATTTAGTAACATAGCTGATATTAACCTATCAGGGTTACACAGAAAAAACAGCAAGGAAACAAACACAGGTCTGTCTATTAGTCTTTCCATATCAAGATTTCGACCTCACACATGGCGGACAAACAATAGTGATCATGTGATTGGAAAAAATCTAGACATAAAGACAAGCCAAATTCTTCTCGAGTAGACTTTTCAATCTCAACAACCCAGTGTTAGTGTCACTTTTCCCAAGAGAACTACAAACCTCAAGTGATGCTCTGAGTGACAAACTCTCTCATTTGCCTTCTCACCTTGACTAATTCATTATTTTTCTGACTGGGCTATCTGCTTCTGCTATCAGACTGCAGTCATTCAGAGTGCTGCTACTCATCTGGTGTTCAAGTAATCTACATTTGTTCTGAACACTTGACTTTTGTGGTCCCTTCACTAGCTCCCAATCTGTGCATGTGTCTGACTTAAGACACCGATACTCTTAGTATACCAGACTAATCATTAACTCATTTGCTCCCAATAACGTGTAAATACGTTTTTTTCTCAATGTTTTAAGTGTCCCAAAGACATATTTATACGTTTTTTAAATTTTTTTATGCTACAGCATACAGAAGGCTTTGATGCAGCCTCACAACTGCAAAGAACGGTTGCAGAAATGGTAGTTATTACACAAACGGCCAGCAGGTGGCAGCAGAGCAAAGGAGATCAACCAGGGCCATGTAGAAAAAAAGCTCAATTACTTACAATTTTAAATAGTTTTGTGAAAACTGATGAAACTTAGCTCTCTTCTAATGCTAATTGCTGCAAAAAGGAAACAGATAGAAACATACTTTTTTTTCCTGATGAAAGAAGAGTCTTTAATCTTTCTTTTTGGTAGGTTCCATGCTTTTATAGCAATTGAACACAATATTCTGCGGGCCTTGCAAAATCAGTCAAAATTCAGTAAAACAGCCCGGATTGAACGGGATTGCTTCTGTGAAAATGGCTGGCAGTGAATGAGTTAAAAGCATTTATTGCTGGTTATATTCCAAAGTAAACTCAGTCAACTGGACTGACATGACTTTCCTTATTCAAAAATGAGGGTGTAGCATGTCTCCAGCATGTAGTAGAAACGAACAAAAAGTAGCAAATGGGAAAATAGAGCATTTTGTCTTCAAACTAGAGAATATAATATTAACACATTAATAACGTAAAATCTTCACTTTTGAGGTTACTTCAAAAATGTGCTCCATTTTACTGTGCTCTATTTTCCGCCAGTCTGAATAACTGACTACATAACAGATACATAACAATGCATAAACCCATCAACTACTTCATGAACAAATCTGGAAAACTTATTCAAAGGCCACTTTAGTTACCTTCAAACTGAAAAGAGCAATTTAAGGTTTAGCCACAATGGTACGCAATAGTGCACAAACAAATCTCTTAACCCTGTCTGTAACGAGCTACACTCAGCCACAAGGTTTATTGTCGTCTCTACCAATGAAAGGTATACGGTTTCCTTCTATGTACATCTAACAACCGCCAAAGGTAGGACAGAGATTACATGGACAGATTGGAGGTGACAAAGAAAAGGGGTTGCGTGCTTACAGCACTTGTACAGAACCGAGGGTAGCGAGGAAGGGGAGCGAGGTTATGTCTGTCCAAATGGCCATAAAAGGTCTGATCAAATATGTATTATTGGAGGTTTGTGGCATATCTATAAAGCTTACAGTTGTAGAAGCATCGCAAGTACCAGTGTATTGAATGAATACTTCGAAGCAAGCTTGACAGTGCTTTTCAGCACTTATATTTAAACATAATTGATGTATTTACAAACAAATCGTGAAAATCACTTCATAGGGTCTTTGAAGTGACAGAGGAAATGAGAATATTAGGATTTTACTCTTCAAAATAAGCATGTTATGGGAAATGTGGGTTGGGATTTTCCCCATTTGTGAATCACACAATAGTGAAGTGATGAGGAGGAACACTGGATACCGTTCAGATGACTGAAACCTTGAACGGGAAGGGAAACAATCTCAGAAAGACACACACTCATTCCAAACGGAAATCTGTGTCAAATCTGGAAGCACACACAAACATTTCGTACTGGGAATTATGTCTTAATCAACAGGATATAATACAAGGTCCTTTTATAATAGCACGAGGGTGACAAAGCTACATGTTGTTCTTCCATTGTGTTGTGTCCCAAAAGCCATAATTCAATAGCAGCCATTCGCCATTAATACAAACGTGTAATGCACAGGTCGAATCCAAGAAGATGTCAACAATACTCTCAGAATTTATATTTTTATTGGATTGAAACATCAGATTAGTTTCAAATGACCACTTTTGAGATAAACAAATGTATAAATAACACGTTTAATTGTTCTAAGTTGTATTATTAACAAGCTTCTATACGTGAAAATTAAATATGCTAAAAAAACAAAAAACATGTTTTTGACTGATGGGCCAGTCGAAAGGTCTAAACGTCGGTGCGCAGACTAACAATGATTTTCAAATTAACATAAAAATGGTTTTGTTTTGTTTTATTTTATTTGTTTGTTAAATAATTTAAGAGTCCACACACTACTTTCAACTTCAACTGATTGAGACAAAAGACAACGCTACCAACTCCAAGTTTTAGTACATGTCTTAAAACTGTTGAAAGAAGGGCGAATAGGCACCTCACACTCAAAAGCACCAAAAAAGCACTTAGCCCCCAGCTGCTCCTGTGATGGCGGTGAGAACCTCTTTAGACTGCAGCTGTACCGAAAAGTACTAATTGTGCACTTTTGTCAGATATAAAGGAAAGAAAGAAAGAAAGAAACAGGTGCCGGTAAATGTTGTCCTCCATACGGAATAAGATTTTTGTTGTTGTTGTTTCAATGGCATTATACAAATGATGACTAATTAAAAAAAAAAAAAAAAAAAAAAACAGTACTGAAAGAAACAAGAAAAGCAAACATGGGCGAACAAATTAGACCTGCCATAAATGGAAATAAATGTGTAATCTCTCAAAGGTGAAAATGAATGTCAGCCTTGGAGGCACTTTAATTGGTCTCCCTACCTGATTTATAAACAATAACAAGATTTTCTAATCTGGAGTCAAGTGTGGCTATTGATTCCATGAGGAAGGAGGTTGCCCTCGCTGTAACCAAACCAAATTACTTTGAGAACTAAATTAAAGTAAGGCGGGAATAGCAGTGCAAATTACCGGCAGATGTAACATTTAAATGATCTAAGTGTGAGCACATTGTGAAACAGAACCTTGTATGTGTCATGTATGTTATTTATTTACTGATGTAAAATGTATTTACTTGTAAAAAAACAAAAAAACAAACAAACAAACAAAAAAAAACCTGTATTTGCACTTCAAAATGTTTGCTTTGTTCTTGTTTACCGCAAAACTGATGTTTGTTTATGTACAGCACTTTGTATACAGCAACGCCTGTTCTTAAAGAGCTTTATAAATAAAGTTGAGTTGACTTGAGATGACTGAATCATGCCAGGGTCAAGTTTGGGCCATGCAAGGGTTATGGGTGGGTCAAGTGTCTGTTTTGAACTGATGTAACCATCATCTGATTTCAACAGGAAAAACACTATATGATGTCAGGAGCTATGTGATGTCAAGAATCTTTAATCTCTTTACTTGATTAACAGCCAAACAGATGATTCCATGTCAGTCCTGTTACCCACGTGTAGCCACAGACAATCCGATCAATTGACTGTCTATTTAAGCCAAACCGAGAAGTGTGTGTTTGTCGGCTTATTACCTTGGTTCCTCTGTGCATCTCCACAGCCCAAGGGGGCTTGGCGTCTTGTGATTCTCGATTGAAAATCTTATTTGTGTCTGCGTTTTGGGATCCAACCTCAGAACATAACAGTATGTTATTATCTTTTCGACGAGTTTTGAATATTTTTTGAATGGCCTCAAACTTAAGACTGGACAAACAAAATGGAGGAAGGGGAAATGTGTTTTAGTCTCAAAAAGGGAAGTTTTCTTTGATAAGAGGTAAATTAGTTCTTGTAACATTAAATATACTTTATTTGCTAAGACTGATTTGATTTATGTCTAAGAGTATGTAGATTTCCATTACCAGGATTGTATTTTGCCAAGTATTCTCACCGGTTCAATTCATCTCAATAATCAAGAGTTTTACAGGACAATCACTCAACAACACACATGCATTCAAGATATAATGTGAATATGAGTGGCTTGTCCGTCTACGGCGTTACTCCACTGTTTGAAAAGCAAGATAAAGCGATATGGTGAAATAATGACCCTAGCGAAACACCGTGGGTGTCTTTAAGCCAGAACTATTTACATTTGGCAATCAAAACAAGTCATTGCAGGATGACACCTGACAGCAATGTGGGAGGTGATTTCTTCATTAGCGCTTTGATAATGTACTGTTATTCCGGACACTCGTTTGATTCAACTCCAGAGGTGGAGCTGTGAGGATGCGACAATGATCTTGTGATTTGAGCAAGAGCAACTGGATCTGTCAGGTTATTTGATAGCACAATCCTGTATACTGTATGACTTATTCAGTGTGTAATTGTGCATTATTTATTACACATACAATTATGCTGTAAAATAAAAAAACTTTTACCATGACAGAACACTGCAGTACTGCAGTCTCAATGCACAAACATCTCCAATAACGGCTAAAATGCAGTAATCATTTTTATAGATAAGAAGAGCTCCTTACCCTGTCCTTTTCATGCACTAGACGTCGAGGGTCCAGTTCTTCATACGAGGGAACCATTCCCTCCCTCTTTGCCTGCTGGTATTCTTTTCTTAGCTGCTGGATGCGGTCCATATTGCTGCAAACGCACAGGAAACGCTTGTAATAATAACAACAATACCTTACATATTATTTATGGGCGTCTTTCTAATCATTCAAGGTCACCATTCAAAACATTGAAAATGTTAACAAAACATAATGACAATGAACACGTGCGTGGACAGACGGAAGGAACAATGAGGTGCATGGAAAAAGGAACACCCAAGAGTGCAAGAGGACGATAATGAATGGTGTTTAAAATGAGGCGCAAAATCTTTCAAGGATAAAATTGACCAACAGTAGTCCAATAAAGCTGCTAAAGATCAGGAGTCATATAATTCACTAGCCGCAGAATTCTAGACAGGTTTATCGGCAGATTGTGTAAAAGTAATTAGTAGCAGTGTACCTAGAATAGAACCTTGAGGAACACCAGTAACAAGTGAGTGTGATTTAAAAGATAAAATTTGAATGAAATGAGTGGCCAGAAAGATGTGATTTTAAAATAGCCTACAGACAAAATGCTATAGGAAATGCTCAATATTGTTGACCATTTAAAGCGAGCCAGTCCACATGGTCCCACAGATGCACTACAATTAGAATGAATAACTCCAACAAAAAGACAGAAAACATTTCCATAGCTACTGACCAAGACAGACTGAACTGAAGGAAGGACAAACAACTCGCAACAATTTTCTGGTCAATAACAAGCAACATGATTGAGCAATGTGACTGCACAGCCAGTTGACCATCGCTCTTATATTAGCCAAAATATAAAAGTAAATGTTTATTTCAGTAACATTTTATAAACTATTTCTTTTTACATTTTAAGGTTGGCTGTGCATTCTTAACACACTAACTAAGGCCTCAGCCTTGTGACATTTTTCTCTCGCTCTTGCAGAAAGAGATAAATTATTTGCTCTTGCTAGGTCACACCAATAATAATTCTATAAATGTTTAAAATGAATCACAAAAATTTGGCATGTTGTTAATAACGTTGGTATGAATATTTAAGTAATCTTCCATTAGTAATGCTATAAGAATGATAGATCTACAGCATAGTCTTAAATAAGAAATATGTCATCAAGACCTATAAATATTTACACGGTTGATGATAAATAATACGACTCCCACTAATGATACACATTCAAAATCTGTTAAAGATGAAATGAGTGTGGATGTGGTGAGGGTAGCAATAGTTTAGATCGATTGCAAATCATAAATATTGATAGACTGAATAATATGCGGCCAAGAGATGTGCCAAATCTCAAATCATTCATAGATTTAAACACATCAGACATTTATTATTTATTTAAAATCTAATGTCTGGAGGATTAAACCAAAAATAAAAAAATAAAAAAAATAACTTCAAATAATACATTATCCCATTGTGATTTGGGTCTTGATTAAAAAAAATAATAATAATAAAAATTAATAAGAGGCTTTGCAATAAGTAGGATTTTTCAATTCCAATAGATTTTGGTGGAAAATTTACATATTGCTTCTTCCATTGAGTCATTAATTATTCCCGGTGGTAAGAATATACAGTATACTGTATAGTATATATACTGCATTGGCGTGTCTTGTTTTTCTTGCCAAGTAAATTGTTGAGAGTGCCTTTACAAGAGGGAGTTGTAGTCTGTGTGCTGTCCCAGATGTCTAGTAGTATAAGATCATTTAGCTCTGTGTCGTAAAAGGATGAACTAGATGAGAACAACGAAGAGCGATCAATGTGTTATCTGCCGCTCCCTGGATCTTGTCTCACTTTGTCACTCAACTGCTCTCTCGTGCTGATTTCTGGTACATGACGAACACACACAAACATACATATGTCCACTAAACTATGTGGTAAATAGTACAAATGCAAATGAGTAATTTGTATCATCTATAATTTTTTTTTATACAATCCATCGCCTCTGCCCTGGCTCCGCCTCATCACCCTCCCTCATCTCGGCCTTCATCATTTTTGTCTCCCTAATCTCCCTAGCTTGTGTTTTGCACTAATTAGCTGACATCTTCACTAATGTAGTTTGACAACAAAAGATGACCAACGATGGCAGGTGGGTCAGAAAGGAAAGGCATCGGGAGAAAGGAAATGTGTGGAAGAGTGGTTGTGTTCTGAGCTTGGTACTTAGACTCTCGCAGGTTGTGCCAAGGCTCACTTAGCTCTTCAGGCTAACAGGAAGCGACACGTGTTTTTAAAACGGAGGATATGACACCGCTCCTTTCGCAGCACCATCTAAGCACGGAGAGTAATTACGCTTCTGTCGACTGCCATGACATCAATCGGACTGGCTGTCGTAATGCCTGCGCGTGCTACGCGCCGTGGTAGAAAAGGCCGGCATCCTGTCTTCACGGCGGTCTGGGTGTCTTATTCAACAGATTGAAAATTATACGCCAGAAAATTATGTAGACATGTCTGTTGCATGCGCATGAGGTGCTGGCAGGTGGCAGAGTGGCTGGCATAAAAGGCTGCTCATAAGCATATTGTGCGTTTTACCCTTTGACTTGTCAGAAGGCTAATTTAAAAAGTCACCATTATAAAAAATAACCGCCGCTAAAAGTTGTCCCTTTCAGCAAATTTCTGGGTACCATGGCAAAGAGTGACTACTAGAAGAGGAAATACTTTCAATAGACCCTTCCAGTGTGATGTCACATGGAGGGCAGGACGTCAATTTGTTTGTTAGCAGCTAGCAAGCTAAAATAGCTTGAAAATTTCGATATACAGCAAGACAAGTATATCCGGACACAAACACTTTAATTAATGACAATTTACACCATGAAAGTAGTGATCGACGTACTGTTTCAAGCAAAAACAACACAACGCTTCCACTTTGCCTTCCAACAAACTCCTTTTTTGTAGCTCGCGGCTCCAAACGGCTGGTTTCAATGATTCACAGTAATATAGTGTCCTACTCGGGACGTTTTTTGTGACACTTGACATATTTCCCACCTTTTAACGAAAATGCTCGCTGAAAATCAAGCTCAGTACATTCATTTATTATGGCATGTTTGCCCTCCGTGAGGCGCAGTGGAAGCTAAGCAGTGACGTGAGCTGGAAGGGTCTATATGGTATCACATTTACGAACGCACCACCCCTCTCTCTTGTACAAATCCAAGGTAACGTTAACATATTACTACAACAACGTCTTAAAACGCATGTTAAACAATTATGAGAGTTACAATTGGTTGACAATATACTGTACAATTGACTAGCTATTAAGGCAGCACGTTAGCTAGTATGGCTAACATTAGCTTGTTTCTGCTGACGTTACTTCACAAGTTAAAAAGACCCAAGAAGTAGCTCCTCATTGGAAATAAGTACGTTTGTTGTACTGATTTTCATTTCATTTAGAAAAATTCAATTTTGCTTTTTTTTCTCCTTTTTCATCTCTACATTTTACAGCTGTGATATTGCATTGTTTTTGCTCATGGTTATTATACAGTCACACTAAGCTAACGGCTTCCTACGTACTCCAAAAATTTATATTCCCTCTACATTTCTATAACATTTAATGCAATTTGGGACAAGACTAAAGACTACAGCCCGCGCTGTGCTCTGAGAGTAATAACGCTGCTAAAAAGGAAGTCATCATTACCAAATAAATTTCGTGAGTTGACCTTTCTGCAGCAGGACAATGTATCTTCTTCCTTCCAAGCCAATTTGGCTTTACTTGTTGCTGGCTATACCAACTCATCATTTCTAAATGTACTGCGTCAAATGACAGCCCATGATGATGCCTTTAATTTTGCACAGAGCTTTGGAGTTAAGGGCCATGTCCTTTAGCTTGTATTTGGATTTTTTTGCATAATAGCAAAACAGGTAGCAGTTTTCAAGTCATAAACGAACATGTCTTGGTTTAAAAAAAAAAAAAAAAGAGAAAGACTACTGAACAGAAAATAATGATAAAACCTTAAATGTGTTTGTCCATGAGCGCATCTGTGCCCCTTTTAAATGAATGTCGTGTCCTTCTGCAAGCCCACGTACAAAGTCCCTGCCCGTGTGCGCTTCCACAACGTAAAACCCGACATTCAATTGCAGGCAGCTGTCCTTTGCATGAAATATATTTTTCATTGTGGACTACTTGTGCAAATAGAGGGGGGAAATTATAAATGAGAGGAAGAGAGTGCAACAGGGTGAAGAGAGGCCTAGAAAGGCTTCATTGAAGGAAAGAGCGCAAGGGGGAGGAAAGGATGGCAGCAGAGTGCCTCTTGAGAGCGTTCCTTATTAGCCAGGCTGAATCATTCACTTTGAGTTGAGGAAAACACACATGCAGGCCCGTTTTACAACGACTCCCCCCCCCCCCCCCCCCCCCCCCCCACCTCTTCTCATTCCTCTCTTTTATTCCTCTGTACATTCTCTGCACCCAGCATCTCAATTTAGTTCATCCCCTATTTTTCTCTACTTTCACATCTCTCTACTTGGCCCTTTTAGACCTCAACACTCAATGACCCCAATATCCGCATCTGCGGAATAATCCCAAAACATTCGCGTAATTTCTCTTCCCCACAGTATCCCTCGCTAGTTGCAACTCTTCATTTATCCGGGTCCATTGCTGTCTCCTTTAAACCCACAAACGTTGCCCCAGGAATCTGCTTTTGATTCATTTCGAAGCCCTACACTCCCTTCCATTTCCTCAAAATCTTTCTCACTCACTGTTCAATCTTTTCCGTCGTATTCTCTAACCTTTATCCACTGTCTATATTCTGCGGCTTTTTCATGCTTTTAGAACTAAATCCCCCTTTTCTCCAGCACTTCCTCTCGCTAATTTGTTCCTTTAGCGCCAAACACACGTTCTCTCTCTTTCGTCTCCTCGACTATTTTCAGTTTCACCCTCTCCCTGTTTTCTTTTCTTTTAACTTCCCTTCTCTTTATTCCTAATCCTACTTGACCTTCCATTTGGCCTCCTTTTACTTTCAAGACACTTCAAATCCCTCCTCTTGCTCATACTCACCATGGTCCTTGAACCTCCTTACTGCTCACATTTTTTCAACTAAAAATGTATCTGGATTGTCTCATGCATTCCAATATGCAATCAAGCCAATTCATCCCAGTGGATTATGATTATCAAAAGTCCCTAATTTCTTACGATATTTTCTAGAGCTGTGCACAATAGTTTTAATTTCGTCAACAAGAACTAGACAAAAATAATTTCGTCAACACATTTCCCACCGGACTAAACCTAGACTAGACTAGACTAAAACCTTCGACTAATGAAGATGAGACGAAAATGTCCTTCACTTACCGTATTTTCAGCACTATAAGGCGCACCTAAGAGCCTTCAATTTTTTCAAAAGCTGACCATGCACCTTATAATCCGGCACGCCTTATATATGGATCAATATTGAGCCACAACAGGTCTCGCTGTAAAAACGCTATCGATGACCCTGCACGATCGGTGACTCGCATGAGCAGAAGATCCCGCCATCTTGGATCACTAACTACAGCAACCCCACTAGAACAAAATACTTTTATGTGCCTGCGTGATAGTGCGCGTTCGTAAAACCACGATATATCATTAAAAAAATAAAATAAAATCTTACATTATTGATGCATTATAAAGAAACTATTTTAATTCTGCAGGTTTTAAAGATGAACGTTTTACTTTTGACCCCATTACATTCCTAGTGAGTCTTCATTGTTATAATTTACATTTAGTCTGCAGTATTTTTATGTCTTTAGGTTGTACCATGGTATCTTCATGACATATCATGGTATATGGTATCTTACCATAGTTGCGAGTGTCAAGACGCTATCGGTGACCCTGCACGATGAGTGACGCGCATGCGCAGAAGATCCAACTAAAGCCCTTAAGCTGGTTTGTAATCTATTAATAAAGTTTGACTGACCTATCTGACTGTTTCGTTGACGTTCCCTTTAGCGCAGCACCATCTAATGGATGCATAACGTAACCCCAGCCTCTACTGTGGCGCCTTATATATGGAAAAAGTTTAAAAATACCGTATGGCATTCATTGAAGGTACACAGTACACACAGTACAAATACATGGGACAGACAGGAGGTGGATTCACAGTGAAAGTAAATTATAGTTAGAACTTAACATTAATCTAACGGCATAATGTTCCAATAATAATAATGCGACTGCTAACTAATGCTGGCTAACTTACTAGCTCATAGCATGGAGCCATAGTAGCCACTGTAATTGTGTGTCAAGTTGTTTTTCATCAAAAAGATGAGACAATTTTATGTGAAATAGTTTTAGATTCGAAAAATTTCAATAAATCTGCTGATAAAAAAATATATATACAGGGGTAAAATGATTGTCCTGACTAAAACGTTGGCAGTTTTTGTTGACTAAAACTAGACGAACAAAATTTTGGTTTCTTGGACTAAAATAACAACTAAAATGCAAGATTTATAGTCGACTAAAAATGGACTAAATAAAAATGGGATGAGGTTAACTAACTGATAAAAACTAACAAGCGTGATTGAAATTGGACTAAAACAGACTAAATTTCAAAATGGCAGACAAAATCAACTCGAGTGCACAAATGGGAGGTGACTCGAATTAAGTAGCGGTTTCGCCGTTGTGAACAAACGCGAATTAGTTTTCTCATTCGAGTCATAATGTGTGATGCATATTTTCGTACGCCAATAAATCAATTAGGATTTTTCATATGTTGGATAATGAGAATTTGCAGAAACATTTCCTTGAGCTGTCACTCCCCCTTTTTCGCTAAATTCATCCATCCAATTTCAAATAGTTAAATTACCTGTGGAAAATGTTAAACTATGACTATGTAATAGGTGGAACATTTATTCAATCAATAGTTATTGAATCAATCATCAATAATTAATAATTAATGAAGGTCAAGCTACAAGTTGTCAATGTCGGATGGTGAGCATCCAAACTGACACATTGCTCGAGCTTCAGATAGTTTTTATTTCATTTTTTTATTGTGCCTTATAGCTCTTGACAATAATTTGCTATTGATCCGTCCTGCTCATGTGCAATAATAACGGCGTCTCTCAAGCTCACTCCACTCCGTTCTCTCCACGAGTGATTGCATTCTAATTGGTCAAGGGCCAGAGGTTGTTGTTGTTGTTATGGTAACCTGAGTGCACTTGGGATGCTTTGGTGGTGGTGGTAGGAGGGGCAGCCACTCAAGACTGCAGGGAGCACTAAACTAAGGCTTTGCAGTCACTTCAGAAAATTGACGGTGTTTGACATAGCTCCACCTGACTGTACATGTGGACAAGACAGAAACGTCTGTCTGTGGGTTTAAAAAAAATAAATAAACAATGCGCCCTCCAATTCAAATCCATCTCAAAACCAACACACATTGCTTGTTGAATTCATTCTCACACTTTAGCCCCCCGTCTTGCTTCCAGGTTCCAGTCCAGACTTTGGCCTTCCTGGGTGGAGTTTGCATGTTCTCCACGTGCACGTGTGGGTCTTCTCCGGGTACTCCGGTCTCCTCCCACATTCCAAAGACATGCATGGCAGGTTAATTGGGCGATCCGAATTGTCCCTAGGTGCGATTGTGAGCGTGGATGAGTGTTTGTCTCTGTGTGCCCTGCGATTGGCTGGTGACCAGTTCAGGGTGTACCCCGCCTATTGTCCGAAGCCAGCTGGGATGGGCTCCAGCACCCCTGAGACCCTTGTGAGGAATAAGCGGTCAAGAAAATGGATGGATGAATGAATTGTACAGGTTGGTGTAAAAAGAGAAAAAAAAAGGCATTTCAACAGGGGTGTGTAGACTTTTTATATCCACAGCATAAGCATAGTCCGCTGTTGCTACTGATTCTTATGAGTTTCCAGTACCCCCCAAGTGCTGACAAACAGGTGCCTGACTGGAGTTTACTGGTGTTGGATGACATTTCCACGACTTGAAAAACGAGGCTTGTCATCGTTGAAAGCAATTTCAATGCACAGAGGGAGAAAGATATGGAGATGAGATTGTACATCCAGTGGCAATCCTACAGTATATCTCCACAGTCTGGGACCAAACTTCATCCTTCAAGATGACAATGCCCCCCCGCAGAGCTGCGTTCATCTGAGATTCCCTCCATCAGAAGGATATATATATATATATACGCGCGTGCGTGCATGTGTACGTGTGTGTAAATACGTGTAAATTTATACTCATTAATTCACCTAAAACCTAATAAAAATCCCATTACAATATTGTGCTTTTTCTAGTATGAGCTTTTTTTTTTTTCTTACAATATTGTGATCTTTTTTAAATATCGCCAACCCCCACACAATATCGTGATAATTATCGTATCGTGACGTTCATATCGTGATATTATATCGTGATGTTTGGATATTGTTACATCCCTAATATAGGTGTGCAGTCAGAAACCACCTCAAAGATAAGATCTTAAAGGCCTAAATAGTACAGCTTGATTTTTTTTTTTTTTTCCCCCTTACCTGTCACTGGAAGTTGCCGACACAGGAGCCGAGGCAGTCGCACCTCCCTTAGGCTTGTTGACCTTTGCATAAAGCCTATCAAACTGGTCTTCAGCTACGGCTCCTGGGTCATAACTCCGATTGGCTTGCCCAGAAACGGTTGATGGGCCTTGGGGAGAAGGTGTCCTGACATGACTATGCTGGACTGCGTTATGTGGCGAGGACCGAAGCAGGGGCTGCGGTGGTGAAATCATATCACGATCCTTAAAGGATTGTATTCGGGCATAATTGGGATCTGCGTCATCATCCTCAACGCTTTCATAGATGGATCTGCCGCCTGCAACTTGTTGGTCTTTGGAGCGCTGCTCAAGCAGTTCACGATGTCCTGCCTCCATTCTGACAAATGGAAAAAAAAAAAAAAACAGCTTTAGTTTAAAACATTTGGAAGATTGGAAACAATAGAGCATAAAGAAAATGAAAAAAAATAGTAGGCACAACAGTCCATATTTTATACAAGCATGTTTGGAAAAACTGTGTAAAAATTAGGACTTTTCGGATTCAATGCAAGATTAGTAGTAATGACTAATTATAGTGTTTAAAGCAGAAGGCTTTTTTGTCCCGTTTCTTGCATTAAAGAGAAAACAAAGGGGGGGGGGGGAAAAACTATTCCCACCTCTCACGCTCTTCTTTCATCCTATTAAAGTCCAGGTCATTCAGAGGGTCTGACTTTTGACGCTGCAAAGCTGCTTTGGCCTCCTTCTTGTCTTCTTTTTTCTTTCCAAATCTGAGCAGGTCACAGAAATGGACACAATATTAAGGAGGAAAGAAATGAACAGTGGATAAATTCATAACGTCAGGTAAGAGTTTAGACCAGTGATTCTTAACCTTGTACCTTGTTGGAGTTACTACTCCGCCAGTTTGCTATGGGCATTCACCGAACCCTTTTTTATTGAAAAATAAATGTGACCAAAATTCAAAAAACAGGTTTAGGGTTTATTGGTGAACAAAATGAACAGTGAGAGTCGCCTTTCCATTGAATCTAGCGCTCTACACCTTTAATTCAGAAAGTGTTCTTGTATTGCCCATCTTCATGCATCTTAAGGAAGCGTTCTTTAAGTTTTGCTTGATTGGTAGTTGTGCTGGAAAAGAATTGCTCAACTTGGCATCGCAAAATCATGCAGTTGGGACGCTGACTCCCATGACTCAACTCAGCTCGAGAACACTTTCAAACAACTACTGCTGTTTTCATAAGACGGAACCCAACGGCAGCAGATACAATGAAAACAGCAGAGGCTCCAGAATTGAACCCTGTGGAACACCATGTGTTCTGGTATACATCTGAATTCATATTGCACATATTTGTTCGACCACTTTTTTTTTCTTTTTTTTTTGCTCAACGTAGTTAGCATTAGAGATAGACCGAAAAGGTTTTTTTTTTTTTTTTTTTTTCTTCCCGGGGCCTATACCGATACCGATTATTAGTAGTCAAGGACGCCGATAGCCGATATTCATTTTCACTATAAAGGGAACATACTAACATAAAAATTTGGAGAAAATACAAACTCCAGCTTTTTTTTTTTTAATTGAATTTTATTGAACAACTTTTAGGGTTAGTAAAATACTGGGAGTTTTTATTATTATTATTATTATTATTATTATTATTATTATTATTAATCTTAGTCAATAGACATCTTATTTTAAAATCTAACAAGTTCCAGGATCTCCCAGGGGCAGTAGAATGTTTTCTAAAGTTAAATAAAAACAATTGTTTTCTACACAAAATAAAGTATTCCAAAATTTCAAAATATCTGAAGCAATAAATTTTTACTTTTAATTAATTTCAAACAAAAACAGAAGGTGCAGAGTTTTCCCAGGGTCGGCAAAAATGAAAACTTAGCATTTTTTTTTTTTAAATTTACATTTCCTTTTATGTAAGAGTAGAAAGTCACCAGCAGTGCATCTGTACATATTGTACAAGTTTCATGGAAAATAAATAAATAAATAAATAAATAAATAAATAAATAAATAAATAAATAAATAAATAAATAAAAACCTTGGTTACAAATCCTGAAATTACATTGTTGACAGAAATTTATTAATTCAAGGAGACAGTAAATATATTTATTTATAAATATATTTATAATTGCATATGTACTGTTCCAGCGGCTAGAAAGCAAAGTGGGGAGAGTCCCTGTCACCGATTTTTTTTTTTTTTTTTACTTTTATGAGTACCTAAATTTGTCTTCAAAAGGAAGGTACGTTTCCAAGGTGTGACTGCAGTGTACACACTGTATGCATTAACGCCACGAAGACTATTGTTCACAGGGAATATGACAAAACAGCACCAGCAAGGACTGACTGGCAGCCAGTTGGATGAAGGCAAAAAGCTCCTGCTCTGTCATTAGTGGGAACAGAAGGATGACTTGTGAATATTCATGACCTCGCACTACATTCTTTACCGCCACTCATTTGCATGTGAGGATGATTTAATCTCAATTATGTACACATGTTATTAAGGCTACCATCTGCGAAAGAGAAGGTTGCTCGTGGGGGGAAAAGAGTCGTTTGCTGGGTGTGACCAGAAGAAAAAACGCATTTGCTGCGGTAGCTATTGACTTATTTTCTTGGTTGATTTGTTCATAAGCAATAAAGTGCCAGTATGTGCATTATACATGTTTTCAATTTCGCATTGATAGAAGCACCAAATGTACTGAAAAGGATTAGCCCATCACTCAGTTCCAAAACAGCTCCCTCCAAGGTGTTTCTATAATTGAACCACATTACGGTGTATTAAAACTGTAATAATTCCAAATGTCTTGAGGAATTTACTGTAAATGGCATCACAGCATATAGCCGCAAAGAGCGCCTGCTCATAATTTCTACTTTATTTTAGGTTTACCTACTTTGCCACGAGCAGGAACATTTTCTTAATTTACATGAGCGTGCATTAATAATATGCGTCTGATGCTGTGGTTGCTGGAAATATAGCAATCCCTCTACCCAAAAATTCCCTTGGAGTACAGATGGGGATTACGAACCAGTAAGACTTGGGAATTTTCAAAACCTTGATGGATTTTTGTCGACCTCGCAGACATGGGATCTCAGCTTACTGAAGGCTAGAAACGTGAGCACACAGTATTGATTAAACAGTGTTAAACCCATTCCTAATCATAAATAACAGAGTTGTAATCTTCACTTTACACCAAGCAACTTTGAGGAGACACTACTAAATCATAACAAAAAACTATTTCGATCGTCTCAATTTAATATGGTTTGGAAGAGAAAATCCTGAAGGTGAAGCAGCGATTGTTGTTAGCTTTATATACGATACATGACATTAGAGAGTTTAACAACTTTATTATCACATCAATTAACTCATTCGCTCCCAAAAACGTAGAAATACGTTCTATTTTAAATATTACCATGCTGATTTTTTTCCCATTTTTTTATGCTAGATCATACAGAAGGCTTTGATGCAGCCTCTGAACTGAAGAGAATGCTTGATGAAATGGCAGTTATTACAAAAACAGCCAGCAGGTGGCAGCAGAGTATAAGAGATCAACCAGGGCCATGTTGAAAAAAAATCTCAATTACTCAAAATTCTAAATAGATTTGTGAATAATGATGAAACTGTGCTGCAAAACGGAAACAAATAGAAATACACTTTTTTTCTGACGAAAGAAGAGACTTTAATCTTTCTATGTTCCATGGTTCCATGTTTTTATAGCAGTAGAACACAAAATCCTGTGGGCTTTGCAAAATCAGTCAAACGGCCGGGAGTGAAGGGGGTTGCTTCAGTGAAAATGGCTGAATGAGTTAATAGCCAATATGTGAAGGTAGACACGAGTAGAAAATAAGTCCGTGTTACTTTTATTCCGCCGTTCTTCTATCTCCCCTCCCTCTGCCATCACAGCATGCCGACCCTTGAGGAAATCGCTGATTGGCATTGTGCGACCGTGACAAACGAATGCAGCTCGCAAACACGCGCACATTTGCGCGCACACACAGCTGATTGGCAGGCATGACACCAGTCAGTGACACGCCAATGACTTCCTGTCACACTGTTTGATTGGCAGCTGGGGTGTCCATCCACCCATTTCGAGCATGTTCTCTCTAATTATGAAACAAAAGCCGAGTCTGGTCAGACGACAGTGTAGTTTTTGCATAATAAATTGAGAGGCAGCTCCTACACAAAACAAAAGCTTCCACATTTCAGAAATTTAATAACTCCCTAACTGCTTTGGTTCTAATATGGTATCTTTTAAGCCATCAAAACAGTACCTCTGTATTTACTACTAGTAGAAACATGGCCTAACTAAACAACAAAGACAAGTAATTATTAGGGATTTAACGATAACGGCAATATCGTGATATTGCGGTATTAAAACTGCCACAATCATCGTCGTCACAATATGAAATTTGAAATTAGACACAGTCCTTATGACATAAGGGGTACAAGTGTCTACAAAAAACCTAAAACAAGAACAAATATCAAGCAAAGGTGTAAATTTGTGGAATAATTTGGGAGTTGATCTGAAAAAATGTGACTCAGTTCTGGAGTTTAAAATTTTTTTTTAAAAGTAAAGTTAAAAATAAATTACTGTCAGACCAGAGTATGAAAATAGTATATGTGAGTATGTGTATATGATTCAGATAAGTATTATGGTATATGTCTAGGAAGTTCATGTATATATGTTATTGGCAAATGCACGCATGTCTAAGTGCACTTCTATATATAAACAGGTTGATATATTTTACTTTAAAAAATAGTATATTAGTATTGTATTAATAATGAAATAAGTTTAAATATATAAAGTAAAAGGGGTAGGACTAGATAAGTTTTTAACTTCTTCCTACTCCCTTTTGAACACGGAAACTAATTGATTGATGATTTTATTGGGGTTTTCTTTTCTTTTAATTTCTGTTTTTCTGCTGTTCACTTGTTTATATGTTCAAAAAATAAATCAAATCAAATCAATCAAATATTATAAGCAGCACATCTGTTCAAAAAGTCAAGTTGATTTCCATTTGTGCAATTCTAGCACCCTCTGGTGGCTATTTTTTTAGTGCAATTTAATTTTCATAAGGCATGTTTTGACCCTTCGATGTTTAAAATCCACATTAATGGTCAGATGAAGGGGAACGTACTTTGCTTGTGAAACGAGTCAATATGTGGGCTTGCATTAGCAAGTATTTTTTATATATATATAATTTTTCATTGCTGTATTGTACAAAAGCACAATATTGTGGTGTTTTTTTTTTATTTTTATTTTTTTTTAGTATGAGCTCATTTTTGACAATATTGTGACCTTTTTTTTTTGTATCGCCAACCTCCCAACAATATCGTGATAATTATCGTATCATGACCTTCATATCGTGATAATTTCATATCGTGATGTTTGGCTATCGTTACATCCCTAGTAATTATCCTCCCTCATTTTGTATTTGACAAACAAATCTGTTCCTGATCAATCGGATCTCACAAGTATATATTTTCTATGCAGTCTCACCAAACCTGAACCACTAAACTGTACTGTATGTAGTGCTCCGTAACCCCACAATGGAGCTATCCAGTCTTAACGGGCCCCACTGTTGATAATATCTTCATCGATGGAACATTTTAAGTCGACCAGAGGTGTCACATTTGGACCAGCTGGCGAGAGAAGAGCGCGAGGAAGGAGAGAGAGAAAGAACTGCACGCACAGCTGCGGAACATTAGCGGGGTACGCACACCGCATACGCGCACCGATGATTCACGGCGGCCGTGAGCCAACGACGTGACGACCATCTGACACTGTGACCAATCACAAAGTGAATATTCATGATCTCTGGCCTGCATATTTACTTCAAGTGTATTTTTACCATTCTTGGTTCGCATGTCTCCTTTTCTAAAATGTTGCACTCATACACAATCTCTCGCACACGCACACGAGGACACGCGCGCGCGCGCACAAGTGACTGGCATATCTGATTGGCAGATGGCAGCAGTCTAGTTGACAGAGCCAGCTGTCCACTTTCATTTTAATGAGTTAATGTGAATTAAAATGGAATTGCACTGAAGGCTTTCTGGTAATGTGGGTTTTATTTGGTGATACTTTGCAAAGTCCATCAAGAAAGAAAAAGTGCTCTCTGTTTTTTTCTGTTCTTTTCAGATGGTGCATGGACAAATGAAAAGGTAAATTGTAGGTAAAAGCAAAAAGTGTGATCACTGAACATTATTAATATAATCACACCAAAAAAAACAGACACATTAGGTGTACATGTGACTATACCACTGCCTTCAGAGCATTAAGGTATACATTTATCCCGACGTGAGTGGAGCAGATCTCGGCCGAGATGGAACTCTAAGCAGCGCCAATTTGCCCTCTTAGTCTCTCACCATTACATGCAATCAAATGTAGATAGGGAGCTGAGGCTTGAGGGAAAAGAAGGCCAGGCACATTTTGAATTATATAAAGATTACCGTGCTACAGGACTGAAAAAAAAAAAAAAAAAAAATGCTTATAAGAAAAGAAAATGAAGGCTGATGTTCAAATTAAAATTACCATTAAAATCAACAGTAACATTTAATATAAAGGTCTAAAAATTACGTTTAAACACAGGGAATACAGAATTTCGTTCCTGATATTTCATATTTCATTTATTTTTCTTCCTCTGAATGTTAACTCATCTACTCCCAAAAACGTATAAATACGTTCTATTTTAAATATTACCATGCTCACAAAGATGTAATTATAGGTTTTGGCTTTGATGCAACCTCTGTACTGAAGAGAATGCTTGAAGGAATGGTAGTTATTACAAAAACGGCTAGCAGATGGCAGCAGAGTATAAGAGACGAAAAAGGTCTTTTCCTCACTAAACAGATGTGTGAATAATGAGGAAACAGCCATATTCTAATGCTAATTGATGCAAAATGGAAACAGCTAGAAGCACACTTTTTTTTCCTGATGAAAGAAGAGACTTTAATCTTTCTTTTGGTAGGTTCCATGTTTTAAAACAATAGGACACAATATGCTATGGGCCTTGCAAAATCAAGTCAAAATCCAGTAAAACTATGAAAATGTGCTGGGAGTGAATGAGTTAACTACTGTTTCTTGATGCTTATGTGTTGTCTTTCCTTGTGTAAAGCACATTGAGTTGGCTTGTGTATGAAATGTGCTATACAAATAAACTTGCCTTGCCTTGATATAAAATAAATAAATAGGTGAAGCTCAGGCTAGTTATCCATTAGATGAGGATAACAACATATAAACCAACATCACCATTACTTTCAGCTTTTGTAACCCAACCAGGCACAAAAACAGCAAATGAGCACAATTTCAAAGTCAACAGCTACAGCATAACGTCGGCAGCAGCACCATTGGAAGAAGAAAAATACCAAAATAAAATCAAATTCATTCATCATTCAGATATGTATAAAGCACTGCTGTCTTATGTAATATATCGCGCACGAAGATGGAGCTGTAAACAGCTGCTAAAAGAAAATGCTACCGTGGTGAGTCACTCAACTTATGATGTACTGTATTTACATAAGGTGCATGTAAAAAGTCACCACACCCGCCCTGTTCAAATGCCATATTTTTGTCAAATAAAAAAATGAGACCAGGATGGATCATTTAATTACAGTATTTTGACACCACTGGTACCATCTTGTAGGGAATTTCCAAAAAATAAATAAATACAAAAAATGATAAATCAAGGACTTTCCCTATTTAATTAGTGCTGTTCCAGCATATTAGTTACCAAATATTTCAATATAAGTAACGTGAGGCAGAACCAGTGGGATAAAACTATGCTTGACTTTTTTTTTTTTTTAGAATTATACTCCACAAAAGTGTTTCCGAGCTCAAATTACAAGCACATGCTTTTCTACAGATATGTATCAATGTAATGGTCATGTGAAATCCCAGTTCAATAACATTTATGCATGCATTAAAAAGAAAAGAGCTGGTATCAGGTTTAATTATAATCAAAGCAGAAAGTACACATTGTTCATAGAAACAGTCAGCCCATTCACACCGTCTATGTGCCTACTGTACTCTCCCTCTCACACTGAAAAATTTGTATAGTATTTGAGTTAATCACAGCAAATAGCTTCAACCGATAATTTTAAGCACCTCTTAAAGAAATTGGGGCACCGCTCTTAGAGTGGTCTTTGTGTGCTCGTGAACACGTGATAGATCGCGCTTCACGGGGGTAAGTGCTTGGTGTGTTGACGTGTGCAATACGAGTGGATGGGGTGATCACATACTGGGCTTGTTTATTTGCATTGACTGGAAAAGAGGTTATACATACTGAATTCCATACTGCGTTGTCTGATATTATTCACTGATTCGGCCATGTTAAATAGATGTTGTGACGTGACAGATGAAGGATGGTGTTGACCTATTAGGGCCTGAATGTGCAAAATTGGGGGGAAAAAACATGCAAGTGAGGCTTGCATCCATCCATTTTCTATAGTGCTTATCCTCATTAGCATCACCGAGCCTATCCCAGGTTACTTTGGACTGGGTACACCCTAGACTGGTCACCAGCCAATCGCAGGGCAGATACAGAAAAACAATTCACACTCACATACTGTAATTTAGAGTCTATAGTTAACCTAAATGTATGTTGTTGTTGTTGTTGTTGTTTTTTTTAATGAGGGTAGAAGGCAAAGTACTGGGAGATCATGTCACACCACACAAGAGATTCAAACATACAAATCTCAGACCTGCGAGGCAAATGTGCTAGCAAGTACCCCAATGTGCTACCCTTGGCTGACATTGTATGAAATCCAAACTACTTTTTCAAAGTGGTTGCTCGAAGAAGTTTGCACTTCTAACTGCACATTCTAAAGGCGGTTGGTAAAAAATTGCTCAGATTTGCTCAGGTGGATTCACAAAAAAAAAATCAGCTCATGTTTGCTGTGACCGACCTTGATGTCATTAAACCATTTTGTGGCACAACTAAATTTCATAGCATCTTGGTAGTAGTACAGCAAGTTCAAGGTTTGTTTTTATGTATTTATTTAATGTACTCTATTGTGTCTTAGCAGTGGCATGAATCAGTTTATTTAAAGGCGGGGTTTTCCGTTTTCACTCAGGAAAATGCACTATATAAATACAGGATGTATACCCATGAACACATTCTCAATCTACACATCTGGGCTACTGTTAATGTGCGGTGGTGATTTTTTCCTAAACCCCCACGCCCACAGCCTGTATTTTAGCATTTTGTGTTTGTTTTGTCAACAGCGGGATGTTTCTGTGGACAGACAGTTGTTTACCCCTCCAGCCAATCGCAGAGCGGGGGGTGGCGGGGGGGCGTGTCACTCACTGTCGCCAAACCGGGGGCCGGGCGGATTTGTTAGCTGCATGATGTCACTCCCACGGCAACTTGACAGCATGCACAGATTTTTTTTTTCCCCTCACTCACTCACTCACTCAAGCAAGCTTGTGTGACTGAGGTCTTCTGATTTTTTTTCACTCACTCACTCACTCACTCACTCACTCACTCACACACTCACACAAGTAAGCTTGTGTGACTGAGGTCTTCCGATTTTTTTCACTCACTCACTCACTCACTCACTCACTCACACAAGTAAGCTTGTGTGAATGAGTGAGAAAAAAAAAAAAACCCGGAAGACCCCGCCTTTAGAGACCCCACCATTAAGTTTCAGACTGCTATTTTAAACCTGCTGAAATATGTGAGAAAGTATCACTCTCGAACCATTATCAAATATTAGGGAAAAAAACTCACCTCAGCAGGCCAAAGCCTATTTTCTTCGACTTCTTTTCACTCTCCTCAGACTCCTCTGCTTTTTTCTTCTCTTTGTCTTTTCCTTTGCCTTTGTTCTTATCCTTCTTCTTGGTTTTCACTTTCTTTTTCTTGTCCGCTTTTGGTTTCTCCTCCACCGGTTCCCCGAACCCTTGTCGCGAAGAGCTACTCGCTGGCGTTTCCCGTCCTGAACTCTGCTCTGACGCATCTAGAACGAAGACGAGAAATAGAATGAGAATTGGATGGTGTGAAATCAGGGAACTAAAAGGCACTGGTGTGTTTCTAACGAGTTAATATCAAGCTTGCAGCACTTAAGCCTTCTTTAAAATCAATTAAACTTCATTGACCCAAACAAATGTTGAAGTAGCTGCATAGCTTTAGAGGGCAGCGCGATAGTTCAGTGGACATCACCGTTCTTAGGTTTGAGGTTGGAATCACAGCTCGAAATTAGTATTTGCATGTCCACTCATCTGTCACCGATACAGTATTTACTATACCTAAGCAAACATTTTTACAGAAATTCATTGTGAGGGCACTTTCAAAGACTGTTCTCTGTCAATTAACAGCAGCTTCCAAAAGTTTTGAACAATTAGAACCATGGTGACAGACAGGGCCAGTGCGTGTGTGCAGTGTTGACATGCCCTATTAGGCCCATCCTGTGTGTAGTGTAGTGATCTGAAACAGGCCATCTCATTACTCTGGTGGTGACTGATAAGAGTTTGCTGCTAATAACACTACTGGGAATTGAGCCACACCTCACAGTGAAACAAACCAAGCAGATAGCGTTTACCCCCTGAATAAATATTTAAAGCTAAAGCCCGACTAAATATTGAATCATATGCTGAAGGGCAATCTGCGGCATTGCTTCATACCCAGTTTGTGTTGACAGCATTGTGGCATTCTGGTAAAATCCTGTGTTTTTCGAGGTCAGCAAAAAAAAGTGAAGGGGGCAAACACTGCAAATGGTTGAAAGTAGTAAGAATGCATTGATCACTAGGTCAAAGAGGGTGAAAAAAAGAGCAGCAGTGAGGACATACTGTATGGGAACAATTAACGCTTTCACTCCCAGCCATTTTCACTGAAACAAACCCCCCTTCGCTCCCTGCTGTTTTGAAACAAAAAAAAAAAGTATATTTCTATCTGTTACTGTTTTGCAGCAATTAGCATTATAATATAGCTCAATTTCATCATTATTCACAAATCTGTTTAAAACTGTGGGGAAAAAAAGCTTGTTGCAACATGGCCCTGGTTGATCTCTTATACTCTGCTGCCACCTGCTGGCCGTTTTTGTAATAACTACCATCGCTTCAATCGTCATCAAAGCCTTCTGTATGCTCTAGCATAAAAAAATAACAAAAAAAAAAAAAAAAAAAAAAGTATAAATACGTCTTTGGAACACTGGTGATATTTAAAACAGAACGTATGTATACGTCATTGGGTGCAAATGAGTTAAACGTGGGTTAAATATAAGGTTAAATATAATGTAGAGTGACCATATTTTCACTTTCAAAAAAAGGAGGACACTCGACCCAGCCTCGAGATACAATCAATGTTTACTCAAAGATGCCATACATTATAACTATTTTAACGTTTTCCTCCTATGTAAGGGTAAACAGTCCAGTAACACCAATGTTGTGTTTCTCTAAAATGTTGATTC
The DNA here is from genome assembly GCF_051991245.1 of Festucalex cinctus. NCBI lineage: Eukaryota > Metazoa > Chordata > Actinopteri > Syngnathiformes > Syngnathidae > Festucalex > Festucalex cinctus. The sequence goes on along the minus strand of NC_135421.1, from coordinate 20,771,235 downwards.
ACCTTGCTTTAATTTTATTATGACCACTTCGCATTTATTCCAAAAATGTAAGTAGTAGTACCGCCTCCATACAGAACTGAAGTGTAACGGACACATGCTAATCGCGAGAATACGATGCTGCAAGAACAGTATAACTAATCCCAACGGTTCTGAAGTAGTCAACATTGTAATATTTTAACACAAATATGATTAGTTGGTTTCAACATACTGCTGTCAACTGAAAAATGACACTTACCATCATCGTCTTCAGGTGGCCCATCATAGGACTTGTCGATAGCTGCCCTGAAGCTCTCGTTGCAGCCTCTTCCTCTGGCCATATTTGGACGAGGGCGATGGAAAAGTAGGAGTTCATTCTTTCTATTAACTTCAGACATAGCAGTCTGCAAACTCTCCAGTGAACAGGACTTTTTCAAGCCCAGCGTCGGGCCAAGTCCAGCAGGGCTTTGCGGAGCTGAAGGAGAGCAGCGGAGCACAAAGATTATGATGGCGGACAAAAATACAGAAGAAGTTGGCCAGGAGTCAGGAGGACTATGGCATGGATGGCCTTTCGCGAGCAATTGTGCCACGAAACCAAAACTGTGATTGAGTTTACTGTGGCATTGTTGAGTTTGTGATGGATGTGTTTGCTGGAGTCGAACGGGTTCGCTATCCATCATGACGGCATTGAGAGATATTACTGAGGGAGGGAAGGGAGCAGCAGAAGGAATGATGAACACAACAGAAGTCTAGTCGATTGCAAAGAAATATCCAAAGCCAAAGAGATTGTATGTGTAAAGTTGGACCATCTGGAGGATGCAAAGGTGATGTGAAACGTGTCACTGAGTGGTTTGCAAAGTTTTAACACGTTCAGATGAAGGGAAAAAAAAAAGACAGAAAACAGTTGCATTCAAGGGTGTTGTTTTTTCAGTGACTGGGCGGGAGTGTGGATTTTCACCACTTAAGAAATTTCTATAATTAAACGGCTCATATTGTGATTCCCGAGCTTAGCCGTAGTTTACACGTTACATCGGACAAAATGGATAAAATGAATAACATCCAGGGAGGTAGCAAATCAAGTTTATTCTCCGGAACATGGTGACAGAGAGGAAAGGGGAAAAAAATGGAAATTGGTGAGCAAGACTCGGCCTGCTGCCAGCTCAAAATACATTTGTACAGGTTAACATTATGCGCACACGCACACACAAACGCACCTGATGGCTGGAGATTGTCGATACGATGCCACTTTGATTCATGATAGCCAAACCAGAATCACTTAAGATAATGATTCCCTATACACATGACTGGTCTTGCGGAGTTTGGATGTGTGAGCAGTTTGTCCTGAGATTAGAAGGCTGATGACTACGTGACTGTAGCATCAATTTTGGCCCACCCACGCCACCACACACACACACACAAACGCAGAATGCATGCATGCATAATGTACATTGGCTGCTGGCAGGAGAGATGGACAGAGGCTGTGACTGGTGATGCTCCCATCCATAAACACACTACACATTATGTCCAGATGCCTACCCTAATTATAATTTAATGGAGACAATAGCCAGAAAATTAATCGGTAACATAATACGACCATTAGCTGCTGCCTGTAGAAAATACTCAATTGAACCTATGCTCTCAACCAATAAAGGAAGGGTCTTCCATTTTCACTCAGGAAAATGCACTATATAAATACAGGATGTATACACATGAACTCCTTCTCAATCTACACCTCTGGGCTTCTGTTAATGTGTGGTGGTGATTTTTTTTCCTCTACCCCCACACCCCCAGCCTGTATTTTGCCATTTTGTGTTTGTTTTGTCAACAGCGGGACGTTTCTGTGGACAGACATTTGTTTACCCCTCCAGCCAATCGCAGAGCGGGGGGTGGGTGGGGGTTGGGGGGGGTTGGTTGTCACTCACTAAGCAGACGGGGCCGTGCAAAATTGTCGGCTGCATGACGTCACTCCCGCAAGCAGGGTTTTGTTTTTTTCACTCACTCACTCACTCAAGCTGTTTTACTCAAGCTGTGAGTGAGTGAGTGAGTGAGTGAGTGAGTGAGTGAGTGAGTGAGTGGAAAAAACCCCAAAAACGTGCGTGCTGTGAAGTTGCGGCGGGAGTGTCGTCATGAAGCCGACAAATTCGCCCGGCCCCGTCTGCCGAGTAAGTGACACGCCCCCCGCCACTCCCCGCTCCGCGATTGGCTGGAGGGGTAAACTGTCTGTCCATAGCAACGTCCGCTGTTGACAAAACAAACACAAAATGGCAAAATACAGGCTCGGGGGTTGGGGGTAGAGCAAAAAAATCACCACCACAAATTAACAGAAGCCCAGAGGTGTGTAGATTGAGAAGGAGTTCATGAGTATACATCCTGTATTTATATAGTACATTTTCCTGAGTGAAAACGGCCCTGCCTTTAAGTTGAAATATGTTATTATATATATGGATTAAAATCATAATCGTCCAGAATAAAAAAACAAACAAACTACATTTTAATTTTTGCTCATATCACCCAGTCCTATTTATCAGTCGCTTGAATATACAGTCAATAACAAGGAGCCAGGTTGAATATTCATTTTTCTACTGGAGATCAACAATTTGTGAGGTTTAATATCTTCAGTTTAAGATATCCTACACAAAACCCCAAAGCGGTTTGTTATGTTGTCACTCAAACACACTTGCTCTCCAGCACAAAGTATTTGTTCATAGCAGGATTTGTGTCATGAATGTAATTACTGCGGTCCAAATGTAAGATGATAGCATTAAGCTGCTTTTGGAGGGAGAGTGAGAAAGAGAGAGGGAGAGAGAGACATGACAGAACAAGTGATTAGTTGGAAAGGGTGAGAATAGGCTACTGGCACAGGAAAACAGACGATAGCACGGAAAGAGAAACAAAGAGCACCAGAAATTAAACAGAGAAGACGAGCATGACAACAAGAGAGGAAGTAGGAGAGAATAAAAAAAAAAAAAAAGAATGAAATTAAGTCTTGAAAATAAAACACAACGAGATAGCCTGCCAAGCTATCCCAAAGCTATTTTGTTGGCATCGAGGGAATAGGCTACTTTCAAAGTCAAAATTACACTAAGGAGCAGCTTAACAGCACACTGCAGCAACGGAGCCAGCAAACCTAACAACAATCCTCACTTCAAGAATGTCAAACTACAATAAGGAGTCTCTTACTGAGATATAGCTTACATTTAGGCTAATACTACAAGCAAAACATCTCCACATTCAAATAGCTATCTTAGAGTGACCGATCAACAAGTGAAAGTGTGCGCAGACATACTGCACTAACTTGACACTTACCACTCGTCTGTGTTGGAGGTTTGGAACTTCCAACATACTCAACCTATTTTGTTATTTTTAGTTCTAAATGGTCCCCACCCAACTGTTCCCTCTTCCTGTATCTGTGTAGCAGCGGTGAGACAACAAACTCGTTGGGCCTGATTTAAATGCCCTTTCCGCCAGTTGCTGCCAAAACACGGTCAATCCACAACACTAACTCCTTAGGACAAACGTCAGATTTTATTGATTGATCCATTTCAAAGGGTTGTGGTCCTTTGGCTGGTTAATAAAATACTTGTGAGTGGTATCTGTTGCGTCGAGTCATGTATCACTGATTCCTGCAAATGGACAAAAATAAAGCAATTCAACAGGGACCGGGGTTCATTGCGTCTTGAAAATGAACGACATCATTTTCATTCTCATATCTTAGAAGTCTATTCAGTTATCTTCACTGAGCTGGAAGGATAGATTACTGTGCCGGACAGCAAAAATGTCGTACTGGCGACTTGATTTAAATCAAACAATAATGCAAGTCTGCAGCATGGAAGTAAGAAATAGTGTTGGGCTTTACTCCAAACAGAAGGAACATTTCCTCCCGATATCCTTATGGTACCTTTCACAGGCACCATATTTCAAATTCCAATCTAATGGGCCAAGCGTAGAAGTTGCTGTCCCATTTGTTAGAGGCGACTCCTGAGCTCTACTAAAACCAAACCTTTGCTCATGATGAGGTTCACTGAGAGACCGAATCTCCCAGCACTTGATGCAAGAAAGCCACCATCAATTAGGCGAGCTAGCCTAAGCATTTGCTCCACTTGACTCCAGTCTGACTGTACCACTTAGTGGTAAAAATTTGAAAGTCAATGGCTCCTTTGCCTCATCCATGCCTCGAGGAACAAACTGTTAGTACAAGAAGTGATATCAGGCTTGTTTAGATGCTTAGAAATGATCCCTAATATCAAGATGATCCTCAATCTGATAGCTCGAGTTCCACAACATGGATTTTACATTACATCTTATCTCATATAATTTACATCTTACACCCCCCCCCCCACCCCACCCCCCACACACACACACACAAAAGAACAGATTACAGTGCAATGAGAAGTTTATGTTTCATTGGCCCTGGGTGATTTCTGAGAGTCAGAACACTTCTATTATTAGTCCCTGACGGGAAATCCCATTAACTGAATTCAAATGCACCGAAGCACCGCCTTACAGTAAATTAGGAAAAATACTCAATAATTTGAGAATGTTTGTAGATTAACTCATTCACTCCGAGCCATTTTCACTGAAGTAACCCCCTTCACTCCCGGCTGGTTTACTGGATTTGGACTGATTTTGCAAGGCCCACAGAATATTGTGTTCTATTGCTATAAAACCATGGAACCTACCAAAACAATGATTAGCGTCTCTTCTTCCATCAGGGGAAAAAAAAAAAGTATATTTGTTAGTGTTGTTCCGATACCGTTTTTTTGGCTCCCGATACCGATGCCGATACCCAGCTTTGCAGTATCGGCCGATACCGATACCATACCGATACTTAATTTTTTTCCCTCAACATGAAAAAGCTGTCCTGCCATTGGTTCAGAGCGTTCAAGGGCCAATAGGATATCTTAAATCGGCATGCAGTGAACATGTCACATACCAGTGAATGTAGTGCACCAGCAAGACACAAGATGCTGCATCCAAAATCCTATATTAGCGTTGGAATTAATGGTATCGGCATGTTATTTGTGAGTAGTCACCGATACCGATACCACTGTTTTTATGCAGTATTGGCACCTCTGCCGATACCATTATCGGTATCGGAACAACACTAATATTTGTATCTGTTTCCGTTTTGCAGCAATTAGAATTAGAATATAGCTAAGTTTCCTCATTATTCACAAACCTTGTAAAAACACTGGGAAAAAGAGCTTGTTGCAACATGACCCTTGTTGATCTCTTATACTCTGCTGCTACCTGTTGGCCATTTTTTGTAATAACTACCATTGCTTTAAGCGGCCTCTTCATGTCGGAAGCTGTATCAAAGCCTTCTGTATGCTCAAGCATAAGAAAAAACAAACAAACAAAAAAAAACATGTATAAATGTTTTTTGGGAGTGAAGGATGACAATAAAAAAAAAACGTATTTAACTGTTTTTGGGTTTGAATGAGTTAACTTTTCAAGTATTTGGAAAACACATTTGTAGTTTTCATAACATTTCATTGCTAGCATAAACCCAGTACAACGTTTTATTTGGTTATAAGTCTAGCAGCAGCAGTGTATCAAAACAAGTGACCCCGATTTTGCATCATGTGATCAGATCAGGACAACTCCAACCACTTGTACTGTAATAACATCCCTTCAAGACAGTGACAGAAATGTCACTTTAAGCTTGAACCTAATTTGCTTATAGCTTAGCATTGAACCTTTTACAATTTACATTTATGGACACACAAAGCACATTAAGGACCAATGTTGCATCTAATGCATACCAGACAAGTCAGTACTCCTTAGACAAACACAGCTGTTTATAAATTAATCCATCTTATGGGAAGTTACTGACAAATCAAGACAGAAACAAATGGCCTCCCTCTCTTGTTGCCTCTCTCTTTCAAGCATCATAACGTATACAATACACCCACATGTCATTGATAACCGTGTAGAAGCTGATAGAGATAAATGGGCGCAGCAGCAAAAAAGGACAGCGCTGACCATCTACTGATTACTGCTCACTTTTATTGGCTTACTGGGGAAGATGGAGAGGGGTCAAGGGGCATTCACTACTACACAAAGCCGAAGCCAAGAGAGCTCCCAAACCGTGTGCCACATTGCAAGAGGACGATATGTGGGCAAAGCAAAGGTTTTGCAGTCTAAACAGACACATAACATGAAGCAGAACAGTACAAAGACTTTGAGCTATTTGTACTGCGTGTCTAAGGACTGTTGAGAAGAGCTAATGTGCAGTGACATACACATGTACACACCCGCAGAGACTCACAGAGATGTACTGTTCTCTCTCTCTCTCTAACAAATCAATACGTCAATCCATATAAGCCTAACTAGGTGGCTTTTAGCTTGAATCCTGAGCAAAGTCGGCAAGGAGCAGCAAGGCACGGAAACAATGGACAAAAAAGACGAAAACAAATCTGGAAAAAAAAAAAAAGAAGAAGAGGCGACAGATAGCAGTAAACAATCGCAGAGGCACGGGGATATAGCGAGACATGGCTCTCTGAAGACACGTTTTTTTTCGGCAGAGTCTTGGCAGTATGCGACTGTCATCAAAGTCAAAGTTGCACGAGGGAGAGATTCAGACAATGGGGCTGCAGCAGTCTCCCTCAGCATCACGTACAAACACATTTTCAGGGAGCCGTTGTTCGTTCTAAGCCCCTCCGCCTGATTGTCAGCCTCTAAGCCTGAATGGTGTTGGCAAGAGGAAGACTGCGCGAGGGCAAGTAAGAGCACGAGAGTGAGGACATTAGTGGTGGGTGGAGGAAGAAATAATTGGGGAAGAAAAAAAGACATTTCAAAACTGAACGTTAAGTCGAAAGCTGAAAAGTATTTACTCAAATAGTCGCTATGCAAAAAGGTCATTAGAAAATGGATCGGTTCGACTTGTGCTGAGTGTTTTATTTTCCTGTCTGCTAAAACATTCTGACACACATTTAAAATCCACTTTTGTGCATAAATGAATACATTTCTACACATATTCATATGCTCATTACGCACACACACAAAGCTGTGGGCTGTTCCTATTAACGTGGTAAAAGAGGAAACATAACTGTAACCACTTGTTTTTTGTCACGTCAGCAATATGCTTAGCAAACTCTTCTGTCCTATTTAAAGTGGCTTCAGGGAAGAGACCAACTGCAGTTGAAAAAGTGTTGCTCGATAAAATATCAGCGCTGATTTCATGCTTTAGCTCTCGGAAAACGATTAGCTCAATCGTTAGAATCATTGTAATGCGCGTGAATATGATGCGCATCAGTCGACACATTTCCTGACCTTGCTGTATTGAATTTCTATACCATCTAATATTGCGTGTATGTGAGAGAATTCATATGCGATAAGAACCGCCATTAATGTCACTCTGCGTCTCAGAGTCGGCTAAATTACAATATAATGTGGAGTGGATTATTTTCCCAACGCATGATGAAGAATTTCCATCATCATCATAACACCATATGGAAAGGATGATCATCAAACGTGTGTTGCTTTTTGGGGTGTGGAGGGGGAAAAATCGTCGCGGGAAGTAAAAGAAAAAACAGCATTCCCATAAATGACTGTGTCAAAGCTGCTGATGTTTTTCCCCCAAAAGCCCACCCATCACTGCTCACTCTTTTACTAAATCCATACTTATCCAAAGTCCCGGTAAATCTCTGAGAAGAATTGGAATAGAAACGCAACCGAGCTGAGATGCGGATGAAAGTCATTAATAAGCAATACGTTCAATATTTTCTAGCAAGCAAAACATACATATGTAGACTGTAATGTACTGAGTGTAATTTCTGTTTTACTACTTCTACTTAATCTTACCTCTTCATTAACTTTAACTGCTACACGTTATCAAAAAACATCCCCCACATTGCCAGGCGATTACGAGCATTTTAACTCAGAAGATACATTTTCTCCACAACAGTGACTTTGACACGAATATATATATATATTTTTTTTGTTGTTGTTTAGTGACGCTCTGTGAATTAGGATTGATGTGACAAAGGCTTTGATCATTCACGTCATCCTTGAAAACGTTTCATCATCTGATAATCTGATTCCGTCATGTTTCTTTGTAATTTCATACACCAGCAAACCATTGAAAAGAGATACAATGCTGCCATTTGCTGGCCATAGTTGGTGGCTGGTTTTGATTCCACAACCCATTGACCAGGCAGTGCTGCACTTAGACGTTTCATGCCCATTGATATATATATATATATATATATATATATATATATATATATATATATATATATATATATATATATATATATATATATATATATATATATATATATATATATATATATATATATATATGGAAAAAAAATGTAGATTGTGATTTTACTAATTGTTATTAAACATTTTTGGCGGTCAAACAGTTAAGGGTTTAATTTATTTTACAATAACCCACTTCAATCCATATACCTATATTGCATCAAGAAGACATTATGCCACTTTCCCAAATTAAAGAAACAGGTCCAAACCGATGTTCAGAAAGGGTTAAAAAAAGAATTTATTTTTTTTTCCTCTCATCTTGTCAGCAGTTAGAAGAAAGTCATTTCTGTTTTACTAGTGTTTCATGTCTATAAAGCACATGTTGCATTCTTCGCATGATTTCTCCTTCATGCAAACTTGCCTTTTTTTCTTTTTTCTTTTTTTAATGATTATGGACCCTTTAAATAGAAACTAATGATGTGTTTAAAGGCAAGGACATAGCAGAATGTGGAAAAAGACTGAAAAGGTATTTTCCAGAAATGTTGACGCACTCGACAGGAAGGGAAATTCAGAGCTATCCGTTATATCGTTATTTGTGGATTTCAAAGCCGATCACAATCTTTTTTTTAATTGAATTTCATTTTGAATGTCGACTGAATTGTAGCAAAAAAAAAAAAAAAAAGTTTAAAAAAGTGTTTAATTTCTTTTGATTGTACTTTACTAATTACTGTATGTCTTTAGAAAGAAAAGATTGTAGTTTTCTCCTTAAAAACATTACAAAGATTTGTTGCGGGAATTGCGGGTAGGTGTAATTTTCTTGTACATTTGAATTTTTAATAGGTTTTTGGGGGGTGGAATATAACCACTGCAAAAGACAGTTGATTTAGTGCAGCGTAATGTGAAAAATTGTAAAAATCTAGCTTGTATTCATCACTAAACTTATATAAAAAATAATAAAGGCCCCAAGATGTGTGCTGACTATATGCGGATGTAAGTTGGTGGAGGTTCCCTCACCTGCAGTGTTTTCAACTAAGGATCCTGAACGGCTCTCATCTGCAACTGAAACAAATAAAAACAATCAATAATCTTGACACATATTGTACACAACCAACCCCTAGTTCAAAGTGGCTTTGAAATGATTATTATCTTACTTGATCTCACACAATTTCCACTCATCTTGCCCAACTTTTCCAAATGTGCGAAAAGTCCCTCTTTCTCAACCCCACCACCAATCTTGTCATCGACACCATCTGATCTTTTTTTTTTTCCCCGGCATGTTTAGTCAGCATCACAGCTAGCAAGACATCTCATTCATCACTAACCCTCACTTTTTCTCTTTGAACATATCAATCGGGGCTTTCATCTCAAAGACGTCACTTCACTTTTGCTTCTTTTCCATTCGTCTCGCTATTCAACGATTGTTTCTTGAGCGACACTCAAACTAAACCAGCTGTGTTGGCCTTTTTTCACCTCTGTTGGACGCCACAGTTTTCATAATTGTCCCTAGTCGAGCTTTGTGTTACTTTTCACCTATAAAAGAGATTTTGCGGCCTTTGGTGGTGAAGAAACAGAAAAATATAAAAGGTCCGACGCCGACACTAACTGGCGGGTAGCGCTCTGCCAAATACACACCGAGACCACAAAAACCAAACAGTAAATTGGCTGTACGCTGCAAATATTTTCCTAATCAAAAGCAAGCTTAAAATGTAATTCAAGCACTGTGCAATGGCGTGCGCGTCTGACCACATCAGTTTGTGGCTAATTCTTATGACTGCTTCAGCAGCCCAGATTTTTGGCAAATCACTGAACGTCGACTTTGGTTTCACGCAGATCGAGTGTAAACGTGCACACACGCCCAATTGGGATGTCTCATTTGATTTGAAAAGCTGGATTCAAGCTAATATAATGAGCCTATTATTTTTCATAGAAATACAACGATTGGGCACATATAAAATAACTAACTACAGTAAAAGCATAAATAACTGAATGTGGTCCAAATATGTTATGTTAGAGTCGTGGCGATCATTAACTCATTTGCTCCCAATAACATGTAAATACGTGTTTCTTTTAATGTTTTAAGTGTCCCAAAGACGTATTTATACTTTTTTTGTTTTTTTTGTTTTTATGCTAGACATACAGAAGGCTTTTATGCAGCCTCTCAACTGCAAAGAACAGTTGCAGAAATGGTAGTTATTACATAAACGGCCAGCAGGTGGTAGCAGAGCAAAGTCAATCAACCAGGGCCATGTAGAAAAAAAGCTCAATTACTTACAATTTTAAATAGATTTGTGAAAACTGATGAAACTTAGCTCTCTTCTAACGCTAATTGCTGCAAAATGGAAACATTCTTTTTTTTTCCTGATGAAAGAAGAGACTTTAATCTTTCTTTTGATAGGTTCCATGCCTTTATAGCAATCGAACACAATACTCTGTGGGCCTTGCAAAATCAGTCAAAATCCAGTAAAACAGCCGGGAGCGAACGGGACTGCTTCTGTGAAAATGGCTGGGAGTGAATGAGTTAAAATAGCAGTTGGATAAAATATTTTAAATGATTGCTTTTTCTCCTGATTTGTGCCTGATTGCTCCCAATCTAAGTGTATGAATACAACAAAACTTTCCTGAACTCCATGCTTGTCTATTTCCCTGGTGCCACTGAAATAGACTTCACATTTGATTTTGTTAAATGAACTCTTTTAATACGGAAGGGCATGCAGACACTGATATGCATATACACAGGCACTGAATATTACTACAGTATAAGCAAGAGACCATGTAAGATGTGGAGATTAGTATGAGCATGTGCTTGCTTAGTATGCATTAAGTGTCAGCATAGATATTGGTCACATGTGCCTCAGAGACGAATACTGCAACTGCCATGTGAGAACATTTAAATTTACAGTATTTGAAAATAAGAATGTAAGGTATAAAAAAAAAATGCCCACCAGCGTGCGTCAGGTTCGGAGCGGTGCCCAAGTCGACGCTCTTGGAGGCCTTGACATGCTGCTGGACGTCGTACTGGGACGGAGACATTTCCCTAGAATCAACAGTCACAAACCATGTTTGTTTAATCCTTACAATATTTTTAAACCCACTGAATGTGTCAATCACTGAAATGTTTCAACTCGCCTTTCATGTAGGTAGGAGAATTGCTGAGCAGAGCTTCTTGCCTCTGTTTGGTGCCCATTCTGCTCTGCCTCTTCATCCATGTGAGAGTAACTTGCATATGAGCCTGAAAAGTATACACCGCCTTTCAGAACCTATCCAGATCCCTTGTTTTTGTCCACACCGATTACACTGTAGATATACTTCGATTAATTGGCTTATTGTCTGATAATTTTTATTACAAGGGGGTGGTAATCATGGACCATGTTTTATTGTATGGTTCACCGGCACATGAGTGCATGTTGAGAGAGCTCACACTACTCAAACAAACTATCCATTAAATATAAAACAAACCTACTATATGTTTTTCCGAGTTGAAGTGCACCCTTAATTAAGTTCCATTGTAAAGTTCTCCTCACCCTGAGTGATTATTACTTATTTGCTCATCCCTCACCGAGGTCGTTCTTCCTCGAATTGTCCAAAACATTTCCTTTTGTGAATGGCAAAGGCCACTGTGCTCTTGGGAACATGAAGTGCTATAGATTTGTTTTACTATTCTTCTCCTTTCTGAGCTTTGTTGTCTCTCAGCTCGTGTTCCTTTGACCTTGTGGGCTGTGGTTTTATTTTTGTTTTGATATGCTGGCTATGCCTTTTCAATTTATGTCCAGTTATCATATAATTCAGACTATAAGTCATTCTGGAGTGGAAGTTGCACCAGTCCAAAAATAAAAATCCATCATGAAGAAAGAAAAAATACGGCTCTTATGTCCCAATTTAGTAAAACTAGTATTTCTTCCCCCCCACAAATATTTACTATTAATTAATTAATCAATACACACGTGTGGGTGTTACTTATATATATATATATATATATATATATATATATATATATATATATATATATATATATATATATATATATATATATATATATATATATTTATTCTATAGATATGAATCTATAAGCTGATTATTGCCATTTTTTTTACTCAAATTTAGAAAATACTAATCAGTAAACTTGTACACTGTAAGATTTGTATAAAAATGTATTTATTTATCTGAAACTTCAGGCTTAACATTGATTCGGCCACATATTGAATCAATTCGAGAATTGTGAGCTGTAATATCACGATATATTGCCGAATCGATTTTTTTTCTTGAACACCCCTACTTTTCAGTATATTTTATAAAACACCAAGCAAAATCCACTTTCACAATCCACACAGGACCGGCTAAGTAGATTTGGACTCAGCTGTGTGTGCTTTCACGTAGCCGAGATGGAATCCCACATGTAAGATATTTAGATGAATGCCAACGTTGGATAAAATACTCGCCTTTGTCCCGCCATCCCATGTCTGTACCTTTCACGCAGCTGCACTGAATGAAGCTCTGGTTGCTTTCTTACAATCTGATATATTTTTTATTACTCCTTTCAGATCTCCCATTAATCATCATATCTTGTACTCCATTTTCCTGTTTTTCGTCTAAGTTAGTCATTTCTCGTCACTGCCAGCACCTTAATCAGCTGAACTGTCAAAAACACATTCGTTTTTCACCTCACACACAAATCTGTTCTCACTGCCTCCCACTCTTTGATGTGAAAAAGGCATTTGTTCTGTTAAAGATAAATCATTCGGGTTTTGCTCCAGTAGCAGATGTCCATTTTTTTATTTTTTTTTTGCATCCGACCTTCTGTATTTGGAACCCTCTCTCCTTTTCGCTTTCATAGCACGCTTCATTCGCATGGTGACACTGAGCTCGAAATATAACACACATACACTTAGGTAGTAAAAGAAGAGCTTGAAAAACATCCTTTACTATTATGTGCATGTGAATGACACTGTAGATGAGGTGAATTTGAAGAGCAAGGTCAGACGTGTTTACCAGAGCCAGTGTAAACACACAAAACACACACGCACCCACACAGATAACACAGTTTGATTCTGGCTAACAATTCCAACATCGGAGCGCAAGCATGCTTACTCTACCACTCTCACATTTGCACACCCCAGAGACGCACATTTTAACCAAGAGCCTCGCACACAGATACCCACGATGATTATATTGTGCATACTCATGCATATTCATACGCCAAACAGATTAGGTGAAGAAGTTCAACTTTGGAAGGGAAAACAAAAAGCTTTGGCTTCAACTAAAACACAGCCAGAACTTGATAAACATGAGAAGAAGGATAGAAGGTAAGGTAAGAGAGTGAGGGAGAGATCATTCATTAACATTGTCAAGTAGATGACAGTACCTGTCCCAGTTATTTTTGGTTTATCTGTAAAACACTAATTAGTTTGATTTAGATTAGTAATTTAGGGGCATATTCACTAAAGGTTTGCGTCGCCTTTGCACCGCGCGAACCGGTAAAAATGGAGCAATCCGGGAGTGCCTATTTCACTAAACACGCGCAGATGGGGAAATCCGTCACTCAGTGCACTGCCAACCAGATTGCGCCACAGTGCGCCGGTGTTATTTGCGCGTATGTAAATCAGGTCATTTGCATGCATTTGACGCAAAATCTGCCCACATAGTTAACCTTCTTTGTGCAGCAATTCGGACACAAAAGGGAGTGGCCCTGTACTTCCTACTTACTTTTATCCGTGACCGGGCGGAGTCACATGACTACAGGAAATGCGGAAAAAAAAAAAAAAAAAAAAAGATTTTTCCATTACACTTTTGCGAAGTACTTCCATTGCAACAAGTCTAAAAAAGCACCTCATGAGAGCGTAAATCTGAGTATAATGGAAACACACCTATTGAGGTGAATAGCGCCACCCAGCCTATCAACTGTGTTTAAAAGCTACTCCGCATCAATTGACTATTCTGAAATTGATTTGCCTTGACTTGGTGAGCAGATTGACCAATCAGGTGTTAGGACCTGCCCACCAAACTCTGATGGGCAAGTTTGACAGATAAGATAAATGAAACACCGCAACACAGTGACCATGAAATAATTAAATAGAGAAAAAAACTAAATAAATAAATATACAAATAATCATAGGGAATTTAATTAATTAATGACAAGTAATAACATTGATTTATTTAATTCCACATTTAATAAATGAAACATTTAATTAATTAATGGCACTTTTTATTTAATTATTTCATGGTGTATTTATTTATTTAACGTTGGCACTTTTGGCCCTCCATACACAACAGCCAACTCTACATGTTCATTCGCTGCCTCCCACATCACTCACCAAGCCAGGTCCCACCTTTTAAAGCCACACACAAGTACTTGTGTGGCGATCCAATTGGGAAACAATAACAATAACAATACTGGCACCTCACATGCACATTTTGTTGCTGAAGAACGCAAAATCATTTTTTTTTACCAATTACTCACCTAATCGATGTGATACCCGTTACACGAAATGATTAAATAATATATTTGATAGCTGTAGTCCTACTTATATCCATAATGCATCCTCTTTAACAATGTATTCCAAACATTTTTATCATTAAAATGTCACTGCAGTTGTGGCTGACACAAGCAATAGTTTATGAGACAGTATATTTGAAGAAAAAGTGCAAGGTGGTTGGAAAAACATCCTGTCTGTTATAGCCATAAAAGGCCAATCAGGTCAATAAATCAGCTTTGTAGCTATTGTAGCTAGCTTGACAAACAGCCCATGTCTCACGCCAAAGCAATTAGAAGAGTGGAAAAATCTTTTGTATCCATAAAAGCCTTCTGTATCATTAGTTGTTGTTCTCTTATTGAAATGTCAGAAGAACACAAATGCTGCAGCAGCAATATAGGAAGCCATTGCCAACTTAGCTGGGGGCTGATTGGGCTGGGGATTTTTTTATTTTTTTTTAAGCAGTGTATGATGATTACAAACCTGTATGAATTATTAAACCCACAGAGTAAACCAGACTACTCACCATCAGATGTGTGAAGTGTGCTGTTCATGTGACTGTTAGCGTGATAAACCAATCCTGTGGGACCGTTCACTTGATTCATCAACCCGGACAAGATCGGGGAGTTGTCAAAAGAACCGGATGACAGGCCATGTTGATCCTGAAAAATGACAAAAGACAAAAAAAGACAACGGGGATCATTCACGAACCATATCGACGCTCCCGATCCAACCTGATGGAGTTTGAGTGGTGCTATGAAGAGGAAAGGGTGAAACTGCTCAAAAAGGTGTGCCAAGCTTGTGGCATCATATTGAAAAATACATAAGACTGTAATTATTGTCAAAGGTACATCAACAATTTTTTTTTAAAACGTTAAGCTTTTTTAATTTTTTCATTATGAGTCTTGTATGTAGAATTTTTGATTCCATTTTGGAATGGGGCTGTAAGATAAAATGTGGAAAATGTGAAATGCTGTGAATATTTTCCAGATGTACTGTTTCTATCTAGCTATGATTTTTTTTCTATGCATGCTTTGTGAACAGCATCTCCACTTTACATTTCATTGATTGAAATCATTACATGTTGTCATGTTCTGTATTCAGCAAGCTTTGCGATGCTACTAATCTTTTGAAAATGGGACAAAGACTGAGAAAGATATGGATGTATAGGGGCCATCACAACTTTTTATTTTTTATTTTTTTTTTAACATTTTTAAAAACTGGCTGATATCTCTCAAATAGAAACCCCTTTTTGGGGAAAAAAATGTGTGGGTCATTTAGAATGAATTCTGATTCATCAACATCCAACACTGTGAAGAAACTGGGCCGGTATGGACATGTCGTTAATATAAAAATGATTTTGCGTATACTCTCAACTAGTATGCAAAGTACGAACATTCCTCGTAAGCATTAATTAGTGAATGAGACCCTGTGATACTACAATACAAAATGACTGAAGTCAAACCCGTCAGTTTGACTTCAACCAAAATTGTTAGAAAGAATATTCTCCAATTTATTGTTCAGCTATATTTGAATGCACACCATCATGAGGATAAATAATATATTTTTTAGCCTAACGAGGATGCGTACGAAAAGTTGTGAAAGTCATATCAATGACAACCATGATAACGGCACTTGTGCAGACACTTGTGCCTCTTAAGATGCTGATGAAAACAAATCAGGCATTTCAGTGTTGTGATATTGTTTTTTTGTCTTTTTCAGGAGAGTCTTTGGGAATTTAATTAGCATATATTCAGAGTTTGTCTGGTAAGCAGAAACTGTGTATTAATTAACATATATGCATATGCATGGCTTTTCTGTCTCTCTTAAGAAAGAGAACTCAAACAAACACCAAAAAAAGATTGTCTGTAATAGCTCTCAAATCTCCTTCATTTCCTCCCCGAACATATCAATATTGTCTGGAAGCACAAATATGAATATGAATATTTAGGAAAAGAAAGCCACATTGCTCAGAGACAAATCCGTCGCATGAGTGGACGCCACCGTGCGTTTTGTATTTTTCTGGTTCGTGCGTACATTGTTTAGACAGTTTCTTATCTACACTCACAATTCAGATCTTAACATTGTTATGTTAATGTGTGATAGCTTTTGCTATGTGCAGCCCATATTTCTTAAGCAAACATAATATCTGTAACCAAAGGGCTTGGGAGCCCTTTGCACTTGTTTTTGCAACAGTAACATACAGTAAAATGTCTGAAGCAGTGAAAGCCATTATGCTGAATTATAGTCTTTCATGTTTTTATAAATACTGTATATAAGCATTCACCATGACTACCTCAAAGAAATAAATGGCACTGATCATCTTTCTATATATTGTAAGGTCTGTTTCAAAATACGCATTAGAGAGCTCCTCGTCTGTGTGCATACACATGCATGTACTACAAATATTTATCAGCTCAAATTTGGCTCGTCCACAAAGAAAATAGCAGCCTGACAAATAAGAGTCAGCTACGGGGCTGAATTAAAGTGGAAAAAATATGAAGCATGTTATAAAAATGAATAGAATATGCAGTCAGGACGGGTGGAAAAGAAGATTCCATTTGTGGCATGTGAAAAGCAGCCATACTGTTCATTTAATAATTTCGAAGCTTTGTTTGTTTGAATGAGTTTTTATTTGTAGATAAGTTTGCCATCAGACGACGGCTGAGGTATCTCAAATACACAAAAAAAATAATAATTTTAAGAAAATGTGGTTAGTATTTCTTATATTTTGACCTTTGTGTTTACAGTTTATCAATGAGAAACTAGACGCAAGGGATTTGCATGATGTCCAATTTAAAAATACTAATTAAAAAAAAAAAAAAAAAACATTTCACGATTTTTTTTAAATGGGAAAAAAAAACCTCTAAACTCTAATTTTTTATTTTATTTTTTTTACAATGAGTTTTCCGATCAAATAAAAACAACTCACAAAAGTCACTGAACATCCATGATATGTACTTCCCCTCCATTACCAGCAGCCGATGCAAAAAAAATCCATTTACATTCGAGTCAAGCTCACTGTGCACAAGGCCCTTGATAGATTCTACAGAGCGATGCAAAGTGGATGTGCTGAATAGCAGCCAGGATGAAAAGAACCTTTTTTTTTGCTGATAAAGAAAAGAGATACAGCTGAGAGATGAACACCAAGTCACACGCGCGCACTCACAAAAGCACAAGGACAAAACCAGTGCAAATGCTCTTTTGCAGTTAGCTGGTAAGAGCAGAAAAGAGAGCAGGGAGACTAGTGTCAAGTATAAATGGAGCTAAAAGGACTGAAAAGTCACTGTGGAAAGAGGGAAAGTCAATAGCCTGTGAAAAATAAGTCTACTTTATTCTGCAGGGGCCAAAGAAAGGGTACAGGAAACAGTCTTGGAGGGAAAAAAAAAAAAAAGTCAATCCGATTTATTGAAAATTGAATACTTTAATGATTGACAACTGGGTTTTTTTGTGCTATATGATAAATATGCACAATCTATTGTTCAAATTAACATATTAGCTACTTTGTAGCATGCTGGTGTAGTGGTTAACATATGTGCCTCACAAGTCTGAAGGTTTGAATCTTGCATAAAACCTTTGACTTCCATATTCACAAAAAATGCCAGTTAGGTACATTGGCGATTCAGTTGTCCATAGGTGTGAGTGGTTATTTGTCTATATATGTACTGTGATTAGCTGGCGTTCAGTCCAGGGTGTACTCTAGCTGACCTGTGACCGGATTGAGCAAAAGCACAAACTCATAAACTGCAATGATTGGACACAACTAAAATGTTACAAAAAAAAAGTAATATGTGTGTACCTTCACAACTCTCATCACTACAAGCTGAATGGTCCCTCTTACATTTCCCTCATGTGACATGGAGCGACGGAGTGTCTCCATGGCCACGTGATTGGAGCGTCCGAGCAGAGACTCTCCATTCACAGCGACCAGCTGGTCATTGACGTGCAGACGTCCATCCTTTACCACACACACAAAAAAAACAGGACACATTTTCATTGGATGAGCTTCATTTCTGGGTCAACAGTGTTATGTTACAATGGGAAGTAAATGGTAAAATAGCACTATTAGTTCACAAGGATTCTTTGATAGGTTCACTGATGAGCTGGAGCCCGGCCAAGCTGAGTTTGGTCAACAGGCTAGGCGCACCCTGGATTGGTCGCCAGCCAACCACAGGGCAAATGTATTCCAATTTCCAATTTATCTTAAGGGGAATGATTAATTAAATCTGAACAGATCAGAACACAGCAGCCATTTTGAAAATGGTGGTCTCTGACAGAGTTTCCACAGTTGTAATAAATCTTAAGTTTGCTCTAATAATCCATCCATCCATCAATTTTCTTGACCGCTTATTCCTCACAAGGGCCGCGGTGGGTGCTGGAGCCTATCTCAGCTGGCTTTGGGCAGTAGGCGGGGTACACCCTGGACTGGTCGCCAGCCAATCGCAAGGCACACTGAGACGAACAAACATCCACACTCACGAGCACACCTAGGGACAATTCGGAGCACCCAATTAACCTGCCATGCATGTCTTTGGAATGTGAGAGGAGACCGGAGTACCCCGAGAAGACCCACGCGAGCACGGGGAGAACATGCAAACAGAACACCCAGGAAGGCCGGAGCCTGGACTCGAACCTGAGTCCTCAGAACTGGGAGGCGGACATGCTAACCGCCCTGCTCTAATAATCAACGTAGTAAACACATGCCAAGCAATTAAGAGCAATGCCAACTCAAAATGAATGCATTCATTTTAGGGAACGCCACCTTGTAAGCAGCCCCTCCATGTATAACAGATTTGATGAAGATTCCCAAGTCCTCGCCGGTCTCCCTTGACTTGTTTCCTTTGAGGCTGACACCCAAACCCGCTGAGCCGGAATCATTGAGGGGCACCTCGAACATGAGCTGCTCCTTTCCATTCTCCAAAATTAAGCCAGGGTCACGGGAGCCTCCATCATTCTAAAGGGAGAAGAGGAAACACAGGAATGAAGAGATTTGAATCATTTTCAATTTACCATTAACATAAAAACACTCGTTTCTTTTTCCAAGAATAAGTGGTTAGTCACCCAAAGAACACGCAAATTGTCTTACCTCAATTCTTTGCAAAACACTTGTTACACTCCACACAGAGGTTTCAAGCACAACACACAAAGACAGAAGGGAAAGCCAAGCCAATCTTGTACTAAAAAAATGGAACTCTCCTACACATAAATTTTGATACTCACAACCTAAGACATGGCGAGATACTTGAAATTCTCTCCCATCGAGTACATAAACATCCCTGGCCACTCTATGAGAAAGTTGCATATCTATTCTGGGGGAAAGAGCATTCCTATGTCGTCAGTCTAACCTGAATTTGTACAGTTAACTACTGCTAAGGTAGTAGTGAAATCACAAGAATAGTACATATTTGAATGGAAAATAATTCTAGTTCATAAATATTAACCAATCAAAAAATTGTACGTCAGTCCGCTTGTCAACTGAGAACCCTCTTCACATTTCTGAGAGTTTCTCTAAAAAAAAAAAAAAATAATAATAATCCTAGTTTACCGTTAGACTGACCTTGAAGGCAGATTTTAATATATATATTTTTTTAAATCACTTTTTGCCTTATTTTTTTAATATGTCAGTATGACCTGACTGTGGTTCATTAAAAAAATGTTTTTATTTTACTTTAATTTTTTTCTCAGCTCTCTCTGGCCCCAAGTGGTACCCTTAATTTGATTTGTGTGAAATCACCGCGCCTGAGGAAAATCAACCAATTGGAGAGCGTAAACATCGAGGTGTCAATCATTTGCCGAGTAGACATACCTGTTAGCTTGGGCTTTAGGAGCCTTGCTAAACTACTGGGGAATATCCACCTCCGTAAAGGCTTGTTTACAGTGACCATTAGTGAGGGGCGTGGCTTTAGTTAGAAATTCAGGAAGGGAGGGATTAGTGAAATTGAGGCGACATTCAAATCTTGCTAGCAGTTTTAGCATCGCAGACACACCCCTCCCCTTTAAAAAACAAATATGAACATGACACCGACAGGAAAAGCCTGTTGCTCCCGGTCTCCTTTTGCTTTTCATCAACAAGGTTTCCCCAAAGCTACAACAGAGCGTGTATGCTAATCATTCTGTAAAGCCAGGCAAAGCAGAGCTGAACATTCAAAGTACAGTAAGCACATGTTCCCAAGCAACGGAACCGTGCCCATTTGCATGTCGCCTGCAGCTACAACCAGTTACAGGAATAATCTGTCAGTCCTCTGCCTCAGGTGAACGCAGACATAATTGGCATCCATCATGACCCATGTAGCAATTGCAAATGGAATGCATGATGGCAGCTAAAAGGTTCAACAAGATGCTAGATGGAGCGCTTTCCGGGGTGCACATAGCCTTGGAAATAGGGCTGAGTCACAGGCATCTTCTATAAAGCAGCGGAACATAAGACGCGCAAGTTTAACATGCCTCTCTCTCTCTCTCATCAGCAAGGTACGAGACAAGAGCACACAAGGAGGGTAGACACAAAACAGGACAGTCTTTGAAATTAAAAATTTGTTTATAAATACATCTTACATGCACTGAATGTGAATTTAATACCAAATTGTGACGATTAAGTGTAGGAATAATTGTAAATAAGTTATCATACATTTGCTGTAATGAAGAACTGCTTCTGCTTGCAATGAAGAATACTTTGCTTTGCACTCACATTCACATAGCCTGGCTATTTGAAGATGACTCAAAAAGCTGAAGAACCACAACATCTAACGCAGCAGAATGGTTCGAGCCAGTCTGCTGAGGTCGCCTGTTTTCTTTTAAGAAATGATTGCAAACTTGACCACACATGTACTCAGCAATCTTCCACTCACATTCACAACACAGAGACAAAAAAGTACACTGTGTTCCAACTATGCCTTGCATTTGCATTTTTAGGGTTGGAACACCCATGTAACTAGGGGCGTGGAAATCCAAATAAATAGAGAAGGTGAGGAGAGGAATCTTCAGAGAGTGCAGAAGTGAATTGTGTCAGTCAGTTCCTCTCCTCTCTCCTCGCGAGCCATGAACTAAGTGTCTTCTCTCCTTTTTGTGTCGTATTTAATAGATGTCAAACAGGTAACCCTAACTTTAAGTAAATGTATTTTTCACCATTCCGGTGTTTATGTTTTTTTTGAGGGGGTGGCTAAAATGGTGCCCAACAACACACCCTCACTTGCTATATAAGAACTTAAGTATGAACCTGAATGCCTTTATTCGGATCAGTGGTTATTTCAAGGTCCATGGAGTAGTGTATTAATAACAAACCAACTTCTACCACTACAGCATGCAGTTAGCTAGCTAGCTATGCCAACACCTCGGAAATGCATCTTCCCTAGATGCCACGATTTACAAAACAGCGTGGTGCTGTTATTTAAATTCCCAATCAAAAAGATGACTGCGAGAATTATTCCGCTGCCCGTCCACCGGCTGAGAGGAGCCCTAGAAAACTGTTAGCTTGTGCGCTAGCTGGTGGTTAGCATTTCTCATTGCCCTGCAACAACATGATGGGATATATTCCAGTCACCAGAGGCTTCAAAACGAGTATATTTTCGTGGCTCAAACATGTGGCGATGTGTCGGCATAAGAAAGTAGCATTCAAATTTGTTATGTTTTGGAGTTGGATCCCAAAAGCGCAGACACAAATAAGAGTCTTAACACTTTATTCGCACAACATCAAAAGGCGTGGAACTAACTTAACTTGACCAGAAACAACAAGAAGGCATCGAGGAAGAGAGAAGCAGGTGGCCGGCTGGACAGAGGGATAACCCGACAAAAACACACACGTCTCGGTTTGGCTTAAATAGACAGTGAATCGATCGGATTGGCTGTGGCTAGACATGTGGGTAACTGTACTGACATTGACCGGATAAAGAGATTAAAGATTCTTGACATCACATAGCTTAAAACCAGTTGAAACTAGATGCCGGTTACATCAGTTCAAAACAGACATTTGACCTCAGAGTCATGACCCAAACATAATCCTTGCATGACCCAATCATGACAAAAGTTGTCAGATACGCTCACAATACTCTTCTCTGTGGTCTGTCAAATTTACTATTAAGACTTAGTGGTTAACAAAGACATTAAAATCTAATATTCATTTTGTATGAATATACAGTGCAGGGATAACATAATCCTTTCAAACACTATAACGTTCCCTCCTACACTGTGCCCCGATCAGACTGACTGTCAGTGTCTAGACAGGATAGGAGGCACCACAACCCCAGACAGAAAAGATAAACACCAGGAAACTGCTGACAGATAATGGAACTGAAAATGATTTAGACCTAGCACTTGCCATGAATCATTTCTATTACTAAACAGTACTACTCAAGTATTTTATTTCAAAATCCTTAATTCCGATAATTTCTTTCAAGTATTCAGCATGTTACAAGAATAACAAACAATGGAGTGATTTTGGAGAAAATACAGCTTTAGTGGTACTTTGTACAGAACATAAACCAACAGATCTCAGCAGCAGGTTAAGGACCCCAATGGGCCGTGAGATTGTTCATGGAATCTGACAAGAATATGCAAAGCATGTTATGTTGTTTATCTCGCTGATTAATTCCACCTCCTTGTTACACAATGCATAAGCGCAAACCCCTAGTGACTTCTTCAGTGGGTTTTAAGAGAAAAGGCAACACTACTAATCGGCGTGTGTGTGTGTGTTTGTTTTAATATAATAAATAGAGCATAACATTTCCATTTCATAATACAACTATTGCAATGAGTCCATATAGATATCTAACACATTATGGTGAAATGGCCAAATGTTGTTGAATAATGACTGTATATGATAGGCCAAACCACTGGAGATTTCCATAAAGAATAAACATTGGTACCGTATGCCTGTGTGCTTTTCTATTAGAGGTACTCTATCAAATGCATCTCATTATAGAAAAAAGATGTTTGCAAATGAACCTCCCCATGCTGGTCGTTTAACATTTAAATGGCTTACTGCAATGATGGATCAACTGGATTATGTACCATTAACGAGGCTCAGTGTGTCTCCTGGTGTGCTTGTGATTTATTAAACTAAGCATGACCAACTCAACATAAATTACAGCAATGGTAAACACGCATACACAAATTATTTATACATGAGTCAAAGGCGGAAATACGGAGAAAACGTGATAAACACAAGCAGGAAAACGTCAACTTTATATTGAAAGGGTTTGAGTTTGTTCAGGTTAGTTTAGCCAAAGCGACTTACTGCAAGGATGGCATTCTAAAGACATGATGAATTCTGTAATACGTTAACATTACCCACTGTTATATGTGCATTTCGATAATATGGTTGCTCCTGCAATCAGCAACACTGTCTTTCGGTTTATGCTCGTGACTTCTGGAAGTAACTATCCCGTTTTGTGCCTACTCAACTTAAGCGCCTGGTGTCAAATCACTCATCACGCTTCTCCCCACGATTACCTAAATGCCAAAGGGTAAAGGCGCCAACGACAAGAACAGTTTAATGGTGGCAAGTTGAAAGTGTGCGCATCATCTTGGCTTCTAAGTTTTTCGAGATACCAGCCATCATTCACCTCTAAGATACGAGTGTTGGATGGACTCAGCTCACCTTACTTTACAATAAAGAGAACTTTGACAAGTTGTGAACAATTCTTCAAAATAAAAGTCTCTGACCTGTTTACCACTCCCAGTTGAAGTTTTCTGTCATACTAGTGTATTTAAAACAACCACAGAGCATAACCTTTGTGTACTCCAGCTTAATGCTAATGCTAATTAGCATCTATGTTGTAGTGCTGTAAATTCCAGACTATAAGCAGTGATTTTTTTTATTTTATTTTTTTTTTTGATTTTTTTTTTTTACTTTTTTTTTTTTGATTTTATTTTATTTTTGCCGAGCTTTAAGCCCTCTGGCTCATTTATGGATTTTTAGCATCACATTTTCGTCCTCTTAGCTTTTCTTTAACTGTTCATATTTTGTTGTTGAGCTCCATGTGCTCAGTGTTAGCTGTACACATTTTTTAAACAAATCTACACATGTTGAAGTATTCGAATAGATATTCAAATCGGCTCTGCACTTGCGCAAACCATCCTACCGAATACGGTGATAAGATGCTGAAGGAAGCTGCGTTGCTTAATCAACTCGGACACCAAAGACTTCAGAGGATTCAGTGATCAAGACCAAGGCACCATTCTGGAAATTAATGTTGTTGTGGCAACCACCTGTGTTACTTTGTGCTATTTCCACTTGTGTATTTCCTACAGTAAAGATGGCACACGAAGCAATTGAGCACCGCACATCTCCAGACGTGTTGCAAACAGAAAAACTGCGACCCTATATCAGGTTTTGAGGTTCCACATAAAATATACGCTACACAATTGACCTGTACTGTATACGAGCCATCCAAAGACCACCTCAAGCAAATATTGCGAAAGCGCTTCTCTACATACATTTTGTGAGTGATTTATTTTATGTTGTTATCAGCTATTCCTATGTTGAACTGATAATATGGGTTAACATCTCGTTACGCTCGTGTGACACTTGTGAATGTAAAATGTCCACAACACTGTAACACAGCCTACATATTATGCTAATGAAAAAGAATACTGGGAGGCAAGAAACAACAAAGAGAAGAGATGATGGGAACTCCGACATAGGCACTATGCTGCCTTGGAAGTTTGTGTGAATGTGCGCACGAGGGCATAACAGATGGGGAAATGTATAAGGATGGTTGTATGAGGTCACAGTGGTGATGTTACTAGTGGAAAGTGACACACAAACACAGTAGTGGTGTCATGTATAGGAGAGCAGAATAGAGCAGCTTCTCAATATGTTGTCTGAATACAACCAGGGTATGTTTAGGGTCCATCTGGTGTAATCAATATCTTTGAAGCTTGTCAGCTCTCTTTGAGCGGATTTATTTTTTTCTTTCAAGGTTGTAGCCATATAATATAATTAATTGTTCATTCTTAAAACGTATTATGTACTGCATTAATAACTGATGCAGAACTGGTAACTAGATATACAGCATGCATGTTTATACATGCTGTACATTATGTTCATTAAAATGATAACATGCTTAGGTAAAGGTGACTGGTTGCCAGTGTGTGTTTTGCTGTAGTAATGTGTCTGTACTACACTGAGCACAGATGTTAACATACAACACCAGATGGTGGTCTGAAGAGAAACATCGGCAGTGGGGGGAGGAGATCGACAAGATGGATCCATTATTTCAACGTGGTTCTTCTGGCTCAATATCCCGTACGCAACCAAACTGCCATGAACTAGCAATCACAATTAACTCATTCACTGCCAGCAGTATTCAAAGCAGAGCTCACCGGATTGCTAGTTAGTTTAGAACATTTTGACTTATCTTTCCTTCACGATGGACAAAATATTGTGTTTCTGTGATGTAAACAGTACTGACGCTAACCAAAGAGAGTTCAGTACACTGCACTCAAAAGGTTGTTTTTGTTTTTTTTTGCATTATTGACTAATCAGCAGTAGAACGTGGGCTGGTTTCACCCATAAACATCCATTTTTGGCCAAAAAGTGGAGAAAAATATTTTTTTTTGTGTTAAAAAGAAACATCTCAAGCAGAAGAGTGACTTTGAGTCTAACAACATTTGACTTAGTGTGAAATGTCTACATTTTGTGCATTTGTCTCCCTCATACCAGACGTGACAACATGGATGTATTAGTCATTATAATGGTTTACAAATTTAAATTTCACAAAAGCTGAGCGAGCCCCTCTTCTACATCAACCTGTTGAAAAATGTACTTGCCAATATATGTCATGACTAGGGTCATGCAAGGGTTAGGCTTACTTTCATGACTAGGGTCATGCAAGGGTTAGGCTTACTGTCATGACTAGGGTCATGCAAGGGTTATGCTTACTGTCATGACGAGGGTAATGCAGGGGTTATGCTTGGGCCATGCAAGGGTTATGTTAGGGTCATGATAGTGAGGTCAAGTGTCTGTTTTGATCTGATGTAACCAGCATCTAGTTTCTTGGTATCCAACTCCAGATCATAACAATATATTAGTTTGTGGCAGTAAAACAGCAAATTAAAATCCTAAAAGTATTTGCGATGATGCTAGTAATTGGTAAAAAGCAACTCAAGTACTTTTTGTTCTTCTCGGACTGATTTGGAAAACAAAATATTTGGTATGCGATAAATGAGGTTAAAAAAAACAACAATAATTGTTGCATGACAAATAGACGTAAATGGAAGCCAGTATATGCCCACTAAGTGCTTGAGGGGGTTTGGCTTTTATGAAGTGCCATTAGATACGCTTACCTTTGTTGAATCTATCCATCTATTTAACTATATTCATTTTGGTAATAACCTGATGTAGATAAAACATGACAACATCGCATAGAGATGTGATCTCATTGCTTGGCCAGGACCACAACAATGGATAATAGAATTTTTCTTTTTTTGTGCCCTATTTGTATGCATCATAGATTGTACACGGTCACTAAATAATCATGTCCAAAACACCCACGCCCACGCATTGCTACTTTATTGACATATTCAAGCTGAGCTAAGCTTTTCTATGAGAAATTGCGGCTCACCCGTATAATTAATCAGTTCTCACGATTAACTGTAACGGAGAGTCAATCCATCCATTTTTCACATTCATTCTTCAATTCCAGGCCGTCGAGTCGGAGCCTCATCGATCTGCCTTTTTCTCCAATTCAAATCGTGACCACATTCCATTTTTCCAAAATAACATTTGCATTCTCATTTGTAGAAACTAAACTCTAGATTACTTTAGTGCGCTCGGTGCCAAATACCTCCTCGGAAGAAACAAGAGCTGCTGAAATAATTGAATAGCCAATGCTCCAAGAGGGCAAAAAGAGGTGTAGTGGTACTTGAACTCTCTGCATGTGCAAAAAATGGCATCTCCTAACTGTCGCACACAGTGTTAATGGATTATTAATTAATTACTTCCTTGCAAGTGAAAATTAGCTCTGAAGCAGATTCATTAACTGGATGGAGTTGCCCTCGCAGGACAACACTGTGAACTCTCAAAATGCTAATATAACGTGTGCTAGTGTGCTAAAGAACTCTATGCTATGATTCATAATGGTTTTAATCTGGATGTATTGTCTGTTACCTCAAAACGGCTTTAATTAAGCCGTGGGTGAAATATGAATTAAAAGTGCTTTAATTGATGTCATGCCTCACACCAAAACATTTTTCAAGGGGAAAAAAATGAAGGAGAAGACAGACTGAGAATCAGAAACAGGATTCATGTGTATTTTATTAATTGGTAAATCACCAGTGATGATGTAACACAATTACCATCAATGTGAGGATTTACAGTGTGCTCACTATGCACCACACAAATCAATCACATGGCATCTCATACGCCATTAATTAATGCCAATAAAAATATACGTATGGGTGCTAAATTGCTCGTCATCCAGAAAAGCCTGTTGATCGGCTCAACAATCAAAGAAAAACACTATCATAAAAAATGCAAAGGGATAGTTGATGTGAAAGATTTTATTTGGTCTCCAAATAAAAGCATTAACTGGACCTTACCATCTCGCGGGGCAGAAACATGTCTTCTTGTCGTAGAACCACAAGACACACGCTCTCGCCGTGCCGCGTGCTGCGCAGCATGCACACAAGTTCCTCCTGACCGACACCAGTTATGTCCACACCATTTACCTAAAAAACAAGAAGCAATTAAATATAGCATAAACCTTAACGTAAAAAAAAAAAAGAAAAAAAAAAAGTTTTGCTCACTGATCATTCATACCTCTAATATGCGGTCTCCTGATTGCAAGCGTCCATCTTTGACAGCCGCCCCACGTGGTAGAATGTTTTTGACAAGGATTGGCCCAGGACCGTGAACTGACGAGTCTCTGGTTACCACTGTAAATCCAAGACCCTCTGAACCTACAATAGTGACAGGCATGAACACCTTTGTTTGTTTGTTTTTTATTCAAGTAGCTAGCTACTTTCTGTACCCAACTGACATAGTAGGGAATACTAACAGAATACATAATTTGGAGTTAATGTTAGTTATGTTTAAGAAAGGAAAAAAAAAAAAAAGGGGGGGGGAATGTCACGACTTTCAGGTTGTCCTACAAGTTGGGTGGCCAACAAGTTCCCATTTTGTAGCACAAGTTGTTTCAGTTTTTGGGACATTTTTAAAAACGTCTTCACAGAACAAAATAGAGGAAATAAAAAAATAAATAAATAAAATAAATAAATAAATATTTCAATTTTTGCCATAAAACGTATTAATTGCACAAACAATGTTTTAGATCAGTGATTCTTAATGAGAACTGTTTGCTGTGACATATTGCGGTTGTTGCAGGTAATTATCTAATTTCTCTTCATTTGTCATGAACTAATTATTAAATTATACATATTTTTTTCTTGATATCGATCTATATTTTTGGAATATTTTTGTTAGGTGTTGTGCCCTGAGATTTTTTTCTGAGGTCATATGGGTTCGTTGGCTCGATAAAGTTTGGGAAACTGTGTTTGGTTTGGACACTATTTTTTTTTTAAACACATATACAATAGGGATGTAACGATTTCCAAAAATCACGATACGATATTATCATATGAAGGTCACGATACGATAATTATCGCGATATTGTGGGGAAGTTGGTGATACAAAAAAGGTCACAATATTGTAAAAAATTGAGTGCATTAAAAAAAAATGTAAAAAAAACAACAATATTGTGTTTTTGTATATTACAGTAATGCATATAAACAACCTAAAATCTTTAATAACACTTAATATTAAGGCACTTAGTTTCACTAATGCAAGCACATTGAGTTCCTTCACATATTGACTCGGTTCACAAGCATATTACGTTCCCCTGACCATTAGCGCGTATTTTAAACATAAGGGCCAAAACATGCCTGGTGAAAATTAAACTGCACTAAAAAAAAAAAAAAAAAAAGCCACCAGAGGGTGCTAGAACTGCACAAATGGAAATCAACCTGACTTTTTTAACCAATGTGCTGCTTTTAATATCGTGACATCACTACGACGATATATTGTGGCAGTTTTAATATCCCGATATCACGAAATTGCTGTTATCATTACATCCCTAATATACAAGTGAACCACTGAAATGATGTTTAACATTCTCTGAACCTTAATAACAAATGACAGAGGGTTTTGTTTTGTTTTGTTTTGTTTTGTTTAAACCTAGGTCATTTGTCACCCAAGTGTCAAATATTGAAAAAGAAAAAAAAAACAAACTTCAAAACAAAGAATCAATACAACATCCTATTTTTAATAACACATGTCAGTAGAAGCTAGCCAGTCTGGGGCTAGTGGTTTAAGCTAAACTGCCACAGATTTCACAAAGGATGACAATTTAACAATTTATTTTTTATTTTTTTGTGGGAATTTTGTATACATTGTAAAAATCAGAAATAGACAGACCTATGAGGTGTTCCAATTTTGAGGAATCACAGGATGAGATTGCTTGGCCTTTTCTGTTACTCGAGCAATATGGCCCAAAAGAGTAAACAAAAAAGTTTGTCACGTACTATAGTAATGTAGTTGTCACTGGGCAATAACGCAAACACAAGCTATACTATGCCACTGACCACACCTCATTTCAAACCTCACACTCACATGGGTGCAGGGGCGAGAAAATTACTTTCAGCATTGGCCGGAAACAAACTAATGCCACGCTGCGCTTTTGTGCCTCTTTGTGCTGCACATAAGATACAACTCAGTATGTGCATTACTTTAAAACATTGGCTCGTATCTGCAAAGAGTTCAGGTGTGGGGCAGAACGGGGCGGGGTGGGGGTGAAGTATAGAACAGTAAAGCGGAAATGAGGTGTAAGTCTAACGCAGTGGTGAATGTTCTGGAAAGAGAAGTGAGGAAGATTAAAATACTAATCAGTGGAAAACAGGCTCACGCACGAGCGCGTGCGCACGCACACACACACACACTGTGTAAGAAAGCACTCAAACATGAATGCCAGTGCCCAATACACAGACTGGTTGTGTGTTTTATAGACCTCATTTAGTCTGGTCTCTTTAGCAGCGCCAAGTCAGCAGTTTGGTCCGCTATGAATTCATATCAGCAGAAATGAACAGATCAATAAAGACTTAATAGACCTTGAAGAGAACAAGTCAAGAAGATGGAGAGAGAGGAAGGAGTGCTAGGAAAGGAAAAGGGCGAAAGAGAAAATCTAAGACCTGAGACATGTGCGATATAAAGTAAATGTGGTAAATAAATATGCCTCTAATTTCATCCTTCAATTCACCAAGCATCAACTCTGGGATTGTGTTTTGATTTTACTTTTCTTTGTTTTTTTTTTTGTTTTTTAACGTGTTTTTTTTAATTTATTTATTTATTTATTTATCTACTTATTTTATTATTTATTATTATTATTACTTTATTTATTTATTTATTTATTTTAATTTTTTTTCAACGCTCCAAAGTCAGGCCAGTGGTCCACTTGATGCACAGAGCTTCTTTTTGGAAGGAACAGTAGCTTAATGTCACAGTAAAATTAAACAGCCCACCGGGCCACAATAAGTTAAAAAGTCGTAATTTTACAAAAAAAAAGTTCAATGAGAACAACAATACAAGGTTTTCTCACCCATAACACACAATAGTAACAAATCACCGGCCTGTTGGCGTTTGTATTGTGTTCCACCTCACCGTTCACTTGTTCACCGTTTGGTTTCGTAAACCAAGTTTTTGAAGTTAGAATAAAAATGAAAAAATAACGATGTTGTCAGGAAACTAAAATGAAATTAGTCTCTTAATCTTGTTGACAGCTTGATTTGACACAATGTCTTTAGTTTGCCTCACATCATTTTGTATGTAAGGTTACAGGAGTCAATGTTCAGAGGTAATTAAAAAAAAAAAAAAAAAAAAGCAATGCATAAAAACAATAAATACTGCAATTGTAAGCTAAATGTCTAACAATCCCAAAAGAAAGTTAATGCAATATCGACATTGGCCAACAACTCTAGTAAAATGATGTTTTATGAATCTGAATGACATGAACGGATGGTTGCGAGCTGACTGACATGCATATTAATGATTTCTAATCCTGAAACTTCATTGTGAGGCAATACATCCTTCCAAAACTTCACTTAATTGGACTTGCAGACGGTAGTATTAAGAGGCAGCAATTGTGGAATTACAGCGATATTAATCACAAGTGGCCTGCACTGAGTCAAGTTTCTTAATTACTATGAAACATGGATTAAACAAGCAATGTTATAGTAGAGCACAGCAGGATTGCAAATTTCATGTTTTTCTTCCTGGGTCTCTATATCACATTGCAGATTTTGTTTTGGGGTTTTTTTCAAGAAGGTGAAACCTATATCAGTATTAATACGAGTGTTGTTCCGATACCGTTTTTTGCCCCCAATACCGATTCCGATACCCAGCTTTGCAGTATCGGCCGATACCGATACCATACCGATTAATGTTGTTCCAATACCGTTTTTTGCCCGCCGATACCGATTCCGATACCCAGCTTTGGAGTATCGGCCGATACCGATACCATACCGATTAGTGTTGTTCCGATACCGTTTTTTTGGCCCCCGATACCAATTCCGATACCCAGCTTTGCAGTATCGGCCGATACCATAGCGATACCTAAGGTTATTTTTCCCTCAACATGAAAAAGCTGTCCTGCCATTGGTTCAGAGCATTCAAGGACCAATAGGATATCTTAGATCGGCATGCAGTGAACATGTCACATACCAGTGAATGTCGTGCACGAGCAAGACACAAGATGTTGCATCAAAAATCCTATATTAGCGTTGGGATTAATGGTATCGGCATGTTACTTGTGAGTACTCACCGATACCACTCTTTTAATTCAGTATCGTCACCTCTGCCGATACCAGTATTGGTATCGGAACAACACTAATTAATACGTAGTGATTGATTAAAAATCTTGGAAATGAACATAAATCCATTTAAAAGAAAAATGTTGTGTAACATTACTAACCTTTCTTAAGGTCAATTCTTAATCTCCGTCCTCCTTTCTTACTGGCCATCAGATTGGACAGGGCAGGGCTTTTTTCGGAAAGCGAGCTCTCACTTCCTCCTTTAGATCTCTATGTAGAGAGAAAAGGGGGCAATATTAAATAGTTTACAGTGGTAAAAAGTTCAACACTAATGCAGCGCAGAGATATTCTATAAACCAAGATATTCAAAAGGGTGGTCACTTTCAAGCCCATCACTCAACAGGAAATGGCAATATATTCCACAGTGCAAATGACTGTAGTCATTTGCATACAATTGAATTCTGTCAAGATATCTTGTGAAATAAGGTTAGCTTGGAGCGAAGGCGTTTAAAACTCACAGCGGCTTCCAGAGTGCCAGCATCTTCAGCTACTCTCCCGATGGCACTCTCAGGAG
This sequence comes from Festucalex cinctus, assembly GCF_051991245.1. Classification (NCBI taxonomy): domain Eukaryota; kingdom Metazoa; phylum Chordata; class Actinopteri; order Syngnathiformes; family Syngnathidae; genus Festucalex; species Festucalex cinctus. Next base: position 20,738,217 of record NC_135421.1, on the reverse strand, counting down.
GCTTGAACCAAGGTTTGGCTTTGACAGGCGGAGGTGGCTCTTTGGTTTTGGGAATCCGGGGACTGCTGTCAGGACCGGCATTGCTGCTAAACAGCTGACCTATCAGACTCTTCTCAAAGCGTTCTCTGTTGGATGAGGGAAGTACTTCCAAAGAGACCACCGGGGAGTGCATTGCCTGCCGAAAGATTTCTTGGGCTCTGGGAGAGGGGAAATAGTGACAAACATAGAATATAGACACATAATGTGTCATTAGAGATGAAAAAGTTAATTAAATAAATATACATGGCAGCCACTAGAACAAGGGGGAAAAAATACCAGCATAGGCCAACAACTGATGAATTTAAAAACCTGTCATTTGCAATGCAACACAAAATAATCATTTTACATATGGTATTTAATCATGAAAAAAACTTAGTGTATTTCCTGCGCTGGAAAATTCATATGTACTGTATGTTCTGTAATGTTACAGTAATTAGGTTACATCCCCAAGAAATGCCGCCAAGTTGCCTACTTGACGGGTTCTTCACTGATGCAATAAACACTGACAAACAACAAGTCTCAAATGAGTCCTGAACAAATCTTCTCGGAAAGTAATACAAGGGAATGAGCAGAAACACAATGTGATCTCCATGGATTACTACTCAGACATCTGCCAAGTGTCTTTTGTATTGTTCTGTGATGTCGCTACATGTTAAATTAGACCTCTGACAAGAGGAAGGCGACAGCAGTGGTAACACGAAGAGAAATCAGACCTAACATCAAAGTGTCTCTACTATTTATATCTTGTTCAAGATTTTAGATAGGATAACATCCTTATACGTTAGGTTACATTAAGAAAAAAAAAAAAAAAAACATAAAATCATATAGTCCTTTTGGTTACTAAATTTCAACACTATGGCTAATCAACTGATTAATTAAAGGGCCTGAAAAACAAAGACAGGAGTAAACTCACTGGCTAAAAGTTTTGTCCAGAAGGTCGGTGTTGTTTATCTTGACAATGCATTCATCCTCCTGGAACAAACCTTCCTTACTTGAGCGACTTTCTTCCTCCACTCCACGGATATACAAACCAAGAGACCTGTGAGCAGAGTATATATATTATAGAGTATTATATACAGTTAGTTATTGCAACTATATATCTGAATACTGTATATACACAGTGGTACCTGACCTATAAGTGACCCGATTTATGAGTTTTTCCTGAAAAGATCCACCAGTCAGCTAATTTTTAGTCTTGAATTGCAAATACAAATTTGAGTTAAGCACCTGACAACAGCAGTCAACTTCACAATAAGCAGCAGTTTGGCAGATAGTGAATAATTCTTGAAAAAAAAGAAAGAAAAGAAAAAAGTGTTTGTTTTAACATAACTTTAGTCCGCTCACTTAATGCTAACACACATGGCAAAACAACAACCTAACACAATTTGCATCAATCTCGCTCCTTTAAGCTACGGACATTTGAACAAAAAAAATGGTGCAACACATGTAGACAGACAATATACTGTAACAATACTCACAGGCATATCTTCTTTAACGTCATTGACAAACGACTAATATTACTGCCTCTTACTGAGGAGTTGTGACATTCGTTGTGTGTTAGGTATGCAAGCATGCCCCATGGTGGGGATCTATGTGGGCTGGAATGCACTAATGCCGCGTTTCCATTAGAAAAGGGTAAAGATGATTTGAGGTGAGAGTTTAGAGAGACCACATTGTCACGGAACAAGTTAAACTCAAGTAAAGGCACCACTGTGTATCACAAGTTGCACAAGGCCGCACCAAAAAGACAAATACAACTTAAAAAAACAATTTTTTGTATTTTGGTTTACGTGTAAATAACTCACCGTCCACTGAGCGATGAGCAGTATGGAACCACATGGATTCCCAAAGGACTGTCCCCTCCCAGGATCTCCACTGTTCGGGTCAGGCTAAACAAATTAAGAACATATATATTAATACTAATCTCGGCAATTTCCTAACCTGGCAATAGCCAGATGGATACCATTTTACATATCTATCTGGTACCGCTCCACAGTAATTTGGTCGGGAAAAGGCGGGACATTCTGTACAATAATTCAAGCTGATTGGACGATGTGACATTCTACACGTTTGATAATCAATCGCGGCCATCGGTAAAAACGTCATCTTCGTTCATGTGGAAGGGGGGAAAGCACGAACATCTTACCAGCTAAAAATGCACGAAGCGCCTCTCGCTGTTCCCGCCCCCAAACACAATGTCACTCTGTGATTGGTCCGAAACACCAGTGGTTCGGGAAAGGCGGTTATCAGCAGGAGCAGTACAAGATGTCTTCTCCGGAGTTTGTGAACTCACAAATACCGCAAGAATTCATCTTGCGAAAGTTAAGGTTAGCAATTTCCTTTAACTCATTCACTGCCTTTGAGAAGTATACTTGTCAATTGTATTTTTTAGAGTGGGGATAGATGGTAAGAATCTGATTATGCTCCACTGTAAATGCCAAACTTGGAAACAACTTTACTGATGCCCAACCACCGGTAGATGACATCATTGCCCCATTTTATACAAAATAAACACAGTTTCAGAGTCCATGGGAGAAATAGCTGTATTTTGGCAAACCACCATTTTTCTACTGTCAATTATAAAAGAACGGGAAGGGGCAAAAAGTAGGAAGTCTATTCTGTCATTTGGTAGATTCGGTTAATATATAATTATTTAACGTAATATCGCATGGGTATTGGAAATTTTCAAATTTTCTAAAACGGCTGGCTGATTTATTAATAGCAAGCAATTGACTGAAAATTCTCTCATGCAAACATGAAATCAATACTCTCTTGGAAATGAGTCTGTTCTATGTAGTTCATACTATGCAATACTGATACATTAGTTTCACAAATGTAGTCAATGCTTTAAAGGACGATTTGTGAAGTTAATCCATGAGCGCAAACCTCGTCTGTAGAGATGAGGTTATTTTAATGAAAGGCATCCAAACAGCACACTTGTTGCGAGTAGAAGCTCGACAACAGTTTTTGTTCTTTTTATCTCTTCCTTGTTTGTCATCTATGAACATGTCTTTCTAAATTGGATTGTTCATATATGAATGCGGTTTATATTGCATCTGTGTTTAAATTGGAGTGCTCGTTGAAGTCTTTGTTTGATTAGTTTATCTATCAGAGTGCAGACAATAATCCCCGCCTGCCCTTCTCCCTGCTCCCTCTGTGTGTTTGCTTTTCAAGAAGTTTGCATCAACTTAGTTTTGTGCTCTGTAGCTACAACCTCAATTATGTCTCCAAGGCCAGCTGCTCCTTTTGTCTTGCTCTCTAAAACCCTCCTGGCGTTCGGGAGCGACGAAATAAAACCCCTCCACCCATCCCAAAGCACCCAATGAACTGAGCAGTAGGTGCGGTGATAGACTTCAGCGAGAGGGCTGTTGATCATGGCGAGTGGCAAAGGGTAATACACATGGTATGCCTCTGCTTCACATGGAGTATATAAAAATAAAGCTGGTGCGTCCTGATCATCATTGAAGAAAGTGAAGGTGATAGAAGAAGAAGGTGGAGTCAACGGATGTGGTGATGGAGGGAAAATAAGACCGCTGAATAAAACATCTTTAGGTCATCAGTTATGGAAAAGTGAGACAGGAGGTGAACCTCCTAGTAGAATTTTAATACATTAACGTAGGATCACAAAGCATAACTAAAAGTGCTTCTTCGTGCTTAGAAGATTACTTGTAGACGAAGGCCTCAGAATGGGAAGGTCAAAAATATATGGCTTAGTGACTGACCTACATTTAGCAACCAAAAGCTAATTACGTCCTTTAAATATAGCACATGATAATTTTTGTTTTTTTAGTTTACCATCAGTGACAGGCTGGCTCTCTTGCCAACTTCCTACACTAAGAACTACAGCCGTGCCATTTACGGCCCACCGTCCATTTTTTAGTGGCCCACGACATGTGCTAAAAATGGCGTCAGTTCAAATAAAGTAAAAACAAAAATGAAGTGACGTCATCTAGCAGCAGCCAATAGACAAGCATCTTCAGATGACGTTGCTCCCATGGTGTTGTTATTTTCAATATTGTGCACAAGTAATACACATTATTAAAAAATAAAAAATAAAAAATGAAAAAAAACTAAAACTGATACTGAAACTAAGTAAAAGTAAGCATTTATTAAAGAACTAAAACTTGTAAAAACTAACTAATGAAAAATTTGAATACTATAATAACCCATCCATCCATTTTCTTGACCACTTATTCCTCACAAGGGTCGTGGGGGGTGCTGGAGCCTATCTCAGTGGCTCTGGGCAGTAGGCGGGGTACACCCTATACTTGTTGCCAGCCAATCGCAGACTATAATAACCCTACTGCCATATTACAAATAAAATGGTTTATATATTGTAGGGATAGACCGATAATCGGCTGGGACGATTATCGGCACCGATATTAAGCATTTCGACGAATATCGGCATCGGCCATTTTGAAGAATCATATGGCCGATAATAGATCCATTTAAAAACAAAAAAACAAACAAACAAAAAACTTCAAGGAACTAATTTAAATGTTTGGTTTTTTTGTTTGTTTGTTTTTCCATTTAAATTTTCAGAGGCGCTGCTGACCCTGGGAACTCTCTGCACCATCTGTTTTTGTTTGAAATTAAAACTAAGATAATTTAAAAAATAAATAAAATACTTCAAATTTATTGAAATACTTTGTTTAGTGTAAAAAAAAATTGTTTGTTTTTATTTAACTTTTGAAAACATGCCACTGCACCAGGGAGATCCTGGGACTTGTTAGATTTTAAAAACAAAGATGTCTATTGACTAAGATTTAAAAATAAAAAAAATAAAAAATCCAATATTTTACTAACCCTAAAAGTTGCTCAATAAGTATATACTTTAAAATAAAAAAAAGAACTGGAGTTTGTATTTTTTCCAAATTTTGATGCCAATATTTTCCCTTTATAGTGAAAATTAATATCGGCTCCAAATATCGGTTATCGGCGTCATTGACGACTAATAATCGGCATCGGTATCGGCCCTGAAAAAACCATATCGGTCTATCTCTAATATATTGTACCATTTTTCTAAATATGCAAAAGCGCGAATAAATTATTTGTACAATTTTTAGGACTAAACACAATTTCTCTTCATAACATTATGTGGCCCTTGCGTCCTTCTGATTTTCTCTATGTGGCCCTCAAATGAAAAAGTTTGGACACCCCTTGAACTACAGTATACTGACTCTAAAAATTAATGAATACATTGAGGGCAAAACTTATAGCGAATGATACATTAAGGAAGTAAAGCGGTGTAATGAAAAGGGAAGCAAGCGAGCACTGTAAGCTCGATAACGTGAAATGAAGGAAGCAGCGAATTAATTAGACAAAGCTAATGAATAGTATTAATATGAGCGAGGGGAAAAGACCCCCGCCCTCCCATGTCTTCCTGTAGCTCTCTTATTTCCTTACCAAAAAGACAGTTTACATTTCCTTCTTGATTTTTGGGATATTTGACAAGAAAAAAAAAAGGCTCAAGTGGTGTGAAGAGATTGGAGGAAATTGGGTGAGGAAAGAAAGAGGAGGCCAATGCAAAGGGAAAAGGACAATACACTTTATAGGCCACATACACACAGAGAGACAGATGAAAAGAGCAGGTGTTCTCCACCTGCCACTTCACTGATGCTTGATATGAAAGACTGACACACAGAGTAGAAATTACGCCAAAAGGATGCATATTACAAAACCGAGCATCATCCTGTCATCTATTTTCTAATGGACTGAATGGATCATTCTCCTCTTGCGCTCCCACATTTTTACATGCTGATCTTCAAAGAGCAACACACACAAAAAAAAAAAGAAGTGGAGTGAATGCAAACCAGGGAAAAATGTTAATGCTATGCAAAATGTTAATGTATGCAAATACAAAAAAAAAGAAAAAAAAATGGAATAATTTATATTTTAAATGAATATTTTCTGCTTGTGACGGGTGTATCACAGGATTCCCAGGTGTCCCCAAGCTTTTGGTGGCATTTCAATGCATCTTTTGTCAAGGTAATGGGCACGTCTGACAGCCTAATGTTGGGTTGTTTGTGATGACAACATCGGTACACTGTGTGGTCAAAGGAATTGGGACGCCTCTTAATAAATAACAGCTCAACGGTTAACTGAACTAGACCCTTAAGTGGGGGTACATACAAAGAGCTCCGATAAACAGGACACATTTTAGCATATCTCATCCCTTGCGATCAAAAGTCAGCGAAGGCTCAACCGCTGATGTCTCTGAAAGATTATTATTCTGAGCGTTAAGTCTGCAGTGTGCCGAGTGTTAAGAGTGATTTATCCTCCCTGATCTGCTCGGAAAACCATCAGGGCGACAATAGTAAATGCTATACCTGTTCAATATTTCCCCTGCAAATCCTTATGTGTTTGATCAACACAAAGTTTGGCGGAGTCAAGGAATCTGACTATGACATGAAACATAGCCAAATCGGAAGCTCACTGAACTGAGGTTGTGTTGAGTGTTTACATAACACATCTCACAGGTCATTCACCACAATTTAAAAAAAAAAAGAAAAGACACATAGAAGAGTTTGCAACTGTAATGTAGTTCAGAGGAATAGCTACTGACATCAGTGCTGATACTGTTTGTCTGAATTTGCAATTGGAAGAAGAAAAAAAAAAGGATACCACTTCAATAGCCTATTATGTATCTTCAGATCAGGTGGACCAGGAGCCATTAACTCTTTGACCGCCAAAAACGTTTAATGACGTATGCTAAAATCCTAATGAATGCCGCCTTAAATGTTAATTGAAGTTTACTAAGGTTTTGTTTTTTTTTTCCTCTCGATGGGCATCGCAACGTCTTGTGCAGCACCGCCTGCTCAATGGGTTGTGGAATCAAAAACACCCACTAAGTATGGCCAGCAGATGGCAGCATTGTATCTTTTTTCAATGGGCTCACAGTATGTGAAATTACAATGTAACATGATTGATCTGATGAAATTGAACGTTTTCAAGGATGACGTGAATGATCAAAGCCTTTGTCACATTAAATCTAATTCACAGAGGGTCAATAAACAAAAAAAAAATATCTGAGTCACTGTTGTGCAAAAAAATTATCTTTTCAATGTCACTCAAATTACCTATTTTCAAATGGTAATTACTAAAGAACGGAATAAGGTAGAAACATACTTTTTTATGTTTATGTAGTTGTAGCGCACAATATTTTGTTGCCTTGAAAGATGAGTGAAAATGCTCGAAATCGGCTGGCACTGTTGGGGTTGTTTTTTTTTTTATAATGTTTGGCAGTCAAAGAGTTAAAGTCATGTTGACGTATATTAAAATCAACAAGGATGACCAAAACTTTGTTAGCTGACTGCAAATTCTGCTCAGATAAATGGATGATGACTTAGCTAACTTGGCTAGCTTGTTAGCTTACAACCACTTTGTATTTTGCTTCTGGATGGCACGTGGCACTGTGCTTCCTTTCCCAAGTCAGCCAACCTTGTTTAGGAGGTGAAATTCATAATTGTCAGCTCAGATATGTTTAAGCACATGGTGTGCTGTGCGGGTCACAAGTTCACCACACTTAATAAAAACAGTAAGCACACATGAAATTTGTTAAGGTGCTAAAAATTGGTCCATGTGTGCATGTACGCTTGATTTGTTCACCTCCATCTTAATTGTAACTTGTGTAAACCCTTTACTCTTGCAGCATGGAGTATGGTACATTGCACAAAGCAATGTCTGTTAAGGTACTTTTTTTTTTTTTTTTTTTTTGGTGAAGAACTTAACAAATGTAAAGCAACCCCATCAAACAGTTCTGGACTTAATGTTAATAAATCTTGTGAGGCGGGCGCTTTCGTCAAACATCACTCAGGCCTCACAAATTTTCTTCTGGATGAATCGGCAAAAACTCCACACATACTTTACAAAAGACCGGCTCACTTCTGTTCAAATGATTGATGGACGTGGTAACATATAAAATCTGAAAAATCGGTTTAAATCGAGTTTTTATAAAGCACTCCAGACCTTCACCTCCTGTTTTTCCAGAAACAGCTCCCAGGCAGAAATATGTGGCACTATCAAAGCCATTCCGAAAAACAATTTGCAGTAAATCTCATCCTCCAGATGAAAATGATGCTTTTATTCAAATGCAATATCATTTTCTTCTTGGTTCTGCAATTTAAATTATGATAAGCTATTACTGTACTTACAGTAGGCGATGCGCAGATATGCAGGCACACATTCGGGCAGCGTCAACATCAGTAATTCAAACACAAACACATAAACATTGATTTAAAGAACACTTTACTGTTCTAATATTTATAGCCATCATAGTCCTGGTCCATAGTTTCTGATTTTTTGCAATTTCAAGGCTCGTTTCACCGACAAGCACAGAAACCACTAAATCACTTATACATTACTTCATGCTGAGATTTGTCTTATTGGTGTATAGTGAAAATTATCATACCAATTCCTGACTGAATCAAATTACTATGACTGCATAGAAGTTTATACATATTTAATGGATGGATGGATGGACGGATGGACGGACGGACGGACAGACGGACAGATAGGATATTTTTATTAATTTACTAGCAAAGCAACCCTACACATTTGATGAGCTAATGAGAGCTTCCCAATTTAGTGTTTGGAGTCGAGAATACTGAATGCCTCCCATGGGTGATTTTCTGCCCATGTGTGCATGCGTGTGACCTTGTTTTGCTCTTTTGTAGTGGGCTAATGATGGGGAGGCTTTATACTAACTGTTGCTTTAAAGGCCTTGATCTACATTAGATGATGAATGAAGACGGCCAAGTAGGACACAAAAACATAAACACGCACACTGACAAACAGGCACACTTTTCAGACCTACACAATAAATAGTTAAAGGGATACTTTACTTATTTAGCCATTATTGGCAGTCAAATGTTAATATTTTGCCTATAATAAATTTGATATTTTTATTATTGTTCATGTACAATTAGTACCTTTAAAAAGACGTTTTGCAACTTGCTGTCGACTGAAAATGACATCACAAGGGCTCACTCAGTAACCAATCACAGCTCAGCTTGTGAATGTCACATGACCAAACCTAGAAAACAGGTGATTGGTTAACCTGAGCCCTTCTGATGTCATTTTCAGTTGACAGCAAGTTGCAAAATGTGTTTTGAAAGGTATTAATTGTACATGAAAAATAATGAAAGTATCAAATTCATTATAGACAAAATATTAACTTTTTATTGCTATAATGGGCTAAATAAGTGAAGTATCCCTATAAGCAGGCCATGTCCAAGCAAAAACGGCTACTTTGACCTTTCTTCTACATTTCAACATGGTTTTGGATTTTTGTAAGGTTATTTGATGTGGTTCTTGTACTGCGTATCATTATATCGTGCAAGCGTTCATAAAGTTGAGGCTTGTCAGTGTGCAAGTATATTCCATATATTTCTATAAATACTACTAGACCAGTTATTTTACTTGAAGGTGGATGTTGCACTGAAAAAAAAGACAAAATGCACATACTGACCTGTCATTGAAAGCATATTTGACTTGGGGTCTTGCAACAGCAGGACTTGGTGCCTGTAGAGAGCGCACACAAACACGTTTTTAGTGATAGTGTTTGTAACTCAAATTTCTGCTTGTTAGTTAAAGCAAAAATAAATAAATAGTCAAGCGACGACTTGTATCTCAAAACATTTGAGAGTCAGGTCACTCCTAAGTCAAGGTATACCAGTATTTTTTGATCCGCAGTCTGGATGTCCTGCGTACACACTTGCTGATTTGTTTCTCATCGTGCGTGGCATCTCACACATTTTAAAAATCAATTAAGCTGGCAAAAATCCGTATATGTGTACTTCACTTAAGATAGCTGAGTGAAGCTAAATATGAGCAATGAGGAGAGGTGAGAACTCCACTGTAGCACTGACAGTGATTGACAGACTACACATATGCGACATATGCTCCGGCTTTGGTGACTTGAACAACAATTAGCCTGGCCAAGATGCAGATGCCGTCATATTAGCTTAATTACTGTCAGAGTGGCAGGTAACATTCATTATCCTAACACCTTCATCATATTAGCAACCGCTGAAATACAATATTAATTGGAAAGTCTATCAGTGTTTAATTGTATGTCTCATTTAATCGAGAAATAGCTCTCTGAAGTAATTACCAAAGGCCAATAACTACGTATTTAACCAAACAGTAGTTTGTAAAATGTCAATTAATAGAAGTGCCACATGATTCATGCTAACCTCATAAAGTATTAGATCTATAAGACACACAATTCTGCATACATTTAAGTATAAAAAGAAAGAAAAGTACTTACGTTGTTATTCACATATTTGAACCAACCATGTAACAGCAATTTGAGGAATAGCGACTTCATTTCTAATTCAATAATTCCAGAGCTATTTTATTTGAGAAGGCACGAGAAAGTAAACAGAACCCGACAGACACACTTCAAGCAAGGTTCTGGAGGATTAATAAGTAGTGTACATCCTTCTAGCCCCAGTAGTATTCCAGGCAAGAGAAAATAGTCCCAGTCTGATTAACACATCGTAACTAACCTGCCACTATGCCACAGACTCAGCGAAAGAGACTTTTAAAAACAAGAGAGAACACAGAGAGGAATTCACAGCAAGAACTTTACTTTCCTCCTCTCACTGCTCTTACCAAAAAGGCCAAGTGACATTTGGAACAATTACACAGGGCCATTACCTCCATCTGAACCTGGCAGTGTAGACGGACAATTGACTTTATGTGTATGAGTGAGACACAGAAAGAGAAACTGCAAAAAAAGAAAGAGATGCCACATATCATATATTGCCATATCCTTCCTTTCTTCTTTCCTTTTAGTCTTTTCTCTGGTCTCTTGAGGTCTCCCTAATCTGTAGGAATTTAGATGTTTCTGGTTTTGGTGAAAGATTCTGGTTTTGTAACCCTTTGGGTGGTAGGTGGTGTCTGGTTGGTGCTGGATTTCACTTTGTTTCATCTTTCCTTCCTTTGATAATTCCTCTGGTCTCCTGACAACTTCATGACTCTAGCGGGACTCTGAAATATCCAGTTAAGGTGAAGGTTTGGGATTTTTTTTTTTAATAGTTTTCAGGGGAATTAAAACTCACACGCATGCATGCACGCACAAAAAAAATAAAATAATAATAATTAAATAAATAAAAAAGATGTCACAGTGTTGCAAGGAAAATGATGGATGTAGGATCAAATCTATTCTTAGTTATTCTTGGTGTAGATTCCAACTGTATGAGTGGTCTTTAGTATTAAAAAAAAAAAAAAAAAAAAAAAAAAAACCTCTGTAGCATGAGCAAAGACACACCATGTACACAATGTGACTTGCAAATCAAGAGAACGGACAGCGAAACATGTTTTTATCTCTCCTCGGGGAGACTTTGGCAGCAGAGCAAGAATTGATGCAGGCCATCCACCAACATCCCTGAGCTGAAGCTGTTCTATAAGAAGGGATAAGCTAAAATCCATTCAAGTCTACGTGCGAGCCGAGCGCCCTCCCCTCGTTTAGCTCTCTCTTTCACAGTCATCAAGGTTATTGTGCTTCACAGCGCACAGAATGACCCTCTATGATGGCAAAATCTATTTCCCCTCACTAACCACACACGCAAAATTCTGTATAGAGAATTACACTGATAATTTTCTGCTTGCCTAAAAGAATTATATGATGACGTACATGGCTTAATGTGGTTTGGTTACGTGTTTATCATCTTCATCTTTTTTTTTGTTTTTTGTTTTTTTTTGTTACATGAATCAATTGTTGGTGCCATTTGACTATACTCGAGGTTCTCCCATTCACCTGCAAATCCAGTAATTAGCAAGATATAAAACCGAGAACCTGCTTCAACCACCTTTAAGAACAAACCATATCCACCAAAGAACTGAAACGCGTAAACATATTGCTCTACAGGGATTTTTACAACGTGGTAAGAAAAAGATTTGTTTCGAGAGGTTCACCACTCAGGAGTCCAATCAAGCATGGCGAGCCTTTCAAAAGACATCTTGTGGGACTTGCTATGTCCAAACATGTTCGGGGAATAACTGTAACACTAACATAAGTACTCACAAATAAAATGATCGCAGATATCTTATATTTCAACTAAATGTGAGTCTAAGGCTATATGTTGGGATATTATGTATGTATTTAAAAATATGTGTGCAAACACATATGTGATGCTGTACATCGAGTGACAAATGAAGGGTTCAGGTTTCAGAAGAAGCATCTGACATTGTCAATGTCTTACCATCACAGAGGCATCTCCATGGCGGGAGGAATCAAGCTCGGCTGACTGAGCACCGAGAGCTGAATCACTACTGCTTCTCACCAGCAGGGGGGTGTCTGTGGAAATACAAAGGCACATGTTGCAAGAGCAGTCTACAATCCATCCGCATTTGGACACTTACTGCCAGTTTTAACTCCTATTTGGCATTTGCTATCATATATTCAGGAAGAACTATGAATTTCTAAATGCAAGAGGGATATGACAGAGAGGCTTCTTAAAGGCAGATGTAAATAAGAAGGACAAATAACTTCATGAATCAATAATACCGTGTTGAGGATTACTCTCATAATGCACAGCAAGCAAAATGACAACATGGTGACCTCCTTTGTAAAGAGTCGGTGTAAGACGCTAATGCAGATGATTGGTAACTACATTTCACATCAAGGCAAGTCAAGGTGAAATAATAATAAATTCTATTGAGTGTGTTGAATTGTTAAATCGAATAATTTACAAAAAATGGAATGCACAACTTGGCGGAATAAAACCAGCACGTGTGATTCAGTCTCAACTAGTTTGCCACTCCGAGCTACATGTGCACAGACTTCTGTGGCACAAATCATGTGTGCTGCATTAGCGTCATCAATATGAAACTGGCTTCAAGGAGAAACAGGACTTCAGCTCTTTCACAAAGTGAGAAACCACTGGAAAGTGGAGGTACCTGCAGGATAACTGCTTTTCAAAACACATTCCATGGTACAGTTTTTTGTATCCACAAAAATGAATACAACAAAAAACAAACAAATCAATGCGTTTCATACAGTACCTCCGAACAGACTGGTGCTCATTGGTCCAAATGGTCAAGTATGTGATTTGCAAATATTTGTATGCATATAAAGGTAACATATTGCACCTCCTGTTGCTCATTTCATCAGCCCACTGCATAAAATAATCATAAAATAGAAGATGATGAATGAAACACTCCTCTATTGACGATCACTGCTAGAGTTTAGTAAAACAAGGGCATCACTGTTGGATCTGTATACTCCCTTCTCTCATACTTATCCTCTTTAATCATAATCAATTCATATACTGTATACATTAAGACATTGGTTATGTGAGCCTTGTGGTTCCGTTGGGAATTGGATGGCAAAGGTTTGGATGAGAGAGCGTTACATGAGCGAACAAATGACAAATGATATTTGTAGGGTCATTTATTGATTGTGACAAAATGGACCCTTGGTGCTCTTAAGACTGTCTGGGGGGTAAGGATTACATCAATGCCATAATCAATGCATCCCCTCCCACTGAATGGCAATGAAAAGGAAGAGGACAAAAGAGGCATAAATAGTTGGCTCAAGTTGGCTGCAGTATGAAAGTGAATAGGAATAAAAGTGAGATTAATTTGACAAGACATAACAGTACAAATGAGTAGCTGACAAGGGACAAACAGTCATATGCATTTATGGTCAGGGACTTTCCAACCTCCATCATATTTGTAGACTAGTCATAAAATGTTTCAGAAAACAGAGAACGCATTAAAACAAAGATTTGAAGATTTGTTTTTGGAAAGAGGAAAGTTACTCTCGAGTATGAGTAGTAGACAGAAGCCTAACTCTGACCTTCTCACACTGACAGTAATAGTCTCCAGAGCGCTGTTACCTCTAATCTTCCATGACAACCACACATTACCTCTAATCTCTCCTGCCAGGCAACCATACTGAAACAGACTAAACTTCCTGTCTTAACAGTGGCTGGATCGAACAGCTCGGGCATCTGCGCAACCGAGGAAAAGTTTCACATCTTCAAATGTTCTTAGGGAAGCTGGAGGGAAATTTGATGCCAGGGTAAAAGCAATATGCATTAGAACAAAGTGTATCATTTTTCTGTCATGACATCCATAGACTGACACACTAGGAAGGCAAGCAAGTAACATGACTTCAGTTGACCTATTAGTCCCCCCCCAACTTTCAGTATTCTCAACTTGTATTTCTTTTTACTCATTTTATTTCATAGCTAACAGACAGAAGTAACCTGGCCTCCTACCAGATTATGCAATATTCTCCCTTTCGTATGCCTTCTGTGTCTCTTATCTACTTTATGTCCTTTTAAATAGTGCCACTAAGGTTCAGACCGAGACGCCACATAACTGAGATGTCTTGTTTTACAGGGGAAATATAAGTAAAATATGTGGCAAAAAAAACAAAAAACAAAAAAAACATGCAGTTGAATGTTAAAATGACAAGTTGCTACTCTAAAAAGTCTTTAAGTTATATTTACAGTTAGTCTAACAGTAAAATTTCCCAAGTCATGATATATATATATCTATATATATATATATATATATATATATATATTGTTTTTGTCTGTTTAGATTCTCAATCGTTCAGGTCATGGTTACCCACAAAGGTTGAATCAAGGCAACACTTCTTGTTTGTTGAGTTGTTTTCGGAAAACGTTAAAAATGACTTCTTTTAAGATGGTCATTTTCAAGAAAAAGGGAGACCTTTCTTTTATTTAGTATCCAACTATCCATCTATCCATCATTGGAACCGCTTTAACAATATTTGATTAAAATGTCCATCATAATTGTAAGACGTAATGGCATCATCAAATATCCATCCTCAATATCAGTGAGTACTAAAATGCAAGTACTTGGTTTGGGGGGGGGGGGGACATGCTATTGGTACAGTCTCTTAGTGAAACTGTCTGTTTTTTTTCCCAATACTCACTTGACTTGAGAGCTGATGAAGTGACTTCTATCTCTCCTCCCGTGATTGGCTGGAAGACGGACAGCTCAGCCTGGTAGCGATCATGGCTGGGGGCGGGGCTTGTGTTGGCTGCATCCCTCTCCTGGGCTTCCTGCTCCTCATACACAGCCATCAGCTGGTAGAAATAAGAAAAACACACACTTAAGGCATCTGATAATTTTCAAGAATTCTTCAAATATTCTATTCTTCCAAATCATTTGTTGTGGGAGGTCGAGAGCAGTAACTTTATGGTTTTACAAACAGTATAACACGAGTCAAAGAGAAGGTAAAATGTTTGCAATGTTTGTGCGCGTCAAATCCCTAAATATATTCCACAAGAAATATATTTCTTCAAACCGAAGAAAGACAAATGTCTTTTGTTTACTTTACCTTGTGGATGAGGACACTGTAAAGGACGTCCAAGGAGCCCAGCATTCTAATAAGAGTGTGTCTAACTACTACTTAACAGCCTCCATTTGTGTCCCTCCTCTTCATGTGTGCGACACGGGGCTCCCGCTCGCCTTGTTATATAGTGCAATCCCTGTCTATTGAACATAGCACTGAGTCTGCGTTTAGCTTAACATGGGACAGAGCTCGTCAACACTGGGTTTCTAGGGGCCTCCACGCAAACGCTGAATAGACCCGTGTTTGTGTACATATGTGGCTCTGGGTGTTTGTGCCATAGATATAGAGGCAAAGAATAAAGAAAGCAGAGGTTGCCAGTAAAGCCAGATCCTTCCTGTGACGCAGAAGTACAGCAGATACAGATGAGGGTCACTGCAATGCGAGGTATGTCCCTTATGTATGAAATGCTGACAATCGTGTATAACATTCCAAAATAGAACCCAAATACAGTCTGTCCATCATCCATCAGAATTTTTAATCTGATACGGTAGCCGTTGATATACTCACAGAAATAGTTCAAGCCTAACTTGAGATTTATGTACTTTTTTTACATGACAAATTCCCATTTACTTTTTTTTTTTTTTTTTTTTTCAAAACCAACCAAATACACCTTACAACAGGACCGTCTCAAAAAATTAGAATATTGTGATAAAATCCATAATTTTCTGTAATGCAATTAAAAATGCAAAAATGCCAGACATTCAGGATTCATTACAAATCAACTGAAATATCGCATGCCTTTTATTATTTTTAATATTGTTGATTATGGCTTCAGTTTCAGAAAACTCAAATATCCTATCTCAAAATATTGGAATATTTCCTCAGACCAAGTAAAAAAAAAAGCCATAATCAGCAATATTAAAACAATAAATGGCTTGCAATATTTCAGTTGATTTGTAATGAATCCAGAATGTATGGCATTTTTGCTTATTTATATTGCATATATGATACATATTCATTCGTCTAATAAAGCCTATTTATTTGAAATTCATAATCCTCAGGTTTATATATATACCAGTAGTATTACTAAAGTATAATTACTCTAAATTAGTAATGAGTATTTATTTAAAATACATACTGTTTGAATTGCATAATAATCAGGTTACCTATACATAATAAATACACTATGTGAAAAACTTGTTTTTTTTATTTTATTTTTTAAATTTTTCATGTTTTTGGGATGAAACTGAATGTAGACATCCCAAAACACATAAAAATAAAACAATAGTAATTAATTTATTAATACTAAATACATAAACTGAGGATTGTGCATTTCAAATAAATTTATAAATGCTTTATTAGACTAATCATATAAGTTTTATTTGGTAGGTTTGTGTTAAAATGATCTAAAAACGGGAATTTGTTATAAAAAAAAAAAATAATAAATAAATTACGGTCCATAAAGTTGGGTTTGAAATATTTCTGTGAGTGTAGTTGACAATATGTGTTCTTACATTACACATAGTACATAAATTCCGTGTCATAAACGAATATTGGTAATCTGGGAGTGTGTGTAATTTACACAGGACTACATGCTAGTATGTGTAGACCACAAAAGGCCATATGGAACAGCATTATGGAGACTCGTGTAGCACAGATGGACACATTCTGTGCAGGAAATTGCAGCTGATCAAAAATATTCAACAGAAGGCATCTAAAGGCGCTTTCACACCAGCGAACTCTAGTCGGTTCCGCCACTTGGTTCAATCCACTTGTAACCACAGCAAATGAACTCCTGGGCAGAGCAAATCAATCAATTTTGCGTGTAGCTTAATGTGCTCTCGCTATCTTTTTTTTTTTTATGATTTAATTAATGGTTTCTTAATTATACAAAGGTTTAGTCTCCATCCCCCAATCCCATTTAAAGCCATTTTATCCAGCATTCCTTTTCTCCACCCTCTCTTTTTTCTAACCTCTTATCTCATTCAATTACCTCGCCGCACAACAATGTATGTCTGAGTAGCTTTTGAAGTTGGAATTGCTTTCTGTCAGGTGTCACTGATTAGAACACCCTCCAATCCGAACGCTGATGACATGTAGGAGGTCTTTTTGTGCGGCTTTCGTGGATTTGAGGCTTTGCTTATGTGATACTATAAGTCTTTCAAGCTGAGAACACATTCAGGATGAACAATACATTAAAGAGTTTAATCTTCCTCCTATCAATTTCCTTTTCTAATGCTGGGTGCTCACCAAGTCCGAAAAGGCGAACTGGAACGCTTCCTTCGCGAGCGTTTCACCGGGTAGAGTTTTTTGGAACTATTGCCACTCATTCGCGCTTTTGTGCGCACCGGAGCGGAGGAGGCGTGTCCCTTGGTCAACAAGGAAGTGGAGCACTTTAGCGAGTCAACAAAAAGTGAGCACCGCCAAGTACTTCAACTTCTTTCCTGGGACTAAACAGCCGTGGCACTATTTTCTCCTTCTTTGAGGTACGTGATAGTGCTTTCGCTTTTTTAGTGGAAAACTGGTGGCCGCCCGTTGCGCTAAAAATAGCTTTGACATGGATGATAAACATTGCTGCTTCCTCAGTACAGTTCATTAGCAAGTAAACAGACTTACCAGCACTTGAATGCTACTTCTTTGCTCACCATTCTGTCCCGGCTGGTGTGTCGATGCGCTCGGGGTGACAATAGAGAAGACACTGTGTGTGACGTAGCCCGTACTTAAAGCCGATTGGCTGCCGCGAGGCGAAAAGCGGAAAAAGTTTTTTAACTTTGGCAAATATGCGATTGTGCGAATTTTCGTCACGAATGTGCAGATTTTTGCTGCTGCGCACGGCATCCCAGCGCGCCAAACGCGTCCTCCGCGCCGCCCCACGCACTTTCGTTCCGTTGCGTGCGAACTCCATTGAGTACAGTGCCGCCGAAACGCCTTCCCCCGCTTTTGGTGAGAACGCAGCATTAGACAATCAGTTGCACTCACGTTCTCATTTAAAGTCACTGAGTGGGAATCGATTTCATACTGGCTGTATGTCAGCAATGGTTATCACTACGCCAATAGTGACCAAAATTAAATTATTTCCTAAAGAACAAATATAGGGTCCTTGGTTTACGGCGGGGTTCCATTCCGACTGTTATGGTCTGTCTGTAATGTGTTAAATTAAAACATTCACTGAAAATTAACGTCTTGAGGCTAACCCTGATCGCCATTATTCATATCAGTGGTTAGGAACAATGACAGTGACACAAAGTTAAGCTTTGTCACCATATTATGATGTCCAATAATATGCAGACGACAATTGTGTGCTAACGGCAACTTTATTCATCACACCATAACAAATGCTAAACTGCACTGCCGTTACTGTTATAATAATTGTTCCTGACAGAATTTAAAAAATATGAAAATAAATTGTTCAGGAAGAGAAATTTTGTATATGCTAGCTAGCATCTCTGTATCTGTAATATCGTTAGCCTAACTGCATGACTGCAATAATTGAACTATTAAACAGAGTTGAGATAATTTAACTATTAAACCATACATACGTTTTCTATCATAATTGGTAATCTTTTGGAATCTGAATCAAATCAAGGAACCGGAATAAGAACCAGATTCAGTCCAAATTCAAACAACGCCGAACCCTAGTTCTGTGACTACTTTTTATGTCGCTGCTCAGATTAGTTCGCCGCGCTCAGTTCAGAACCTCAAATCCACGTATGTTGTAATGCCGAAAATCTGTACCCTTGTGAATTTGCACTGCTTTTGAGAAAAATTATAACAAAAATTCCTTTAATCAATAAATCAAAGGCTTTTCACCCCTTCTCTACCTCAACATTTATTGTTCGCTTCATTCCATATTATTTGATTGAAGGAGTAATTTCTTTCTCCATATCCTGAATCACCTGCTCGCATGCTTTGGCCATGATTTGGCCTCCTCACCAAGTCACCCCCCTCTGTCTCCTACTTCACTCACCGTCTCTTTTACCCTATCTTCTAATGAATTCAATCATGTTTGAGTCACATCTTGGTGTGACCAGTCCTGATACATATGTTGACCTTTCGCTCGCAACCAAGGGGGGTTAATTGAGTCAAGGCGTTTACTCTACAGGAGGACGAGCCAGAAAGCCAGAGAGATTAAGAGACAGCGGCAATAGGTGCATTAAGAGTGTCAGAATGAGACAAATAGGCGCAATTTGTAAGAGCATATGAGAAGACGAAGCAGGTGGGGGCAAAAGGGAAAAAGGGGTTAATTGCTGGTGTGAATGGAATGAAACGCACTGGGAGGAAGGTAATTAAAGAACCGAGGAGGAGATAGCAAAATAGAGGCAAATGTGGGCTTGATAGGGACAGTGTGTACGCGATGGGTACAAGGTGACAACAAGAAGGAGCCAATCAGCAAGCTACGGGAGATTGATTTTAAGTGATAAGGAGAAGGGGTTAACAGGGTGATTGAAATGAAACGGAGTGAGAAGCTGATAGGGTGAAGAGGAAACGGTTAATTACGAGTATAATAAACGATGAAGCCTCTACTCTTCACGGACCTTAACTCTTAATTAAGGAAACACAGCTGCACCTGCGGTCCACCCATAATTGATGGATGCATGAAATAGGTGTGCGTGAGTGTGTATTTGTGCAAATTGTTTTTATGATGAAGCCCACATCCTCACGGATTCATTGTGATGATTAATTGTTGTAATGAAGTATCTGAAAGTGGGGTTTGTTAAGGAAGATGACAAAGAACTGGTCATTTATATCATTAACTCATCCAGACTGTCAGTCATGATACAGACCTGGAGTTAATGAACCAGTCATAAAAAAAACAAAAAACAAACTTGTTTTAAGGCTGCCATTGACAATTTGTTCAGTAGGGTGAACGAATAACGTGACTCAAATAGGTAACAGCTTGTTTTGAAGTGCATTTGTGTGACGTCTTTGTTGTGTCCATTCAGCAAATATCACAGCACATTGAGGTAGAAAAGCCTAAAACCTGTAGTTTTAAACTTGACAGAGATGAGAGAACAGAAAACATATTTTTTTGTTACAAAGAACTCATTTGAAGACTGTCTGATAAAAATGTTCAAGGCAGACCACGTCTATTTTTTAGAACAAAAAATCTCACTCACTGCCGTGGACGCGTATATTCGTCAGCCGGAATACAACCATTTTCTACCACTGATAAATACATTTGTCGAGTACGTTTTTCAACAGATAGAAAAATAAAGAGTGTTTCACCAAGCTTGTCTGTGAAATTCAGGTTTGTAAACTACTGTAATAACTATCATATCACTACAGGTGGTGGCATTGCATCACTTTGGATTTGAGCTCAACACAGCATTTTATGCGAGGATAAAGATTAGGGTGTAAATCTAGCTACTGCTAAATAATTATTTTGACATCAAAAGTTCAAAGTATCACATATGTACAAAATATCAATGCCAAAGTCACTGTCTGCTTGACATGTTTCTTTTGACAAAAAGCTCGTTTTCTCTGCTATTTGGTCAAAAAATGATGTTTATGGTCAACTAACCCATGTTCTACTGCTGATTACTAAAGAGCAGAAAATGCTAAAGGAGCTCTGGAAATATATGTACTGCCAAAATAGACTGATAAATGAGGCCGTGAAATGCAGTTTACCGATAAGGCCATAGCCTCATCAAATACAATTCACAACTCAGATAATAAATGAGCTCAGTGAGTGAAATAGTAGATCATTTCCTTCTCAAGGACTAACATCTAACCTCTTCTCTACTCACATAGATGCCTACCGCCGTGAACAAGGAAGTTCAATTACAGAGTCATGACATTGGAAAGATGGAATGGGAAAAACCGTCAAAATGCGTCAAATGACAAAAGTAGCATCTAAGTGCCACGTAGAGTTCCTGTCAAGTATAATATTAGACGCATACTAACTGAAGTACAGGAGATTACACAGTAGATATTTTTAGTGGTGATTCTGTTTTATTATGATTGGTGCCTTAAGTTCCTTGGTTGATAAATGTTTAAAAATGGTAGTTGTGTGTTGTTATACATACAATAAAACAACAAAGTAATTTATCCAGGAAAAAAAGGCTAACCAAAATAAATAAAAAGACTTGTATGCCACAACAAACATGTAAAATGAATGTTTGTACCCATACAGAAATGGACTATGATTCTCTGTAAATGAAACCATTTCAACGTGTGAAAGCAATAAGGTACTCTCATTTCTTTGATCCAAGGTCAATATTATTCTTACCGGCTGGCCACTTCACATGGTGGGCCAAGATGGCAAAGGTGACCAAAAAACTGTTTGCATAGCCGCACATTGGGTGTGTGACAGAAACCTTAGAGTGTGTTTGTCTTTCACGTTCATTCACTTAACTTAAGCAAGCTGACATTACACTGTAGAAAAATAAATATCTCTGAATCTATTTGCTATGAGAGATGGCATCTCAACTCAGTCGAGAATGTTTTCTCTTTGTGTGTATTAGTAATAGCTTCAGGTGTTCGACATGGACTCGAAATAGTATCACAATATCATGAGGAAATAGCAATGATAACAAAAAATTACATTTAACAGAAAATGCAATTTACAAGTAGCAGTATTTGTGCAACATGCAAATTAAATGCTTTCAGACTGCATGTAGCGAATATCTAATATCCGCGTCTCGCATGCTTATACCTGTAAAGTCTTCTTGCACTCTGCGAGGTTAGTACACAATTACTCAGTAATTGTGAACAACAGTGCACACATCACCTCAGAGCGCTAACAAGTATCAATGTGCCCTTAGTACATACAAAAAAAAAACGTTACAGAGTGCAAGATCGACGCATCATATAATGATGAATGAATATGGCCCAGTGTGTGCCCTCAATTCAAAATATGCGATAGTTCAGAGATGCATTGTGTGTGCAGATAATGAGACAATGACGACACTGATATGGCCAAGTCCCATAACGGGCCAAGAAATATACGCGCTGACATGCTTAGCCAAATCAAATGGACAAAGTCAACACATTTGGCCTGATTTACTACTATCCCAACATAGCCAACACTAAAGCACTTGCGTGTTTACTCTAAAAGATAGTGTACGCTGTTGGCAACTGGCGTACAAGTAGTGGTGACCAGAATACTTAAAAGAGGGTTTTGTGCTTTAGGTAGCTCAGATGGGTTTCCCTATTGAACATTTTGAAGAGGACCGTAAGTGCAAAGCGAAGACTGAAGTAATCTAATTAGAAGTGTTTGTAGAAGAGGCAAACAAACAAACATGACTCAGCCATTCTCCAGTCACGTGTGTGACATTCTCACAAAAATTCTGTTGTTTTTCCAGGATTCAAGTCAAGTCAAGTGAAGTCATCTTTATTCAAGCTTAGGCAATAATTGAGACGCTAGTCTTAGGTTATCTCCGTCAGGCTATATCAGTATTTTAGCTTTTTCACTTCCCTTCTCAGATATACTTGGGCAAATGTGCTGTGTCACGTGTGACTTAAAAATAAAAAATAAAAAAAAATCGCATGAAAAACAGGGGGAAATTGGTGGTGGTGGGGAAAACATGCAGGAAGATGTCTTCAGACATTTCTAAGATTAATTTTTCCTGCTGTAGATTAATTCTAAAACAAAAATCTTCCAGGTTTTTACATTCATTACATTACATTTACATTCTGCACAATTTCTGCTCTTAAGTTCCCATATTTCATCAGCTGCCCAGCCACAATTGTTGCAAAAGTACAATTTTATTCAGGCTGGAGATTATGATAACCTGTAGTTTAAGTGGGAAAACATAAACCTTGGTCATGTTATTTCATGAGATGATATAACGTTTGAGAAACTCAAATCTTAACGGGCACAAACTACTATTCATCAGGACGGTTGGAAATGAGGTGATATAAAAGAGACCAAAGAAGACCATAGCGGCAAAACATTTTTAGCTTAGGAAGCAATGTATCGCGTATGAAGCAGTGTGGAAAGGGGAAACTAAAACATGCTAGAAGCTGGAATGTAAAACAATGCATCCCTTTCTTTCAATACAGTAGCTGATAGCAAATTTCCAAAGCAAACCAAACAGTGAGTTTCGGTCTGAGGTGTAGCAGGGAGAGGAAATAAAGAAGAAAAATATATACCAAGAAGAAGGCAAAAGCAGCATGGGTGGAATTACAGTGTGAGGAGTCACATTATGTAAATTATAGCCTGAATCAGCACCTATAGCACCTACTGGTGTGCGCCCAGAGCTACTGTATGACTAAGTTTGAATCTAGTGCATAACCCTCCTATTTTAAGCTTGTTACCTACACAGCATCCCGCTCACCAGTGGAGTGAGAGGAAAGTGTTTCATAAAAGATTATATAAAGGTAATGAGAGAAGCTAAAAAAAAAAATGCTAATGAGTTCCAGTGACCTCAGAGATTTTTTTTAATATGAATGAATCCGTCAGACATACATCTAGGAGCGACAAAGAAATATAATGGACCAACAATGTGTGATATAATGTAACCGTAGACGCAACCTTGTTCACCAATGAATAAAGGCTTGTGAAAACTAAAGAAAGTGTCGTTCAAGATGCCACACGCAAAAACAACAATGTTGAAAAGGTAGCTTTTGGACAACACATTTTGCAAGGTCTTACCTTGTCCTTGTCCTCTACAAGATCACTGAGTATGTCGTCAGGATCCAGAATGCCTCCGTCACAGTATTCAACATGGTGTGTCCGAACCACAAATTCCCCTTCCTATACAACAAAAGGCAAAATAAATGCAGATCAACAATATGCAACTTGAAGAGAATTGTTTTATATGCTGTCTTTGTGTACTATTGTGTACGGAACAAACATTATGGTTTCTAACTTGAATAGACCCTTCCAGCGGACGTTACTACTTAGCTTCCGCTGCGCCTCACGGAGTCAAGTCAAGTCAAGTCATCTTTATTTATATAGCACTTTCAAGGGCAAACATCCCATAACAAATGAATGTACACAGCTTTTGGGCGAGCGTTTTCGTTAAAAGTTGGGAAATATGTCAAATGTCACAAAAAAAACGTCCCGAGTAGGACACTACATTACTGTGAATCTGGCCAATACTGTACAGTCACATGCAAACACCTAAATCGTGAAAAATGAAAGTGCATTATCAATCAAAATATGGTTGTGGATCATTAAATCCCTCTTTCGGGGTCAGTTGTTTTCATAAAACACCTGTGACAAAGGATGTTCTGACAGCTTAACTATCCACATCACCATATTACAGTTCCTCTCAGCTGCCTTAATAAATACGCAAGATGTCTGAAGTAAATGTTAAATACGAGTTTAACCATCACGTGACCTCTTTGGCAAAGTGTGTCTGTAAAAATCAAGAAAAGGGAACAATGAGTATGGGGTCGGAAAATGACACTGGAACCATTACTCACCGTTGCTCACCAGACAATCTGATCATTCCGCAACCTAGCCAGCCACATGGTGAGTCGTCTTTCAGTTTTAGTTCAAACTTTACTACTAAATAAAGCAAGATAAATATAAATATAAAAATAGATGTATTGTTAGGGTGAAAAAACATGCATGTAAATAGGGAAGTAAAGCTTGAGCAACAGAGTATTCCTGGATGCATCTTCTTCTTCCTGCACCAGTCAAAAGGCACCGCATGTGCTGACCATTAATTATTTCAATCCTACATAGGCCCCTTTACATGTATATGACCCTTATCCATTAAGAAGAAGAAGAACAACAATAAAAGCACACAAAAAAGCAAAGCAAATTTTAGCTCACAAATGATTTAGCAGTTTATTTCTAAATTGAACACATTAAGTGGAATCTAATGTTTAAAACACCTGTATAAATATTAACAATTATATGTGCAGTTATACATTCAGGCCAGTGAAACTAGGCAACGCCTAAGCAAAAGCTAAGCCAGATTATGACTTGTATTATTGATGAATGAATTATGACCTCCTGGTTGCTGGACAAAGCACTTAACCAACTGTGTCACCGAGCAGCTTCAGCATTCCCACAATTAAATGTAAGGTTTTAAAAATGTACGAGAATATAATAGCCTCTAATAGTACACAACCACCATCTTATCTGCTGGATGAAGGTAATTAAGAAGTGCGCCAACAAGCACTGAACTTCCTGGCAACTCCCCAGAAAAACAAACTCTCCCTCCCCCCTGCACCTTCCAGCCAATCTTTCAACATCAGGCATAAACTCTTCACATTCATCATTTCTGCCGTTTCAAAATCTGAATTAATTTACTTTACACAGTGTACTGTATATTACGCCAATATTTGGTATACTGCAACTTTTAGTTATTCCACCACTTTTGTCACTTTGTCCAGCATTCCATTTTTTTTTTAAAGTCTTGTTGTCATGACGAACATGTCCATCCATCCATATATCCATCCATTTTCTTAGCCACTCTTCCGCCAATGCATTGAAATGTCCAAAAGCAAAGTTGCCTTTACAGTTCACAGGAAGCAAGTGGGGGTGGGGAGCATTTTAGATGTAGCAAAAAAATACTCTGAAGTATGATGAATCACAGAAGCCGATGTCGTGGAAATAGAAAAACAACTAGCAAGCTGTCTTGTCAACTCTTTACAAAAAAAATGTGATTTGCATAGCACCAAGAGGGATTAAAGGATGGACAGCGCATCCACACAATAACAAACATACAACAACACCCATCCAACAACAGAGATGAAGAAATAAACTAAAGATTATAATACAGCAGGAACATTAGAGAAAATATGAAGGAAAAAAAGAGCGGGGTGAAAATGGTGAAACCTCAACAAGGTTTGGACCACTTAAAAAAGGGGAAATATAGTCTTAAATATTCAAAGAGTCTTAGACTTCGCAAATGTTAAACAGTGGAGGCAAAAATCTCTGCAAAAATGCTGCCAACACACTGTGCACGTGCTTAACAAGGCATTACATTCACCAAGACGGGAAAAACTACACCCTGAGATTTAATCAATACAAGAGACAGCGACGTCATTAATAACAGCTGCAGGAAAACAAACCTGGATAACTCTTGGGAACATTTACAGTGTAGCTAAATTGTGACTGCTGTGGCGGAAAGCCACCAAGAATTAAGGATGTGCTCTCATTTGTTTAAAACACAAAAAAATGTAACATCATCAGAGTCTAAACTGATCAAGATTAATAATATACTTGACTAAGTGCAATTTCTGGAGAAATTGCGTGGGAATGCTGAAAGCTGAATGCTAATAGCTGAATGCTAAGATTTGAATGCATGTGGAATGCTTATGAAGTAAATTGAGAGATAAATTATGACCTACTGGTTACTGGACAAAGCACTTAACCAACTGTGTCACCGAGCAGTGTAAGACACCTGGTAATGATGGTAAGTTATATGTATGGAAGTTGGCATGGAAAGTGATACTTGGAAAAAGTTCAATGTCTGTCCCATTGAAAATGAATGGGGAAAAGTTGATATTAAATGTTAAATTGTGCAAATAATATAAGTAATGTGGAATCCGACGATATATACCGCGGGAGGTGTGAATTTTTGAAGCTAGCTGATATTTGAACAGTGTAAATTGGAGGTATTATGTGGGAGTTGTTACGTGGCAAAAAAGTGTGGAGGATAAAAATCACAATAACGTGGGAATGCTTCAGCATTCCCACAATTAAATGTAAGGTTTTAAAAATGTACAAGAATATAAATTTATGGCTGCGTCATAAATTTTTAAAAACATCTCCAAGTAAAACCGGGTTCAGAAGCACCGGAAATTGAAGCCAGCAGGAAATATTATTGAAGTATTACACAAGAGTGTCGTGCTGCTTTTACTTTCATCAGTTGTCAATTATGGCACGGGCACATCAAGTTCAAGCTGGACCAGTAACGGCACTTTCATTGCAAAGCTGCGCTTGTGACGGCAACCCAGGGTCTAATACATGACATTCCGCATCTCATGTTGTTTTAGTGCTGATTTGATGTTTATGTGAACACAAATGATATTTAGACAAGTGGTGTTACACTGGTGATGGGTTGTGTTAGTGGTTCGCTCATTTGGCTCGGCTGCCTGAGCCTCTGGCCATGAAATTTCTTTCGCTTAAAGTTGCCACACTGAAAATTACACTGTTGAGGGAGTCAGGGAGAAAAACTGTTTTTAACTTATTCACTCACTCATTCACTGAAGCAACCCCCTTCGCTCTCGGCTCTTTTACTGGATTTTGACTGATTTTGCAAGGCCCACATAATATTGTGTTCTATTACTATAAAAACATGGAACCAACCAAAAGAAAGATTAGAGTCTCTTCTTTCATCAGGAAAAAAAAAGTACATTTCTATCTGTTTCCGTTTTGCAGCAATTAGCATTAGAAAATAGCTAAGTTTCATCATGATTCACAAATCTGCTTAGAATTGTGGGGAAACAACTTGATTTCATCATGGCCCTGGTTGATCTCTTATACTCTGCTGCCACCTACTGGCCGTTTTTATAATTACTATCCTTTTTTTCACCCTTTCTCTGCAATTGAGAGGCTGCATCAAAGCCTTCTGTTTGCTCTAGCATAAAAATTTTTTATTAAAAACCGTATAAATACGTCTTTGGGACACAACATTTCAAATAGAACGTATTTATATGTTTTTGGGAGCAAATGAGTTAAGTTCAAACACCAACACATGTAAAGTTTTACCAACATTTTGTCAAAATGGGAAATGATAGCCAGAAGACATTTTGATAACTGTAGAAATCTTGGTTCTATTAATCTTGTTTAGCGCCATTGTTGGTTTTATTTTGGTAGGTTTCTACTTCCTGTTTGTGTTCCATTTCCCACGAGCTTGACAAGACTCTCATCCAGTACTGTACTGAGAAGCTTTCTAACAAAACAGGAGTTCAGAAGGTTTCATAAATAATAAAAGTAGAAAAGTCTATTGATGGATAACTTGATTGTACCAAATATTCAAATTAAGTGAAATACCCATCCATATTAGAGACCTAAAAATAAGTGGGCTTATCATCTCCAATAAGACACGGCACACTGTTATCTTACCAAGTAGTACTTAAGTAGGAATCAAGAGTTCACACGGGGGGAGGCAAGCATTGAGGCTATGTAGAAAATGAAGCCTGCGCTATAGTGAAAGAGAAAGGATGATAAATAAGACGATGGGGCAAAACACATGGGAGCACTGGGCATGGGGAGTTGATATATGAAGAGATGAAAAGAGATGAAGAGGCGGAAAGAGTAATGGGGAAGAGAAAGAACAACACACAACATCGACATCTCACTATCGAGCCCCGACTGAGGCCACATACTGTACGTCTGGTGTGTTGTTTAAATAACAGCCGGTATTCGCGAGGTCACTGAGAAGATCTGGTTGTCTGATGGGAGGAGCAGGATCGCTGCCCTGAGAGTAACACTGGGAATCGACAACAGTCATAAAGGAGTCACAGGAGAGAGACTTTTGCATTTTACACCAACTCGCAATCTTAAGAGGAAATGAGTCATGCAGCCTCCTGTCTGGTGCATCGCAATTCAGATCAGATATGCGCTTAATTTTTCATGCTGCAATTATGAAGAGCTGGTCCTCTGTGGCTTTTGCAAAGAATTTCCGACGTGGAAATCATTGGGTTCTTTTACGGTATTAAATATGACAAAGATTTTAATAATTGTATGGCTTCGGGAGGTTGGGGATTCTGAAAGTAATGTTGCACCATAAAAAAAAAGCTATTTTCATAAGCATTTCTGTGGTTTATAAAAATCTGTATTATAAAAATGACAATAAACATAATGGCTGACATGTAATTTCAGCCAACTGGACCTCTTGTTGGAGTGTTTGAAGTCAATAAACATCCATCCATCTTCGATTGAATTTGAAGTCGCTTAAGGCCAATGCCAAATGTCTTGTACTGTATATGCTTGTTAGGAATTTATTTGCAATTGTTTTGTTTCGGGAAAAAAAGGGCTATTTACATTTACTTAGTCATAAACTTATTCATGTCTTGTTCAAGTGTGAGGTTCCTAAACATGTCCAACTTCCATGTTGGCATTTCTCTCCTTCATAATTGACGTGACAAGTGGAAATTCCACCCTAAACTTAGTCTTCTACTTGAGTTTGTGCTGATCTCGATTCCAAAGCGATACAATGTCGCCATTAGGGCCGTGCAACTAATCGAAATTTTATTACAATTTCAATTACTACTCTCCACAATTACCAAATCAGTATAATCGTAAACAAAAGATTATTAATACTAATTTTGAGTTGTTTGAATTTATATATTTGCACCTTTTTTAATTTTAAAATGACAATTTTAACTCATTTGCTCCCAAAAACGTATAACTGTTTTATTTTATATTTTTATTGTCCCAAAGACGTATTTATACGTTTTTTTGTTTGTTTTTATGCTAGAGCATACAGAAGGCTTTGATGCAGCCTCTCAACTGCAACGAACGGTTGCAGAAATGGTAGTTATTACACAAACGGCCACCAGGTGGCAAAGCAAAGGAGATCAACCAGGGCCATGTTGAAAAAAGCTCAATTACTTACAATTCTAAATAGATTTGTGAAAAATTAATAAGTTAATAATAAATCTTGTTTGGTTCAAAAGGAACTTACATAATTATAGTGTTTCAAATAATGTTATCTCTGAGTTATTTAGCCATTAAAGGGATACGTGACTCATTGAACCATTTTCGGCAGTGAAAAGTTGATATTTTGTCCAGAATGAATTTGATAACTACATTATTTTTCGTGTACAATTAACACCTTTAAAAAGTAATTTTTCTACTCGCTTTCGACTGATGATGACATCACCTGTGCTGAGGAACGACCAATCATGGCTCACCTGTGATTGGACGATGACTGGTCGTTACCTACTTCCTCATCACAGGTGATGTCATCATCAGTCACCAGCAAGAAGAAACATTACTTTTTAAAAGGTACTAATTGTACATAAAAAATAATGACGCTACCAAATTAATTATAGACAAAATATTAACTTTTTACTGCTGAAAATGGCTCATTGAGTCAAGTATCCCTTTAGCATCCCTTAAAGTGTATTCTAGTAATTGCTCACACAATATTATTTTGCTGCTGTACTTGTACAAGATGTCAACTGGAGACATATGAGCCAAGGAGAAACATCAGCTAAGTGACCTAACAGAGTCCATCCCATCTCCTACAGTACACACAACTGCGAGACACTTAAGTGACTCATTTATCTCTGCTGTCATAAGGAATCTTTTTGGATAAATTTCACCCCATTCACCAAAAGCATGTACAATTGCTCAACACTGTGTTATGGGTCAGTCATGCCATTCTACTGTGCTGTGTAGACCCACACAGTATTATTCACTCATTTATATTCAAACATGTTTACTTTTGCACACAAGCGTACTTTCACTTCAGTTTATATATGCAAATTTACGATGAATAGATTTTACATTGCAGCTTTAACATAATTATCTCGCGCGCTGGTCTAGCAAAGTCAGTCTTTCTGTTCGTCTTTTCAATCTAATTACAGCCCGCGAGATTTCATTGCTCTGACAAGTAAAAACAATAAGGTGAAGTAACACGTGCAACCAGATGCTGTAAACGGAAGCTAGTGTGGATGCTGCAGAGGAACTCGTGCCAATTACTTCAACAAATGAAGTTAGTGATTTATGGTCCTATACAAAAAGTATTACTTTATTTTCATTCCAGGCTTCAAAAGTTTACATTTGAACTATATTAGAGGTAATAAGTTATAAAAGGGGAGTTACTGGAATACATTTTTATTTGCATATAGTGGAAACTAGAGTGTTGCACTTCCCTGAGTACTTGTAATTTATTATTATTTATACTTGATTTACTTGTAGTTGACAATACCTGTTCCAGCAGTTTTCTGTATCTCTGGGTGGCTTGCTGGATGAGGTCCCTCACCGTCCATCCCTCTTTACAAGGCACCACCACACCCGTCTGCCCAAATGTCACCGTCACTTTCATTGTGGGACGCTTCCCCGAGGTCTTAGGCGATGGCAGGAGCTCGGCGTAGCAGTGGATAAAACTGCAAAGTAGTAGAACGGCACGCTGGAAGCCTGAAGGAAGCAAGCACGCAGCGAGTGGAAAAGTCAGTGAGTCGTGGTGTAAATGGAACCACAAATGCTGAGCAAAATGACTGGAGCTAATGCGAGAGGTTAGCACTAAAAAGTACAGCCGTTGCTATGTAAAATGGGAACTAAGAGTTTTAAAGCCACAGGTTAATGCTAAACGGCTTGAAATATACAGTGGATATAAATAAAAAGTTTGCACACCCCTGTTCAAATGACAGGTTTTAGTCATGTAAGCGAGAAAAAAAAAAAAAAAAAAAGACAATAAAGATAATGCTATATCATTTTAAAAAAAAAATTCAACCTATAAACTGTGCAGTAAGAAAAATGGTGCAATTTTTCAATATTTTGCTTTCACTTGCCAGCAAAAACTCGATATATAAGTGTTGCGTGGTGGCAGTGAACTCAACTCAACTCGCCTCACGTCACAACAAGCAGCGGTTGGAAGATAGTAAACAAATATTCAAAAAGAGGCTTCAAGCTGTTTACTGCCACTCCCAGTTTAACTTTACAGTCTAACCTTATAACAAGGACTAGTATTTAAAATGACATCAGTTTGTTTCAATATCTGCTAGCTTAATGGCAACACACAATGGGAAACGCCGTAGACAGACTACCAAATAGCATTTGTGTTGCAGTCATGACTAGGGCTGGGTATTGCCGCCAACCTCACGATACGATACGTATCACGATACAGGGGCCGCGATACGATACGTATCGCTATACATATGTGTTCCAATACTTGATCTTCATGGGGATACGTATCTCAATATGTTACATTAATTTTCTTGCATTTTATAGTAACAGTCATGTGTATGCCTAAAGGATATGTTTGTTAATGCTGACTGACAAAAAATATTTTTGATAGCAGCTCTTCTGGTTTACCACCAAAGCGGTGTGCCTGGTCTAAATTTGCAGCTTTCACAGACACACCGGGAACAATCATTAATAGGCACGAGCCGATATGAGCAAAATATCAACGTATTAAAATTACAGCTCTAAAATGTGCTTATTTGGAATATTTGGGGAAACAAAAACAGCATTTTTTTCACGTAACACATTCTACTTCATTTTTAAACAAAATATAGGAAAACTGGTACATTAAGACATGTGCAATGTAAAGTTTATAAGTAAATAAATATTAATATTCTTCCTCTGCTTTAATTTTTCTTAGCAAGACAGTGTCTCCAATCACTGGTGAGCTATTTTTGCATTAATTGGAGGCAATTAACTTCAAAGACGTTGCTGGTTTTTATTTTTTAGCTACAATGCAAGCTGCAACGGCAAACGTTAACTGCCTCTTTAAAGTTAACAAGCATTATCGATTCTGCCACCTGTGTATCAATACGTGTATTGTAATGAGGCCCGCAACGATATATTGCCGTATCGATTTTTTGAGCACACATTTTTTGAGTCATGACCCTTAAGGTGTGGATATTTTAACACAAATGGTGCAACACATGTAGCGATACTGTAATATAACACTAGTTATAGGCCTGTGTTCTTTATCCTCTGTGAAGAACTGCAGCACACTTGAATTGAAACAAAATCTGGTTTACTTTATTTATATTCTATTTAATCTGAAAACATTAACTGCAACATCAAACTGTTCATAATTCATTCCTTGTCTCAGGCAGACAAAAAGACAGTACATCACCATGTTTCACTCCAGGTATTGTGTTTTTTCGGTGCTGAACAGTGTTGTGTTTGCACCAAACGTATCTCTAGGAATTATGTCCAAAAAGTTCAACCTTGGATTCATCACCCAGTAAGATTTTTGTCCACAGGTGATTAGTTGAGTTTAAGTTCAGGTAATGTTTCGAAAGCTAAATGGGTGCCTTTGCTCAATAACGTGTAGGAAACTCTGCTCTACTGTTCTCCACTCTTAAATCTCCATTAGTTAATTTTTTAAACTTCTTAACATATCGATTGGTTGCAGACAATGCGTCTCATTTACTTTTGTGTACCGTTGTAATGATGTGCAGGTTTATTCGTGACGTAACATTTCACTTGTACAATACCGTCCAGTGTTCTGTGAAGTTGCCTTGGCAGAGGTTGGTATCATCTGCTGTCACTTAGCTAAATAACATTAGCTTGGTAACGCAACTGGAAACTAGCAGCGCCAACCTAACAAGTCAGCAAGCGGCATTCCGTTACCAGCACAACACGTATACGCGTAGCTGTTGCTCTCCCCGTCTAACTAGTCGAAGGAACGCGTGAGAAAGGTGGCGTTTCGCGTCATTTTCAAAAACTTTCCCATCCGATCCACTCCTGAGCTAGCTCACGTTAGCTACCTTCGCTGAACTTTGTTGGGAGGCGTGCAGTCGCTCAGGCATCATTCCACAAGTTTTGCCCCCACTCTCATGTTTCTTTTCTCCAGGCCCTCGCTGGTATCCACTTCATCGCCGACCGTCACTTGATGATTACAAGTACTTTTAATATCGGACTACCTGGAAATGACGTGCAATAGAGAGGTAAACACTTGGGGGGGAAGTTTTGGGGATTCCTTTCCAAGCGTCTGCTCCTGCTGGCCAGTTCCTGACCAGCGCTTCCACAGCCAGGTTGCTCGCTACTTTCTTAAAGTGACAGTACAGAAAAAGTGCCAGCCTCCAGATGAGACCTGGGGCCTATTTTCCTACTATAAAAAAAAGAAGCGCATCTTCGTTTTCGTGCCCGGGCAAGTCGAACAGTGTTTGGGAATTTGGCAGATTGTATTCCACCTTGTTGGGCGTTCTGGCAGACAGAACTGTTCCGGCACCGGCGCACCTGACAAAAGGTGACAGAGCGCTCTGTATAAAAATGGGTGCATCTTCATTTTGTGCATGGTAAATCTAGTTTAATGTGTCTCGAAAGGCCTTCCAATGTCTTCTATTGCACATCCTTGGTGCATATGGAAATTATGGACTGAAAGTGGACTACATTTTAGACTATCCAAAAGCAGGTCTAAATTTTGGTGAAGGCGGTGAGATTGGTGGGTTAATGATGCGCAGGCAGACAAATTATGAGCTTCGTGGATGAGTGTGGTGCATATCGTGTTTCATTCATAAATATGACAACAGTGTGGGACAATACTTTTGAATCATTGTAGAAATCAGTTTATTGAACAACATAATCATTATTATCCAGCCATCCATTTTCTTGACCACTTACTCCTCACAAGGGTCGCGGGGGGTGCAGGAGCCTATCTCAGCTGGCTTCTGGCAGTAGGCAGGGTACACCCTGAACTGGTCGCCAGCCAATCGTAGACCACACGGAGACAAACAACCACCCACACTCACAATCACACCTAGGGACAATTCTGTGTTCAATTAACTTGCCAAGCAAGACTTTGGAATGTGGGAGGAGACCGGAGTACCCAGAGAAGACCCACGTGGGCACGGGGAGAACATGCAAACTCCACCCAGGAAGGCCGAAGCCTGGACTCGAACCCGCATCCTCAATACTGTGAGGTGGATGTGTTAACCACTCATTCACCATGCCGCTTCAATCATTATTATCTTCGACATATTTTAAATACCATAAATAGTACACACGGTGGGTGGAAGTGCTCATCTGCAAAGGCCAACAAATCTGCAATGAGTGTTGTAGCATTAGCTAACAGTGTTAGCTTCTGTTATGGTACACTTGATTGGTGAACCCGGTGAAGTTTTTGATGATGTTTGTGCCGCCAAAGTAATGAGGCCTCTGCTAGTAACTGTGTCGTGCAAACCTTGCCAAACCCTTCTGAAATAATCCCCCATTAATCATCTCCTACTGTCGCCTCAAATATATTAAACAATAGACGCCAACCAAAATATTCTATTTCGCATAACATCATACACAATTTGACGGAACTTCAAAGATGAAACCCCTCCTTGAGAGGCGGACTCCGCCTTTGTAATTAGCAGTTCAAATGTATGCATGTGTACGTCTACTACTAATTGATTTGGACTAGGTTTAGTTTCTGGGTCATTGAATTTCATTGCTTCTAATGAACCACAGGGGAGAAGGCCTCTAATACACACATGCATAATTTACCTAATTCTTTTGGTTAAAATTAGAAAATTAGGAGTACGCTTGAATAATGATTTAAGCAATGAATATTTGGAAATATTTTTAATGAACTGAAGAAAGTTTCTCTGTGTGCGACGCTCTTTTTCATATTTCTTTTCATACATTATGATTAGTGTTGTTCCGATACCATTTTTTGGCTCCCAATACCAATACCGATACCCAACTTTGCAGTATCGGCCGATACCATACCGATACTGAAGTTTTTTTTTTTCCTCAACATGAAAAAGCTGTCCTGCCATTGGTTCAGAGCATTCAAGGGCCAATAGGATATCTTAGATCGGCATGCAGTGAACATGTCACATATCAGTGAATGTCACAAGATGTTTCATCCAAAATCCTATATTAGTGTTGGAATTAATGGTATCGGCATGTTACTTGTGAGAAGTCACCGATACCGATACCACTGTTTTAATGCAGTATCGGCACCTCTGCCGATATCAGTATCGGTATCGGAATAACACTAATTATGATGAGCATCAGTTTCAGTTACAAACCCTTATTTGACTCAAACTATGTTTTACATCATAAGCATCCTATAGAACATAACATATTTCTGACCTAGAATGCTTAATTTGTAATTAAAGAGAAAAAAATAAATCTATATTTCTATATTTATTTTTGAGTCGTCTTCAGCGACTTTGAATATCTTCTAACTGATCAGTTACACTTGAATTAATTTCGAGAACTCATGGAATAGTTGGCCAGAAATCTTCTTTGCCTTACTTTTTGTATGTTTCTTTTTTTTATATGTGGCATAATTCCATATGCATTCACACCCAGTGTAACTAAATGGTCAGTCTTACTCCCTTCCTTGCCATTGCCTCTCCACATGAAAAAGTCCTATTGTCAGCGGTATCGAGCAAATGTGCATGCTCCCTGCTGGTGGGCCTGATCCATCAAGACCTTGACAAATAAATCAGTGTGTCTGGAAGAACATGCTAGGCGCAGTGGGAGGGCGGAAAATTGACCGATGCAGGCTGTACACATGGATGGTAAAATCACAGACTTTGACTGCAGATGGTTGTTAAACTAGCCATCCATTTCATATAGCGCCTGGCCTCATTAAGGACGCGCGTGAGATGGAGCTTTTCCCATCTGAATTTGGGTGTCAGGACTCGTCGCCAGATGATCACAGGACATGTATAGACAAACAACTATTCAGAATCGCATTCACACCAATGGGACAATCCAGTCGTCAATTAAGCTAGCATGTGTGCATGTTTTGGGGAGAACAAGACATGTATTAATTTCCTGCTACTGCTAAAGGAATTAATTGGCAAGTGCAACAAAGTACAAACCATATATACAGTGTATTAAGTTAAAAACATGACTGAATTAAAACAAACTGTCCCTTGTGTGCTAACATATGACAGGTCCCTGAAAGATTTTTCCAAAAGCCTGCAGACGGGTGTGATGTTGAGCGGGGCCATGTGTCGGTCACAGAAATAGACAGATCGATACCATCTCAGCGGGGAGATTTGATCAGTCACACTCCAGAATCGCCAGTGACACATACGCACCAACTGGTATTAATATTTTTTGGACTCCCATGCTAATTGAAGCACCGAAAATACAGTGGTGCTTATTGTAAAAAAAAATTAAAAAAAATAAAAAATACATAATAACATCAAGTGAACATCAGTCAAACATTAATATTTTACCTATAGTAAATTTTATATTTTCATTATTTTTCATGTACAATTAGTACCTTTAAAAACACATTTTGCAACTTGCTGTCGACTGAAAATGACATCACAAGGGCTCAGGTAACCTATCACAGCTCAGCTTGTGAATGTCACATGACCAAACCTAGAAAACAGGTTGCCTGAGCCCTTGTGATGTCATTTTCAGTCGACAGCAAGTTGCAAAATGTGTTGTTTTTTTAAGTACTATTTGTACCTGAAAAATAATGAAAGTATCAAATTAATTATAGACAAAATATTAACTTTTTATTGCTATAATGGGCTAAATAAGTGAAGTATCCCTTTAAATATAATATAAAGAACTGAAAAGTTTGTGTATCATGCTTATTTTCATTTAGGCTCCTCCAGGGAGCAGTACTGCATATGTCTATTTGTCAGTAAACTGCTATTTTTATTTTATTGCAGAGGATAAATAATATACGCCCGTGTGTTCTGTTAAATTGTCTGTCTATATGCATTGCTGCCCTTTGCGTTCGTTCAAATATCGCTTGCTTGAAACTTACAAAACTGCCACATGGATGCTATTCGTACAATCGTCATTAGCATTAAGCTAGCAGACGTCAAGGTAAAGTTATTTGGCTGTGCTCATTAAACAGACGTGTACTCCTCTGTTTTGTTTTGCACTTTTTGTTTGCGTTTCCCCATTATGTGTGACCATTAAGCTAGCATGCTTTGAAGCAACGTTTTGTCGTTTTAATAAATACTAGTCCTTGTTTTAAGGTTAGTTCGATGTAAACGTCAACTGGGAGTGGCATTAAACAGCTTGATGCTTCTCCTGTGAAGAATTATTATTTTAGTAACTATGTTCTTGTGTGGTAATTAATTGGCATGAAGTGGGATGCATCCACACCAACAAATAATAGTTCCAGATGAACTTTAGCACACTTCATATCACCTTTTAGCAAGCAATCGACAAAAGTAATAGCAGAACTTCTTTGTTACAAACACCATTAAAGTTATTTTTCGAAGGGAAGAAAAGCACATGGAAGTATCAGGCTGTTATTAATTAACAGGTGTTATCTGAATGAAATACAAAACACCTTTGAAGGAGCAGATGCACACACTTGTGAACCTAAGCAAAGAGTTTTTTGTTTTTTTTGTCTCTGTCTCTCGTTCACACCTCCAGCTAATGGCTCAATTAACACACTGTCATATCAGAAAATGTGAATAAATGCACCTGACGCCGCGGAAAGTGAAGTGAAAGAAAATAATTGATATTATTCACGGAGTAGTGCTTTGAAAGCTAATTATATGTGTATAACAGGCAGGGCTAATTCATCTGAAGGCTCGAGAAACTTCATAGAAATATTCCATCATTTCAGGGATGAGTGCTGCATTCACCTGCGACACCTGCTTTTGTGATGAAGAAAAAAAGCCTCCATATGCGCACCTGCGTGAACCAGACCGTTTATCAATTTATGCGCTTATTATTTTTACATCCAAGCTAAACTCGACTCATTTAATCGGAAAGTGAGAAAAAGACTTCATAAATTGTAGACTACAGTACTGGCTTGAGTTTGATTCGTTCTGCTACCACACCTGTCCCGCTCAAAACACTTCAATCATCTTTCCCATCTGTTACAGCCTGCCCTCCCAAAAATATAAAAATGTTTTCAATGTTTGTTTGTTTTTTAACAAAATAAGAATAACTATAAAATTGTGATTTATTTAACAAAAAAAAACAAAAAAAAAGACAATCAAATGGCATGTAAAGAAACAGTCCACAACACAATGCTATTTGTTAGCCCATCGACAACGTTGTGTTTGCAATGAGTTAATAGACTTTTAAGGTGAAGTGTTGTTTTAAATTGTAATGATTTATGTTTAGTTTGACAGTAATGTAAACCGGGAGTGGCAATAAACAGCTTAAAGCCTATTTGTCAGGGTATGTGGTGGATGGACCCAATGGCGGAGAAACAAGGCAGGGAGACAGATAGAAAGGGAAACGTGCGGAACATTATTTACAACCAAGATGGTGATGGACATGTCGGGACGGGACCTGAGCAGACTGGTTAAGACGTGGACAGACTTGGCAGAACGTGGACAGACTTGGCAGAACAGACTTGGCAGGACGTGGACAGATTTGGCAGGACGTGGACAGACTTGGCAAGACAGACTGGCCATGATAGGACGACTTGGCTAGAGGTGGGGACACTTGAGTTGACGTGGGGACACTTGACCAGACGTGGAGACACTTGACCAGGCGTTGAGAAACTTGACCAGACGTTGACACTACTAACATGGCTTAGCACACCTCAACTGGAAAGGACAAGACAAGACAAGCCAAGACAAGACAATGTTCCCACAACGCATGAACAAACACCACTCACTAAATACATCACTAACGAGACACTAATAAGAAACATCTGGGAAACACAGCAGGCAGAGGGCACATACGGGGAGGGGAGACACACAGGTGGACGAGGTTAACTATGACGAGTCTAGGGGAGACAAAACTGGACAAAAAGCCAACACCCAAAACTAAAACAAAGCCCAACCCCCCAAAACCGAAACATGACACTATTTTGTAAAGAATTGTTCTTCTGTCACTTGTTGTGAAGTGATTTGAATTCACTTTCACCGTACTGAACTCTCAAAGTTTTGCTTGCAGTCAAAACAAAAATTGTCTGAATGACGACTCGTATCATGGATTTTGGTATTCCAGGTTCCACTGCATGGCAAATGTGGCTGAAGCTGAAATCCAACTATTAAATATGAACATGTTCTCCACCCAAACAGTGATTTAAAAAAATCTAAACAAACATCTCTACATTGATTTCAATGTATTCATGCAGTTCATAATCACAACATTATTATGCAATAAGTCATTATAATACATTATGCAGCCCATCATGTCTGGGGTATTATGTAAGGAAAACAATCAGGCTTGGGTTGATTCAAAGCCTGAAGCAAGGATGGTGTTAAAACCAAGAATATGATTTCTCTATAGACATTTTGATGTTCTCTTTAGCATCAACATAAATGAAACCTGATGCCACAACACTGTACATCAGGCGTGGCAAACTGCGGTCCTCGAGGGCCGGAGTCCTACAGGTTTTATAGATTTCCCTACTCGAAGTGCAGCTGATTCCAATCAACAGGCTCGTTAGCAGGCTTCTGCAGAGCTTGCTGATGAGCTGATCATGAATCAGCTGCGTTGAAGAAGGGAAATATCCAAAACCTGCAGGACTGCGGCCCTCGAGGACCGGATCTCGCCACCCCCGCTGTACATGTTGTAATGATGAATATTATTTGTATCCAGCAACGGACTTCTTGTTTTGTTTTGGTGCGATTTCACTGCAAGTTACATTTGGCCCAGTGAAAAAAATGTAAACAACATCTTTGCACTGTTTTTTTTTTTTTTAATCCATTAGTGAAGTTTGTTTTGTTGCTTCTCTTCTGTCCCGGCTGTTTGCTTGTGTTACAGTTACACGATCATATGACACTGCTGTGTAAAATGTATTTGTCTCTTTTTTTTTTTTTTTAAATCAACGTGGCCTCATTGTTGTAGCTGTTGAACCGCAAGTCGAATTTATTACTCAACACTGACGTTTAAAGATAATTGCGGGAACACAAGATGGCTCAGTAAAGCGAAGAATGTGTAATGCTCCCACTTTTTACAGCTGCTTTATGGTGAGTTTGATTTGCAATCATTTGTTTTTGTTTCTATGTCTGTCCGTCGACAATATCTCTTGATTGAGCTGAAACCGAATCAGCCGTACTGTGCTGAAAAAACAATGTCATCATTGATTAATCAACGTTGACATCAACTATCACTACATTATGGTTGCCTCACAAAAAATGTTGTGGCCTTCAAAGCCACCTGAGGACTATAATGACCCGAAAGTTTCACAGCCACGATGACACGCGTACATGCTGGTAAATCTCACGACACGACACGCAGCCTTCCAGTGAGCTTCCATCGATCAACCTGGTCGGGATATGTTGGGGGCTCATTTCAACTCACTGCAATATCAGCACTGAAGGCCATCGGTGGAACTGATTTAAAATACATGGAATGGAGAAACGTCATACAGCACAACAATGTGATTGATTGATTGAAGTGTTGTTTTGGACAACATCTGGGTTCTACGGCATAGACGAGTAAGGTGGGGTGTGTTTTAGTTACCTGGGCAATATATATTCATTTATTGCGTAATTTGTTGATGCAAGCAGAACCCTTAAATGTCACCACAAATCAATATAGTATGTTACATTTTCCTTTTCAGTGGAGTGAAAATTGAATGTGAGCTGATGAACAGAGCAATGGCTTTGGAAGCAGTCTTACAATGAAATGAAAGAAGCAGAATTGTATCGCGAAAGAGCGCCAAGTTCATGCCCTCTATCTCCTTTCTCTCTCTTTTACAGAAAAAGTGACATTTTCAATGCACGAAGCAATTTAATCCCTCTCCTTTCTGTGAAAATGCCTGTAAATGAGGGTCTGTGAAATTAAGAAGATATACCAGCCCTGAGACAATTTGTTGATCTCTCCCCCTTGGGTCCGTCCTTTCTTTCTCTGATAGAAAATATGGGATATTATCAATGCATGAAACTATTTAATCTTTTCCCCATCGCTCCCTTTTCTCATATGAAAGCCTCTGTAAATTAATGCTTCTGAAATTTAGTAAGAGATCTTTTTTCTTCTAAGGTCAGTCACGCTCTCTTTTTCTCCGTGCATCTCTGAACGGTCCACTTGTCAGAGGTCAGACTCGTTACCGATCACATTGTGAAAATGGGAATTACATTCTGTCTGGCAAGCAGGCCCTATTACCTCATGTAAATTCATTAATGGAAAACCAACACCCACTCAATCCTTATACTTTGAACCCCCAGCCAACGCATGTTCAGTCGTAGTTCTTTTGCCATCATTTCTGAGTAGAACTTTGCTGTTTTATTGATCTTTTCCGCAGCAGTCAGTTTTGACATACTAAAACAGTAGGGCAGATACTCTCATTTTAGAACCAAAGATACCATCCATGTGTTTTAATGGTCACCCAAGAGCCAGATCCTATACCGGCTGACTTCAGGCCAAAAAGTCTGATTACACCCGGGACTGGTTTTCTAGTCAATCGCAGACTCTGGTTCCCCGTGACCCTGAATGATAAGCGGTATAGGAGATGGATGGCTGGATGCATAAAGTAACTTAACTGTAATTTTTCCAGGTTATAAATGATAATGGACTCAATTGTATTTTATGTGGTCATTATGAAACTACTAAAATACTAATCATAGTGATTCCGAAGGCTTTTGCACAGTACCCGTATGACTTTGAGTAATACCCATTTCTCAGGGACTACCATCATCTTGAAATAGTTTTCAAATCACAGTATATCACGTTACAACTCCTAATGAGTTAGAAATAAAAAATATTTGAGTAGTTGCAAACCCCAATCCTGAGACGACCAGCAGACTTTGACAGATAAGAAATAGAGAGTAAGGAAGAAAATCCAACAAGGAAATAAAGAGGATAGAGGAGACCGAAAATGTGCTGTGAGGGTTAAGAAATAGAGAGAAACCCGGAGCAGCTTAAAGAACAAGGCAAATAATAAAAGACAAGCTTATAGCAGACTGACGACGACTGACTGCAGCATGAATGAAGTCAAGGTTTTCCAAGCCTGAGAAGCAATGGAAAGCAAAACCCCTTTGTTATGTTAAACACACCATCATCTTGGCCCGCTTTATTCATCTTAACATTATCATTGTGCAGAAGAGTGGAGATTGACACCGACTCTTTATTTGGATTAATCCCTAAGCAGTTCAAAGAATCTGTGAGAATGCAATGTTGCTGGTAATAATATAAGCGTGATATGGTACAGGGTATGGATTTCCTCCGTATCAACCTACTCTAAGTCCGCAAACTCATGAGCCGTGTCAGATAAGTTGGCAGCGACAAAAGACCCTTCCTTTTGTGCGTCCTGTATGCAAAATGAATTAAAATACTAAATTTGCACACCATCAATAGAAAAAAAATGCAACATAATCTGTGTAAGTATAATCTGAAGACTGTTTTTATTAGTTTCAAATATTTCCAGCTAAGATAGTTTGCGTACCAAAGTGAGTGAACCGTGTGAGAAGGTTTAAAGAGACCATGTTCCTATTTTGTCTGATGATGATGCAGAGATTATAATTCATGCGTTTGTTATGTTCCGCCTCGACTACTGTAATGTATTACTCTCTGGTCTTCCCGTGATCAGTCTTAAAAGTCTGCAGTTAATACAAAATGCTGCAGCTAGATTATGACGAGAAAGTTTGATCAAATTACCCCGATACAAACCAACTTGCACTTGGCATCCGGTCCACTTGAGATGCGATTTTAAGGTTCTCTTATATACAAAAGATTACACGGCTTGGCGCCTTCCTATCTCATCAATTTAATAGTATGATAACCATGATATCCAACATTGGTGTTCTGAAGAAAAGGTCACATATACATATACAGACAAAACAAAAAGGGCCCAAGCACTGACCCTTGGGGCACCCCAGATGTCATTGTGATTCAATCAGATAAAAAATTTCCAATGCTTACAAAGTTTCTCTTTTCTCCAAGTAGGACCAAAATTATCTTAGGACTGTCCCATTTAACCCCACCCAAGTTTCCAAACTGTTCAGCAATATATACAATCTTAAAAAAAACAACTTTCGGAGTTGTTTTTGTAACACAAGAAAGTTATATAACACACCTTTTAGGGTTACTTAACTCATTGACTTAAGTTAAGTTTCACCATTATTCATAAATCTGTTTAAAACAGTGGGGAAAAGTGCTTGTTGGAAAATGGCCTAGTTGGTTGTTGTACTCTGCTGCCACCTGCTTGTCGTTTTTGTAATAACTACCATTGCTTCAAGCATTCTCTTCAGATCAGACGGTGCATTAAAAAAACAAAAAACAAAAAAAACGTATAATATGTCTTTGGGAGCATGGTAATAGTTAAAATAGAACGCATTTATACGTTTTTGCGAGCAAATTAGTTAACACAAAAAAAAGAAACCTAACCCAACATTTTGGGTTATTTATTTGTGTGACTTATTGTTAAAGGGATCGTTCGGATTTTTTGGCATGAATCTCAAATTCATCCTCACCTCCAGTGTGTGCGATCAGCACTGACTTACCCCTGACAGCGTTCTGTGACACGAGTTCTGGTCCGGTGTTGGACGAGAGGAAAATAGTCCAGCAAGCTGGCTGGGGTCTCGGAAATAAAGCGCTTTTCTTCTAAAAACAATTTGTGTTCAAAAGCGTGATACATTTGTATCACAATACTCCTTTTCTGAAAAAAGTCAGACGCCATTACCGCCAGCCACTACTTTTCTGTGCGTTCGTATCACTGCGCGTCGCCCTGTACAGAGCTAATCGACGCACTGCAGCCAGCTGATCCTTCCGCCTTCGAAAAGGCAAACATCTTCTAGATTAGTGTGCATCTATCAGCTGCATGCGATGCGCCGCGCAGTGATAAGAATATTATTGTCATTAATAGTTTTAGAATCAAAAGAGCACACAGACAACGTACATTTTTACCCATGCACATGCTTGCCAAAATTGGTGCATTTTGGGGCAATTTAGGGCCCCCCAAAAAAGGTGATTCATTCACTAGAAGAAAAACGATAAACAGAGATTCTAAGAGGACCTTCACACCACTTAATACTCAGTCCCAAGATATGCTATTGTATTATCCAATTTGCAGTTGTAGTGTTTCACTACACTATAGCATCCACACA
Organism: Festucalex cinctus; assembly: GCF_051991245.1. NCBI lineage: Eukaryota > Metazoa > Chordata > Actinopteri > Syngnathiformes > Syngnathidae > Festucalex > Festucalex cinctus. Next base: position 20,693,423 of record NC_135421.1, on the reverse strand, counting down.
CCACTTTTAGTGTTTCATTCTTCGCTGCAAATCCACAATGAATCCAATGGCCGTGCATAAAATGGCATTGTTAAATACTGATTCAGCTGTCCACACTATCCACTTCTTGAATTTTATGCACAACCATTACTGCTCATAACTGTTGTGTTTCGGTTGAGTGACACCACTAAATCATTTCCAGCAGCTTTTTTGTTGCAACACTTGTGTCAAATCTCATTAGATTGTGGCGATAAACCACTGCAAATCTCTATCTATCCATCCATCCATCCATCCATCCATCCATCCATCCATCCATCCATCCATCCATCCATCCATCCATCCAGTATCTAAGTGGATTACATGTCTCAGTTTAAATGCCAGGTTAAATGTTTTTTTTCTTTTTAAATATGACCAAGATAAATCATTTAAAATCAGTTTCTTTAAAAATAATAATAATAATAATCAAAAACCATAAACATGAACTATAAGCTGTACAACTCAATTGAAATTAATTTTAAAACCTTTTTGAGACAAAAAGAAAAATAAACTGCGTTAATGTGGTTGCACTAGTGTTCACATTATAAACGGGGATGTGGGAGTGCTCAGAATTAAGCAGTAACATTCAAACACATGTTAAGTATGAGTCAGCAGCACACACCTGCCACTATTTCAAGTTCCTCTCATTAACGCCAGATAAAGTTCACTTTTGTACCATAGTAAGTGTTTTAAAACTATACCATTTATGGATAAGAGCCACATTTTATATTCTCGGCAAGGCGTCTGAACATGACTTGTTGTTTAATGCTAAATTCTCAAAGTGCCATCAGGGGCTGGTGAGGGTCCAATTTGAGGGGCCTGAGGTTAGCATCTCTGCTCTATGCAAATGAGGATGTTTGGTTTTGCTGGCCTCATCAGACTGTGACCTCCAACAGGCACCGTGTGGGGCAGATGTCGGAACGACGTGAACCGACAGCGATGACTGTCAATACTCGCAAGTGAAGTGTCATCATCAGTTGGAGCTATCTTGGAGTGTGTTTTCATGAATGGGAAGCTGGAGCATGAAAACGAAGCTGGTCGGTGAGGATCTCAATTTATAAATATTAACACTTCCGCCTACGTGATGGAACTCTGGGTAATGACCCAAAGAATGTGAGGTCATAGAGGTAAGGGTGAGGAGTTCAAGACACCAAGGGCTGATCATGTAATATATAAAATAAAAATAAAAAAAACATTGGTTAACATGTTTGAAGTCAGATTGACTGAATTGACACTATTTCCAATGGAAATGCTTGCTTTTAAAGTTAAATTAGTTTTAGTCTGACTTTTTTATACACATTAATCCCAAAAAAACAAGGTTCAACTGTAGATAACAGATGAAGAAAAAAAAAGTGACCAAACTAAAGAAAGGTTGAAGCATATCACAAAAACATATATACTAGGGATGTAACAAAAACGATAATATCTTGATATTGCGATATTAAAACTGCCACAATATATCGCCGCCGTCGTCACAATATTAAAAGCAGCACATCTGTTCAAAAAGTCAGGTTGATTTCCATAAGTGCAATTCTAGCACCCTCTGGCGGCTAGTTTTTTAAGTGCAGTTTAATTTTCATAAGGCATGTTTTTCCCCTTTGATGTTTAAAATCCACTGTAATGGTCAGATGTAGGGGAATGTAATTTGATTGTGAAACGAGTCAATATGTGCGGGAACTCAATGTGTGCTTGCATTAGCAAGTATTATTTTTTATATATATATAATTTTTCATTGCTGTATTGTACAAAAGCACAATATTGCGTGTTTTTTTTTTTTAGTATGAGCTCATTGTTTTACAATATTGTGACCTTTTTTGTATCGCCAACCTTCCAACAATATCATGATAATTATCGTATCGTGACCTTCATATTGTGATATCATATTGCGATGTTTGGCTATCGTTACATCCCTAATATATACAATACAGCACATTCAGTTCAGATTGAGACCAAGAAGATGTTTCTTTCCCTATATATTCAACTTCATAAGTCTTCAACAAAACCTCAGTTCAGTATGCCTCGGATAAAAAAAAAAAAGCCACAGATTTATTTATTAGGAACAATATTTTCATAGTCTCCCCTCATATAAAATTCCATTTCTTTGTTCACTTTGATGAAATAGAAGGCAGGTTGAGATATTACTGTATGCCTTGGAAAAATGAATTATAGATGATTGGCCTGAGACTATGGTGCCCCTGAATCCACTCACAATCACATCCCACTGCAGACTGGCTTTTGTAAAGAAAATGCCTCTGTCATGTTTTCTTTTTTGCTTGCTTTTCATGTGTGTGTGCGGAATGGTGGTTTGGTGAACATTTTGGCCTGTAATTGGGGGGAGGGGGGGTAGTGGGTATGATATTGGAGGGATACATCACAGCGCTCAGATTGAATTTTCAGCAAGCCGAGGTTTGAACAGGTCACAGGGCTAAAAGAAGAGGGGGGGAAAAGAAGCAATGTGGGAGGAGGAGAAATTGTGTGTAAGAAGGATTTGCCTGATAATATACAGTATAGAGTAAAACAAAAAAAAGAAGGAAAAAAATCTATTTTATTTGGCATTCAAGTGTGATCGCTGGGTGAAATCACACACGTGCGCACACACACTGACCTTTTCAAAGCATTCCACATTTTCTCCACCGCCTTTCTCTTCATTAGCCTACGGTCATTTTACTTTAAATTAAACCTACACACTCATTGATAGAAACGTGGGCAAACATGAGGGGAAAAGGAAGAAAAAAAGTTTCTCATATGAAAACAAGCCAGAGTGTAAATAATTACGCAGTATATGAATGTCCCTTTATCCATTGTTATTCTTATCACACAAGCCTTGTTTTCTGTGGCCTATTGGCATCTATTTTACTGACATGCGCTGCATTTCAAAGAGATCGGAATGAACAAATCAATAGTGGTTCGACAGCACTGCATGAGGAAGTAAACTTTGCAGTTTCAATATCGCATCACTAGCAAAACTACGTCTACGTTGTCTTTGTGTCACAGAGCCGTTTCAGCCTTTGGCGCGCTGATGTCATGTTTTGGTTCCATGTGGTTAGGTTTTGTTTGGTTTTAGGTGTTTGTAGTGTTTTGTCCTGAGTTCTACCCTTGTCTCATCATGGTTAACCTCGTCCAACTGTCTTTCCTTTCCCAGTATGTGTGACCAATCGGTGCCCTAAGCCTATTGTGTTTTCCCAGGTGTGTCTTGTTGTGTGTCTTGATAAGTGTCTCGTTAGTGTTGGTATATTTAGTCAGTGTTTTGTTCACGCGGTGTGGGAGCATTGTCTTGTCTTGTCCTGTTATGGCGTGCTGTGTTGGTTTCATGTGCTGTCAAGCCAAGTCTCTCACACCCAAGCCAAGTCTCTCGCGCCCAGGCCTAGTCTCTCTCGTCCAAGCCAAGTCTCTCGCATCCAAGCCAAGTCTCTCGCGTCCAAGCCAAGTCTCTCGCATCCAAGCCAAGTCTCTCGCATCCAAGCCAAGTCTCTCGCGTCCAAGCCAAGTCTCTCGCGTCCAAGCCAAGTCTCTCGCGTCCAAGCCAAGTCTCTCGCGTCCAAGCCAAGTCTCTCGCACCCAAGCCAAGTCTCTCGCATCCAAGCCAAGTCTCTCGCGTCCAAGCCAAGTCTCTCGCGTCCAAGCCAAGTCTCTCGCGTCCAAGCCAAGTCTCACGCATCCAAGCCAAGTCTCACATCCAAGCCAAGTCTCTCGCATCCAAGCCAAGTCTCTCGCATCAAGCCAAGTCTCTTGCATCAAGCCAAGTCTCTCGCTTCCAAGCCAAGTCTCTCGTATCCAAGCCAAGTCTCTCACATCCAAGCCAAGTCTCTCATACCCAAGCCAAGTCTCTCGCACCCAGGCCTAGTCTCTCTCGTCCAAGCCAAGTCTCTCGCATCCAAGCCAAGTCTCTCGCGTCCAAGCCAAGTCTCTCGCATCCAAGCCAAGTCTCTCGCATCCAAGCCAAGTCTCTCGCGTCCAAGCCAAGTCTCTCGCGTCCAAGCCAAGTCTCTCGCATCCAAGCCAAGTCTCTCGCGTCCAAGCCAAGTCTCTCGCACCCAAGCCAAGTCTCTCGCTTCCAAGCCAAGTCTCTCGCGTCCAAGCCAAGTCTCTCGCGTCCAAGCCAAGTCTCTCGCGTCCAAGCCAAGTCTCACGCATCCAAGCCAAGTCTCACATCCAAGCCAAGTCTCTCGCATCCAAGCCAAGTCTCTCGCATCAAGCCAAGTCTCTTGCATCAAGCCAAGTCTCTCGCTTCCAAGCCAAGTCTCTCGTATCCAAGCCAAGTCTCTCACATCCAAGCCAAGTCTCTCATACCCAAGCCAAGTCTCACATCCAAGCCAAGTCTCTCACGCCCAAGCCAAGTCTCACATCCAAGCCAAGTCTCTCGCACCCAAGCCAAGTCTCTCGCATCCAAGCCAAGTCTCTCGGGTCCAAGCCAAGTCTCTCGCATCAAGCCAAGTCTCTTGCATCAAGCCAAGTCTCTCGCTTCCAAGCCAAGTCTCTCGTATCCAAGCCAAGTCTCTCACATCCAAGCCAAGTCTCTCACGCCCAAGCCAAGTCTCACATCCAAGCCAAGTCTCTCGCACCCAAGCCAAGTCTCTCGCATCCAAGCCAAGTCTCTCGGGTCCAAGCCAAGTCTCTCGAGTCCAAGCCAAGTCTCTCGCATCCAAGCCAAGTCTCTCGCATCCAAGCCAAGTCTCTCGCATCCAAGCCAAGTCTCTCGGGTCCAAGCCAAGTCTCTCGCATCAAGCCAAGTCTCTTGCATCAAGCCAAGTCTCTCGCTTCCAAGCCAAGTCTCTCGTATCCAAGCCAAGTCTCTCACATCCAAGCCAAGTCTCTCACGCCCAAGCCAAGTCTCACATCCAAGCCAAGTCTCTCGCACCCAAGCCAAGTCTCTCGCATCCAAGCCAAGTCTCTCGGGTCCAAGCCAAGTCTCTCGAGTCCAAGCCAAGTCTCTCGCATCCAAGCCAAGTCTCTCGCATCCAAGCCAAGTCTCTCGCATCCAAGCCAAGTCTCTCGGGTCCAAGCCAAGTCTCTCGCATCAAGCCAAGTCTCTTGCATCAAGCCAAGTCTCTCGCTTCCAAGCCAAGTCTCTCGTATCCAAGCCAAGTCTCTCACATCCAAGCCAAGTCTCTCACGCCCAAGCCAAGTCTCACATCCAAGCCAAGTCTCTCGCACCCAAGCCAAGTCTCTCGCATCCAAGCCAAGTCTCTCGGGTCCAAGCCAAGTCTCTCGCATCAAGCCAAGTCTCTTGCATCAAGCCAAGTCTCTCGCTTCCAAGCCAAGTCTCTCGTATCCAAGCCAAGTCTCTCACATCCAAGCCAAGTCTCTCACGCCCAAGCCAAGTCTCACATCCAAGCCAAGTCTCTCGCACCCAAGCCAAGTCTCTCGCATCCAAGCCAAGTCTCTCGGGTCCAAGCCAAGTCTCTCGCGTCCAAGCCAAGTCTCTCGCATCTAAGCCAAGTCTTCTATGTCCAAGCCAAGTCTTCCACATCCCAGCCCAGTCATGTCGACCAGTCTGCTCATGTTCCGTCATGTCAACCAGCTTCCCCTTTCCAAGTCAAGTCTTGGTGCCCAGTCCTCTCACGTCCCCTTTTACTTATTCATTGACAATAAAGTTCCTTATATAGCCATCCCAGTCTGTCTCCCTGCCTTGTTTCTCCGCCTTAAGGTCCATCCACCACATCCATACTCCACATATCGTAACAGCTGCTCAGTGCTCACCGAGCAACATGTCTGAAAGCAACTTAAGTGGACCATCGGGGAAAAAAATTACAACTGGTGACTCACACCCACTCACCAAGTGAAAACTGTGACCTGTAGCCTATAGCGTATTGAGGCTCCACGTACAATAAACTTTTACATGTCAGGATTGTCAATGAAGAAACACATTGCCACAAAAAATGGGCTGTTGGGAATGATCAAGCACCCCATTCAATATTTTGGCAACAATGACTCTCCACAGTCCCAATGAAATTATAACTCTAGTTACTGATAAATGGCTGCATGTTCTAATTGCATTGCACTTGCTTTGTATTGTGTTTCAATGTGACTTTTGAGTGAAATCGGGCTCCGTGTGCCATTTTCTGCAAATAGAAGTTTTATAGCTGCAAACAGATCCCGATCAGCCATCAAATTGTAAATGGAGCAAAGACACAACTAATGGCCGTTTACTGAGGAACGATAGCCCCGAGCGAAGCTCTTCACACTCCATAAGGAAATAATACATAATTCACAACTAACAGCTGAGCAATTGAGGACAAAAGAGAGAAAAACGGCAAGACGAGGGCATCAATGAAATGGGCGAAGGAGCTTGGAAAAAGTCAGCATGTGTATGTGTGTGTGTGTATACATACCGTGTGGTGAGTGACAGACGCAAGTGTGGTGTGCATTCACGTGTGGGCATGCATGTATATGCGTATTAATGACTGCTAATAAGTACATGCGCATGCAATCGGTGCTAACCTTTGTGGTTGTGTGCACGCATGCACATCTTTGGCAAACTTGTTCATGAAGTGCAGGCTGGGATTGAGGTGACAGCGAGCCCATAAGAATAGTTAGCATCACACACACATACACGTACACGCAGATAGAAGAACAACAGCTGTTGCTAATTAAAGATTCATGCTTAAGTTCCTGTGAAAACTCAGTGTGGCAACGAACACTGGGGACACGAAGCAGAGGGAGAGCAAGGGACGGGAAAGACAAGAGAATGACAGATGAAGGAAAAGAAAGCAATCAAGAACCAGAGACAAAATACTTTTACGAGAATGAAATGACTGATTGATTTCTGTGTGGGAGATCTTTTTTTTTTTTTTACCTGCCGATACACGCAAAACGATAATTAGGCCGAATTTCACCTTAATTCCGCCCTACCAATCATAGTCACGGTCAAGTCAGAAATGGATTCCAACTGGTTACCATATAATGAACATTATGATTGAACACTGTGTTAAAAGACCCAAGTGAGGATAAGCGGCTTGGAAAATGAATGAATAAATGAATAAAACACGGTCAACGGTGGTGTGACGGGCAGTCTTTTGACTAAAGCAGGGTATACATGTTGGGATAATCGGGCCTCATTTGGGCATTTTTCAATCTCTTGCCATCAAAATCAGACCTGTTAAACTTGTTCAGTATTTTGGTTCAAAAATGTTTGTGTTTGTGATGAACACCGAGTTGGGTATGATGTGAAATAGAGGTCGTGACATCATATTCATTGCAGATGATACAGCTCGTAATCTTGCTTTACCGAGTACGAGTCTCATAAAAGCAGCACAAACAATACCATGAACATTTTTGTGTTTCAGTGTGTACGTCATCAACCAAAATCAACGGTGTTTTAAGATACCGTAGATTACCCACCGATGTTGCTCCTCATGAATTATGTGAATTACTGTGCATGAAGGACAAACTGACTGGTTTAAGAAAGACGTCCAAAAATTGGATTACAAAGATTTGCCAGATCCGATGACGACGTTCGGTTCTATACAAGATGTGGAAACGCAACCGATAACGTTAGGTAGCCTTGAGAAGTTTTTCATGCTTCTTCATGGATCTGAAACAGAAAGCCTGACCACTTCCTTTATTTAACAGCATAATAGCAGCAGATACAAACAACAGCTCATAAACAAAGCTCTACAGCTAGTCATAGTGTGATGACTCTAACCATGATAAAGCATGTTGTTTGGATTCCAGCTAGAGACAAAATATGAGGCAGTCTGGCATTCATTTGCATAGTAATGGTCTTTCAGGCAGTTTGCAAGATACTTGACTGATTTATACACCGATTAAAGTCTCAATGCTTGTTCAGTAAAATGATGATGACGCGGTAGTGTCGACTGAGTTGGAAAAACTTTTGTACTTTTGTAATGTTTAATTGTCCTTTTTTGTATTATTTTTGTTGGGGGTGAAATATACAGTGATGCTATGTAGGGCAGTGGTGTTAGCAGGTCTGCCTCAGTCGAGAGGCTTTGGATTCCATCCTGGACTCAGGCACACTTCATTGGTTGCTCCGATTTCCTCAAAAACGGGTTATTTTTAAGTCTCTAAATTATCTATAGGTGTGAATTGAGTTAAATAATTGCTTATTATTGACTGTAATTGGCCACTGACCAGCCGCCAGCCAGTTAGGTGGGATTGTCTACAGTCTAAACGGGTAAAGAAAAAAAAATATATACACTACACCAGATAATCTCTGCGTTTAAATCAAATAAATATGTGTGTCAGATTACACCTCATAGTAGAAAGTTCAGATGCAGTGTTCATTATATATTAAACAGTGGAAAACATCAATGACATTCAGGGGCAAAAGATTTATATTTTAGATCCAAATGCTTCTGTTGTGCCATATTTGTCAGTATTATAAAAGAGATAAACATTCCACATGGACATTTATAATTTCTAATCTTACTGTGACTGCTATTGGATACAACGCACTCATAAATAACGAGACTTAGGAAGTCATGGATGCACCTTAGTAAGAATTTAATCGAAATGTCTTTTCTTGACATTTGCAAGGATTTACTTGCTGCATCCGTACTATTGTGCATGGTAACATTTTACAAATGGCCATTTAATGCCTACAATATACCAAACCTAACCGACCACTAACTTCCATTTCAAGCATAAATAATTTTTATACGCACTTAATGGTCATGACCTGAAATGACTCTAAACACTAAATCCTGAAATGGGGAAATAACAACAGCTTTTGACAGCATTAAAGCTGAACATGTATCTGCAACCCACAGACAGGAACCGTGGCAATGAAGTCCATTTATGTAAAACCACAATTGCTTAATTATTGCTCAATTATGCAAAGCACAGTCTCCTGCATAATTAACCGCTGCACACTATCTTATAGGGAAGCCGAACAAAGGGATCATTTACAATTAATATAATATTCAGTATTCAGTATTAAATACTAGTTTGTCAACCTGAAATCTAATGGATTACCGTATCAGCAGCAGTAGTAGTTTTTGACTTGAAAAAGAAGACTTTTTGAAGAACAGACTGACGTATATATCCGCATAACACGTTCCAACTTATGTACGAAATGAAGTTGCGTTGCCACTGTTAGAACGGAAATTTGTCCTAAGACGAGTACAACCTATACAAACGTTTGTATAAGACTGGGTCGAAACATCAATATTGTTTAATTCATCAAAGGATAGTTGTCGATTCCAATCAGTACCCATTTGGGGGAACATGTCGTTAGTATCATTTCATATGAAGAACTTTTTTCCAAAGTGAGTTGAAAGACTAATTTAAAAATTTGATTCTTACAATGTCCGTCATTCTGTATAGAGTCTATAAATGTTTGCCAAACGTGTTCAGATTGAGCCAATGCATTGTTTTAACAGGATAAAAATAATGTGGTGATAACAAAATGGATTCATAGCTTCTTAGAAAAGAGTTCTTTGTATTTTTCATGGGGCATCCATTTGGTGAGGCGTTTTTTTTTGCTCAAGTGGATAACGCACCCAGCGGCTAATTGAGGCATGGCATCTATTAAAGTGGAGGCTTCTACCTGAGGGGTATTCATCTTCATACGAAGCTGCTTTCACACTGACTTGCCGGCAAAGTGGCGCATCAGCGGCGTCGCAGTAGAACCGGGATTTATTCGCCTGTCCCTTTCAGACAGAACTCACCCAAGCGGGATATTACCGTGTCACGCAGCCTATGTGGCTTGGCGCAATGAAAGAATCAATTGTAGCTGTCAGTTGCGACAGCTACGATTGCTTTCAACACAAAGGGGCGTGTGACAGTCGTCTCGGGTGTTAAACCTGACACCCTGGTCGCGGTCGGTGGCGTTCGGCCTCTTTTACGACTCCGATACTGCGTCTGAAGCCCGGGGTGACTTCAGTCGCCCATTCGGCCCGTCTGTAAGGGGCTCAAGACCATTTCGACAGTTCGGCTTTCAATTTGTGAGAACATTTAGGTGTTATGTTCTGGATTTGGGTCCCAAAAACGCAGACTTGCTTGGTGTAATACGGAGTCCTTCATGCCCGTGTTTCTGCAATTTTGTTTGATTTGCGATTTGGTTTATGAACCCGTAGCTTTAATGGAAGAGACACACACTCTGATCCCCATTATCAACCTGCTGCTGTAAAGAGAAGCAGATAAGAGGAAGAGGTGGATGGCGGAAGACAGAAAAGAGGGTATAAAATAGACACAATAAGTCACAGCCCTCATTATCAAATCCCATCAATGAAGGAGAGAATCTGATTGAGAGGGACACAGTGGAAGGTGAGGTAGTTTTTTTTTTCCTTTTCAGTTCAACAGTGGAGAAAATAAATTGGTGTTGATGATTAACTGATAGAACTCGAGAATGGCGACAGCATGATTTACCAACACAAAAGTGAGGGTCACCCACAGCGGCAAAGATAATAGCAAGAACAGGCCAAGCCTTCGATGAGCATGTGTGAGGGCTACCAAGGAGCCCGGTCTGCCTTTATAAGCCAATCATTGACAGAATCTCACCACCCCCCCCGCCCCCCCTAATATTTCATCTGCGCCACAACTGCACTCCACCATCGGCGGAGGCCACGATCCATTACCGATGGCCAGGAGCGCAGCGTGAGGCCCACTCGGGGCAATGAGAGCGGGGTGGAAAAGTGAGGAACGGGGCAGGCGGGGAAGGAGCTGGAGGGGGCGGAGGAGGGAAAGAGCCGATGACAAAAGGGGGGATAATGGAAGAGAAGAGGAGGACGGGGATGAGGATTCTGAATGTGTCCATTATGGAGCATCAAAAGGAGAAAATCAAATGGCCAAAAACAGCGAGATGGAAGCGAGAAAAGTGATGGAGATGAGGGCTGAGTGAGAGTACAGGTCGTGAAAGACACAGATGGATATGGAAGGGAGATTGCTTTTTCTCTAATTACATCCCCTTTCACCGGCACGGAGACAGATAGAAGCTAATTCCACCTGCCCTTCTTCTCATTCCCACGACAGTTCTAAAAGCACACGCTTGTTTTTCCTCTTGGGCCTTTCGCATGGTGCGTGTGTTTTCATGGTGCCAAATGAACACATGCCAATAATGGCCTGAACAAAAGACACATTTCTGATGGCTTAGCCTCGACGACCGTAGTGCACTTTGCTACGGTGGAAGGCAAACTTTCATTTTCTATTCACTGTATATGTTTGAGTCCAACAATCGGACCATTTATTACAATGCCATCAAAACTCAGCGAGTATGGATCACCACACACTTATCTTATTTACTGCTATTCTATTTTATTAAAAACAAATGACAAAAAATGTGGAGAATTTTGTGGGTCCGGAGTAGATCAGGGAATTTTCACTGTATTTTCTAGGGGTGTTAAAAAAAAAAAATCGATTCGGCGATATATCGCGATACTACATCGCGCGATCCTCGAATCGATTCAATAATCGGCTGAATCGATTTTTTTTTTTTTTTTTTTTTTTTTTTTTTTTTTTTTTTTTTTTTTTAGGATTCACACCTTGAGCATGGAAGAATGTTATATGAACGGAACATTAAGCCTTAATATTTTATTTCAATGCTGTTCAAACATGAAACAAATTACAACCTCTATAAGACTGAAATTTCAGATAAATAAATAATACATTTTCATATAAATCTTACACTCTACAAGCTTACTGATTAGTATTTTCTAAATTTGAATGAAAAAAAATCGCAACAATCGACTTATAAATTCGTATCGGGATTAATCGGTATCGAATCGAATCGTGACCTGTGAATCGTGATACGAATCGAATCGTCAGGTACTAGGCAATTCACACCCCTAGTATTTTCTGTAATTAAGATTTACTACAACACAGGTTATTGATCTTAATTTGTGTTACAGTATGTTGCCGCTGCACAAGCAGAGTTCCATCATAACTAAGAATTGTGTACTCTTGACATCACATCAGTATAAAAAGCAGATGACATTGATTTGTCGTGAAATCAGCACCTTATTTATTTATTTTTTTCGCAATGTTGCCAGCCAAGTACAGGAAAATCTGCCGTCATTCATTGTTTCAACAGCAATCAAACGAGTGCAAGTCAAATAAAGTACAATATTACTCCCAATGTCTAAGGTTGATTTAAATATGAAAATACGAACTATCTTGTCCTTGATCTTACTTCAAACCATAACTTTGGCATTTACGATTATAACATTTCGCAATAGATAAAAGTCCCAATTATTCCATTGTGATTACATTTGATTGAATCTTCATTTTCGCACCCTCAGAAATCACAGATCTCATTGAAGGGGCGTAATTTCCTTCTTCTGATGCTAATGATGACAATCAGAGCACAAAGGACTGGACGCAGCATGGATTACGCTTCGAATACAATGGAGACATATCTAGGCAGTCGAATGTTGCCAATATAATCACACAAAAAAAAGGGGAAAAAAGAATGATGACTAATAACTATGACTCGCTATTACGCACGCAATATTTGAGAGGTGGTATGAAGACTGGTGAAAGCAGTAATGTACTAAAGAGGACATATGTGACCTTTTGTGGATCCTGCCAATATGCACTTCAGACTTGCGGCTGATGGTCTGCAGTAGCTACAAAAAAATGAAGTGCAAAGGAAAAAAAAAAAAACCTTTGAATGCAGCACACAATGAGTGGCAGGGCGCTCTGAACACAACTTGGTTTGCCATCGCCGCGGGAGCGGTAGAACCTGAGCGAAAGGTTCTGATAGGCCCAGTGGGGAGGAGATTGGCCTGTCCCTGATTGGATGATTAGGGGCTGCAGGGGCTCAAATCAGCCATTTTCAGAAAGAGAGTGGTTTGGTTAAGTGGACTGGCACAGTGTGTGCTCTGTGTGGGATCTTTTTTGTGTGTGTGTGTGTGTGTGTGGGGGGGGGGGGGGGGGGGGCTCTTTGTGTGTTTCTGCACCTCTGTGCATGTGTGTGAGTGTGGTCAGAGAGATCTAACCCAGTTTTAAAGCTGAGCTACATTTACATGGAGGTAAGAATAAAGGCAGTGTCCCCGGTGGGCTGAGAGCACTTTGAAAATGAAACAGAAGTTGGTGTCAGAGGGTTCATTTGATGGGTGATTGAAGGTGAGTAAAACAAGGATGGTTGGATTATTAGTGCATTGATGGGGGGCAAGTATTAACTCTTTTACCGCCAAAAACGTCTAATGACGTATGCTAAAAGCAAAATGAATGCCGCCATAAACGTTTACTACTTTTTTTTTTTTCCTCAATGGGCAGTGTAACATCTTGTGCAGCGCTGCCTTATCAATGGGGTTGTGAAATCCAAAACAGCCACTAACTTTGGCCAGCAGATGGCAGCATTGTATCTCTTTTCAATTGGCTCCGCTGCGTATCAAATTACAATGAAACATGACGGAAACTGATGAAATAGAACGTTTTTATGGATGACGTGAATGATCAAAGCGCTTGTCACATTAAATCTAATTCACAGAGTGTCACTGAACAAAAAATATTAGCGTCAAAGTCACTGTTGTGCAGAAAATGCATCTTCACAAAAAGCTTGTTTTCTCTGTTTTGTTTTTTTTTCTATTTTCGCTTATGTCATTCAAATGACCAATTTTCAAATGGTGATTACTAAAGAACGGAATAAGGTAGAAATGTACTTTTTTTAAAGAATGGAATCCAATCTTTCATATGGTATCCACCATGTTTATGTAGTCATCATGCGCAATATTCTGTTTGCCTTGAAAGATGAGTGAAAATGCACTGTCGGGTTGTTTTTTGGATAACGTTGTGGCAGTAAAAGAGTTAACGTGAAACTAGGAATGGATAGTGGATCCAAAGCTTGCCGCCCCATATGTCAAACATGGAGGAGTACAGCATGCTAATGGAAAAGCTGCTCACTGGTGTTATTTGGCTGGATTTACACTGCATGGCTCAAGTCTCACACAACCCAATTTTTTTTATATTCTCCAGTGGCACAACTCGGATATACAAAGTACGTCAAGGAAGGTAAATGGAAACTCAAAATCAGGTCTCATACAGGGGGAAAAAAATGCCCACTATCAGAAAAAGTTTCAAACAAAATGAAGAATTACTTATAGTGAAAATGCAAAGAAACATCAAGAAGCAAGAGTAATATATTCGGGGAGGCGATTATTTGCTTCAGGCCTTTCATGGCGACACCGGCTATTCGAGTGGAGGCCCCTGTTTGAGGAAATATGGATTTGTGTACAATTACAGCGGCCTCATAAATCACATACAGCTATTGTTCACGATGCTCTCCATCAATGCTAATACTATCGTGACATATTGTTGACACTGAACCAATGAACTACAACAAATTGAGTTTGTAGCGCTACAGCTATAGACAATTAGCTCATTATTGCAATCACTTTGAATAAAACAAATAGTCCTCTTCCATTAGAAGTGTCGCTTGTTAATTATAATCAAATGGCACTTTGTAATTTCATGAATATTATAGCAGATGTAGTAGCTAATAGTATAAAGGTAATGTAACGTTTCGTGACACGACAGATTCAATGAAATTATTTACATGATGATCCCCGCTCTAAAAGTGTTTCCTTTTTTTTATTTTTTTATTTTATTTTTTATTTTATTTTTTTTTAATAAAAAAAAAATGTAAAAAAAATATTTAAAAAAAATAATAATCTAAAAGTGTTTCCATTCCAATGTGGGAGTTCAGTGACAGCAAATGAAGTCGAGGCTAGTCAGCGTACAGGTGTTTGAACAAAGAACACAAGTTATTTTAGTCAGCTGGGTACCCATGACAACAGGGATTTGTGTGTGTGCGTGAGTGTACCTGAGTCTACAAGCACATGGACTGGCTCAATAAACTGTCCTTCCACATTTCCACGGATGTCACAGCTACCTGTCTGAATATGTGATCGTGTCTAAATCCTTTATTATTGTGAGGTCAAGGATCCAGTTAGATTTATGGGATATGTTCACTAGCTAGTGATTGCCAAAGTGTGAGATGAGAAGACTCACTGAATTAAATGTACAAACTATGCTTTTTTATTTTTTTTTTTACTGTACATTTTTCAGCTGTATTCAACTTTGAAGTCTGATACGTTTGCATTTCATCTTTCAGAACTGTTTTTCCCCAAACAATTAGGTGCATTTTTTTTCTTTTTTACCTAGATCTATCCTCACTTCAATAATTTCCCTTGAGTCCCTGACCAAACCTGCTCCCCGAGCATTATTCTCAAAAATTTTTTGTCGTGACAGTCACAGTATATACTATACTACTATACGCTACTACTGAGCAATAATGCTGCATTCGAGGATGGTCGGAAGTCGGAAAAATCCAAGTTGTTTTTTCCCAGTTCTGACCTAAAAGCGTTTGAGGCGAAAGTAAACAACCAAAATGGCGAATAGTGGTAAATTGTTTTTTATTTTGGTTCTTAAAACACATTTTGACCTCCAGCAAACTTAGCTTCTCATAATTTTGCTTCATTTATTGTTTTTATTTCATAAGCATTCCATACAGTTCAGTAGTTCACCGTATAATTTCATGCAGGGAGATTACGGCATACTGTCACATACGTTGCGTTACGTGAAGTTATGTTGAATATTTATGAATGAAGGAAGCTATCTAGTTTTATACTCAAGTAAGTTTTGTTTTACCATTCACGGTCTGTGTTTCCAAACGGGTCGCCATTGTAGAGTGACGTTACTTGCAGTCCGTCGGTGAAGTCGAGGTCCTTTTTTTTTTTTAGACTTCAACAAGTGGAATTTCCGAGTTCAAGGAGGCGTTGCCGTACACACTTCCTGGTTTGAACTCGGAAAATTCCGATTTCCGACCATCCTCGAATGCAGCATAAGCTAGCGTTAGCGCCATAAACAAGCTGATGTTAGCCATTGCTGCTACATTGGTAGCATATTTGGAATGGAATGTTAGATGTATTTGGCTTGAATTTATTTTCAATGTACAATTACATGCTCACCGCATTATGGTGGCACTTGAAGAGTCAAATATCATCATCACCAATCTAATGGAACATTTTCTGTCTGAACTTTTTTTTTTACATTTAAGCACAAGATGGTCAATGTACAAGGTAAAATTACAGTAAAGTTTTTAAAATCTAAAACGGATTGGTGTGTGACTACATGTGGTCATTAAAACATACACTATTTTAGTATTTCAAGTGTAGTAGCGGTAGTTGCGGTTGTAAATGAAGGTACTTATTCCATTGTGATTATATTTGATGAAGTCATTCTCCTTGAGGCCAGAAATCACACAAATCTCATTGAAGGTGTAATTTCCTACTTCATCAGCTAATTAAGCCAATCAGTGTGGCTCTTACCATCACCCAGCATGTGTGAATTTTAATGAAAGACTAACAAAGTTTTTCTTTGTGTGATATTTGTCCTTTTTTTTTTGTTGTTGTTTAGTTTTGTTTTACATATGTGGGTGAGGGAGCCGAGTTTGAACTGCAAATAGTTCCGAGTATCACTGCCACTGTATGATCAACACGTATGATACTTCCTGTAAAAAGACAACAGTTTCTTATAGTACTCCACTCTTCCTCTGCATCATTGCTAATGTGTCTCCAACATAAGTATAGCCAGTTATGTTTACTTCCTCCCAGCAGAAGAGATTAAATCCTTTGAACAATTATGTAAAGGACATAAAGAACCAACACAAAAAGCTAAAGTACATAAGGCTGCTGTTTTGTCCTCAGCCTGGTTAGGTATTACAAGTGTTTGCTTTGTGTTTGAGGGACACAGGAAGATTTAAAGTGTTCATTTTAGTCCTCACTAAAAACAACTGCAAAAGTATGACTTGGCATTCTAAAATGCAAATAGCTCAGGGGCGCCTTCGACATGCTCGCCAGTGACCTGCGTTAACTCTCAATCTGGTATTCAAGTTAATTCAATATGTAAAAATATTAGAAACATCAGTCAATAATATGATGCATTGCAGTGGTACACAACAACCACAATGATGAACAAAATGTTGTTCACGTTGTTACTACATTCAGGTTGCAGCCTCCTCTGGAGGCGTGGGTTCAAATTGATGTCGGGAAAATGCGAGTGATTTTTCGGCTAGCAGGGTCCCCGGGCAGGGCCAGATGAGGTTAAGGTTGCGTCCTGTCCCTTCCTCGGCATCCAACACCTTAATCAAGACTTAAGTAAAAATTGATTATGTTTCTTAGGAGCGGGAAAAATGTCAAAGCCGAAAGGAAAAAGAGGCTAATGTTCGAGCAGGACCAATCACAAAAAAACAATTATTTTCAAATCGATGGGAAAGACTGAAGCTCATTGGGAAAAACATGGAATTATTTACAAAAAATTATGTTTAGAGACAACTCCTTTATATGTGATTGGGTCATTTGCTTTTTCTGATCTCCTGTCTAGACTTCCTTTGATATCTGTAACAATCTTTATTCTACTTATTTTTAACTCTTTGCCCGCCAAAAACGTATAATGTCGTATGCTAAAATCCTAATGAATGCCACCATAAACGTTACTTGACGTTTTTGTTTTTTTGTTCTCAATGGGCAGTGCAATGTCTTGTGCAGCACTGCCTACTCAAGGGATTGTGGAATCAAAAAAAAAAAAAAACACCCACTAACTATGGCCAGCAGATGGCAGCATTGTATCTCTTTTCAATGGGCTCACGGTATATGAAATTACAATGAAACATGATTGATATGATGAAATTGAACGTTTTCAATGATGACGTGAATGATCAAAGCCTTTGTCACATTAAATCTAATTCACAGAGTGTCAATAAACAAAAAAATAGTGTCTAAAGTCACTGTTGTGCAAAAAATGTATCTATTCAATGTCACTCAAATTACTTATTTTTGAATGGTGATTACTAAAGAACGGAATAAGGTAGAAAGATACTTTTTTTTATGTTTATGTAGTTGTAGCGCACAATATTTTGTTTGCCGTAAAGATGAGTGAAAATGCTCGAAATCGGCTGGCACTGTTGGTTAGAGTTATTGGTCTCACACTTACCATAGTTTAACACACTTCTTGTTGTTCACCGATTTATTACGCTAAAAAAATAATAATAATAAATAAATAAAAAAAAGTAAAATTATGTTTTTTAGTCTTAGATATTTGCAGTATACAAAAGACAAAGATTACCAAAATAGATCATAAAACAGCAAATAACATTCTGGAATTTCCCTATTCTTTATATGAATACCTCTCACAGTGTCAACCCAAAGTGAACATAATCATATTTGTAAGGTCAGAATTTTCCTTCCAGTTCTCATATTGACTCTCATCATCATGTGCAAGTCGTTATAACGTTGTGACCAGTTGCTGTGTATTCGGCAACGGACATTTAGCTTTGCAAGTGTGGTGATTAGCGCCATAGTGTGCGAGGGCGCCGTGTCCTGTCATGTCATAGACTTCTTTCATAGGAAACATCTGTTCAGTCTTGTGCGGGGGCTGGGGGGGGGTTGCATTGGACCTGTTCAGTACCCACTACTGTGATAGCAACGGATAATGAGCCCGTCTGACAGACACACTAATATCATTCGGTTGAGAGCACACATATATAGATATATAAGTAATTGCATAAATATCCAATCCCTAATGGAATCGGTAAATATACTTTTTCTTTTTTCCAGTGTTTATAACAGCACATGTTACACGCACCACTAAACAGCATCACAAGCGCAACGCACATGGTTGTCTAATTAATCAAACCTTGCTTGGAGGGGAGGTGTCACTTCATTTGTGACAAGCGCAAAGAAAAATATTACAGCGACTGACAATGCTTTGTTTTCACTCCATTGTGTGACTCACGTGCTCAATGTTCCAATAGAAAATAGACGGTGTTATGGGATTTGAAAGAGACCTATTATCAAAAAGTGACTGTTTAGAATTGCCTGTTTACAATAGGCTGGCATGCCTGCACAAGTCGCATCAAGTGTGAAATTACCGTAAACAACAAAGTCAATCTTTTGTTATCTGGCTATTTCTAAAAATGTTCCGCACTTCCACCCCCTCAGTTACATAACAGTGGGGCTAACTTCATAATAAGCGGCCTCATGCCTGCGACTTGTGAGGCTTGGCAATGCTCCAGTGCCACTTTCAAGCAACCATCGAAACGCTATCATGTAGAAATACCCAAATATCCCATGAATGTAAACCTGCTGCAATCCTATCAAAGCCAAAAGGTAAGCAAAGCTGCATTGCGTTTCACTGAATCCACAGCTTTACTTTCTGATAAGCGGTGTATACTTCATTTCTCTGTACAGTTGTTGACATGCGGATGGGGAGGGTTGTGATTGCAGATGTGTGCGCTGCATGTGCTACCACATACACGTTTCTGCGCACAAATTGACGCCCCCGTGTTGTGATGGCAACAAGAGCTTGACTCACAATTCAGCCCAGCACTATATGAGTTGGGGTTAAGGGTGGCTCGCATGCATTAGACATTATGAAGATGGAACAAGAGAAGGTAACAAGTCTTATCTTGGTTTTCCTTTTAAGATGGTGCACACACTTAATTAGCAAGTCTACATGTGGTGATACATCACTGAGGATGTTTCTCACACTTAATGCAGACAATTTCATCTTGTCTGATCATTTTTTGTCCCTAAAGACATCACAAGAAGATCTGGAGAACTGTCTACGAAGAGTACGTACAACCGATAGTCTGCACATATATATCAGCTCACAAACAAAAGCTATATTGATATTACAGCCATTTGCTGGGGATTGGGCCCAAGTCCTACAATGAATAGCAAAAATAACTGATGCCCGCCTAAAATGTCTAATTGGATATAAATGTGGCAAGATGGCTGCAAAGAAGCTTAAAAACCATACTTGCATGTATACAATCACTAACCCATGTTACATAAACAACTGACTTCACTTCGTCTTATTTTGCAACAGGACAATGAATTTTGAAATGTTTGCCATTTTTGAAATGTTGACTCCATGAAATGTCATGAAAATGATCCATTGCAGTGGCAGATTCCCCACTTGGGTGCACCTTTTGACAGTTGTAAGCTAGGGAACATTTCGTTCGACGTATTCAACTGTACGTGTTGTATTGATTGAATTTTGACCTTAGAATCTCGTTTGAACGTGGAATCCAGATTCAATCTCATTATTCTTTCCCAAAATTCACACCAAGCTGGTAAATTTCCAGTTTCTGTCTCTGTAATTTGAGACGCGGACCCCTGGTGAGTAGGTAGCCGAGCCCCCTACAAAAGGCACGCTTCCTGCTTGCCTCCCTTTTTTTTTTCTCGCTTTTGCGACAGGTAGAGCGAAACACAGTGTTTTGTCCCTGCACAAGCTCAAACGGATGGTGCCATTCCAGGCACCCTGAGGCCTCAACCAAAAAGGCTCGGCTGGCCAGCCGGACGAATTCTGTCCCTCTCCCGAACTGAACCTTCTACATCTCTTCTTCAAAGAACGGGCTTGGTGAATCTCCAATCCAGGGCCCGACGCTTCTCGGATTAACACAAGACCATCTGTAAGTGCAACTTTGCAGGCATTAGCCAGATTGTACAAATTGGTGCAAGCAATTAGTGTGGATCCTATGTTGGTTTGATTAGGAAATCCATCACCTTGGTGAAGACCGTTTCTCTTTTCTTGTTTTTCTTTGATTATTTTATCATTTTAGTTCTTGTTTTATTTCTTATCACAGTAGTTCGTTTAGCTTATTTGAAGTTCCACATAGGCTAGAAAATACACGTGCACAAAATCAAAACCTGATTGTTTTACTGTGTGTTTCATCAATTTAAGCTGAACAAAGAACTCACAAAATTGTAAAGAGTAAACAGAATTGTAAGAGTACATCCATCCATCCATTTTCTTTTCTCTCTTTTTTTCTTTTTTTTTTTGTGTGCGTATGTGTGCGCGTATGTGCGTGCACGTGCGTGCGTGTGAATACGTGTAAATTTATGCTTATTAATTCACCTAAAACCCAATAAAAATCCCATTACCCTTCACCTTAACCGGATACTTCAGAGTCTCGCCAGAGTCGTGAACTTCAGAAGGTCAGGAGACCAGAGGAAAGGTCAAAGAAGAGAAAGATAAATCAAAGTGAAATCCAGCACCAACTAAACACCTCCTGCCATCCACATGGTTACAAAATCAGAGTCTTATGCCAACCCCAGAAACCTCTAAATTCCAACAAATTAAGGCAATCTCAACAGACCAGAGGAAAAACTAAAGAGAGGAAGGAGGGAAGGATAGATAAAGCAGAGTGAGAGTCCACAGACACCAGCACCCACTGATTCAACGAGCAGTGGGGGGGAGAGGCGAATTCTGTTTGAATTTCCATCCATCCATTTTCTTAACCGTTTGCTCCTCACAAGGGTCGCGGGGGTGCTGGAGCCTATCCCAGCCGGCTTTGGGCAGGAGGCAGGGTACACCCTGAACTGGTTGCCAGCCAATTGCAGAAGAGTACATCCTTCAAAATGAATTTAAAGATTAAGTTTCAGTCTCCTTCAATTATTGAGTTAATTGATTATTAATTTAATAAAGAACAATTATTGATTTAATAATTAATTGGACCGATTTCCCTTACACATGACATTGTTGACATTCCAGCCTACAAGAACTCCACTTGGAACTTGAGAAACTTACGGCATTCTAAGAGTTAAAAAATGCACACCAGACAGCAGGGAACAGTACTTTTTTCCTGGTATGTAGCCTACCTAAGTGCTTCCTAAGTGGTTGGTGCCCCATTAGTGTTTTCATATAAAATATATGTAATTATATTCATGTATAAGAAGCAGATTGAAAGGTTGGTTGGTTCGACTCACGCAATGAATGAGCATCGGTAAGCAGACAGCCTTATATACTTCTGACATGCCACTAAAATACATGTAATGTAATTTAAATGTTTATGAAGTATGAGTGATACATTAGGCTAGCGAATTAGCATAAGAGCTTGTCTAGTGTTATAGGGGGAAATAATAATAATATACCACTCAAATTGAAATGAGGCTTTTACTGTAGTTAGAAATCACTTGGGTTAGGCAGACTAAAAATAATCGTAAGATTGACAGTGGTCGAACCCCTAACTGGCCTCAGCTGCATTTGATTGAACAATAGTATATAATATACACATGAATTTGTATATTCCGTATCAATAGTGCAGAGTATAAATGATGTGTTTCATTAGCCTGATACTGACAACCGTAATTATATTAACTAATTCTTCACTTCAAAACTACACTATTCTTATTTGGAGTCACAGTTTGTAAGTATGTAATAAGGAATTGTGCTTTCTT
This sequence comes from Festucalex cinctus, assembly GCF_051991245.1. Taxonomy (NCBI): domain Eukaryota; kingdom Metazoa; phylum Chordata; class Actinopteri; order Syngnathiformes; family Syngnathidae; genus Festucalex; species Festucalex cinctus. The sequence goes on along the minus strand of NC_135421.1, from coordinate 20,671,266 downwards.
GTGCTTTATCATTGTTATGGATGATGAATGAGATAATTATGAAAAAAAGGCCTTCTCTAATCTTTCCAGTGAACTGTTACAGAAACAATACATCAAGTCAACATTAGAAGTGCCCCAAACGATACTCAGAAGGACATCTGCTTTACTCCATTATACTGCAACTACTTTTAAAAACTGACTTGGTTTGTTTGTGACCTTGGCTGAAAACACCGCCTTGGGACTTCTCACAAAAGTCTGAACATTGTTGGACAAAGTATTAACTTGACTCCATTTTGCTTACATAAGAACGACACAGGAGAGCATTTGAAACGTATAAGGTTGATAAAATAAACATGCCTCTCTTGGGATACCATTCCCCCCACAAAATAAAGCTCAGGACTGTTTTACCATAAATATTATCATAAAACTATAGGGTGCAGTTGGACAAATAAAGGCCATATTTATGTTTTGCACATCCAAAGGGGACTGACGCAGGATTTCTTTTGTTTTGTTTTCTACTTCCCAGTTACAAACCCAATATAAAATCCATTCCTCTAAGTGTGGTTTGCTTATTCTTTGGCTTTTTTGGAAAGTGTCACTACAAGAAAGTACAAGTAATGGAGGAAAAAAATATATATATATATAACACAACTATGGGATATATACCACGGAAGAGGCGGGACGTGATTTTGCACATCAGTTTGTTTCCGGTCCGGGTTGCGAACGCGCAACCGAGGGGCACAAAGTCGGAAGCGCAAGTATTTTTGACGCAGCCCACACGTCGCAAACCGAACCGGAAACAAACTGATGTGCAAAAACAGTCCCGCCTCTTCCGTGGCATATACCCCATTAATGGAACTTATTGTAGGATAGACACATCTCTGTCTTTGCTGTTTGGTACAATAAACAGTATAGTAAGCAGAAGTGGGTTAATGAGATATACATTTATGTTCTGACAAGGCGAGGTCAAGTAGGACTCAGACGCAGGCGTAAGGTAGGCCACCAAGGCAGCAGGTTTATTTCCGGCCAACAGTGGTCTCCTCTCAAACTGAGAGGAGAACAGGGAGGGGAAAAAGTGGAGAACAAAAAGCGCTCCACTAGGGAGGAAAAAACAGGCAAAAGGTACTGGGGACAACAGAAAGCGCTCCGCTAGGGAGGAAAAAGGGCACAAGGCAAAAGGGGTAACTAAAGGCGCTCCAAAAGGGAGGAAAAGGCACAAAAACAAGGCAACAACGCAAGGCAACATGAACGAGGACATAAGGACTGTGGACGCTTCCATGCACTGACGGTGACACTTCGGCACTGAGGGGAGAATGCAGGTGGCTTTTATTGCAGTAGGTGATTGGTGGCAGGTGGTGATAATCAAGGGCGGGGACCGGTAATTATGGAGTGGCAGGAAGGGCAAGTGACCTGGGGTGAGAGGAGAGTTAGGATTTCAAAGTAAAACGGGAAACAGAGACACAAAAATAAAAGCATGAACCGCCACGCCTGGTGGCGGCGTGACAGTACCTCCCCCTCAACGGCCGGCTCTTGACGGCCCAGGAATGTCAGGGTGCTCAGCATAAAAATCATCAATGAGGGAGGGATCAACGATGAACCGGGAGGGGACCCATTGTCTTTCCTCCGGGCCGTACCCCTCCCAGTCGACCAGGTATTGTCTTCCGCGGCCCCGATTACGCACATCTAAGAGTTTCCTGACCTTGTAAACGGGGCCGCCTTCAACCATCTCTGGGGGGGGTGGGTCGGGTTCGGAGGGCACAAGTGGGCTTTCGTGGACCGGCTTGACTTGACTGACATGGAATGTTGGATGAACTCTGAGGGATCTTGGCAAGCGGAGTCGAACGGCGGCGGGACCTATGGACTTGGTTACTGGGAAAGGCCCCACAAATCGCGGGGCCAGCTTTGGACATGGTACCTTGAGTCTGAGGTGTTTGGCAGATAGCCAAACTCGCTGGCCTGGGCGGTATTCTGGAGCCGGTCTCCTCTTCCGGTCGGCGGCCCTCTTTACCCGGTCACCCTGGCGTTGAAGCGCCGTCCGGGCCGCCGACCAGACCTTGTGGCACCGACGGATCATGGCTTTGACCGAGGGGACCGTTACCTCCTCTTCCAGTTCGGCGAAGAATGGGGGATCGTAGCCATGGACACACTTGAACGGGGTGAGACCTGTGGCAGAAGTGGGTAAAGAGTTGTGCGCAAGTTCGACCCATACCAGATACTTGCTCCAGGCGGTCGGGTTCTGGGAGACAAGGCATCGGAGACCGGTTTCAAGCTGTTGGTTCAGTCGTTCGGCCTCCAATAGCTCGGATTCGTGGATTCTTGACAATGCGTCCGCCTTGACGTTCTTGCTGCCTGGTCTGTAAGTTAACGAGAATACAAAGCGGTTAAAAAACAAGGACCACCTGGCCTGTCGGGGATTGAGTCTTTTGGCCTGGCGTAGGTACTCCAAATTTCGGTGATCGGTCCAGATCACAAAAGGCATTTCAGCGCCTTCCAGCCAGTGCCTCCATTCTTCTAGGGCCACTTTTACAGCGAGAAGCTCCCGATCTCCGACTGAGTAATTGCATTCAGCCTTGGATAATTTACGTGAAAGAAATGCGCAGGGATGTGTCTTGCCATCCTCTTGACAACGCTGGGACAGCACCGCCCCAATTCCAACACTGGAGGCGTCTACTTCCACCACGAACTGGCGTTTGGGGTCTGGGACTCTGAGAATTGGGGCATTGGTGAAGCGTGCTTTTAGGTCTTTGAATGCCTTTTCGGCTTCCGGGTTCCATGAAAAACGGACTTGTGGGGAGGTCAAGGCGTGTAGGGGAGCGGCAATGGTGCTGAAGCTTCTTATGAATCTGCGGTAGAAGTTGGCGAATCCGAGGAACTGTTGCACTTTCTTCCGGGAGTCTGGCGTGGGCCACTCTCGTACGGCGCGGACCTTGTCCGCGTCCATTTCCACCTTTCCTGGCGACACGATGAATCCCAGGAAGGAGATGGTATTAACATGAAATAGGCTCTTCTCAGCTTTCACGTACAGATGGTGATCCAAAAGACGTTGGAGTACTCGGTTTACGTGGTCTCGATGGCTCATTAGGTCAGGTGAGTAGATCAGAATGTCATCCAAGTAAACGTACACGAAGTGATCTATGAAGTCCTTGAGTACCTCATTTATCATTGCCTGGAAGACGGCGGGAGCATTCGTGAGGCCAAATGGCATGACCAGGTATTCATAATGTCCCCGAGGAGTGTTGAAGCCTGTCTTCCATTCGTCTCCCTCACGGATCCGAATGAGGTGGTAGGCGTTCCGCAGATCGAGCTTCGTGAAGATCTTGGCTTGTTGCAGCTGGTCGAACACCGAGGACATCAAGGGCAATGGGTACCGGTTCTTGACAGTGATGTCGTTCAAAGGACTGTAATCAATGCAGGGGCGTAGGGATCCATCCTTTTTACTCACGAAGAAAAAGCCCTGTCCTGCAGGCGAGGAAGACGGTCGGATGAGGCCGGCTTTCAAGGAGTCATCAATGTAGTTATTCATGGCCTGGCGTTCGGGTCCTGAGGCTGAGTACAGTCTCCCCTTGGGAATGGTTGAACCGGGAATCAAATCGATCGGGCAGTCATATGGGCGGTGTGGAGGGAGAGTCATGGCTTTGGTCTTGCTGAAGACCTCCCGCAGATGGTGGTAGCAGGAGGGAACAGTGTGCAAGTTCGGGTACTCTTCTTGAGCCGGTGGGACGAGAGTCACCTGGTGAACCTGGGCTGTGGAGTTTCGGAGTGCGGGTTGTTCCGACCCGTGAGAGCTGCAGTCCTTTCCCCACTCCAGAACAACTCCAGTGTTCCAGTCGATTCTGGGATTATGTAGACACAGCCAAGGGTGTCCCAGCACCAAAGTGGGGGAAGCAGCGTGGAAAACGTGGAAACGGAGAGTCTCGAAGTGAGGTCCGATTCGGACTTCCAGAGGTTCAGTAATATGGGTGATTTTGAAGAGCTCCTTGCCATTCAGCGCTTTAGCCAGGATGGTCGCGGAAAGGGGTTCGGTGGAGCATCGTATTTGCCTTACGAGCTCCCAGTCCATGAGACTTTCGTCGGATCCGGAGTCGATAAGGGCTGACAGAACTGTGGTGACATTGTGGTGAGTTATCTGGATTTGCGTGAGTCTGTGGTTCTTGGCTGATCGGGGTGACGGAGAACTCACCGGAGGGTTGCCCTTCGTGGTGCAGGCTTCCACCAAGTGTCCAAGACCACCACAATAATAGCAACGGCCCTCTCGGCGTCGGCGCTGTCTCTCCTCCGGCGAAAGCCGAGCCCTTCCCAGTTGCATGGGTTCGTCGCGAGCGAGGTCCACCTCTCCTGGTGCCGGTCGGGAAGGAGCGATGAATCGCGGCCTTCTGACCTCCGGTGTCGGCGTCCAGGGGGTGGGTTCCTCCCTCCTTCGTGGTCCGCCGATCTTGGCCAGCTCCTGGCGACGATGATCGGTCCGGATGGCGAGGGAAATCAAGGCGTCCAAGTCCGCGGGGAGATCTACGGGAACCAGAAGCTCTTGAATAGCGGGTGAGAGTCCTTTTAAAAAATGGTCGTGAAGTGCGATGGCGTTCCAGCCACTGCTCATTGCCAACGTTCGAAAGCGAACTGCATAGTCGCTGACAGATTCGTTGCCTTGCTGAAGTCGGCTCAGTGCTCGTGCCTTCTCTCGGTCATTGTTTTCTGGATCGAAGACTTGGCGCAAAGCGATTTGAAAGTCCTGTACGCTTTGGCAGACCGAGGAACCCCTGGCCCATTCTGCGGTCGCCCAGGTTTTGGCCCGTCCCGTCAGGTGAGACACCATGAAGGCCACTCGGGACCGGGCTGTGGAAAATGCCTGTGGTAAATGTTCAAAATGAATATCACATTCCGTGAGGAAAGTCTGACAGCGTCCGGGTTCACCGGAGTATCGTTCTGGGGAGGCCAGTCTCAATCCTACCCCGGTGAATGGCGTGGTCGGTACAGAGAACTCAGGGTGAGGAATCTGTCCAGTGGGAGCTGGCGCTCGACGCCGTGAAAGGCCTACCAGCTCGTGGACCTGGCTGGTCAATTCCTCCATCCGGGACAGCATGGTCTGTTGGATCCGGTCCTGGTTGTTGAGCCGGGCCTCCTGGCTCTGCAGTGCGGCCTCGACCGTGCCTGCTGGGTCCATGCTGGCCGAAGTGTACTGACAAGGCGAGGTCAAGTAGGACTCAGACGCAGGCGTAAGGTAGGCCACCAAGGCAGCAGGTTTATTTCCGGCCAACAGTGGTCTCCTCTCAAACTGAGAGGAGAACAGGGAGGGGAAAAAGTGGAGAACAAAAAGCGCTCCACTAGGGAGGAAAAAACAGGCAAAAGGTACTGGGGACAACAGAAAGCGCTCCGCTAGGGAGGAAAAAGGGCACAAGGCAAAAGGGGTAACTAAAGGCGCTCCAAAAGGGAGGAAAAGGCACAAAAACAAGGCAACAACGCAAGGCAACATGAACGAGGACATAAGGACTGTGGACGCTTCCATGCACTGACGGTGACACTTCGGCACTGAGGGGAGAATGCAGGTGGCTTTTATTGCAGTAGGTGATTGGTGGCAGGTGGTGATAATCAAGGGCGGGGACCGGTAATTATGGAGTGGCAGGAAGGGCAAGTGACCTGGGGTGAGAGGAGAGTTAGGATTTCAAAGTAAAACGGGAAACAGAGACACAAAAATAAAAGCATGAACCGCCACGCCTGGTGGCGGCGTGACATGTTCCTACATTTACTAACGTAACTTTTTAGGTACATTGTGTAGTTTTAATACTGTATTACTTTTTATTAGGGGTGTGCCAAAAAATCGATTCATAAAAGAATCGCGATTCTCACATTCACACACGTAAGCTTCTGTGAGTGAGTGAGTGAAAAAAAAATAAAATCCGTGCGTGCTTTCAAATTGCTGCGGGAGTGACGTCACGCAGCTGACACGTTCGCCCGGCCCCGTTTGCGACACGCCACCCCCCGCTCTGCGATTGGCTGGAGGGGTGTAAACACTGTCTTTCCATAGAAATGTCCCGCTGTTTACAAAACAAACACAAAATGGCGAAATACAGGCTGGGGGTTTAGGACGAAATTACCACAAAAGATGAACAAAAACACAATTGTGTAGACTGAGAGAAAGTTAAAGTGTGTACATCCTGTATTTAAAAAGTGCATTTTCCTGAGTGAAACCGGCAGACAGCCCCTTTAAAAGAAGACCACAATGGGAAAGTGGAGACCTGACTTCTGGAAAGCACTGTTTTTTTAACCTTAACATTTCGCACATTTAATCACAAAACAAACAAACAAACAAACAAACAAAACAAAACAAAACAAAAACACCTCCTAAAAAAAAAAAAAAAAAGTAATTGAGAATGGTCACACTGTTGTGCAACTCCTGCCGGGTAATGTTAGCCAGTCAAGTGTATCCTTGCCACATTATTACGACCTGGCCTTGAACTGCAACAGGAAAGAGGCTGAGGGTGGGCCTCTGCTCTGTATTATATGAAAAATCACATCGTGAAGTTGAGAAAGATGAAGCTTTTCTATATTATAATCCATCTTGCGGCCTGCATCCCAATGGCGTGTTGCCTTTGACATGCTAAAAGATGATTCTCTTACAATTGGACAGGCTGGAGGAAAAATTGAGAGGATGTCAAAAGAGGATGTCGTTTGATGCTGGTTGTTCAAGAGTGCCACCTAGTGTTGCCAAGATGAATTATTGGCTGAAGCACTGGCACAGGTTCATTAATAAATGTGCTCGGAGAGAGAGCAGAAACTCACATCCGACTCCATTTTGAGCCCCGGAATAATTGTAAAAATGTTGAGACTGTGATGGAAATGTACTTAATAAAATATTTTTGATTTTCTTGCCCCTCCCCACCCATACTATTTATTCCATTAGTTGAAATGTGCTGTGAAAGAACCTCCACTCTCCACATCCATCACTAATCATTATTGCATCTTAACGTAATTGCCCTCCTCCTGTTGCGCGTGCACACTTGGCGGGGCCCCCGAATGCCATCATTTCTACGCTGGGGCAAGAAAGTGAGTGAGCGAGAGCAGAGGGAGAGAGAGAGAGAGACAGAGAGATATGCATAGCCAGCTCCTTTCCGCCACCAATCAAATTACTTGACCCAGCCGCAATACATCACTGCCAGACTGTTTATTAAACAAAAAGCCATGATTAAATTATTAATGACAAAGATTAATTAAGACCCCGTGCAACACACACATATAGGAGTTGGGTATACGCACACATACACACAGTCAAAAACGGAACGAAAAAGACATTCATCTTTGGCAGCCATTTCAAACACGCGTGATTTGACGTCACGTTTAAGTTGATTTGACGTCCATGACAACAAGAGCCGCAACATGCCGAGGAGCTTGTCAGCTAACTCGAGGGTTTGTTTATTGAGGTGCTAATGCTTGTGTAATGGTGTACTTGGGGTAGCATCTGGTGCAGTGAGAGGCCAAGTGCTGGTGTATATTTGTATGCATGTGTGGGTGAGGTGAATTATTTCTTTAATACTCTCTATCAGTTTATATATTGCAATATATCCAGTATTGTGTTCTTGATTTATTTTCTAATTATGCATCTTCGCCCAACTGTATTTTCCATCTGTCCTTATCATCATTAGACCCACCACACGCTTAGCAACGTGGCCAAATGTGATTGAAGTTACAGGTGGCGACTCTCTAACTAATGCACATCAAACGATTGAGCACTGCACATCTATTGATGTGCAGAAAAACTGACCGCACCCTGTATACACCCTGTAATATTTTCTGTATCTTTTTCTTCTTTTATAATTCATATCTATGTCTCGCTGCCTGGATTTGTACTAGGAATAGACCAATATGTTCTTGTTTTGTTTTTTGTTGTTGTTTTTTTTGTTTTCAGGGCCGATACCGTTACTGATTATTAGTCGTCAAGGATGCCGATAATCGATATTTTTGAGCTGGTATTCATTTTCACTAAAAAGGAAAATCTTGGCATCAAAAAAAAAAAAAAAAAACATACAAACTTCAGCTCTTATTAAATTAAATAAATAAATAAATAAATAAATAAATAAATAAATAAATAATGACATAAATACATACATACATACATACATACATACATACATACATACATACATACATACATACATACATACATACATAAATAAATAAATACATGTTTATTGGACAACAATTAGGGTTTGTAAAATACTGGTCTTTAAAAAAAAAAATCTTATTCAATAGACATCTTCCTTTTAAAAATCTAACAAAAAGTTCAGGGATCTTCCAGCGCCAGTAATATGTCTTCAACAGTTAAATAAAAACTTATTAAACCTATTCTATCCTACATTAAATAAAGTTTTGTTTTAATTTAAAAATATCTGGAGTATTAAAATTTTAGTTCCCAGGGCCAGAAGCGTCAATGAAAATTTAAATAATCAGTATAATAATAAGTTCTCTGATTTTCCCCCCTTTTTTTAAAATGGATTTATCGGCCATATAATTCTTCAAAATGGCCGATGCCGATGTTCATCAAAATGCTAAATATCAGCCCAGCTAACTTGCACCCCAATTGCACGATTACTGTTCGTTTATCATCTCACCACCGAATCTCCAATCAATTTGAATGAGATAGTAATTGTACTTTTTGCAGAAAAACACGTTGTCGTCCAAAAAATGGTAAATGGGGTGAACCTATATAGCTCTTCATCAACAGCATATGTTATCCAAACTGCTTTACTCAGGCTCATATTCAACTTAGGGAAAGATTTTCATTTTTAGTTTAAACTCCTTAAAGTTCAACCTAACGCTCATTAGCCGGATAAACATTGTCATACATGCGCACGACAATATGCTATGATTCATTTGTCACTCAAATCCGCAAATTCTGATCGACCCAAACTGAGGACAAGACGCTATAGAAAGGGATGTTTGTATGAAAGATGGCTTCTCTGTATTCATAGAAGATATCTCAATGCACAATGCAAAGCCTCCGCCGTGGCCTCCGCAGTCTTATTGCACACCGCACTTGATGATCATCCAGATCTATGGCTTGTGATTGCTCCCGGGGTGAATCACTAGACACCCGTCATAAAAAAAACACACGCGCCATAAAAGAGCAGTAATGTGTGTGCGTATGTAAAAGAGAGCGCGCATATTTGCATTTTGTGCGTGAAGGTGGGTGTTTATGAGGAAAGGCGAGCTCAATGGGCCAAACAAACCGCTCAGCACGTTATAGCCGAGAGCACTAAATTACAGTGACAACAAAGGCCGTAAAGGCTCGTATGGCGCTGTAAACCACCAAAATAATTAGCACAGCTGCTTAATTGCCTGACCGAGCCTTATCCCGACGCTCGCATACTTTCTTTGACTCGCCGTTCTACACTTGTGCGTCGTGTTAGGGCCGCAAACAAACAAAGCGAGGCTGCCGCGCACATCCACGCCCTCCCCAAACAAGCCGTAAAGACGCGTGATGGATGGAAGGCGAGGTAGCGTTGCGATGACGCCGTTTGTTCCGCAACAAATTCATCAACGCCGCAATTGTTCTGCTGCACAACATCGCCGCAGTCTCTTTATTACTTGAGCATTCAGCATGTGTCGTTCCCAACATTGGGTGCGGATGCTTTGTAGTAATCCTGTCACTTGTGAAAGATGATCATTGACATTTCAGACCTGTACAAATCAATATAGATTCTGGGTGTGTCAACATTGTGATGTACTGTATGGATACACTAATGTAACTTTTTTTTGTTGGTGGGTGCTAATGTGATGAAAACCAAAGTAGACTAGTCAATGATGTCACTGGCATACCCAACCTTTTTTGTGCCACGGACCAGTTTAACATAAAGATATTTTTACAGATTGGCATAGAAACCAAAATAAACAGAGACAGTTGAGACAAAGTCAATTAATTGATGACGTCATTGATTATTTTTCAATAGAGTTGCCTACTGCAGGCCTGAGCCTTTTTTGTGCTACAGACCACTTTCATGTCAAGAAATGTTTTGATTAACATACAGAATACAGAAACAAAATATAATAAAAACAACAACTTACCATTTCGCTGTATGTTGTTGTTTTAATTGGTGGGACCAGTCTTGTGTTGTGTTCTATAGCATACTGTTGTAAGACGGGACATCATATCCAATCTAAAATAAAAAGTGGAAAAAAAAACATTTATCCGTTTCACCATTTCTACATCACTTGGGTTCTTGATTGTGTCTGAGTATAGACTTACATATTTTGCAACTTGATGCTTGTCATGACTAAGGTCATGTAAGGGTCATGCTTACTGTCGTGACTAGGGTCATGTAAGGGTTATGTTTACTGTCATGACAAGGGTCATGCAAGGGTCATGCTTACTGTTGTGACTAGGGACATGCAAGGGCTATGCTTACTATCGTGACTAGGGTCATGTAAGGGTTATGTTTACTGTCGTGACTAGGGTCATGTAAGGGTTATGTTTATTGTCATGACTAGGGTCATGCAAGGGTTATGCTTACTGTCGTGACTAGGGTCATGTAAGGGTTATGTTTACTGTCATGACTAGGGTCATGCAAGGGTTATGTTTGGGTCATGACCGTGAGGTCAAGTGTCTGTTTTGAACTGATGTAACCAGCATCTAGTTTCAACTGGTTAAACGCTATGTGATGTCAGAAGCTATGTGATGTCAGGAATCTTTAATCCCTTTATTTAGTCAACAGCCAATCAGATAATTCCATGTCAGTCCTGTTACCCACATGTCTAGCCACAGTCAATGAGATCGATTCGCTGTCTATATAAGCCTGTCTGAGAAGGGTGTGTTTTGTCGGATTATTACCTCTGTTCCTCTGTGCACCTCCACAGCCCAAGTTAGCTTAGCGTCTCATGATTCTCGATACGTTCTCGTTGTTTCTCGTCTAGTCAAGTTTGTTCTACGCCTCTCGATGTTGTGCGAATAAAGAGTTAAAATCTTATTTGTGTCTTCGTTTTTCGGATCCAACAATGCTTGTTTGGAACGTGTTGCAAGCATTAAAAAAAATATTTATATATCCTAATTTACAAAAAAAAATAACTACATAAAAAAATAAGTTAATCAGTTTAAAGATTAAATATTTTGTCTTTATAAACAAGAATAGGCTGAAAGGATTTGCAAATCATTACATTCTGTTTTTATTTATATTTTACACAAAACCTTTACTTCAGTGGAATTTTGGTTGTATAAACAGCTCTAAGTATGATGCCACAAGAATTTTAGAACTTTTTTTTGCATTTTTTGCCCGCCAAATTTTAAAGAGCATCTGTTGTGTTAATTTTTTTTTACATTTAATGTAAGGAAGACGTCTTCAAAATGTTTCATCCACTGCACACGCTCATCCTCTTTTTCTAATCAGTTAATTACTTGCATAATTCAAAATGGGGGAAAAATATGACCCCAACAGTTTGACATGAACAAATATTCTGAATGTCATACGCAAACACGTTCCCCCAGTGTATATGAAATGCTTTTCAACATTACCCGTCCTTAGCACGTCCAGTCGATGAACCTTGAAGGGTTATGTGTTGACAGGACGTACAACATGGCTTCCTTTGGTGCACAACCAGAACCTAGAACAACAGAGTCAAGCACATAGACAAACAACAGTAAGTATTTCCATATGTCTCCAAGTTGTCCTATATGTGTGTCCGTGTAGCTTGATACGAGTCCCAGACTCAGACAAGGCATCTGTCATAGAACATGGTTTGCATGGTTTTCTCATAAGGAAGCGAGAAGAGCGTAGGCGTCAGCCATATAAACAGTTCACACAGTATCATGTGACCTATAAATCAGCGCAACAGCAGTAGCTGAGTGAATATATTATGAGAAGTTTTTGACCATTCATAATGTGACAAAAGACATAATAAAGTGTTAAGTGCCTTAATTCAAAATGCTTTCAAGTGAGAAGGATTATTTTCCAAATATATTACAGTTTCCAAAATAGATTTTGTAATTGTGGTGAAACAGCTCGGCTGTTTAATGTCATACTTAACGTTCTAGATCAAACTATTTGTATATGAGCAACACAAAGTCAGATGTCTATAATATTTTCAATAATATATCACAAAGTTAAACGTTTGTCACCCATGAATGAGACAACAAGTTCAACAAATAACCTTCCCAAATATATGGCATTTGTACACGCATAATAGTTTGGTGCAGTAGAGAAGGATTTTATCATTTTTACAACATGATAAATGTTTCGTGGGAATATCCTTGCAAGGAGACCTATTCATCATTAAAATAATATCAGAAAAACTTTAGCCAGGAAGTTGCGAACAAAAACACAAGTAGCGGTGAGAACGTCTTTATCCTTGGCGGAGATGATAAAGAGGTTACTCGGACTATAAAAATCGGTGTATGTTGAGGTACACTTTGCTTGTTAGTCCTCTCGGCGCCATCATTTACAAGTGTCAGCTTAGCTTGCAAATCGTGTGGGTGTGTGTGTAATAACACCAAGTCAGTAAGTAAACACCCTGTGACACTATATGAGGAAAATTGAGTAAAAAAGCATTTTAACACTGTAAATGTGTTAAAACATTTAATAATAGTTGCCATCGCCGTTTGTTTTCCTTCAGAGAACCCCGACCAGTTGTCAGCGTTTTGGAGTATATTTTCATTATTGTTTTTTTATGAGTGTGGTTGTGTGCATTTGTCAAAGCATCAAAGAAGAGGAGAGACGGGTTTAACTCTGCTTTGTTTTTTCTCTCTTTGGTCCATGGGCCAAACCAGAATTTGGTATCACTCAGGGTGGCAAAATCTAGTAACAATACTTCAGAAGGTACATATTGTCCATAGATATTTTTTTTTGGTATGATAACCCATCCCAAGTAGTAGCTTTATCACTGATATCAGCACATGACTCCACCATTCAAGAAATTGGATTCTTGGCGCTGGTGCATATCCTATTTAAAGCTTATTTTCAGATGTTTACCTATCTTTTAAGACATGTATGTTTGGTAGCATTTTAAAGAGTGAATTCATAGCTTTCATCTGAACCCATTATTTCAGCAGAGGCATTAAGAGAAATGTCATCCTGGACTGGCCTATTAAAAAAAAATTCAACAGTAGAGACATTACATCTGCTTCAAAATGTTGACGAAGCAGAGCAAAGAGGAGACCACAGGCCAGAGAGTTGTTGGTTGGTTATTGAACATATAAACACATTACACAATATAAATTGAAGTTAAAATGACAAATTGAATAAAGAAAATAATTCACTAATAATGTTACAATTTACATGTTCAAAAGGAGTAGGAAGAAGCACAATAACTTATCTAGTCCTACTCCCTATTAATAATATAATGTTAATGTACCAATAAATTATTCTTATCCAATAACGTATCATTAAAATAAAATAATAAATAAAATGGAAAATAAACCAGTTATGAACAGTTAGCTGGAAGGTTCCATCTGAAGATCCAACACCTCAACCTTACCGTCTGACTGGTAGGGGGGAGGTGGGGTACTGCGGACACCAGTAATCCTGGGAGAGGGGCTACAATACATAATTTTCATTTATATATATATAAAAAAAAAAAATGTAATAAACAAAAAAGCTTTAGTAGCCACTCAAACTGCTTGCAATCCATTTCCGTGTAATTTTAAGCAATGAATCACTTGTTCTTCTTCTTCCAAATTACAGTTGTTGAACAATAGTGTGGCGCCCCCAAATGGCGGAAGGTGGAATTACATCCCATAAATAATGAACTACTGAGCTATTATTACTATTTACAGTTTTTGAACAATAGTGTGGCGCCTCCAAATGGCGGTAAGTGGAATTACATCCCATAAATAATAGGCTACTGAATTATTACTGGACAAAAATGTACAAAAAAGCGCATTCACGCGCACATACACCTTGCTGTTGAATATAAAATATTAACAAACTATAAATCCACTGACCGATCAAGTGGGATTATGACACACAGGAGTCAAAGGCGTGGCCTATTAGGACTATCATTCAATAATTTGCATTTGAATGTGTGACACGCGCACAGTGCTAAAAGTTGTTCTCGTGAGTCGTGTCAGCCGGTTTTCAGCCAGTCAGCACTAACGTGGGCACTCGAGCATAATGAATAATGAAAGAGCATCAATAACAGCCATGGGTGACATAGCTTTTAATAATAGCCGCCATCAGCGGAGGAGCAATGGGAAAGGAAAAGGGGGGCTCAAGGATGGATGGTGACTGAGGGAGTAAGGAAGGCATAGTTAGAAAGAAGATGGTGACAATGCTAACCAGTGACTAACCACTATTGGAAAGGAACCGGAAGGTGTGACAAGTGATTTTTTTTATTTTTTATTTTTTTACTTTTACCCTTGTAGCAAGTGAACCAAATTGTCTCACGTTGCCTTTTTTGTTCAAATAAATCTTATTTACTCATGAGCAAGACGTTGTTGTTTGTTTGTGATCCAGATGATTTGTGAGCACAATATAAAAAAATATCACCTTTCAGGGTTAGGGGAGCCTCTGTTTACCATCCCTCTTTAAACAAAGAGTTACGGCACGGTGCCAAGACTCCAAGGGCCAACAAATAATTCCTCTAATTTGTCACAGACACACAAAACGTTTTTTGTTGTTTATTTTGTCGTTGTAGTTTGTTTTTGTGCGTTTTAGAGCAGGGGTCAGCAACCCAACAGCTCCGGAGATTTTCATCCTTCTGCTGTGGCTCTGCACGACGATGGAAATTAATGACTAATTAATTTCTGCCATTTTTTTTTATTTTTTTTTTTTTAGGTCCTTCTGGATTTGAAGATGACACCTGATCTTAGTGCTGACAGAATCATAGGTCAATTTTTGCAGAGTTGTTTTTATCAATTGATCCTAGTAATCCAAAACAATTTCTGTTTTTACATACCCGATAAAAATGTTCAAAGTGGTCCCTTAACATAATGTTATGACGACTCAGAAAAAAAATACAGCTAAAATCTACAATCTAGTCTACCAATCTACTACTTTTGACTCAATTTGACCAATCAAAGAATCTGGCAATAAATGCATAAATACTTCATTGAACACAATAATAATATTTTAATATGTAGCCACCAGTTTTGTTTTGTTTTTTTAGATCTACAAAGGTCATGTGTTTACACGAACGCGAATTAAAACATGCATACACACGAAACTAGAAATAAACTGAATCATCACATAAATTCCAGTCATTTCTCAGATGATTCACAGTATTTCTTTGGTGACAGACGTCAGAGATCACAATCATGTTTCCACAGACAAACTTGTGGCACAATGCAAATTGTATTTATTGACAAAAGGGACCAGTTTACAGTTAGCCTGGCCATTCGACAGAACATGTCGGTTAAAAAAAAAAAAAAAATGGCTGTTTTTTTTTTTTTTTTTTTTTTTTAAATCAAAGCAAATGTGTTTTCTATATTTAAATATAAAGTATATGGAATTAATATAAAAAGTGAACATATTGTAATATAGAAAATGTATTTTGTGTATAAATATAAAATATGCAAATAATATAAAACATGTAAACAAATTGTATATAAAATAAGAAAAAAATATATTGTTGGATGTACCATTATTATTATTATTATTATTATTATTATTTCAGGACAATGCATTATACTGACAGCTCTACCTACTTTCATACAAGTAATTAACTATTAGCAACAGCTCTAATTGTGATGAAGTATAATTCAACTACAACCAAAATAAATTGTTCAAATGAAATTTCTCTGAAATCAAAGTTGACCATTATTATATATGCAATATTTGATATAATTTTATTTGTGCGGTCAACATGTTGTGGAGCTATTCTATAGCATGTCAAGTCAAAAGCAAAGTCCCAAGTTTAATTCTTTTATATATATATATATATATATATATACACACACACACACACACAAAAGAAAAAAGAATTCCTAAAAAGTGATTGTTTAATTTTAATGCTTTCATTATTTTACTTGCTGAAGGGCTGCTAAAGCATGCAGTCCATTTGAACTATTCAGTTAGATTATTTATTGTTTTAACTTGATATTTTTAATCCTCTTGAGGAAACCAAGCACAAAAAAAATCCAAACCACAGAGAGGCAGATTTACACATGACACAAAAAATATAAAATAGTCTCATTTCTATATACGTATTCAGTGTAGGTCTAAGAAAATATTAATTCCACGTAACACCTGTTGCACACTTGATATATCATCAGCAGCAAAATGGGCAGTCAGAGAATTGAACAAAACAAACATAAACATGATATAATTTGCAGCTTTGAGCAAATGCGATTGCTGCAGCAACACATCCTGTTCCATATGTCCACATCCTGTCCCATGAATAAGAATAATAACAATAACAAAACGGTCAAACATAATGAAGCATCAAAGAAGCGTGCTGAAATACCTCCAGAAAATAGCAGCTTTGCAAAAAATCCAAAAGGGGCTCCCCTCGCCAAGGATCCAATTGCCTCATGTCTTCTCACAAAGTCACACTTTAACTCATCAGGGAGAATTCAAGTTATAAAAACATACAATTAACTCATATAGAAATACTTTGAAGAATGACATCTCTTAGGTTGCATTTACGCTAAATGATGACGTCGCCCAGTTCAGATATGTGTCATGATCGTGGAGGTAGATCAGAACACATGGACGATCAACCACTAGAGGAGATTAAGTCAAATTTCAGGATGATAAAAAATGTTCTTCCTCTTATTTTTCTTTAGTATAAAGCATGCTGATATCTGATGTGTGGATATATGATGACATCAAAACATACACCGTTAAATAAGATTTAAATATGCTACATAAGAGGTCCTTAGACATTTGAATAAGCAAATTCATTCCCGATGACGGCCAGTGGAGTAATGTCAAGGTTAATTGTGGGAATGCTAAAGCATTCCCACGTATGTTATGGTGATTTTTATTCTCCACACATCTTTGCCGCGTAATAACTCCCACATAATACTTCCCATTTACACTGTTCAAATTTCTAGTTTCAAAAATTGACGCCTCCTGGGGTTATCATTTATAATTTATCTCTCATTTTACTTCATAAGAATTCCACATGCATCCAAATCTTAGCATTCAGCTTTCAGCATTCCCACGCAATTTCTCCAAGAAATTGCACTTAGTCTAGTTATATTAAAAGGTTTGGAACGTTCAATATGTGTTATTATATGTATTTGTTATCAGTTGTTTGAATGCATTTTGGACATATGTGCGTGTAAAGTTGTTTCAGGTTATGTCGAATGAATCAGATAGACCATATTTTTCTCATTCTAAGTTATATATATATTTTTTATTTATACTCAATAGTGATTAAAAATCCTAGTATGGCTCACTTAAAGAATGAGATCTGTCTCTTTGAAAAATCGTTAAGGTTTATGAATCAGAAAAATGCCCTTTCTTTTGAAGATTTTTTGAATGACTTTGACTCGATTTAAAAGATTTATGGGATCCTTTAATTTTGACAATTTGTAACACTGCCCCTTGTTCTTTATTTGTTCAAATTATGTGTTGTTGTTTTTTTAAGTGTATGTTTCTTGAAGTGTGCTGTAATCGACTTGTGTGTAACATTTTGTGGTGATTAATTTGTTTGTATTGTATTTGATGTTGGTAATGTCGAATTAAAAAAAAAAAAAAAAAAAAAAAAAAAAAAAAAAAAAACTTCTTTCTTCCTTCTTTTTGTTTTTCTTCTGTTCTTTTTCTTCTCTTCTTTCTCTCCTGTTTTTCTTTCTCTTCTTCTCCTGTTTTTCTTCTTCTTCTTCTTCTTCTTCTTCTATTTTTCTTCTTCTTCTTCTTCTTGTCAAATACTTTCAAGTTTAGGGAAGCAATTTTAAACTAAAAAGAAAACCTTTTCAGTACTCACAGTATGAATCCAAACAACTTGTTTGCTGCCGTCAACACGATTTAAGGACCAGAGATTTTGGGTGCCAGTCCGAGCTCTATTTTTCTACTGTAGGGCATAAAGACCTACAGTATAAATCCTGCCAAAACGAAGCCAAAAACAGCAATTTTAATAGATTTAACAATCTGGCAAAATCTGTTATTTCCTGTCTCGCACAGTTGAAGACCGCATTGTCTAACAAGCATCACAAGAATTTGATGACGTATGGAACAAATGTCAAGTTGGTGGCGGTGTTAGCACTGGTAGCACCAAAGACCACCTCCTCTTTCTTACCAGCAGTCTCCTTTCTGGCTGACTTGAAGACGGTTTCCATTTGGAGATTTTGACAGATCGCAGTTTCACTACCTTTGTTCTATTTGACCTGGTAGAAACTGGACATTGTGACATAATCCTCCTCCTTTTGATGCGGTCCTAACATATGAGGCACGGAGTCTCCCGGACTGGCTTCAGCGGGTGGCACAAGCGGCGAACTGGCGCTCTGAAGGCTGTCGTCTCCGTCGGAGCAGCTGCTGTTGTGCGAGATGGAAAGCTCCAGTTCTTGAGTGCTGGTGCTGCAATCGGAGTTTTGCGTGGAACTGGGAGAATTGGCCAGTGTGGGATTATTGGCTGCGCAATGGATCACCAGGACTCTTTCTTGCTCAGCTGTTTCTGGGTAGATTTTAAGCGTACTGAACTCCTCTGGTTTTATGTGGAGTAGAAGGGCAACCTGAAAACAAAGAATGACAAGAAATTGGATTCAGGTTGTATGTCAAACAAGTCTTTTGTTCCAGAAACGTTGTAACAATCCGTAGTATGGCACCACGCCACATGCTGGCGCCGCTTTGTTTCGTCGTGCTGATGGCTGATTTTTTTCGGTTTGCCTTTCAGAGTATATTTGCCATGCACCTGAGCGGTCATGTACAGAAGTGTACGCTTTATCATGATAGAGCGGGGCTGGATTCAGATGGCCTCGAGGAAAACACGTGATGGAGAAACCTTGACTAATGCTGCATTCGAGGATGGTCAGAAGTCGGAAATTCCATTCGAAGTCAGGAAAAAAAGTACGCCAACTTCACCGACGGACTATACAATGTGACGTCACTCTACAATGGAACCGTTTCGAAACACAGACCGTAAATGGTAAAATAATTGATTTGAGTATGAAACTAGATAGCTTTCTTCATTCATAAATATTCGACATAACTTCACGTAACACAACATACGTGACAGTATGCCGCTAACTCCCTGCATGCAATTATACCGTGAACGACTTGAACTGTATGGGATGCTTATGAAATAAGATAAAAACAATAAATGAAGCAAAATTACTAGAAGGCAAGTTTGCTGGAGGTCAACATCAGTTTTGAGGACCAAAATAAAAACTATTTATCACTATCCGCCATTTTGGTTGTTTACTTTCGCCTCGAACACTTTCAGCTGGGAAACACCAACTCGTATATATCCGACTTCCAACCATCCTCGAATGCGGCATAAGAACCTTGAGCTGGTCGGATGCAGAAAAACCTTGACGTACGAACAAAAGTCTCACTCGGTAACTCCAGGTAGGATTGCTCAATTCTATATGACAAAATAAAGGCCCATATGACAAAATAAACATGAGAATTAGTTATAATGGTTTCCAGCTCCCTTCAACCATACAACAGACACGCTCTCCTTGACATCTTAAAGTCCGTTTTCTTTTAGTAATTTAGATAGAGGTTGTAAAAGTCTGTGTCATCTCCTGGCCAGTAATCTTTTTTGGGAGCAGGGAAGATCAAACGACCAAAAACAATAGTCAAAGTTACAGCTTAACAACAGACAGACTCCCAATGACCAAAAATGCCTCAGCCAAATGTACATATTCATTATACTACACGAAGAAGCATGTTTTTGGAATGTGAAAACCCACAAGGAAAGGTCTGGACCTGAAAACTGTGACTGTGAAGATGCAATAACATCCCAGAAACAGCCATATTGAAAGCTGATTAGTTTGAAACAAGAAGGCATGAAGCCAGGAGAGACCTGAGAGAACAAGTAGAACTCACCTTATTGGGTTTGCAGTTGTGCACCAGCGTGGGTTTAGGATGCGGAATGCTGGGCCACATGCAAGAAAATATCCTGTGGGGAAAATTGCATTTGTTTATTTGTGGGAATATTAATACGAGCAGATCCATTTCAAAATTTAGAGATTCCTACTTTTTTTTACAGAAGAACCCCAAGATGGAAATCAGCGCTACCAACGACAGGAGACACACAATCAGCTTCCTTGTCACTTTCTCTCTCTCGTGTCTTTGTCTCTGTTCTGAGGATTAATGGATGGCAAGTTAATGTCATATGGAAATTGAAATGTCTTACTGAAAAGCAAAAAAAAAAAAAAGTAGTAGGAGCGTTTCTCACCATCAGGGATGGAGAAAGGCAACGCGTTGCTCCATTCGCTCCAGCTCCCCTTCAGAGAAATGTGTATCGCTCGCACTTTGACGTGATATCTCGCGTTTTTACGGAGATGCTCCATGTCGATGGCCATCCGATCTGACGCAGACACGTTTTGAATCTGCAAAGATTGCGACGTGGATTATGGTTGACGCATACCCAACACGGGAAACTTAAGCCGCTATTACCATTTTCTGGCCGGAGATCCAAATATGCAGCTGAAAAAGCTGTTTTTCAACTCTCAGGTAGTCGTCGTGGTGGTAAGGAGTACGAATGTAGAACACAGCCTGATTTGACTCCTGCATCACGGTTACATTCCACACCGCCGGACTTCGAGGTTTAACTGCAAGGACAACGTACACAAAAGCAAGTCAGGTTCTGACCTAGTTTAGAAGTAGCGATGAAGGGATGAGTTGCTTTGAGAAGTACAGAGGATCTGACCCAACGTTCTCGATTTTTTTCAAACAAAATGACATAAATTTTTTACCCAAAGTTGAGAAAAATTGACCCAAATAGATGATCTGACCCAGCTTTGTGGGTGGTTTTATACACATTGAACCCATTTTTTGACCCAAAAGTTGAGCCAAATTAACTCCAAGTAGAGGATCTGACCCAACTTTCTGGGTTGCTTTATACAAAATGACCCAATATTTGACCCAAAGTTGGGTCAAATTTACCCAAGTAAACCCAAGATGATCTGATCCAATTTTCATTTTTTTTTTTTTTTATTCAAAAGTATTTATTTATTGATTGATTGATTTCAATCACTTTTTATTTCGGTCTGGGTTATTACTTAACAGTCCTTCCTCTGGCGAACCCAGTTTCATTGTTGTTCGTTTGTTTTTGTTTTTTTATTTAAAGGCTGTTTTCAAATTAACCCTATAAAGCCAAACGTAACATAAATAAAAGACATTTTGAGCGCTCTATTTCATGAGTATAATATTTTTTTTCCCATTAAAACCCTGACGTATATGATATGACACATGCATTGGACGGATATTCCAGTAGAGGGCAGTATCACCCAGTTGATGGCTTTTCCAGCGACCTTGCAAGATGGTCCCAATTGAGAAAAGAGAGACTTATTAATAGTGGGTAATGTTCTGTTTTTTGGAAATACTAATATGTTTGCTATGTCTGTTCGTTATTATATTTTTGACAGTTATAAATGTACGAATTTTAAGTATTGTGACCGGATGTATCAAATATGACACCAATCAAAAGTCATTATGTGGAAGCTGATTTTCCAAAAAAAAAAAAAAATTGTTTGTTCAAAAGGGTCAATAAATACCGGTACTCTATTTCCAAAAAATATTTCATGGTTCAGGCTTTATAGGGTTAATTAAAAAGAAACATGTATGAACATTTTCAAACCTAAAAGATACTTTACAAGTCCTTGTGATCTTATGAATTGTTACCGATTGTCCTCAGTTGGACTGTTTTGGTGGCGATGTCGCCCCCCTTCAGACGGATGGTTAGGTTGAGCCAGGTCAGGGGTTGCAGTTCGGCAGAGGTGACCGAATCTCCTGACCTTGGCAGGCATTTTAATTTCTTCTCTTGTGGGATGGTGAAACTAGAAGTACCGGTAAAAAACAAAACAAAACAAAAAAACAAAACAAAAGTACATGATCATTCATAATTGTATATGAACAAACATACTGTACAATAAGTGTGCATCATGTTGATTGACAG
This sequence comes from Festucalex cinctus, assembly GCF_051991245.1. NCBI lineage: Eukaryota > Metazoa > Chordata > Actinopteri > Syngnathiformes > Syngnathidae > Festucalex > Festucalex cinctus. The sequence goes on along the minus strand of NC_135421.1, from coordinate 20,649,306 downwards.
ATGCGAAACCATCAACGCAAACTCTCAGGTGTGACATTTACCACACGGTCATCGACTCCACGCCGTCATCCTCATCTTCGTCGTCTTCGCTGCTGCTGTCAGTTAGTTTGCAGGTTAAACTGCTTTCTACTTTGGCGATGTGAGAAGTGCAGATGATTCTGGACTCTGGAACAAGAGCAGAAAGGAGACTGAGAAGCTCGGAGGTTTGTCCCGGTACCTACGGATTACCATGCAGACATTTTCCCAAGGACCAAGCAGATATTAACCCCTTATCATACGAGCAATTTTGCCGAAAATGCTTTAAAAAAAGTTGCATTCAAAGTAAGTTTGAAGCTGTTCCTGAACCATTTAGAGTATCGGCATAGTTTATATATTTTTTTTAAGAATGCCCACCAGAGACCATCCGAATTTTAAGGGGTTAAACTTAACTATCATGATAAAAAAAAATGTTGCAATATTACAACAGATTAATGTTTTAGAGGGGAAAAAAAGTTGCAATGCTATGAGAACAGTCGTATTTTTTTTCCCAAAAAATAAAATTGGGAGAAAATAAATGAATCCTGTGAGAATAATATTGCATTTCTCCAAAATAAAGTTGTAATATGATTTTCAATTCAAAGTTGTGCAAGTAATTTTCAAAAATACAACATTCTTGTTTTAAATATTACATCTATTATGGAAAAGAGCTGTATGTGCAGGGCTCAAGGATATTAGTTTTTATTTTAATTTTTTACTAGAAGCACAGTGACAAATAGAAAATTTAGGGATTGACACGAATCACAAATCAAAATTTTCGCTGAGCAGAACTTTGTCAGCAGCAAAAAAAAATAGATTAAACATGTTTTTAATGAAGCAAATATATTTGTCACACGTGCAAAAAGATTCAAATTTGAGTTGCACTGTCTAAAATTTTAGAGGCAAAATGCCACCATTGCGTATTCAATACAGTGCTCGGTCGCTGCAAAGCAGTTCACTTTTCGTGGTCTCGCTGTTTCGCAGATTTTTTTTAGTACAATTTTGCATGCATTTTTTTTTTTTATCTATTTTTAAAAAATTATGAAGGTTTGAACATTGAGAATGTTTAAACAAAAGAGAAATGTGAGAAAATGTAAATGCCTTGATGAGAAAAGTGTACCGTGTGACGAGGGGTTTTCGAGCCTTAAAATATTTACATTAAATGTAAAACATAAAGCTAACTACTTCGCGGATATCATTTATTGCGGGTATTTTTTTGGAACCTAACCACAGCGGAAAATGAGAGAACACAAGCTTTTGATTGAAAAAAATACTTTTCCTGTAATAATGCAACTGTTGGTCAAAAGAAAATTACTTCATTCTTACAGGGATGTCAGATTTATGCAATATTTTTCAATTATCAGAGCTTTTAATTCGTCTAGAGATAAGACAAAGAGTTATTGGCATACCGTCCACTTTATGGAATGTTCATACAGAACAAATTGTGCAAGGGTATCAAGTCCTAACATAAATACTGATGATTATGAATGATTAAAACGGAACAAATCATCATACTATTATAATCAACCACCAATACAGTAAGCTACATTTGCAAAAACAAAACATCAGTAACATTTTGATAATTTTTCAAACCAAGTCATCTTCATCTGTTTCACGCAGTCGGACAGTGTGAGTGATAAAGTGCAAAAAGTGTCTTGTTGTATTGATCCAAACCATTGTTGGTCTCACCCAGGTCAGCGTCTCCTTGTCCACTGTGAGCCAGACAAGCCGCTGGCAGCAGCAACAGCATCGGCAGCATTGGCAACAGCAGCGGCGGCTCGGCCGTCCGGCAGCCAAACGGCATCTCGTCTGCCCGTCTTTCTTCTTGTTTTCAGATGACTTGACTGCAGCTGACAGCTCTTCTCGTCAGAGAGGAAGAGGACAAGAGGGAGGAGGGCTTCAAGACTGCAGACAGGATGTTCAGAACATAAGATGGCAAGTTTGGCGGCACCGTCTTTTTTAGTTGTAAATTGTGATGCCGCTGTGCCTTGACTTGCGAGCTGAATTTGTTCCGTGATCATGCTCGTGACTCACAACACTTGGATTTCAAGTCCTCTTTAAGCAGTGTTGTATGAATGGCAAACGTTGGATAGCCGACGCAGGTTTATTATAAAGACTGCTATCTAAAACGGAACGCATAATTGTTCTGCCTGACACAATGCTTGTCATGTTGCTGGGCTCTCAGTGTGTTTTCCTTGTCTCACAGTGCCTGATTAATGAGAGGGGCGTGTCCCCTGCACCACACCTGCAGTGCATCACCTATTAGGCCTTCATAAGGACTGGGACTCCTAGCAGCCACTGTCGGGTCGCTGCTCCGTCTGCTCAGTCTGCTCACAGCCATCGTCTAGTGTTTCTACTGTTTTTCGCCTTCGCTAATTATTATAGTCCAAGATTCTTGATTTTCATCTACGTAAGTTTTGCTACGTCTTTTTTTTGTTCCCACTTTTATGTGGTGCGTTTCATAGCTATAGTAAGTTGTTGCTTTCTTGTGTTTGCGGTTTGTAGCCTTCGGGTCTCTTTGTGTTAATTTCCCTCCTTGCAATTTGCAAGCACTTTTTGTTAACATTTTTCCTGGCTGTGTCCAGCGCTTTATGTTCATATTCACGTGTTTTGGTGAATAAAACCTCTCGCTTACTCCTCTGTGTTCTGTGATTCTGGGATCCACTCTCCGGTTGCACCGGAACCTTAACAATACGTCACTGGTATAAATAGATGAGCAAAGGTGTATTTGTAGAAAATTAGTAATTTTCTGACAAATTTCCGATAACACCCTCTGATCTCTCCTAGCTATATAGCTATAACAGGTGGATTCTTTGTGAGTGACATAGGAGTCAGCGAATGAGAGTTTAAAGTTAGCCTGGTTGTTAACTGGCTAACGTATTGTTGAGTTCTTGGGTGTCAATTGTGGCCATAGCAGCTTGTGTATGAACGCCCTTACGCCGTTTTCTCAATAAAGCATGCTAGACGAAATGAAATTAGCTAACATCGATACCTTGAGTTAGCCATTGTAGACATGCTGTTACGCTAAGTCACTTAGCTCGTCTTTGCACTTGACATCTTTTCAAGTGTTAAATGATCCCAAACTTTGAACATTATCTGTCCTATATGAATTAACCATTGTAGACATGCTGTTACGCTAAGTCACTTAGCTCTTCTTTGCACTTTAACGTCTTTTCAAGTGTGAAACGATCCCAAACTTTGGACATTATCTGTCCTTTATGAACTATCCTGACTCACCGCCATCTTGCCAACTTATTTCTACACAGTGGCGGCACAAGACTACAGTTTACCTTAGTCCATGAGGGAAAATTAGCAGTGAAGCTTCGAGGCAGAGATTTTACTTTTTTGTTTGTAATCAGACGATTCGATTCTTGATTTCAGCCCTACTCATTGCTGTTCAGTTCTGAAAGAACTGTAACTTGTAGTTACGGTATGCGCTGCTTTGTCATATGATTTTGCAGTACATCATATTACCATTTCAATCAGTTTGCTGGCAAGCTCCATTTTTTTTTGTGCAAGAACAGTGTCATGGATGCAAACCTCAAAAGCATTGTCGGTACATATGGACCAGCTCTTCCGTTGTCATCTTCTACCTGTAAAGCTATCAACTCATGAGGATATGCAGAAAAGGTGATAGCCTCATCCTCAGCTCTGGTTACCTCGGTTTCCTGGACCTGATGCTTCACGTAGTTTCAATCAGCAGCGAAAGTATAAGAGTGATGTGCTGTGAAATGATTGTGCAACGCCCGTAGCTTGTTTACTTCAGTTATGATCATGTTTGAGTGCAGAAACTGCCGCAGATTGTGTTAATCGATAGATTAGTTGTAGAATTTTACATCAGCTACCTGGTGGTTGTGGAAGGATCTTAAAATCAAAAGAAATGACGAGATGACCCTGCTTTCAAAAGTGATCCAAATTTGAGAGAGTGAAAATACAGTAAAATGAATTTTGCATGTTTTGTGAAACCCCCCCAAAAAAAGACATCTAAAGGAATACAGTTAACTGCGAAGTAAACAGACTCCAGCATCTCGCCCCCGCCAAACCACACGCCTGAGGTTTGTATCTCGGCACAGCATCGCAAAACATCTTCAGCTGTGGTTTTAGTGTTTAGTTGCCTCCCACCTCTGCATTGATAGGAATCTGATGAGCCACCTGTTTACGCTGCTTACCGCATTTCATGGTGGCCTCAACGTGCTGAGACAGACGAATCGCAGGCGTATACGGAGAGTCGAGGAATCTGGGAGCAGGGAAAAATCCAGCATCTTGATATACAATATTTCTGTCACGGGTCGTATGTAGGAGTAGGTCACTGTTTGTGCACTACCGGGCTTGGGACTGGCAGGAATCGGAGCTGCATGCTCCGTCTGCGTGAATGGCATTTGCTTGAAACTTGAAGGTTAAGACCTGAGCCTTACTTATAACTTGCACATATAGAATGTGACTTACTCCCACCTCAGTTATTGAATGGTAGTAAAACATGAGCACAATCACGCAGCCAACACTCGAGCGACTTCCAAACCTGGGGTAGCTGGACCAAAATTTTAACTGAACTGGTTTAAATGCTCAAATAAACACCACACACAGACGTGTCTTGAAAATATGCTATCGTGACATTAAAGGTGTATTCAAGGATCTTTTGTCTCTCCGTCTTCCGGGTGGATCATCTTAACAATTGGTTCTCGATCCCGTCAATCAATCTGCCGTAACGACCTTGTGCGTTCTCGCTCTTAGCTGAGCATGCACATCCGGCCCCGCCCCCCCCGCGGATGAGCAGGGGAGCTGATAGGATGTCTGCCACGCGCATTTTTTAAAAAGTGACAAACGGATGTTTGGCTTCTACTTTTTGAGAAGATCCTTAAATACACCTTTAACTCATTTGCTCCCCAAAACGTATAAATGGGTTTTAGTTAGGGATCGATGGGGACGGGTCTCGAATAAGCCATCGGCTTCTACCCGTCAGCCCTTCTTTCGGATGTCAATGTTGCAAATTATGTGATCGATGTAATGTGTCTGAAAGGAAAGAATGAATAAACCAAACCAAATATGTTCTATTTTAAATGTATTAAGTGTCCCAAAGACGTATTTATATGCTTATTTTTTGTTTTTGTATGCTCGAGCATACAGAAGGGTTTGATGCAGCTCCTCAACGGCAGAGAACAGGTGAAAGAAATGGTAGTAATGACAAAAACGGCCAGCAGGTGGCAGCAAAGTATAATAGATTAACCAGGGCCATGATGAAAACAAGCTGTTTCCCCACAATTCTAAGCAGATTTGTGAATAGTGATGAAACGTAGCTATATTCTAATGCTAATTACTGCAAAACGGAAACAGAAATATACTTTGTTTTTTCCTGATGAAAGAAGAGACTGTAATCTTTCTTTTGGTAGGTTCCATGTTTTCATAGCAGTAGAACACAATTTTCTGTGAGCCTTGCAAAATCAATCAAAATCCAGTAAAACAGCCGGGAGCGAAGAGGGTTGCTTCAGTGAGAATGGCTGCGAGTGAATGAGTTAATGAACCACAGATAATAAGAGAAGCATCTTAAATGGGCTAACCGGACCATTGCTCAGTGGTTTGAAGCTGTTCAAGTGAAAGTCAGCTTTGCATTCAATCAATCAAGGTCGCAGAATTCAAGCTGCTTGAAGTCCTGCGTGAGATGTAACAGGCACTCTCTTTCACTTCTAGCGTTAGCCGAGTAGACTTTAAATGTAGCAGCAAGTAGATGTGGAGCTGCATCCTGTTCAGGATAGCGTTCAGCGCTTACATTCGGAGTCTATTTCAGTCAGCTTATCATGTTGACGTCTGTACCGTAAAACCGCAACGTTAACTCGCTCAGTGATGCGTTTTAGAGAAGCCACACCAAACTGAGCCAGTCTTTGAAGTTGCCGCTCAGACATCCGCATGGACGTCGCGTTGGTGCGTGGCGCTGTGTGTGAAAACTACTTCCTGCACCCCCACCACCCCACTTGTTTCTTCTTGTCTGTCTCAGTCGAACTCAGTTCTCCTCAAACGTGTGAGCAGCTTCAGCGCTCTCGTCACCCACATCCTCTTGCTTAATTTGTCTTTCATTTAAACTCACCACTTGCTGACGTACACATTGCTGCCTGATGATTTTACACTATAGTAATGTTGCTCTGCTATTAAAAGTTTTTTATTTTAAGTTACAAGCAACATTTTTGTTAAGAGCGCTGAACGGGAGGCAGCAAACTTCACAACAAGCTTCAAACTATTTGCTGCTGTTCGTTTCAACATAAAACACAGAGAAGTGTATTTAACCAACTGACATACTGTAACTTACAAAAATTAAATTGCTTAATGCTAAGACACAATGCAAAACTCCATACATTCTAACCAAGGTTATTATAGTTAACGAACACTAGCGAAAAACTAAAATTCAAAAAACAATTTCGTTAACAAAATAAAATAAAAACGAAAACGTTTTTTAAAAAACGAAAACTAACTGAAACTACATTTTATGTTGACAAAACTAGCTAAAACTATAGCAAAAATGTTACTCTTTGCTAATTAATACATGAGCTTTTGGGGATGATTTTAAAATCATATTTATTACATTATTAATTAACCGGAATAAAGCCGTTTGAAAGTATGTCACACTGAAGTGATGTTTTCATTTTACCATGGTGTTGATTAAATATTGTGCACAAGTGATACACCTTAAAAAATAAAGAAAAAACGAAAACTAATACTGAATAACTAAAACTAAACTAAATCTAAGCATTAAAAAACAAACTAATAAAAACTAACAGAACCACCTTAAAAACTAATTAAAACTAAATTTAAATAACAAAACTCAAAATGAAATAAGATGATTTGATAAGATGATTTGTGATATGCGTGTTTTTTCAGTGAAAACAAATTAAGAATTAAATAGCTAAAGCACACTTAATATCCACTTGCAACTATAGTTGAAATTACTCGTTTTTTGAGGGTCGGATCAGTATCATGCAAATCCAGAGTACGGCTTATTGTCATTAAGGGGCGACTCGATATGAGTGTTATACTCACTGTTGCCAAATTAGCAACGTTGCCTATCTTGAATATTAAAAATAAATAAATAAATAAAAATAGAAACAAATCTGATGACATTTTGTGACGTTATTGGAGACTTATGCAGATAGCAGGATATAGTCACTTGTTTGCATCCAGGCTGCCAAAAAAAACAAAAAAACATCACAGGCTACTTTAAGATGAAACATTTGCATTTAAAATATGCCAACACCCTTGTCTAACTAACGTTAATCTGTTCTAACACCGCAGCTCTGCTTACCTTTTGGTAGCTTGAAATTGGAAACACTTTGGCAAGCTGAGGTGCAAAGTCGTCGAGGAAGCAGTTATTAAATTTGAGAGTTACTGTACTTGCTTGTTTAATTTCATACCGGACCCTCCAAGGTCCAACCATTTGTATGCAATCGCTTAAAAAGTAATTTTCTCACATGATATGCCCTATTAAATAAATGATATACTTTTAGATGAGGGTTTTCTTATTGTGGTAGTTACAGTTTCCTAAACAGGGAACATGATAAGCAACATTTCCTTTTTTAGCTACTTGCACCAACACCATTCGATCTAAATCAAAACCGCAGGTGTGAATGGGTCTCTCGCTGACGACGGTTTGCTTTTGCTTCATTTAGTTGGTTGGTTGCGATGACTTATGACGACTTGAATGACAGGTAAACCACGGACGACGCGTGAGGCAGCTGCTTACTCAGAGACAGTTGGCACGAGCGGCTCCGTCGTGGGAATCCTCCCCGCGCGCGTTCTCACTCCGTTGCCAGCTCTGAAAGGTTCCGCCAACAGGATACCACGGCTCTCAGTCACCATTTGGGATGCCAGCAAGTTGTACCTGTAATTAAATGTAACCAATATTTTGACCCTCGTGTAGCTACATAAAGGTAACCAAAATATCGGAAAAAGTTGTGTGTGGTGCATCACCCTATGCCCTACAAATCTAACATTGAATCACATCTGGAAATTAGCATACAGTACTTGAGACACCCACTCCTGATTAAATAGTCATTAATATGATTATCATATTAATAACTACTACCAAGACCATCAGGTAGAAGGTAAAAACATCCATGAAAAGACTCAAACCCTCAATCTTCTGATTCGCAGTAAGATGCCTTATCCATTTGACCACATGGTCAGTGGCCGTAAGCTAGCATGCTAGCATGATGGAGGTTGATAGAAGCTAGAAAAAAAGGGGGGGTACACAATAGCAGTAATACTAGTATTTTATACAATACACATAAATTAATTTGGGCAAAATCCCTTGTAGAAGTTTGTCCAAGTACTAGCCTTGGAATTCGACCCCAAATAGCAGGATTCAGAAAAGAAAAGAAAAGAAAGAAAAAAAAGGGCTGACTTCCTGTTCATTTGCTATGATAATGCTACCCAAGTTTGTGTCGATTGGGGAAAGCAAGTGAGTTTTGGGGCCTGTTGAGGCCCCCCAAAAGACGATTAATTTGAAAGTAAACAAAGTAATTTCAATCAACTCATCATAATAATAATAACAGGTTCGTTTGTTTGTACGGTTCATAACTATCTGGTCTAACGCTTGTCTTTTGATGGGTGTGATCCCACTATTAACCACTAGGTGGCGGCAAACTATAGTTTGAGACGGTGTAAAGGTGAAAGGAGAAGAAAAATATTTGAAGTATTTCAGGAATGAGACGGACGTATGTTCATTTTATTAATATTGTGAATTGTGAGTTGTTGTTTTTTTTATTATTATTATTATTATTATTTTATGTTTGTATGAAATACAACCTAGCCTTTATTAGCTGTATATTGGCATATACCCAAATAAACGCATATCAGGTTCAGCTCTGTTCTGGATGAGTGCTCTGATAGTAAAGATTGCTTATTGTCAGGAGACTGTGATGAAAGGTGTGTGGATTATTGCCTTAGGCAATCTGATATCAGAATTCCTGTTGATAAAGAGGGAAATCACTGAAAAGTAATAAGTCTCGGGGTACTGCTTTCATCATTTAAAAGATAAATTCATGACATTCTGATTTAGTTTTTCAGCTTGACAGCCCCCGCAGATAATTTTTTGGAAATAATATGCAGCTAATACAATCTGATTAAAACCTACCTTTCTTGCTCGGTATTGCAAGTCGCAGTTATGCACGTGCAAATGCTAAACATGCCGCTTTCATATAGTTTACCTTGAGTTGTTTTTAATGATGATGATGTACGATACCACGGAAGGAAAGTAAGCATCCGTGTGCGACTTATTTAGGATGCATGTGCTTGCGTTGGGAGTGGTTATCCCTTCGCTGCTAATGAGTCCCATTGTGTTCGATGGACTGAACTTCATTTCTGCGAGGAGAATTGAACAACAGACCGGGGAAATATTAATTCAGCAGAAAGACACTTAAGCGTCACTAGCCTGTCACTTTGCTTACTTTTTTGTTTGCTGTTATTCAGGGTTGACATTGTGTGCTCAACAACTATGATGCAAGAGAGAAAAAGAAAAGTTTTTGTTTGTTTGTTTGCAGAGCATTAAAGCACTGGTAGCCAACTTTTCCCCCCTCAAGGCCTGATGATATTTGAACTACTGGTGACAGAACTTGCTCATGCGTCATGTGATCTGCCGCTAAGCATAAATGTTTTTGTTGGTATTTTACATGGCACCGATATTTGTTAACTCTTTTACTGCCACGCGTTATCCAAAAAAATAACCCCGACAGTGTCAGCTGATTTCGAGCATTTTAACTAATATTGTGTACTTTTACTACATAATCCTGGTGGGTAGTGGTACCACATGAAAGATTGCATTCCATTCTCTCATTAGAAAAAAAAAGTATGTTTCTAACTTATTCTGTTCTTTAGTAATCACCATTTTAAAATATGTAATTTGAGAAAACAAGCTTTTTGTGAAAAGATAAATTTTCTCCACAACAGTACTTTTGACACTAATATTTTTTTTGTTTGGTGACGCTCTGTGAATTTGATTAGAAGTAACAAAGGCTTTGATCATTCATGTCATCCTTGAAAACGTTCTATTTCGTTAGATTTGGTCATGTTTCACTGTAATTTTATACACCTTGAGCCCATTGAAAAGAGATACAATGCTGCCATCTGCTGGCCATGGTAAGTGGGTGTTTTTGATTCCACAACCTATTGACCAGGCAGCGCTGCACTTAACACTTCACATTGATTTAAAAAAAACATAGTTGACATCATTTAACGTTTATGGCGGCATACATCGTGATTTTAGTCATCGTTATTAAAAGTTTTTAGCAGTCAAAGAGTTTTTAATGTCACCGCTTGGGCGGGAAGTTAATCCTGCATCAGTAGTCCTTTCACCATTTTATCGCCGTGACTTTTTTTCATCTCGCTTTCTGCACCATCCCTCCAACCAGCAGCCGCCATCATACATCAGCCTGCATCGGCCACGCTTTCCTTCTCTCCCCTCCCTCCCTCTCGACGACATATTATTACTCACACTAGCCATCCATCCGCTCAGATCCCTCCCACTCGTGCACTTTTTCATTACGCTTTATCACCCCGGCATCTCTATTTCGCCACACCCGGTCCTGCATTCCTCTGTGTGAATTATTCCTTCCATTGATTAATTTTCCTCTTTGATGCAAACACGCATGCGACACATCGCCCCGTGCATCGCCACTCACACGATTTATTCCAGAGCCTTTCTCATACTAAAGCGACACGCTTGTTGCTCTTTGTTTCGTCTCTCGAGCCCAGCTATTCTTAAAAAGGTGGTACGTGAGTGAAATGCAGGCGCCCTCTAGTGGTAGGTGAAAGAATCACTGAATTAAATGTTGAAACGCTGCACTACTTTGTTTTTGTTTTTTCAATAATCCATACAGTTCAATTGTATATATATTTAAAATAATAAAATAATAGAATTTACATTTGTTTTAAAAACATTTTAATAAATTTTATGTGCAATTCATTTTAATTAATTAATAATTATTTGAGATTTGTTATTTTTTTTTTCCTATATGTAAACACAGTGTTCATGTTCAAGGTGCATAACTCATTCACTCCCAGCCATTTTCACTGAAACAAACCTCCTTTGCTCCCAGCTGTTTTACTGGATTTTGACTGATTTTGCAAGGTCCAGAGTATTCTGTTCTATTGCTATAAAAACACAGAACAGCAATTATCATTATAATATAGCTAAGTTTAATCATTATTCACAAACTTGTTGAAAATACTGTGAAAAAGAGCTTGTTGCAACATGGCCCTGGCTGATCTCTTATACTCTGCTGCAAACTGATGGCATTTTTTTTTTTATTATTAACAATCATTGCTTTAAGTGACTTCTTCATGTCAGAAGCTATATCAAAGCCTTCTGTATGCTCTAGCATAAACAAAACAAAAAAACGTATAAACACGTTTTTGGGAGTACATTACAAAGTATTAAAAAACCTATCGTCAGGTACTAGGCAATTCACACCCCTAATGGCGGTACTTGGTGCTTGTATAAAATATTTGAGAGCCACTGCAGTCTAGCGTGTTCCTTAAAGAGGACATATCATGGCAAACTGCCTTTTTAATGGCTTGTTTACAAACAGTTTGGTCTCTGTAGTGTCTGTCCAGCCAACAAGTATGAAAAGAATGACCACCTAAATCTTGGAGAGTGATACCTTGACTTACAAGCGGACCAATTTGCAACATTTTATAATTGTGAGCTGTCTAAACACCTGGGAACTGTTTTGCATAGTGGGGGAAAAAATGCATACGTATCATTTGATACATATGACTGAGGCTTAATATTTTAGGGGTAGGCCATAAACACATCCAGATGAAATATTCATCTGTGCTTATGGTCCACACATCCCATTGGTCCTCCCCGTCTTGCTCCCTCCCCCCTAAATTTGTGTTGCATATAAGCCAGTGGCAATGCAATAATCACTAAACAGGTCGTATGTATGCATGAAGGTTCACTAAACTATACAGTCGTGCATAGCTACCCTCTGCAGTCCCGTATATGTGCACTGTGAGCCTGCACTGACTGTAATATTTACCACATTATCATGTGCCATGAGTGAGTGAGTGCCAGGGATTCATGGCCAAGTGTGTGTATTTTGTATGTGTATGGCTGTTTTTACTGCCAAGCCCAGCAACCTTGGAATAATTTAAACTCTTACCTCAAGGCTACACGAGACAAAAACCAGAATCGAAATATTTGATACAGAAATAAGGGAGTAATTGGCCTTCTATGTGTTTAATGAATCCATTATAATTAGGGATGTAAGAGTATCCAAACATCACGATACGATATTATCACGATATGAAGGTCACGATACGATAATTATCATAATATCGTGGGGGGGTTGGCGATATTTAAAGAAGATCACAATATTGTTAAAAAAAAATAGCTCATACTAAAAAAAGAGCACAATATTGTGCTTTTGTATATGACAGAAATGCACATAAACCACCTACAATCTCTAATAACAATATTGAGGCACTTATTTGCTAATGCAAGCACACATTGATCGCTTCACAAGCAAATTAGGTTTCCCTTCATCTGACAATTAGCATAGATTTTAAACATAGAAGGCCAAAACATCCCTAATGAAAATTAAATAAACTAACCCCTAGAGGGCGCTAGAACTGCACAAATGGAAATCAACGTGAGTTTTTTTTTAACAGATGTGTTACTTTTAAATATTGTGAACATGACGCCGCCTATTTGTGGCAGTTTGATTATCACGATATCACGATATTGCCCTTATCGTTACATCCCTAATTATAATATTTGAATGTTACTTTTTGAATTCAAAAACCGAAATGAAACTTTTCCAACGTCTACACTCTACAGTAATGTTTGCTGTGCTTTCCAACAAAAAAAACAAAAAAAAAAAACAACTTAATCAGCAGAATACCATGAAGTCATTAGCTGGAATTTGCATTCTGTCCTTTGTGGAGTGGAGCCAGGACTTAGCTCTACCTCACGTCGTGAATATAGAATGCAGCACAAATTAAAAGGGACACACTTTTTTCAAAATGTTTCCCGGTACTTGCGCTTGGGTCGGCAAACTGCACATACGGTAAATGACCACCCCTATTAAAAGGTCTCATACCTCAAAATTAAGTCAGACACATTCCAATGAGATTCAATATAAAATGTCTGCCTTGACAAAGAGAAATAACGATAATTCACTTTGCAGTATGTTCTTTTTTTTTGTGTGGTAGTTTTCCAGTGACGTAGAGTCTCACTCAGAAGTGTTTCAAATAACTTGGAGCTTGCGTTCAAGTACAAGAACTTCATTGAAAAGCTTTAGCATAAGATTTAGGATATTATTTTACCTCTGAAATCTGAACTGATTTGACTGAATCATGGTGTAACAGTTTAAGAAAAGTTTTGATACTTTGAGACACATTTTATGTATTTCCATGACAGCTGTGCATAAAAAATGGACCTTAAAAGCTCCCTTTTATTTTACACAGTAGACAGAAAATATTGGAGAAATTATTATCACACCATCATTCTGAGCTTCTGTGTTATTCAATAGTGCCACCTATGGGTTGGGAAAAAAAAGGAGCTTCCGCTCAGCAACTGCATACATATACATACTGCATAAATAATATGATTATTTGGTTAAAATCTGCACAAATGGCAGCAGTAAGAAAATAAACATTTGAGAAAAACATTGGACTTGGGATTATTGTAATTTGTTTTGGGAGGATTATTTTTTATTTTAAAATGTGGTGAGATGTCGTTTGACATGAGCTAGTACAATTGCAGAAATGTAATTTCCTTTTTCGATGTACCATTATGAGTGTAATGAAATTTGTATATGCGAGTACGATGATGTATTATTGTGTACGCCTAAGAAATTCATGCACATACGCAACTGACAATTGTACGTATGTTAAAGTAAAATTGTCTACATGAGTATGATTGCACATTTTCTTGTATTGTAATGAATTAATTTACTGTATTAATAATGAAATAAGATACAAAGAATAAGGGGTAGGATTAGATAAGTTTTTAACTTCTTCCTACTCCCTTTGGACAAACCATCACTAATGATTGTTATGAGTTTTTTTCTTCTTCTTTCTTTCAGTTTTTATTTGCTATTTGTTTATGTTTATATGTTTATATGTTCAAAACTTCAAACTATACTGACTGCTGTTTATTTTCACCGTAGGGGTCCCGACAACTACGCCATGACATCAAACAGGAATTTGGACAAAAATTTCCATTTCAGGAAAAAATACACTCTTGCATGTATACTAAAAAAAAAAAAAAAAAAAAAAAAAAGACATAATATGCCCCCTTTTAGTGTTTTAGTTCCTGAACTTTACATGGGAAACTTTTTATATGATCTTAAGAATTCATACTGAGTTTTTCAAAAAAAGAAAAAGAACGAGAAAGATAAACGCACCCTGCTGCCGAGCTTGAGAACTGGGAATGGTGAAAAACAACCACACCCAGCCACAGATCTTCTAATGACAGGAGCTGCAACCATTTTTCAAGTCCAATCATTGGTAGTAAAACGTATGATGAAATGCGGCTGTAATAAAGGTGAAACACAGACACATATAAATTGAATTATTAATCAACGCTGGCTGCTTTTCTCTGAAACATATTGAGGGATTCCAACGAAAGACGGTAAACTACAAAGTTGGAGGATGTAATATGTGAAGCCTTGACACATTGATGCGTCACTATTACTGTCACAACTACTTTCTATTTTACTTTTCTGTGATTTCCCCCAATGGCTCACGGCTTCTTTGCCTCACGTTACAGAATACTGCACTCACAGTATGACAATGAACCATCAGAAAAAGGCTGATGTGTCATCCCAAAGCCATCTTATAGAAAAGTCGCTGAAATGATCCAGGCATTCAAAGGATGACACCCTCATTGATTGCCAATGACAGCTTAAAAAAAAAAAAAAAAGTATGGCATCGTTGTCATTGATTGGCAATGATTAATATGTGGCAATGTGGATCCCGGTTTGAGTTCTCTCACATATCATCTGAATGCGTTTGCGGTTGTGCTATGTATTGTCTGTGACCAGCGTTACTACACCGCCATCTTGTGCCCATGGAGGATAAGTAACTCTCGTGATGTTTTTTGGTCTTTTACAAATGTATTATTTGACAACAATTTCACCCTATTAATTCAGTACAGAATACCCAGTAAGAAAGAAGGTTATGTAGTATATTTTAAATATTTAAACGTGGTCAAATATTGTGTTAGTTCAATAAATTTGTACCAAAATAAGAGCGTCCGCCATATTGAATGCGTCAGATAGTCCCCTAATGCGAGTCAATGAACATAACTTCAAAATTCCACTCATTCACCCGTTCACATACAAACGAATATTATTTAGGGAATTTGTGGCACAAAAAAAAAACGACTAATGTATTTATTTAAATATTTATCGTCACAGTAACTGTTACTTTATTCCTAAAGACTCAGGTAAAAATACTAATTAGTTAAGTAAAAAAAAAAAAAAAAGCACATTGTGTAGTCTGAAATGTACTTTATTATAAAAGTCTACATTTTTACTCAACGAACAACAACAAAAAAAGCACATATAATAATAGTTTGCCTTTAGAAAACGTAATAAAGTCCAGATACCTGAAAAATGTAGTAATTGTTCAATTTTGGCTTTCACTAACGGCTTTGTACCTTTTCAAAACGCACAAAAATGTAAATGCGAGCCTTTTTTTTTTTTTTTCATTCGCTCAACTGTATCACATCCAATATGGCGACTTCATTAACGCAGAAGTAACAGCCTGAAGTGGTGTCTACTTTACCATACCATCCGGAAGACGCCCACCTCCGACGTACAGTACATCACATGATGGCGCATGGTATCGCTCGATAACAACAAACTAGAACGTTCTCGTTTATGTTTTTTTTTTTTTTTTTTTTTTAGCCGAAGTGCTCTAAGCACAAACAATGTTGAACACACAACATTTTTAGCTTCTGTTGCAGGAAAAGGCGAAAGGCAGCCAAAATGCACGCGAGTGTCTTGTTCTCCATCACAGTGAGCATTGTGTGTTCTACTGCCCATGGGGTAAGACTACATGCAACGTGTACAGTACACTTCTCTTTTCATATACTTCAAAGAACCTATCAATTAAGTCAATAATATTAATTACTTTGTCTACATATAGGTATATAACAATGCCAGAACTTACCAATGTCTATGTATATTGTGTGACGTATTCTTATTCGGCTGTATTAAAAATGTGCTTTTACAAACTAGATATTGCAGAAAAATATTTTAATTACATGCAGTAGAATACAGTTTTCATCTTTGCTAATATAAAAAAGCAAATAATAACGGTGTTATTCAAAACAAGTTTAACTTTTTGTCCAAACCCCGTTTAGTGCTAATTCCAAACAAGATTTGAAAGTTTGTTTTCAATCGCTTCCCCTTGTTCTTAGTTAACGTCCCTTTTTTTTTTTTTTTTTTCCTTTCTCAAAACATCTACAGTAACGATTATGTTCCACTCCTTTGTCAAAATAGGCTGCGCAGGTTTGTGCTCTACTGAGTGACAAATCAATTGGTCGACTTCAAACGCACAATACTTCACTTACCAATTTCTACACATGTTGTGTTATTTATTCTTATTCGGTTGGATTAAAAATGTGCCTTTACAAACTAGATATTTCTGGGGATTTTTTTTTATTTTTTATTTTTTTATTAGAATATGTTCTCCTCTTGCAGTTGTCACCTGAGAGATCATTCACAATAGACTACAAAAACAATTGTTTCCTGAAAGATGGAAAGCCCTTTCAGTACATCTCAGGCAGCATTCACTACTCCCGAATCCCACGTTTCTACTGGAAGGATCGCCTGCTCAAGATGTACATGGCGGGACTCGACGCCATCCAAATGTAAGCCTGAAGAAATCACAAACAACTTTGAGATCAATAATGTATGACTATCAGATGTGTTTTTTTTTTTTGTGGTCACAAACACAGATATGTTCCTTGGAACTTTCACGAAACCGTGGAGGGGATCCACAACTTCAAAGGGGACCGGGATTTGGAGCATTTCTTGGGTCTGGCCAATCAGACGGGCCTATTGGTGATCCTGCGCCCAGGCCCGTACATCTGTGCCGAATGGGAGATGGTAAGAAATCACTGTTTGTATTCATTTCCATAAAAGTGTTAAGGACAGAGGACTCTTATATTCCGAATACAATCAAACTGCCAATCTCTTAATTTAATCAAATTATGAAACCACAATCACACAGCTTCAAACTAATGTGACTCTTACAGGGTGGGTTGCCAGCCTGGTTACTCCAAAGAAACAACATTACACTACGTTCAGCTGATACAGGTACAACAGACAAATATGAGGAAATGCACGTTATTTATTTTTGTTTGACATATAGCTTCAAATTATTTTTGTTCTCCAGATTATTTGCAGGCAGTCACTAACTGGTTTGCTGTTCTCCTCCCCAAAATGACGCCTTGGTTGTATGTCAATGGCGGAAACATCATTAGTGTCCAGGTAAACGGGATAACAGCAGAAGTTGAAAGTTCATTTTCAAGTAATTGAAAATCGGATTGCTTCCATTGTCACCGTCAGGTTGAGAACGAGTACGGAAGCTACTACGCTTGTGACTACAACTACTTGCGTCACCTGCGGACTCTGCTGCGAGTTTTTCTGGGCAAGGACACCGTCCTGTTCACCACTGATGGCAACACGGACAAGGAAATGAGATGTGGAACCCTGGAGGGATTATACGCCACTGTGGACTTTGGCACAGGTTGACATTTGCAGGGAATTGTCCAGAAGTGGAGCGCATTTGATTGAAAGTCACAATTATTGCTATTTGTTGTTCACTAGGTGACAACATAACTGAAGCATTCAACAGGCAAAGGCAGTTTGAACCACAAGGTCCTTTGGTTAGTTGTAATGGAAAGTTATAGTTTCAATATTTAGTGATGTGTACAAAAAGTGAACTGTCTCTTTGATGATGTTGCAGGTGAATTCAGAGTATTACACGGGCTGGTTGGACCACTGGGGTGACGAGCATGCCATGGTTGATACTCAGAATGTCAGCAGAGGGTTAACAGAGATGCTAAGCATGGGCGCTAACGTCAATATGTACGTCCACACAAACGTGCGATACTTTTTTTTTTTTTTTTTTTTTTTCCTGCAGTAGAGCCTTAGGTTGAAGGCTTGGTTGACATCCATTTTGTTTGGATTTGAAAATAATTTTGTTTCGCTGTGGACAGAATTCACCGACATTTTGATTTACGTTTTCTCTACAGGTACATGTTTGAAGGCGGGACCAACTTTGGCTACTGGAATGGTGCGGTTTCAATTCACTGCTCACGATTACGGTATTCAAAATCTCATCTGTGTCTCTCATCTCTTGTCATGCCATGCAAAAGGTGCTGACCACGACACCAGGTTCCGTCCCGTGGTGACAAGTTACGACTACGACGCCCCTCTATCGGAGGCAGGGGACCCCACGGACAAGCTGTTGGCCATCCGTGACGTCATTAAAACGGTTTGATGGATTTCCCCGCCGCAAACAATGTTTATGTAACACTTACACATGTACATAATAAGAGAAACACAGCATTGTGTTCTTTTCTCTGCAGTTTAAGGACATCCCCCTTGGACCCATGCCACCTGCTACTCCCAAATTCGCCTATGGCTTTGTGATGCTAAGAAAGGTACCTTTTTAATACCTGTTCCAATTCAAACAATTTGTCATTTTCCACAGCACAAGTTGTATTTAATTTACAAGAAGCCATTTTATTTATTTATTTTTAAACTCAATAAATTTGGCTTTTGCAGAAGTTTTTTTTTACAGCACACAGACGAAAATATTTAATTATTATTTTTTTATAATATATATTTTTGTTTTTAATAGAGAACAGTTTTGAACAAAATGAATACCATATTTCGTCTCTGTTCTAACCACTGACCTGAATATATGACTGGATAGTCGATAGCCCGTGCAAGCCGTTGAAGTCACAGGGCGGCCATCTTGCTCCTCCCATCTGAGGAGACATATACAGCTCGTAGGCAGTTAGTATCGGGGCGGGGGCGGGGTGGGGTGTTTGTGGCAGGGTGGTCACTTTTTTTTTTTTTTTACATGTAAAAAAAAACAAAACAAAAAAAACAAAAAAAACAAGTGGACAGTATGTGCTGCTTTGAAGGCCCCCTTTTTATCGCTCAGTTCCTTAGACCCCAATAATTACAATGTAGATTTGGCAGACGCATCTTTTGTTGAATTACAGTTATACGGTAATTCTTTAATTTAAAAATATACAAGTTTCCTCCTGTAAACTTCATTAAGCATATAAATGTATCTTATGGCAAGTTGTAAAATGTCTGAAGTCCTCTTGTTTATGTCTACCACATTTAGAACATCATAAATCACAAGTACTGTCTCAAATATTCTCCAGTTTTCATACTGTAAATGTATAGGCTCGTATACCGAGAAACCTTTCTTGGGAGGAGCAATATGGCGGCCTCCCGACTTCAAAAGTCTCGGCCTATCCGCTATCCAGTCATATATTCAGATCAGTGGCTCTTAACAGATGCAAATTTTTCTTCCACCAGGTGGGCAACATCAGCAGTCTGTTGGACACACTTTCCGTGGGACCCGTTTCATCCAAGTACCCTTTGACTTTTGAGGAGCTCAAACAGGTAGCGCCACTCATGAAATAGAGAGAAGCCCCTTGGCTGCTTGTGTGTCTCACATCAATATTGTGTTTAGTTCTATGGATACGTGTTATATCAGACCACATTGCCCCGCGACCTCACAGAGCCTACGCCACTCATCTCTCCTCAAAATGGCGTCCGTGACCGTGCGTATGTGTCCGTCAATGGGGTAAGAAGCCCTCACAAATCGACTTAATGTTGCAATGCCAAGTCAAATCAAGTCTGAATTGGTCACAAATGTGTGAGCAGGTTTTCCAGGGTGTCTTGGAGAGAGACACCGTACTGGTGACGAACGTTACTGGACGACGGGGGGACATCGTGGACATCCTCGTGGAAAATATGGGAAGAGTTAACTTTGGGAGCCATATCAATGACTACAAGGCAAGGCGATGTTATTGTTTGTCCACTAAGGAAAGACTCAAATAAGAGTAACATGATTCTAAGGCCAAACTGCATCAATTCTAGGGTCTCGTCAGCAACCTTATCTTGGGCCAAGATGTACTAACTGACTGGAAAATGTACCCTTTGGACATTGATGCGACCATTGCTGCTGGATGGCCTCACACGTTTAGCCTCCACGACCAAACAAATGGACCCTCTAATGGGCCAACCTTCTACATGGGAACATTGCAGCCCAGTGGTGTAGCATGGGACACGTTTCTCAAGCTAAACGAATGGACAAAGGTACAATGACAAAACGCATACAATTGAATTGAAGTTTTCCCATCTTGATCCACTTTTTTTTTTGTTCCACCTTCTTAGGGTCAGGTTTGGATCAATGGTGTCAATCTGGGGCGATACTGGCCAGCCAGGGGCCCGCAGCAGACACTTTATGTTCCCGGACCCCTGCTCAGCGCTACCCTGCCCAACAACATCACAGTGTTTGAACTGGAGGGGGCGCCAGCACACTTAAGGGTGCTCTTCATGGACCGACCCCTGCTCAAAAGCCGCAGCTGATAAGTCGTGACGCTCGAGTTTGAAACAATAAAACGCGGGCGATGCTTGTGGCAATCCAGCATAAAAGATTTTATTACTTTGAACTCTGTTGTTTTGTACAAAAGGAATATGAGGGCGACAGTGAAAACGAGATCTATACACGAATCAACATGAAAGAAAAGAAAAACCTAATATGAGGTGAAAGGGATCATCTACTAATTAGAAGACGTTTGAATCATAAATGGTCAAATAAAAAGGCTATTGTAAAGAGATTTTTTGGCAAATTCCTACATAAGGCAGCTTTAAAAGTGCTGTTGTTGTATTTAAAAGAAAGAAAAAAAGAAGGTGCTTGCTGAAAATTGCTTTTGTCTTTTTATGTCTGCGCATAATGTTAGTCATCCAGGTAAAGATAATCCGGTTGAACTGAGAAAACTGGATTCTTTTTGTTTTAAAAAATCTGTTCTTATTCTCCAAAAGTGCTCAAAAAATGACTGAGTCAGGAGAATAAAAGTCCTAATTCTAAATCTATGGTCATATTATTTGTATTATTTTTTAAACAGCCTTCATCTTAGAGAATGAGGTTGTGTTAAAGTTTGTTTGTTTGTTTTTAATTAAAAAAAGACAAATTATTTCAGGAAAAAAATTCAAAATGTATTTAATAACAGGTGGACCTCTGGGTTTGTGTGGTCATTTTGACAGTGGCTTGTTCAAGTTTAAAAAAAAAATGGTTGGAAAAAAAATGCAATTCTGTTAACATTATTTGTGATGTTGCAATCTTATTCTTAAAAAGCTTGACTTCTCCCCCCCTCAATTTTTTTGTTCCCCTTTTTCAGTGTGGCACCAATGCTCCTTCATGGTTTAGCATTTGACAGTCCAACATTGATGCAATGACAATTTATTTTTACCCCATAAGGGTAAAACTTAATCTTTTATAAAGACTATTATTTTTTTTATTTTTTTTACAATACAGATGCTGATCGACAGATCTGTGATTCATCTTTATATTTTACAAACCTCTAAGGGACCTAGCCATATAAGAGGTACCTTCCTTTTAGAGTCTTTAGCTCTTTCCTGTTGCAGCATTAGCGTTGCGATGTGCTTGCACACAGCGAGGGGTGCAGAAGGAGAAATCCAGATAGTGGAATGGGATCTTGCCCAGCAGAGACTCTCCACACTGCCAGCACCTCCTGGTGATAAACCATGCAACAACACAAACTAGACATTTGGTGGACATTTTGTGACACCTTGTGGTTGTGGACACAAAAAGGTCTTACTTGACGTTGGAGATGTTGGCTCCTGTTGCAGCCACTTGCTCTGCCAACCTTCTCTCAGCGGCCAAAGCTCTCTGGTGTTAAAAAACGAAATATTTACTGCATGCGGGAATTCAAATGAGGAGAAAATAAACATGCACAAGAAGTCACCTTTTCCCTATCTGATAAAGAAGCAAACTTCTTCTTTTCCTCCAGTTCAATTTCCTGCTTCCTCTTCTCCTCCTTTTGTGTCTTTTCACGTTGTTTTTTCAGCGCTTTTTGAGCCTTTTTCTTCTCCGTCTTCATCGATTCAATCTCCGCCGTTAATGGCCCGGGTACCTTTGGGGAGCGCAGATGCTAAAAGTCTGTTTTATTTGAGCGCCTGTGCCAAAGTTGAGATACTAAGCCTCTTACCCGAGCCTTGTTGTAGTCATATTTGTCAGGATTGTCACCCATGTATTTACGAAACACGTTCCTGGTGTCCTTGTCGGGGCTGACGTTATATGGGGTCTGCCCTTTCCTATCACTGTGGGAGATGCTTGTGTTACAGCTTCATTCCAAAACGGATTAATTCTCACCCCATAATAACAAATTTTGAGGTATATGCAAAAACAAAAAGATAATAAATGCTATTCCTACCTGCATGCCGGATCAGCTCCAGCATCTAGCAGCAGCCTGACCACAGCCTTCTGAGCAGCCGCCGCTGCGACGTGCAGCAAAGTGAACCCCGAAGAGTCAATGTGCTTATTAAGAAGAGTCAAAGGACTGGCGGCGTCTACAGGCTCTCCGGAAGGATGGAGGAGACGGCACAAGGCATCCACATCTCCAACCTTGCAGGCTGTGAAGAGAGCATCCCTCAGGCTGTACTCCCAGGAGTCCTCCACCGCTTCTACGGGAGGTCAATGCATGTTAGTACAGTGGAACCACTAAACAAAATCATTTCTCCCATTCGCCGCTGTAATGATGAGTGCAAATGTACCATCAGGTCGTTTCTTCCTCCTACTCTTGTTCTTGGGTAGTGTCCGCTGAGGGGTGACATCTTCCTCATTGATGTCATCTACTTCTGCGTCACTGAGGTCTCCCATATCTGAGTGAGAATTATTGTTGTTTTTCGCTTTATTAATACCGAGGTTATTTTAGTTAAAGGTGGATTCAAATATTTTTTTTGTCGCCGCGTCTGTCATGACTCTCGTGATTCTTGATACATTCTCGTTGGTTCTCGTCTAGTCAAGTTTGTTAAAATCTTATTTGTGTCTGCGTGTTTGGGATCCAACCCCAGAACATAACAGTGTATTCCAGGTGGATCATCTTCACGATTGTTTCTCGATCCTGTCAATCAGTCTGCGTAACAACGATGCGCGTGCTCGTTCCGAGCTGCCCATGCGCACTTTGAGTGTTTGTAGCATGTAGCTAGCTTCGTGTCGTGAGCTTCGGATTCAGCCATTTATCGTTGTAGCTCCACCTAACTGACCGCATACTTTGAAAAGATCTGAGAGCCGCAATAGGACACCCGTATGAAGCGAGGCCGGCTGCAGAGACTGATGAAGATGATGATGAAGATGAGCTTGCATGTTAGCGACATTTGAGAGGCGTTTCCCCCGGACGAGCAGGAGAGCTGGTAGGATGGGTCTTTCGCATGCGCAGTTTTTTTTTTAAACGTGAAAAACAGATGTTTGGCTTCCACTTTTCAATAAAAATAAAAAACAATTTCATTCAGGAAATAAAAACAAAAATGCTCTTTTAAAAAACGAAAACAAACTATATTTTATGTTTAAAAAAAACTAACTATAATTATAGCAAGTTTTAGTCTTTGGCAATTAATTTAATGCATGAGCCTTTGGGGATGATTTTAAATGTGGTTTTAAGTAAAGTAGATTTATTTTGATATTAACCAGAATAAGGACGTTTGAAAGTGTGTGTCACAGAAGTGACGTCATCTATCAACAGCCAATAGAAAGCATCTTCAGATGACGTCGCTCCCATGGTGTTTTTTTAAATAATACACTTTTTTTTTTTTTTTTACTGAAACTGAGTAAAACTAAACATTTATTAAATAACTACAACTAATAAAAGCTAATAGAACCACCCTGGAAACGAATTAAAACTAACTGAATTTAAAAAACAAAACTCAAAACGAAATAAAAACTACCTGAAATGAAAAATTCCAAAACTATAATAACCCTGATTAATACCAAATGTGTGACTTTGGAAAGTGAGACACACCCTCTTCTTCTTGTCTGTTTTCCTCCTCCTTCTTCCTCCTCCTCCTCCACCTCCTCCGATTGTGTCTGGAGGGTTGGATGTCAAACTCCTTGAGGTCCTGTGTTCCAATGGTCGACTCCACCATCTCAAGCTGGATCTCACCTCCTTCTTCCCCATCTGAGCTGCTCTGGATATCGTCTGCTGAGGTACAAAGAACAAATTCTTAGTGGTAGACTATATGTTTTTTTTTTTTCATAGCCACAGAATGATTCTCAAAGGAAATTCTCTTGGATGGAATCAGAAATCGAGCAATTTCTGACCTTGAAACTCACCTTCCTCTTGTTCAGTCCTCAGTGATGCTGCAGGTTGGACAGTCTTCTTCCATGCCTTATTTGATCCGCTGCTGAAAATGGACACGTCAGTGTCCTTCCCTGGATGAAGACACCATACAACATCTGTGTGACAAAGCATGTTACACACATATAGCACCATACAAGTTAGTAGTAATTCCATTTACCGTAAACTTGAACAGAGGAAAGCACATTGTGTACCCGCTGTACTTCCCGAAAGGTCGCCCTGCGCGTGGCGAAGGGAATGCTGCGGATCCTGGCGTCCTTTTTGTCTAGCGGACTCGTGTGACCGCCAAAGAAGATTGTCTTATTGTAGCTTGGAGCTCGTACGAATACGGCAGAGGCTTCCTTCAAGTGATCGCCCCAGGTCACCATGAGATCCTGAATGTCCTGTAAAAATGTGGTACGACGCGATGTTTACATATGATGGCGGTTTTGAGCGACCTTTCCCAAGCAGGATGATCAAACTACAAACTACAGAGGTTGTGTTATACTTGCCTTGACTAGCGCTGCCTCGTTATAGCGTCTCAGAGCGGCTCCCGCGGATCTTGGCGCGTGGCCCCGGTTTTGAGAATCCCTGAGTCCTTGGGCGGTGCCCCTCTTCGCTCGCACAGTGTATCGGTGGAAGGTCTTGTGCTGAAGGACTTCTTTCCTTGAGGAAGTAAAAGCAAAATGTTGAGAAACATTGGGCAAATGATGGAGCACGTTTGGCGCATTCTGTTTTGCTTCAATTTCTTCAAGTCAGAATTAATCACCAACCAACTACACACAACTGAAATACTTTTTAATAATCAATTGATCAAGCCATCCCTACTACAAAGGTGATCAAAACAAAGCATACCCTTGGAATACAGCGCCAGCAAAATGGCCACCGCCTGTCATGAGGATTATCCACAGTGTCCTCTTGTTGATAGACTTTAAGCAGCACTCCAGAGCTTGCTCTTCATCTGACTGACCAAATAAAATGATCATTAATAGAATTTAAAATAAAATATAATAAAATAAAAAGCGAGAGGCAAACGTGATTGCCTCATAAATAAATCTTTGTAGGGTATTTCTCCATAATTTTTGTACACCTCTCAAAAAACAAACAAACCAAAAAAAAAAACTTAGCCTAAACTCAAGCCTTACCTTTCCATGTAGAACGCAGCGGTAGATTGACATGTACTGTCCCGCTAAATCCCGGAACACCACTTTGCTGGAGAGCCTGCCTGTCATTAAGCTAGTATCATCCGAGTTGTCATCATCCCCACCAGCGGCGCTCCAGCCCGTTTCTGCCTCATCCTGATCGGATTCTTCCTCCACCGAGTCAGACTCTGAACCTGAGATACTTGACAAATCTCCTGTGTAGCGATAAAGACAAAACGGAAGGCAGGAGTGGAGGCGACGCATGATGTCCAACTGTAAACTACCATGCGGGATTTTACTTACCAGCTCCAGTCTTCCTCTCAAACTCCTCGGTGGTGACTGGCGGCTTTCCTGACATCTTTAGTCTCAAGTTGAATCGATGCCAGTCGAGCTTGTAGTGTTCCATCTGAAATTTTGGGGAACATGTGTATTTGAGTTCATGTCAAAAAAGTTAACGTTAGTATAAAAATACAACAGAACCTTGGTTGCAGTGAATCTTTTCCAGCCCCAGAATTATGTTATATTTCCGTACCTTATTCCCATTATGTACAGTAAAAATAAATACTGCGCATATACACTGTTTATGTAAACTAGGCAAGGCAAGGCAAGGCAAGGCAAGTTTATTTGTATAGCACATTTCATACACAAGGCAACTCAATGTGCTTTACACGAGGAAAGACAACACATAAGCATCAAGAAACAGTAGTTAACATTCAGAGGAAGAAAACTAAATAAAAATAGGTTACAAACTAACAATCTTAAAACATTATTCAACAAACTTTTAAAAAATGTAACATAAGGAAGTTTAAAATGATAATAAAAAAAAAAATAAAAAAATAAAATAAAAATAAAAATAAAAATAATAATTAAAAAAACACTTAATTAAAGCTGTTTAAAAGTCCCTAATCAAAGGTATAAGAAAAAAGCAGTTTTTAACCTGGATTTGAAAGCATTTACACTCGGGGCTGACTTCACTTCTGTTGGTAGCCTATTCCATCTGTGTGCAGCATAATAGCTAAATGCAGCTTCACCATGTTTACTTCGAACTCTGGGTTCCACTAGTTGGCCCAAGTCTGTCGATCTCAGAGCCCTGCTGGGTTTGTACTCAATCAGCATTTCTGGGATATATTCAGGACCCAAACCATTTAGTGATTTATAGACGAGTAGCAGAACTTTAAAATCGATTCTACAGCTGACAGGGAGTCAGTGTAAATCCTTAAGTACTGGAGTAATATGTTCTGATCTTTTTGTTTTGGTCAGAACTCGAGCTGCAGCGTTCTGAATGAGCTGCAATTGTCTTATGTTCTTTTGAGAGAGTCCAGTCAGAAGACCGTTACAGTAATCTAGTCTGCTGGAGATAAAAGCATGGATAAGCTTCTCTTGGTCTGCTTGACGCATGCAGTCCTTCAGTCTGGATATGTTTTTCAGCTGGTAAAAGGCTGTTTTAGTGATAAATTTAATATGATTACTGAAGGTCAGATCTGAGTCTATTAATACCCCAAGATTTCGAACTTGGTCTTTAGTTTCTAAAGACAGTGACTCAAGCTGTTTTTTAACAGCAATCCTCTTTTCTTTATTGCCGAAAACAATGAGCTCCGTTTTGTTTTCGTTCAGCTGAAGGAAATTTTGGTTCATCCAGTTGTTAACTTGCTCTAGAGAATGACACAATGCGTTAATAGAACTGCTGTCATTTGGGGACATAGATAAATACAGTTGTGTGTCATCTGCATAACTATGATAGTCAACATCGGTGTTCTGAAGCATTTGACCCAAAGGTAACATATACAGACTGAACAACAGGGGTCCAAGGACTGACCCTTGAGGGACCCCACATGTCATGGCCTTTCGATCAGATTCAAAATTTCCAATGGTCACAAAGTAACTCCTTTCCTCCAAATAGGACCTGAACCATTTAAGGACTGTTCCATTTAACCCCACCCAAGTTTCCAGCCTGTCTAACAGTATATTATGATCAATCGTGTCAAATGCTGCACTGAGGTCCAACAAGACGAGCACTGATACCTTCCCTGCATCAGTGCTCAATCTTATATCATTCAGTACTTTAATCAGAGCTGTTTCTGTACTGTGATGAGGTCGGAAACCTGACTGGAATTTATCCAAAAGTCCGTTTAAGCTCAAAAAATTGCTGAGGAACTAGGTCCAAAATGGCTGCCAAATTCCACAATGCAATGCGGCTTTGGGATCCGCGTTGCATTGTCAGATAAAATCTGGGGCTCGCCGTATCCGTGGTGAATGTAAACAATCATATTCAGCCAATGAAAAGACGCCATGTTAACAGGAAATAAATGGAAAGGGATTTACATGTCGGAAAAGGGTGAAGTGGCCTCTCCGGGTCGCGGGTGAGATCCCTGCCCCAAGTGGAGGAGTTCAAGTATCTTGGGGTCTTGCTCAGGAGTGAGGGCAGGATGGAGCGAGAGATCGACAAGCGGATCGGTGCAGAGTCTGCAGTGATGCGGACTCTTTATCGGTCCGTCGTGGGGAAGAAAGAGCTGAGCCAAAAGGCGAAGCTCTCGATTTACCAGTTGATCTACGTTCCGACCCTCACCTATGGTGACGAGCTGTAGGTCGTGACCGAAAGAACAAGATCCCGGATACAATGAGTCTCCTCCACAGGGTGTCCGGGCTCTCCCTTAGAGATAGGGTGAGAAGCTCCGTCATCCAGGAGGGACTCGGAGTCGAGCTGCTGCTCCTCCGCGTTGAGAGGAGCCAGCTGAGGTGGCTCGGGCATCTGGTTCGGATGCCTCCTGGACGCCTCCCTAGAGAGGTGTTCCAGGCATGTCCCACCGGCGGGAGGCCCCGGGGAAGACCCAGGACACGCTGGAGAGACTATGTCTCTCGGCTGGCCTGGGAACGCCTTGGGATACCGCCGGTGGAGCTGGTTGAAGTGGCTGGGGAAAGGGAAGCCTGGGTTTCCCTCCTAAAGCTGCTGCCCCCGTGACACGACCTCGGATAAGCAGTAGAAGATGGATGGATGGATGGATGGATGGATGGATGGATAAGGAAACAGTCCACAAAGACTGGCTAACACTATCACCAGCGAGCTGTTTAACCATAGCTGAAGATGCAACCTGGGTGGACCTTGGGCCAACATAGCTCCTCCTTCCATGGAGGGCCGACTTCGCCACCTCAGCTGAATTCACCAAACTTTAAAGTTTTTTTTATTTATTTTTTGTTCTCTCAGGTGTTGAGAAAATGTTATACACATTAGATTTATTATAATTACAATAGTACACATACCAGAACACAAACATCTTTCTCATGTTTGGCTATTACTTCCTTTATAACCACTAAAAATACATTTCAGCTTCCAAGAATACTTCGTAATCATTGCGGCCACACTGAGCGCTAATTTAAAGAAAATAAAACCATTTACACAGCATCAGAAAAAGCCATGCTAAAACTGTCCGTAAACCGAAAATAGGTAATAAACCAATATAATTTTTCCTTGAAAATGTACTTTGTGAACCAAGTCACTCGTAATGAGAGGTTCCACTGTAAAAGCGTTCACCTGTTCTTCACGGTTAAAGAACGAGCATCTGCAGGCCGAGCAGGCCATCTTATCCAAGACCTCTCTGACATCCTCGGCCGTTTTATCCTCAAGCTCTGAAATCAAAGAAATTCAAAAATGACAACCATTCATTATTAACATAACAAAAGTATTATGCAAATATAGCACGCTTTTTACTTTCTGTAGCTGGCTCTCCTTTAGCACTTTGCTTTAGGATGGGGTTAACTTCACTAAGTCCTGTTAAGGCCTCATCTTGGGAGGACAAATCAAATATGGAGCAGTAGTCCGGACTCACTGGCTTCATGGCAAACACCTGGAACAGCATATGAGGCAGAGGCAGAGGCAGAGAGTTTAAGGCAAGCCAAGTTTGTGAGAACCCATAGTGCTATACAGAAGCTAAGACAAAACGGTTACAAACAACCCCAACATAAAAGTGTTAGGTGTTGTAATGACAACATGAAACAGCAGAACTACAAAACACATGGGTTAACAAGCAAATAGCAAGATGAAGAAAAGGTGAAATAATGATTTTGATTTAAATGTTCAGTTGAGACGCACAGAAACATAATGCTGCTTGTTCTGAAGAGCACTCAGGTGTCACCCTGACTACCTGGAAGTCTGCTAGAGCAGTGTTTCTCAACCCGAGGAACACTATCCAGTCTGTAAAGTAACAGAAATAATCGTGTAGTGTTTGAGACAAAACGCAATTTAAACACATAGCTAGTCATTGATTGCGATGGATCCAGCCTATGCTAAAAAAAAAAATACAGTATGTAATGTCCGATGTTAAAACAGCTAATCAATAATGAATTAATATTTAAAAGAATATACAATTTATACTTAAAACAATCCAACTTACCAAAAATTGGCACGAAAGTTGCACTATTGCATTACATTGACGTCAGTTGACACACCGGCAATCACTTCCTTGTTTGAGTTCGGTGTTGTTAAGCAAAGCAGAGATTTTAACAGCGCCTCCGCTGGCCGCCATTGTGTATTGTTTGTACGTTTAAACCAACCAGTCACAATAATTGTTTCTTGTTTTTTTGTATTCATCACTATATCATAAAACATTTCTGTAATATATAAAATGTTAAATGATGATAAATGATGTAATCATAGCGTTTTGATCAGTCGAACGAATCCCTGCCTTGACTCAAAAGTGCCAGCAGATGTCGCTGTCTATGCTAAGAACGAATTCGTGAAGTTTTTAGCGTTTTTCGGTACGAAGGAGTTCACAGCTCTTTGAAAAGCCCTTATCCTATATTTTTGGACCTTATTCTTTTTGCCTGGCTACTTTTTTTTTATCATATAAATAACAAAGTAATCCAATATTGTTGCAGAGCCCGGATAGCTCAGTCGGTAGAGCATCAGACTTTTAATCTGAGGGTCCAGGGTTCAAGTCCCTGTTCGGGCGCATATTTTTAGTTTTGTATTGTGCTATGATCATATTTTTATCCTATACTATTACGTCAGACTTTACAGGACATAAACCCTTACATGTAGACCAAACGCCTTGTCATTACTTGTAAAGATAGTAATTTGATAGAATCCAATTGTTATTACACTCAAGGCTATACCTAATATTATTCTACTGTCAGGGTTGTTGAGTAGGAAATAATGTTACTTACTTGTGGGACTAACAACTAACAGCACCGTTCAAATTTTTGAAACATAACCTACTGACTTATGACAATTATGGGGACCGTGTGTTAACTTTCATGTTGACTGCAGAGCACCAGTGTGGGGTCACACTAGTTTAGAACATTTTGGGGACTTTTGGCTTAGCCAAAAATGCCAATTTGATTTCAAAGTTGTCCAAAGTTGGCTAAATTGAATTGAATTAATGTCACACTGTCTTGATTTCACGAATAACCAACTATTTAATGCATCCCAACACCTTTTGCAGCTTTTTTCTTTTTTTTCTTTTTTTTACGTGTGTTGTTTTTGTTTCAAGCACACACCATTTTACTAACGTTCATGACTACATTTTATTTCATCATTGTCATTTAACTTAATTGAACTGGTCAAGGAAATAAGAAATGTTACTAGTTATGTTGTATGCACATTTTTAAGCACGGACTGCAATGAGTTTGATTGCAATTCTTGTCAAATCGCAAATGAATGGCATTGAAACAACAAAAAATATTTTTGTAGGTACAAGGCAAGAGCCTTCCCCGCTGTCGCCAAGCCGTACCAAACAACTACTACAAAAATGTGCCCATTTGTTTGCCTTTCTGTCACTGTTGCAGTTTCTCAGTATCTCCATATAAACCTAATGAAGAGGGCTGTTTGAATACCACTTCAAACTGAACCAGGATATTTGTTGGTCCATTCTTGAATCAAACCTGCTGTGAATTTTGGCTGTTTTTAAATAACAGTAAACTGCAAAAATAATCTCACCTAAAAGCCCAATACACCATAACTTAGTGTATAGCCTGTATCTGTTGATTCTTGCTTGGCAAGAGCGGGCTGGCTCTCAATTGGTACCTACAAATATTTTTTTGTTGCAAAAGATTGTTGTCATAACCTGTGAGGAGTTTCTAGGTTTTGTGGGTGGAAAAAAAAAAGCCCAACTGTAAGAATTTCAAATGGCGTCGAGCGGGATCCATGCATCCCTAAAACCATCACTTTTCTGGGAACCAGAAAAACGGTGTGATCGTCATCGACCATTTTCCTGTTAAGTTGCTGCGCCACCGTATGTGTTAAAAGTCAAACACTTTCAGACTTGTGGACTGGAAGCGATGATCACTGGCCTCGTTCACCACATATCACTCAGCTGGATTTCTCTAGGGGGTCATGATGATGACATTGGCTATTGAACAAAGATACAAGACATCTTGAGGCTTTGCCACTAGGAAAAATGGCAAAAAATAAATAAAAAATTACCAACTGGATGTGCTTTGTACAATTTGTTTATGTTATTGTGTGTATGACAATGTAGTTTTTGACATTTCAAAGCACAAATCATGTTCAACTACTGACAAATTACTCTTATCTGATATAGTATGTCAACCATTTTCCTTCACATGTATTTTTTTTTTTTAAACCAACGAAATTAATGTAGGAATGTGTTGGATTTTAACAAAGAAAATTCTCTTCTATGCAACCTTCTGACATAAAAATATGTTGTTTTTTTTGTGAGTCCATGATCCCATGTTTCCCCTTTAATCCAAACAAAACGATATATATATATATATATATATATATATTTATTTTTTTATTTTTATTTTTTTTCATGAAAATACAGGACGTGGAGGTTTTGTGTCGTTTCCCCCCTCGTGGAACCAACGAGAAGATGGCGTCCTCTCGTCACTGACTACACTTTGGAAGACTAACACGCTGACCTACTTGGCCATAACGTAGACAGGGAGAATGTAAACAGCCCACACTAGGAGACTGCCGTGGCATTGATTTGATCAATTTAGCTTAATCTGACTGCAACCATTTTGAATCCGCGCAAGTGCAATTCATTCATTGAGTTGGGCCTGTGTGTATGGTGGGGGGACGGCGGGGGGGGTTGTCTTCCCCCCACAGTCAATCTGCAGCTGTAGGATGGGCAGCCAGCACTAGTTCCACAGGGGGTGGGGGAGAGATGAGCTCAAAAGTCACGTGAAGAGGACCCCGGAGTGGGCGTGGCGTTCCGGCCCACCCCCTCTTCAGCGTGCGGTACAGAAAGTGCTCACTACTACTTCACAGAATCAACAGCCCTTCCCTCGTTGTGTCACCCACGTCCCCTCCCCCCATTACAGAGACGCTCCACCTTGTGAACGCAAACGAACACACCCACCGAGAAGCTACTCATGCACAGCCAGGCTTTCAATCAAGGCGACTCACGTGGTTTCACTAGTTGACACAGGTCAGAGCAAAAGGAGGCTTTATTGTAAATTATATAATAATACAGAGACCCGTGTTTGTTAACAGTAGAACAAATTTCCCCTTTGTTTTTTTTTTTTATGTATTATTATTATTAGTTGTAGTAGTAGTATCGATCCATCCATTTTCTTGACCGCTTATTCCTCACAAGGGTCGCAGGGGCTGCTGGCGCCTATCTCAGCTGGCTCTGGGCAGTAGGCGGGGGACACCCTGGACTGGTTGCCAACCAATCGCAGGGCACACAGAGACGAACAACCATCCACACTCACACGCACACCTAGGAACAATTCGGAGCGCCCAATTAACCTGCCATGCATGTCTTTGGAATGTGGGAGGAAACCGGAGTACCCGGAGAAGACCCACGCGGGCACGGGGAGAACATGCAAACTCCACCCAGGAAGGTCCGAGCCTGGACTCGAACCCGAGACCTCAGAACTGGGAAGCGGACGTGCTAACCACTCGCCAGTAGTAGTAGTAGTAGATTATTATTTAATGCTTATTGTGAATAGAATAATAGAATAGTGATTGACAACCCACTGATTTTTCAAAAATATTTAACAAATGTGTATGTTTTTTTATCTTCATTATGATTTAACACTATAGCTAACCTTTTATTATTTTTCATGCACTTGTGGATTAATTATTATGTGTATTGTGACTAGCAAGATGACTCACAACCAATTCTACAAAACGTGGGACTCCTCATTAAAACTGTTTTGAACATACATGTTATTACTTAACATAATGTGACTAAATGACAACCAATTATTGACAATCACTATATTTTTTGATTGATTTGATAATTATGAATTATTATTATTATTATTCTTATTATTATCATTATTATTCAAGGCTTTTCGTTTTAACATAAATGTAAGTAATGGGCTAACAAACTTTATAAACAAAGGTTAAATTATATATTTTTATTTATTTGATAATAATAGTAATAATAATAATAATAATAACAATAATAATAATATTCAAGGATTTTCGTCTTAACATAAATTTAAAAAATGGGCTAACAAACTTTATAAACTAAGGTTAAACTAAAATGTGTTAATGTGCATGCTTGAATGCAAATATAATAATAATAATAATAATAATAATAATAATGATAATAATAATAATAATAATGATAATAAAGTGTAATGAATAGGGATTAATACCATAAATGTAATGTTTTGAATTAAATTATAGGCCTAATTAAATAAAACATTACAATTTAATTTGGAGTGCAGTGGCACATAATGCACATTAACAAATAACACAAACGTGTGTTTATTAGAAATACGAATCAAAAAGGCAACAAATTGTAATGGCGTGATGATCAATGATATAACTTGCGACAAAAAAATACAATAAAATGGAATCATTTTGTGAGTCTAAATTCGGGAAATTCATGTTTCTGGTGTTTTCTACGCGGGTCCGAACCAGCAGGATCGCCTCTTAAGACCAAGCATACTTTTTTTTTTTTTTTTTTTAAATATATATATATATATATATATATTATTTGAGGGGCGCTTTTATTTTAGAGGCGGTGCTTGTTGGCTCCAGAGTAGTGTCGTAACTCCCAGAGTCCCCGTGAAAAAGAGTTTGGCCAGGGCCAGAGTTGCTGCAAAGGGGGGGCTTGCTTTGCTTATAGCTTAGTCTTTTTCCAAGGGGGGTTATACTGCCTTTTTCCCCTCCCTCACCACTTTTTTTTTTTTTTAATTTTCATTTTTTTTTTTTTTTTTTGCACCCTCGCCTAAGGATCTTTGGGATTGATTATTCTATCCTCCCCCCTTCCACCCTCGCTCCTGTCAGATAGATCATGAACAAACTATATGTTGGGAATCTAAGTCCTTCGGTCACTGTGGAGGACTTGCAGCAGCTCTTCGGGGAAAGGAAGCTGCCCGCAGCCGAGCAGGTCCTCGTCAAATCCGGCTATGCCTTTGTGGACTTCCCCGACCAGAACGCGGCCGTGAAGGCTATCGAGCTTCTCTCGGGTGAGTGAGAAGTGATGCTTGATGAGATGACACGATTTAAAAATAACGCACTGAGTCAGTCACGGGAGCACATGCATGAATTATTTGTGCTTTTGTTTGTGTGTGTGTGTGCGAGATTGTGTTCCACGTTTGGTGAGTGACTGGTGCGCGCGTCAAGACTGATTGAATTGATGATCGATTGCCGGACACTTTTTTTTTTCTATTGGCGTTTTAATGTCCCCCCCTTAAAGACAACACAAGCGTCACAAGACGTGCAATAAGCATGCAGATACCGTTATAGAGTATGCCGATTTTTTTTTTGTGTGTGCATGTGCTCACCCCCACTGGAATGCGTGCGCACGGGGTGCTCTTGATGCTTCGGGTAATTATTTTTCACTTATTTTTTCTCGTGATTTTATTGAAGGGAGCCGAGCGTCTCCCGCGCGGAAAACTTGTCACGTCCGTGTTCCTCGGACGTCTGGCCGTGTTTTTACGAGGTGTCTTGGTGGTGGGTCGCGGGGGTCCGGAGGAAAGGGCCCATAAACAGGTAGCTGGAAAAGAGGAGGCGGTGGGTGGTGGAGGAGGAGGAGGAGGAGGAGGGGGCGAGGTGAGCCGATAATTCCGGGGTTGCTGCACCATGCAGGCCCACTCGGAACCGCCTCCATAAAAAAAAAAGGTGAATTCTTCTTTACCCTCTCACACCCACTCAGATTTACCTTGAGAATCGAACCCCACTGTTGGGTCGGGTTCGGTTAGTGGGGTGCGAGGTGGGAGTGCAAAGCATGGCTGCTCGTTCCCACCCCCCACAAACTATCCATATAATTGTGCTCTTTAAAGGGTCCCCACGAGTGGTTTGCACAAACTCTCCAAACTTTTACTGCTCTTTGCGTTGTTTTCTAACGTTGCACTACCTCTGCTCCCTATAGGGAAAGCGGAATTGCACGGCAAGGTGATAGAGGTGGACTACTCTGTTCCCAAGAAGCTGAGGTAGGCCTGACTTGGTGTGAAACACACACATACACATGTATGGACACATGGTTATGCTTCTCAATGAAAAGTTAGAGGTCCACTTGCTATACTGTTCCCAAAGAAGTTGTTTAGAAAGGCATTTTTTTGTGTGTGTGACACCCACACACTGGTAATGAGGAGTTAAAAATGTCTTCTGGAAAATGTTTAAGAAATAATCATCTCTCACCTGCATTGTATTTCAGACTCAATTCATTTTCATGTTTAAAAAAAAAAAAATCAGCTATATTCAAACAATATTTAGGCAGCTGTACTTTTTTAAGATTCAATTTTGAGCAAGTTATGTGATTTAAAAAAAAAGGCAAATACAGTATAAAAATGCTTGATATTAAACATATGCAGAAATAATTCTGAGAGGCTAATCTATAAATAATATGGTTTGGGTCCCTGTGCGTGTGTGCCCCATGACTGACTTGCAGCCGACAGGTTTGATCTGTGAAATATTGCTGAGGACGTCCACGCCATACACACAACACAAACATTTTGCTGTTGCTTGGAAAGTACGTTGTTGTTGTTGTTTTAGCCAAAATGGCACACATATACACAAACATTTTGCTGTTGTTTGAAAAGTACACGTTGTTGTTGTTGTTTTAGAAAAAATGGCACACAGATACATATTACATAATTCTTGGCTAATTGTCAGTGCACCTGAATTGGATCATGACAACAACTGAGACCCCCCCCCCCCCCCCCCCTCTCCCATTCCAACCTACTTTGTGTGTAGGCTGTATCACCACAATGCACAATGAATAGCATACCAATCAGCGCCTTCACTTAAACGTACGCGTGTACGTGGGTCCACGTTTTGTGTTTCTTTCTTCTTCTTTTTTTTTTTGCTTACACCGCCACGCCACTTCCATCTATTCCTCGCCGTAACAGCCCACTTTTTCGCTTTCTGCACATTCGACACGCTTCCACGGGGCCTATATATTGCGCAACCTCCCCTTCCCCTGTAGGGAGAAGCCAAATTGCGTGACAAAAAGGTAAATATTCAACCCCCTTGTGGAGGAACACGTGACCCCACACTATGTGCTTCCAGCGCCCCTCCAAACCCAACCCCCACTCTTCTTCCGTAAACGCTTTCCTACACTCACAACCCACGCGTTTTGGGTTTTTTTTTTGGGGGGGGGGGGGGGGGGGGGTGATTTACGTGCATCTTACGTAAGTAAATCAACGTCGTCAACGTTTTAAAGTTGGCTTCTTTTTTTTTTTTTTTTTTTTTTTTTTGTGTGGACGCCATTTGGTGTGCAACGGCGTGTTCGAGGAAGCTCACCAACATGGCGCACAATGGGTGCGCCACTCCCCACACAGCCAACGTGCACGTAGGCCATAATGGTTGAGCCTCATAATGGCTGCCACGATGGCCTTTTTCCTGCATGGGGCGGGATCACACGGGTTGAAAAAAAGTGCATACATGTGTGCTAGCTACAAGGGGGAAAAAAAAAAAAGACTGTGTGTGTGAGAGAGAGAGAGTGTGGGTGGAACGCCGCGGCCCACACATGTGAATGTACATACATCCCCCCCACTCCGCGTTGAGGCAACCCTCGCCATTTCAGGGGAGGTGCAACAATGTATGGGCGAAATCACATGAGCGGCAGGATACGTTTTTTTTCCACAAGTCGTGACTTCTTTTTCTGACTCGCTTCAAACGCAACGACGAAATTCAAATCGTGATTTTAAAAGGATTTCCGTGCCCTGGTGGAGAAATAGTCACGCGACGTCCAAAAAAGACGTCACATTGGCCATAATAATTAGATTAACATGTATTTCTTTTTTTTTATGTTAACGCAATGTTGACGTAATTGTATTATTGTATTATCGTCATTGCAAATTAGTCTGTAAATATATATTACAATACTAATTGAATATAATACCAGCTAATTTGAAACAATGTAGTTTAATTAGTATTTACACATTTCCTTTCGTTGATGTTATTTTACATTTCGTCTATTGAAATAGTTGTGTGAATAATTGTATTTGGTTAGAGTAATGACACGTAAGTAGTTTTGTATGACTGTGTGCATTGTCCTCAGGCCATGTGAGTTTTCTTTTGCATTTGTTGATTTAGCGTGACTCAATTATGCTTATATGAATAACTGGATTAACATTTAAAGCTTTCTTTAGAGTTTAAATACAGTGCGTTTTTTTCTTTATTTAATTGTGTTTTGTTATTCGTTTCCCCTGTAAATTACTGTGGGCCTTTCTGAAGGACAAAGTTGTGTTTCAGATATTGTATTTGCTTCAAATGTGATGTTTGTGCTTATAATTGCATTTAAAATGTGGGGAAAATGATTTAGTACAGCGACTAAGAATTTTATGGAAGTTAACTTTGTTTTTCTTATAAAACCTGTTGCATTTTTGTCATTATAAAAGCAGACTAATGACCATAAATAGGAACATTGCATTTTGTTATTGATATTAAAATTCCACAGATTTAATCACTGATATCAAACACATTACATCCAATGTATTTTTATTTTATGCGCAAGGACTCAATATCTTTTATTTATATACACTATATATTAATTCGAAACTTTTAGTTTAATTTTATATGTAAGCTTTTTAATTGTAGCCCTACCATTAAACATGAGGTAAAGTAAATCAATTTATCAGGCATTTTTTTCCCCTCCAGATTTTTCCCAAGCCATATGGTCGAAATGTAATTAAAAGCCTGCGATTAAATTTGAGCACGAAATTAAGATAATTAATCTTCACCTATTGAGAACCGTACAAAGTTAGTTTGTCTGTTTTGAGTGGTGGCAGCTTGTCCGCTACGTCACGTGTACTGTCCTGGCAAAGCGTTTCCCATGAGGGTTGACCTGGTGTGAATCCATCTCTTGTTTATTTAATTAAATGATATGCAGCGTTGCCCGACTATTAAATGTTGCCAGTGAGCACAAAAGCGACTGAAAGGGTTTGTGTATGACATTGTTATACGTCATTTTTTCTGATGTGCGCAGGATTTGTGAGCGTTCAACGCGTTTGTTTATTCGTCCCTCTGCACATTTGAGTGAAATGGTGCTCAAATAAACAATCATTAAGACGCGCCGCTCGGTTAGTTGACTTTGATAAAGCCGAATCGATGACAAGACCAATTTGCTTGTTTTGCAGATCATTCTGAAATGAAGGTGTAAAACATCTGCATTGCACCACATCAGGTCAAAACGGCGAAAGGCGATAGCCATTAGTTGATCCGTTCCGCATCCATTAAAACTCCCCCACTTGATCCCGGGTGTCGCCGATGAACCTCTCAGCCTGGCTGACCACCTCCTCTTGCCTCAGTGTCTCCCAAGAGGTTGACAACAAGCTTTTTTCCCAACATTGGTTTTAGTTGGTCTTAATTAATTAACCGTGATGTGTGAACTCACGCTTACCTCCTCATTTGTACAGCGATCATTTATTTACAAAAGCGCTGTTCGTGTTTCTTGCGCCTTAGCGCGGTGGAGCACATAGCTCGGAGACGAAGCCCAGCTTAGATGTGAGAGAATTGCAAATTGTGCCGCTCCGAGATTGGTAAGGCTTCTCTGTTCAAACTCCTGCAATCTCCGTTTACCGTCCCGGTGCTTCCATGCCCACAGCATGTTCTCGTTCGACTCCAACCTGTTGAAACGATCCCCAATTTAGCAAGGGAAAGGGTGTCTCACCTTTTTTTTTTTTTGCCGGTATTTTAATTTGTATCATATTAAGAAGATGAGCGTTGTCTGTTCACGCTTCATTGGAGATAACAAGTTCACCTGCAGTGAAGTGACAGATTCAGAGCAGTGGATTTTTTTAACACAGTTACCGGACTTGGTTGTATGTGGACCACATAAACTGGTCCTGAGTCATCTGAATGATGTGTACTTGGTTCAGTATACAACAGACTCTGGCATGTTTCAAATGTGGTGAGAAAACAACCAGAACCAGAAAGCTGATCCAATAACAAATGAACCAGGTCTTAAGGCATCATTGTGATGTATAAAACAGATGTAACCGATGACTTACTGGTAGGGATGTAACGATAAGGGCAATATCGTGATATTAAAACTGACAAAATATCGTCGTCGTCATGTTCACAATATTGAAAAGGAACACATCTGTTAAAAAAAGTCAGGTTGATTTCCATTTGTGCAGTTCTAGCACCTTCTAGTGGCTAGTTTATTAGTGGAATTTAATTTTCATTAGGGATGTTTTGGCCTTCTATGTTTAAAATCTATCTAATTGTCAGATGAAGGGGAACCTAATTTGCTTGTGAAGCGATCAATGTGTGCTTGCATTAGCAAGTAAGTGCCTCAATAATGTTATTAGAGATTGTAGGTGGTTTATATGCATTGCTGTTATGTACAAAAGCACAATATTGTTCTTTATTTTAGTATGAGCTCTTTTTTTTTTTTAACAATATTGTGACCTTTTTTAAATATCGCCAACCCCCCCCAATATCGTGATAATTATCGTACCGTGACCTTCATATCGTATCGTGATGTTTGGATATCGTTACATCCCAACTTACTGGTGTAGCTTGTTTGTGGTTAGTAATAGGCATGTCACGATCAGCGCAATATCGTGATCTTGTGGTATTAAAACTGCCACAATATCATTGTTGTCATGTTCACGATATTTAAATGCAACACATCTGTTAAAAAAAAAAAAAAGGTCAGGTTGATTTCCATTTGTGCAGTTGTAGCACCCTCTGGTGGCTAGTTTTTTTAAAGTGCAATTTAATTTTTATTCGGGATGTTTTGGCCCTTTTATGTTTAAAATCTACACTAATTGTCAGATCAAGGGGAACGGAATATGCCTGTGAAGCAAGTCAATATGTGGAGGAACTCAATGTGTGCGTGCATTAACAACATTATAATAATAATGATAAAACATAATAATAATAACATAACCATGATATGGACAAAAGCACAATATTGTGCTTTTTTTAGTATGACATCATGTTTTTTTTACAATATTATGACCTTTTTTTAAATATCGCAAACCTCCCCTACAATATCGTGATAATTATCGTATCGTGAGCTTCATATCGTGATAATACCGTCTCGTGACATTTGGATAGCGGTACATCCATAGTAAATCGTCACATATTGGCAGTGTATTCTTGTATACTATTTGCTCAAGATGTTGCCTTAAAGTGCATTTGGGTATTTGTGCTGGTAAATCCATCCAGACAATTATTAACTTTAACAAGTGGGCCGTTTTGCTTTGTGTTGCTTTTATGCGCTCTTTAAGTCCCTGCACAGCAGAGCTACTTCCTGTTTACATTCTCACGCCTGCCATTGACCAATGAGAGAAGAGAACAGGGTTTACGTTCCGTTCAGAATGAAACCGAATGACTAAATGGAATGAAAATGTTCCACATTAACACCTCAATCAAAATGGAATTCCATTCGGTTTAATCGGAAAAGCTGGTCTGCTTTGTTTTGACGTAAACGCATAGTGACGCTTGAAAATGGAGCTCGTCTACAATGGGAGAAATTGTTTTAAAGTACTTGTAACTTGTTTTTTTTTTGTTTTTTTTATTAAGCGTTTGCTTTCATGAAAGTGTTAAAACAATCAACTACTGTTCTAAATGGATAAATAAACTCCATTTTGATAAATCACATGCTGTTACATGGCTGTTCTGATTAGCGTAGTGGCGGAGCGGGAGTAAAGGGCAGATTGGAATAGATCACATCACATGTAAACAGTTGACCAGTCAGAATGACAAAAAAAAAGTCTCCATATAAACCTGGCTATGATGTGTCGTGATGGGACATTTTTACCACTAAATCAGATACACTGCGATTTTTTGCGGGGGGGAGAAAAGAAACCTTACTGTCGATGTGAAATTGTGAATGCACCCCGGTGTGATTGCTCTGCTCGTGCGGTTAATTTGGTCAAATGTGAACACTGTCATCTGAACACCAAACTAGCGGACCGAGTCCGCTTGATGAGGTGGCCTTGGTCCTCTTTCAAGACCAAAGATGTGAGCCAGCATTGAATAATGTTCAGGATAATCACAAATATATACCAGTAAAAGCATATGTAAGGCATCAGAAGCAGCTGTCTTGACACTAAAGAAGAATATTTGCCTTGGCTGTGCTTCCAAATGTGTGCATTTGATATGTTTACACTCAGCTTAAGAACAACAGGTGAATCCCATTTGAAGACGCGCAACGGGATTGTAATTTTTTTTCCTCATGTGCCAGTGCTTACAGAGGGCACCCAAGGGTGTGGTCTGCATGGGCGGGTGGGCAGCTGGGGGCATAAAGCAGGTGGTGATACTCACTGCCGTCGTCCTGTATCAACACCTCATAGTGTAACTGTGCACTGATGGCTTTTGAACAGGTGAAAGGAGATGGCTGAAAGTAGCGCGCGTCCAGGCTGCATTTGGCCTGCCACACAACTGAGCGAACCAGCCGGACGAGACTCAACTGGAAAATTGTGGAAAAAAAAGAAAAGAAAATACAGTTAGCGCCCGTTTATATTATATATTTTTAACCACAGAATAGTGTGAATGTTGAGGAGGAATATGATTGCCCTGGTTGCTGTATAGATATTTTGATGCAGAGAGAGGAAAATGGTGAGAAATAAACTAGAGAATGCGGATAATTGAGAGCCTTTTGGAAATGAACACCCTGTTTATTGACTCTCTTCTATATGGCATTTTTGATTGTCTGTTACATAGACAACATTACAGCCGAATAAAAAAACAAAAAAACAAAC
Source organism: Festucalex cinctus (assembly GCF_051991245.1). NCBI lineage: Eukaryota > Metazoa > Chordata > Actinopteri > Syngnathiformes > Syngnathidae > Festucalex > Festucalex cinctus. Next base: position 20,606,676 of record NC_135421.1, on the reverse strand, counting down.
AAACAGAGGGATTGATGTTGGACTATGTTACCGGTTCGATCATTGGTTTCCAAAGTAAAAACAGATGTTTGAAAATGTCTTATTTTGATTAAATACAGAAGATAATCAGTCTAGCATCATGAAGGAGAACAGAAACTACTGCTGATATGCTGAAATCGAAGGATTTGGACTGTTTCAAATGAAAAATGGTTACGCGATTCACGTTGACAGCTCTTGCAGTTGCAATCACACACAAAAAGATAGTGGTCAGCTTTTAACTCTTTGATTGCCAAAAACGTTAAATAACGATTAGTAAAATCACGGTGTATGCCGCCATAAACGTTAAATGACGTCAACTACGTTTTTTTTTTTTTTTTTTTTTTAGTGGAGCGCTGCCTCATCAATAGGTTGTGAAATCAAAAACAATAACTATGGCCAGCAGATGGCAGCATTGTATCTCTTTTCAATGGGTTGCCGGTATATGGAATTACAATGAAACATGACGGAATACAATGAACTAGAACGTTTTCAAGGATGACGTGAATGATCAAAACCTTTTGTCACATTAAACCTAATTCAAAGAGCGTCACTCAGAGGTTAGCACCTCGAATCTAGGACTTGTGCTTGTGTGGGTTACTCCTAATATCTAATATCATGCATGTGAGGTGCGCCTAGGATTCATTAAAATCATGCCAGACTACTGGTTGACAGTAGTCAGGTTTCCATCCAAATGTTTTGAACTTCTTAAGCGAATTTTGTGAAAATGTGCAGAACGGACATGCGACTTACGCCCGTTCCCATCCGTTCTTCTTTTGCGAATAGTGAGAGGAGACTGTGCAGCGAGATGATGTCATATGAGTGTGTCTCTCTCCCACAAACACAAAATGGACAGATTACTGATCTAAAATTGCATTAATGTTTTTTTTCTTTAGTTAATTCTAAAAAGAAATTGTGTTTATTTGTCTCCCCAAACATATGTTACTTTATCATCCGCCATTTTAAAAAAAAATAAAATTTTTGTGACTACAAACTACGTGTGATGTAGTATCCGGTCAAAACGTGTGACGTATATCCAGTCTTATAGCCGCTGATTTGTAAAAGCTGTTTCCATAGCTAAAATGTGCATTTTCTTTTTTTCGACATGCTTCAAAATCCACCTGCTCCAAGCGTAAAATAATCTTCTTCTTCTTTCTTTCTTTTTTTACTGGAGTTTCCATGCAGTTTCTTTTTCACAATTCTTGAAAATTCAAATAAAAATAGGTCACTAATGTCACTTTGTAAAGAACTCAGGAAATAGATCATATTTTTCTATAATTCATGTGATAAATTTAATACCTTTAAAAACACATTTTGCCACTTGCTGTCGACTGAAGATGACATCACAGGTGCTCAGGAAACGGATAACGACCAATCATGGCTCAGCTTGCTAAGGTCACATGACCAAACTGAGCTGTGATTGGTCGTTACAAAGCTGAGCTGTGATTGGTCGTTACGTTTCCTGAGCACCTGATGGTCATTTTCAGTCGACAAGTGGCAACATGTGCTTAATTGTACATAAAAAATAATGAAGTTATCACATTAAAAGACAAAATATGAACTTTTCACTGCTGAAAATGGCTAAATTAGATATTTCTTTAAGGCACAAACACAACAAAAACACTGTGGTCCTTTATTGATATTTTGATTGTGATGTATAGTTGCACACATCTGCACTCAGCACATAACATTTTTATGGACAATCACTTTCATTCAGAGCAATCAGGAGCGCTGCAAGGATATGTTGGATTTGTTTTTTTGTTTTTTGTTTTAAAGTCTCTTTGGTGCTCTTCAGTGAAGGGATCTGCAAAGCATATCGAAAAAGAGAAAAAACTGAGGCACTCAAAGGGGTTCCAAGTGAAAGGCCTTTATTTCAACATGGCCAGTTGATTAAAAATTTCGTTTCGCCTTTGTCAGGGCCTACCAAAGGATCTACCAAGGCCGAAACACGTAGGCAATTTTTAATCAACTAGCCATGTTGAAATAAAGGCCTTTCACTTGGAACCCCTTTGAATGCCTCAGTTTTTTTTTTTCTCTTTTTGAGTCACTTTCATTATTGACATGGAAAAGATATAATCGACATGTTTGAATCGGCGTCGGTGAATTTGATTACTGTGATTGGCTGTTAGCCAGCGAATCAGCGCACGGGGCAAGAAGAGGAAGTGACGAGTGGATAAACAGTAATGATGGAAAGCCTGGACCAATTTATTTATTTTTTTTGTCGCTCATTTTGCGCATCGTCACACTGCTGTACCCTCCCCGCATTTGAACGTTCAATGTCTGTCTGGGCAGAAGATCGGCAAGAGGACTTTGTCTCTTTGGTTCAAGAGAGACCGGCATTGTATGATATTATCGTTAAAGGGTATGCCGACAAACAAAGGTATGGAAGCCAAACTAATGCTGCATTCGAGGATGGTCGGAAGTCAGATATATGCGAGTTGGTTTTTCCCAGTTCCGACCTGAAAGCGTTCGAGTCAAACATAAATAACCAAAATGGCGGATAGTGATAAATTGTTTTTTATTTTGGTCCTCAAAACTCATTTTGACCTGTAGAAAACTTACCTTTTTGCAATTTTGCTTCATTTATAGTTTTAATCTTATTTCATAAGCATTCCATACAGTTAAGTAGTTGACCGTATAATTTTATGCAGGGAGATAGCGGCAATACTGTCACGTACGTTGTGTTACGTGGAGTTATGTCGAACATTCAGAGTGACGTCACATTGTAGTCCGCCGGTGAAGTCGGGGTCCTTTTTTCCTTCCGACTTCGCAAGTGGAATTTCCGAGTTCAAGGGGGCGTTCCCGTACACACTTCCTGGTTTGAACTCACAAAAGTCCGACTTCCGGCCATCCTCAAATGCAGCATATGACACGACATGGGGATGTGACTGGATGTAGCAGGTAGGATTTATTTTTATATATTATACGGTGCAAAAAGGCAGAGGGTTCTATTCACGTGAGAGAAAAAGTAACCGGTTTGCATTGTTTACCTTTTTATAGCCCGCCCCCGTAATGAGGTTTCCGGTTGCCTTTAGGATTAATGACTACCGCCGCCGATGGTATGGAGGCGAATTACTTCTCGCGTATGCGCTGGTGGTACGTAATAGTCGGGGTCGGTGCGGCGTGTATCATTTTTTCTATGTGACGTGCCGACGCCACAGGGGGTAGACGTCGGTCACATTTGGCAAAAGAATTGTTTGCACATAACTGCAAAACAGTTCAAAACACTGCGATATAGCGTACGCACAAGCTCCTTGCCCTCGTCATTTGTGGGGGTTGAGATTGACTGTTTTAGTGGCGTGCCTCATAGTGGTGACGTGTTATCAAAGTGAATATCTCAAGCAGTACAAATTCAACAAAAGCCCCATTGGTCCTCCATTGTTGCCATGCATGCCTTCACTGAAAAGTCAACACACGTGTACGACGCCCATGTCCATTTTTTATAGGTGACATTTTCCCACATGTTTGACAGAATAGTTTTTACTGACCTACATTTTCATTGTCCAATAATAAGTGCATGGTCAATTGCACCTTTTCCTATTTTCAGGTAAAGTTACACAGTCCCTAAGTCAGCTGAGATAAACTCCAGGTTCCACCATGACTGAGAACATAATAAGCAGTATAGGGGAAAAAAAACCCCCAAAAAAACATGGATGGATGTCATCTCAAGACCTTTGTCATTTCTCAGCGGAGCAGAGCGTGCTGACTGGTTCGAGATGCAGGTCCAGCTTGTGTTGTCAGCGCTCGCTGTAGAGCGGTGATTTTATTTGACAGTGAATACATATCCCAGCAAGCAGCCAAAGTAAAAATACCAGTGCTCATTTCGGTTCTCCAAGTGCAGCAAGGGGGGAAAAAAAAAAAAGGTGCTGAGTCCGATTGTGTGTCACAACCCCGAGCCCTTTTGTGACCTTTCTTATTCATAACCCCCACTCGGAGCCATCGGTTTCGTCCTTTTTCCATATGCATGCGCTCTCAACGCAGGAACGGGACCTCCGCAGAAACTAACCCCCCTACAAGCCGGCCATTGTGCCTCCTCTGTTAACTGAGCGAGAAGAGGAGCAACACAGACAGAGGGACTTCCGAAAGAGGCAGCGTCAGAGCCAGAGACGGGAATATTTGTGTGGGTGTGTGTCCGTTTCCCTGTCTACTCCTACAGGAGGAGAACTTAAGCACTGCTGATAGAGGGCAGCATTGCATCCCCTTGTTTGGATGGCTCGTGTGGGCTGCAGAGAGTTGAATAAACCAGCATCTAACTAGATACAGATTGATAGATGGGTGGATTGAGCTCTCATTAGCTTTAGAATGGGATGTTTTTTCTCTGCTAAACTTTAATATATTATATTAAACGGTTGTCAATGACAGCTGTTATGACTCTAATGTGCATGCAAGACATCTGGCATAATGCACCGTAAAAATAATAATAATAATGATAAGTAGTAATATTTACTTGAAAAACTAAGTTTTTTTTCCACTCAGAAATTTAAAGTAAATTTTACGAGTGTTTTAAGTACATTTTACCAGTTTATAAAAAAATAATAAAAAGATACGCATGGGTTGAGGAACAACCCCACGAGACAGCCACTCTACCACCTGAGCCATGCCGCTCCTGCTGTGTCCGTATATTGTTGGTGTCAGGCCTTGTACCTCCAAGATCCCAGTTTTTTTTTTTGTCTCATTTTGGACACACCAGCAACGGAGTATCGTGGCAAACAGCAACAGTTACAGTGGTAGACTGGCTGTCCCCCAAGTTAAAGGTCATGAATTTGTTCCTCAACGTTTGAGTATTTTATTTTTAAATAAAAACTGGTGTTTTGGGGAGAGCTAATGTGCTGGTTCCTTAAGATTTGTGGTCGCCAGGGGGCATCGGTAAGAATGCACGTTGATGACTCAGTTTCCCTTTTATTAGAGTCAATCTATGGGCGTGTGGCTACATGTGTGTACACAATGATTTCGTAAGGTAAACAAATAAACAAAAACGCCTCAGTCGAGAGTAGCTTGTAAAAATATAAATGAACTTAGTATGACTGGGCCATCAGCACTAACGATTAGCATATGGAAACAATGGTAAACGGCCCACGGATATAACAACACTCTTTAAACTACACAAATCGTGCATTAATCATTATATCGGGCTATTATCACAATATTCACTTTTCTATGACGCACACTCTAAATTGGCACACACTGACCCAACTGCGGTGTCTGCACGTCAACGCGTATAACTTTTGAGCCTACAAGCAGTGCGCTCTCAACCAAACCCAGCCAACTTCTGATTGGCCACAGCGACTGTCAATCACACGGCAAAGTCAAGACGGGCCGCGTCCTTCATCGCAACTGGTAAAATGTACTCAAAACTCTTCTTGTAAAATTTACTTAGAATTTCTGAATGAAAACAAATTGACCAGTATATTTTTTCTAGTAAATATTACGCTTTTTTTGTTTTACAGTGTGGCTTTGCGTTGAGAAAAATGATGAGGAAATTAGTCAGTTGTGATGCGTGTACGTGCAGTATTGAGAACATCAAGCAAGGAGATGCAGCACGATACGGTACGTAGTAGTTTGTGGAAACTATATGAATGCTATGTACCTTATCTGTATATGTACATAAATAAATAGAGTATATGTCAATATGTACAGCTGCAAGAATAGTAAGGACCATTTTATAGCGCAAAGAAGTTGACGAGAATGACTGTACAGAATAACGACTTCAAGCTAGCTTGTACATCAGTAGTAGTCATACGCGCCTTAAGAAAGTGCAAGTAGTGTAATTCTGCACATGAATTTGTTTCCGACATGGTCAAATTATCTCTTAATTCCCTTTGCGACTGTGTGTTTAGCCATAAAAAATATCAAATATCCATGTATCCCTACACCAAAGCGAACAGGTTATTCAAGACTCAGCCTTTGGCTGCTGTCTCTTCCTTCACTTCCTGCTGAAGTGTCATTCGATATTTAACAATAATGACCTTAATATAAGAGGCCTGTTATTTCAATCTACAGTGCATGATTGATTATGTAGGAATAGGGAGCTAGATACCAGAGAGTAGAAATTATAGTACTAGTAGTAAGGTTCATTGAATCTAGCGTGCATGTGTTTGGAATGTGGGAAGAAGATGGAGTACCCAGAGAAAACCGCGACAGATTTTCGAACTGAACACCTCAGAACTGTGCCAGGACACTAGCCACTCACCCAACATCCACAATACATTCCACAAAATTGTCAGAATACTCATCAATCAATCAATTAATCAACAGTATTCCCATCCTGACACGTATGTGCTGTATGTTAAACAGCAAATAAACAAAATAAATGCACTGTGTCCAGAATGACATCAAATAAAAGTATACAGTCGACTTTGGTTGTCAAGGTCACGAGCACAGAGTGAACACAAACATTTGTAAAAGCCTGTTATGTTGTGGCACTTTACTGAGATAGCCCCAGGGGGTGAAGAATACGTTATTTTTCATTTCTCCAAATCGCCTGCGCTGAGGGATTCCCGTGGGTGCTTGAGGTGGATCGCTATCATGCCCCCGTATTTCTTTTTATTTTGTTTTTTTGTTTTTTTGTTTTTTGTTTAAACCTATGATGCCTAGCACGCTGTCACAGCACAGTGGACGTTGCTAGGTAACGGGTCATTTGATTCACACGGTGTGTGTTTGGCGTGCATCGCGGAATTCCCTATATTTCTTGAGACACACACTTTGCCCTGAAATGTAGGTGAAGCGCTTGCACCAAAACGTGGACGTCCAGCGGGTCGGTAAATATTTGATGGCGAAGCAGTCATGCATATATTCTTGTAGTCCCACAATTTTACCCGGCGGGTATTTTCATTGATGGCAACGCTACCGTTCACCTCCCTGCCTTCTCCAGGGAATGTCACACCCTCTTTCCACTGCAGCATTTGCCTCCTCCTCCTCTTCTTCTCACATGTGCACATTTTGTGTCAGTATCACCTTATTCCTACGCCCATGATCCTTTGCAGGAATTATGGGTGTGACTTTATGAACCGGCGTTTTGTTTACATAGTAACTGGATGTGTGTGGCTTCACTTTCTAGGACTATTACAGACTGAAACAATATGGGAACGCTATTTGTTGCTAATAGAAAACATTTCAATCCTGTAGCTAATTAAGTATGGTAAAAAAATAAAATAAAAATTAATTAATTATGCTGACATTAGAATGTGGCGCCTGTTCCCAGCATTAGCACCATTAGCGGCTAGTGGCTAAGCAAGTGTCCCATATAGGCTGGCAAGTAGTGTTAATTTTATCTGCCGTTTTTAAATTCAGTCTCAGTTTTAGTCCAATTTCAATCATCCTTGTTCATTTTTATCATAGTTAGTCAACCTCATCCCGTTTTTACTTAGTCCATTTTTAGTCGACTGTACCTAAATCTAGCATTTTAGTGTCTATTTTAGTCCAAGAAAATGTAATTTTTTTGGTGTAGTTTTAGTCAACAAAAAGCGTCGTTTTAATCTAGTTTTAATCAGGAAAATAATTTAACCCCTGTATTTTTTTCAGCAGATTATGTTGAACATTTCTGATCTAAAACTATTTCACATCAAATGTTCTCATCTTTTTGATGAAAAACAACTTGACACACAATTACAGTATGTCAACAAGTGGCTACTATGGCCTGATGCTATTAGCTAGTAAGTTAGCCAGCATTAGTTAGCGGTCGGATTAACATTATTGTTGGAACATTATCACCGTTGGATTAATGTTACGTTATAACTATAATTTACTTTTTTTTGTGTGCATGTGGCACTTGCTAGCTGCATATTTGAAAGGGGGTTTGTCACGGTGTGTCACATGACACTGATGACAGTGTCACAGTGACAGATTAGCAGAGACAAGGTTTTACAAAACCAGATAATTTTTGTCTCGTTTATTTTTATGAACTAAAATATCCAAAGATTTTAGTCCAGTTTTTATTAAGTGAAGTACATTTTTGTCGCGTCTTCATTAGTCGACGAAAATGTATAGCCTACTGATTTAGTCCCAGTTATTGTTTATTAACTCTTTTACTGCCACACGTTATCAAAGAAAAACTTTTATATGACAAAGGCTTTGATCATTTACGTCATCCTTCAAAACGTTCTATTTCATCAGATTTTGTCATGTTTCATTGTAATTTTATACACTGGCAGCCCATTGAAAAGAGATACAATGCTGCCATCTGCTGGCCATACATTTTGAGTGTTTTTGATTCCACAACTCATTGACCAGACAGCGCGAGCTGCACTTTGATAAAAAACAAAACAAAACAAAACAAAAAACGTAGCTGACATCATTTAACGTTTATGGCGGCATACATCGTGATTTTACGAATCGTTATCAAATGTTTTGGCGGTCAAAGAGTTAATGAGCGTTTTAGTCTAGTCTAGTTTTACTCTAGTTTTTTGTTTAGTTTTCATTGACGAAATTTAACACTACTGGCAAGAACCGTCCAACTTCTTTTCAAAGGCAGTTTAACGGGCCAAAAATGACTCTGCACTCTATGATGCTGACAGCCTGACACAGTTGCAGATCAATTTTCAACAAACTGAGCTTAGGCAAATGTGCTGTTTTAGCTGGCAAAATCTCGACAGTGGTTCTGACGTCTCTTCGTCTCATAGCCCAAAAATCTCACTTACTAATGTTCCAGAGAAGAAAATGCATTTTGTTGCTATGCACAGTTTAAATGTAGGGGTGGGGGCCGGGTGATGGTTTAAAAATGAAATCTAATCGGTCGTTCATTATTAAATGAAATGCGTTATTTTCTTTTGTTTAATCATAATTGTAAAAAAAAAAAAAAAAAAAAAAAAAAGTATTTTATTTTCTGAATACTCGATTATTTGACAGCTGCAGCCCTAGTAACAAACGGCTCACTGCTCCTTCCGTGTTTCAACATCAGCACCCTCAGGAATAAGGTGGATAATGCCTTGCACACCGCCGCCTCGCCCGGCCCCCCCTTCCAGCTGCCTTCCAACAATGTCACCGCTTCCTGGCACAGCGTGGCAGCGCTGAATGAGGCCAGCTGTGCATGAGTGGGTGTAAATAGTGTACAACTGTATGCTATGTACTGTAAGCTGAATGTGAGCTTCCCCTATCGCATAGTGTAACCGAGACAGGCGGTTTATTCTTAGCAGCTTACTCCTTATTGGCGTTGCTTAACAGCACTACACATCCGTGCATATGCGTGTGTATGTGTCCTTGCTGTACCGTCTTCATGCCGCTTGCGCCGTTCCCCGAGCGGGAGGCGGCAGTTCATCTTAGATGGATAATTGCTGCGGTTGTGTTTTTTTTCTTTTTGGCAAGAAGTGTGAGAAGTGATTCCTGGTTGTTTTGATGTTGCAGCATACAGTATATGAATCAGCTTCAAAAGACCACCCTTGTGTCAAGTAAGCGTAGGCGAAGAGATAGTCATGTTTTCACGCATGCTTGCTTGTTGTTCTCTAATAGCCGCAGATGCGTGAGACAAGTGAGGAATTTCCTAACCTGTCTTTTTGTTTTCCCCTACTCTCAACCTAGAAAGTCGCCAGTTACATCATGGGGGGAATACCTACTGCACAGAATGTCAGCACAGACACAATTGCCAGCAGACTAAACACATCTTTAGTGGCATTTTTTATATCACATAAATGGTAGGGTACTAACCGCTTAGGTAGGCTCCATAGCAGGATAACTCCTTTTACTTTCTTTCTGTCTGACTTGCTCTTTCTCTTTTTAAATTGCGACTCTACTTGGGCAACAGATGTTCGCTTTGGTGATTTATGATAAAACCTCACAAATGAAATTGAAACTTAAACTTGAGCTGTGCAGTTCCTAAATGCGGAACACAATGACAATTCGTACACCATATGCTGTTTTAAAAAAAATAAAAAAAATAAACAAATAAACTCCTAAGACCCTAAAGGCCCAAACGTACACAAATTCGTAATATTTTCTATTCATATATGCTTACAATTTGTTGTGTGTGTTCAAATACAAAATTTTTTTGTCAAAGAGTATTTTTATATTCTCTCTTTCTCGCAGTTTTTCCCCACCTACTTCAGTTGGTTCTGTAATGATTCACCTGAGATAATTATCAGTTCACTGTAACTACATATCACCAGCAAACTAAAGAAGCTTCTTGTTGAAAAACAAATGATTTAGCAAACATTCAAACAGATACAGATTTTAGAACCAATTTCATAACACTTCACTGATATTCAATATGCACAAAAAAAAAACAAGACACAATTTAGTTTTTTCCTTGCTCTTTGAGTTTTTTTTGTTTTTATTCCATGTGCAAATTTGCTTTCCAGTTGATTTAAAAAACAAAACAAAAAGAATTTCCTCAAATGCACGCTTGACTCTCACACTAAATGCCTTTTCGCTCCTAGTGAATGTCATTCCTCACCCTGGATCAAAATAATAAAGTAAACTAACTTAGTTTTCTTACATCTCTTCACCATTTTCAATTGTTTTGAAAATTACGTACATTTTTTTTTTGTGAGCATTTTATGTAGACCTTTGACTTTTCAAGCTGTGACCACAAAGCATTTTCTGTGTCAAACTAAGTCCGTTGTTGCAGTCATCAAGAACAAGATTTCAAGTCAGAACTGAGTCTGCTTGTTGGGGGGAAAACAAAAACAAAACAAAACAACAAACTTTGACCTGAGAATGATGATGATGATGATGAAAGCAAGCCAGCCGGCAAATGCTTGCAGATTTGTTTGTTGTGAAGTGTAGGAGTTTTTCAAGCCCAAGCGGGGCTACAAATTAGAACAATTAGTTGTGTTGCTGTGATGCAAGTTTGTTTATTTCTGACGCAAGTGTGCAGGTGCGCGTAAATGTGCTGAAACACTTCAGCCTTACCAAGCAGCTATTTGACTGTACCATGTAGATGTAGATACACCTGCAAAAGGATTTAGGTGCACCTGGAAATTCTAGTGAGTTCCATAACAAGAGCTGTATTCTTTTTTTTTTTTTTTTTTTTTAGATGATACTATAAGAAAATAAGTGCTCTCCAATTGGATCTCATTCCATAGGTGTCGCTAATATTGTGCCTCGACGCTCAAGGACCATTGCGAGTCACACCTGTCGCTGCCCACTTGACACTGACGTACATTTTATACACACTCCCAAGCAATGTCCAGTCCGCTTCCTGCCTAAGCCCCCCGCCTCATTTTAAAGAGAAGGATTTGAAGCCATTTTAGCCAGTGGATTAAAGTCTGGCAGAGATAATGCCACTTGAGCCACTTTTGAGTCATGTGACACAACACGGTCCAGCAATTTGGGGAGGAGCATAATGATGTCCTTCATTGATTGTAGGTTTTTAATGAGGATTTTTTAAAATTGGTGTATATGTATATATATGGCAAATGCACTTCATTTATAAAGCTCTTTTCCACCTTTAAGGCCCTCAAAGCGCTTCACATTTTTGACTACCCATTCACCTACTGATGACGCAGCATCAGGAGCAATTGGGGGCTCAGAATCTTGCTCAAGGATACTTGGACGTGGGCACAATGGCCTGGGATCAAACCCACAACCTCTGGGTTGGGAGACGACCACCATACCACATTAGATATATTTGGATGTTTGTTTGTTTTTAAACGAAAAAAAAATGCATTCACCATGTTAAGTTTGTTTTTCAAGTGGCTTAAGGTGAATAAGAGGCTGAATAGCTCATGGTAAATTTCGAGGAAGTCTGAGTGCCAATTCAGTTGAACTCGAAAGTGTTGTACGCTTTTCTAATGGCAGTAGGCTTAGTGTAGTCCTTGGTTTCAAGGAAAACAGTACACTTTTGTTTTGAACTCAATTATATTGCTTGTTTTGTATGATCCCCCCCCCCCCTCCCCCTCCCACCAACACCACCACCTTATACACAGTAAGGATGCACATAATGTGAGTGTTTGACCATGTCATAAATGAATTTCTCGCACTCACTATAATGTGAACATTATGTATTGTTGAGATTTATAAGCCTCTTTCTCCAGTGTGGGGGACAAAATCCTACTTTAGCTTACCTCAAGTGAATTTCAGTAGCGGTGGTGACAAGTGGATAAAATAATAAGTAACTCATGCATGACAAATCATCAATGTTTAGCACTTACGACTGAATCATGGCAAGTTTGCCCTCACTTTTGGCTCACATGATGTCTGTCTCTCTACACAGCAAAACCAAAAAATTGTTGTATTTAAAAGTTGCATTTTATTGTATTCTATAACACTCATCCATTTTCTCTCACTTATGCCAGTGAGACTCAAATGGTGTTATGATGACCACTAGTGGTACACACGCGCCCTCTAGTGGTTTCAAAATAATCACTGCCTAGTTTTACCCTGTTCATTTGTATTTAACTTTGCGTTCAAAAGCATTTGCTTTTAAGCTTTAACAGCTGTTTGTTTTTAAACATGCATTAATGTTTATTTACATTCAACCATTATGTGCAATACAATTTAATGGAATCATAATGATTGTCATTATGGTGATACTTGGAGGGCCAAGTATTATTATTATTTTTTTTCTAAAATGTTTGAGAGCCACTGACTTATCCAGTTTACAGACACAGCAGGGGTTGGATCCTCTTTTCAGCTGACTGGGCGAAAGGCTGACTATACAACCATGTCTGATCGCCGATCAGGACGATTAGGAATAACACTTTTAATTGGTTATAGCTGCATTAACTTTTAATAACTTGGATACATTTTATTTTGCAGTTGGGCAGCACGGTGTTGTAGCGGTTGCCATGTCTGGCTCACATTTGTGACGTTCGAGGTGTAAATTGTGTGAAATTTACATGTGTGTCAGCTTTCTTCCGGTACTCTGACCTTCTCCTACATTCCAAAAACATTCATGTTTGGCTCAGTGAACACTCTATATTGTCCATAGGTCTGATTGTGAGTGTGAATGATTGTGTACACGTTAGAGGTGGGAATCTTGGGGCACCTCACGATTCGATTGCGATTACGATTCAGAGGCGACGATTCGATTATAAAACGATTATTGATTTCCCCCCAGGCAGCAGAAAAAAAACAATGTATTTTGGCGCTTTTAATGTTTCGTACATTAGTTACAAAAATAGTACAAAAGTCCTCTCAGGCCTAAATAAACTACTATTTCAGTATCAAGTTAACAGTTCAAAACAGTAAATAAAATACTCAAGTCCTCATTCTGTAACAACAGCTTTTAAGTATATTCAGTCTTCAACAGAATAAAACATAGCATTGAGCAAAAATATATTATTTTTATCCACTCAAAAGTGCACTGAGGTATAAATGAAAGACAATGTGAACTACTACTTCAATACAAATGCCTTAAAAAAAAGTGCTTTCCTGCTTTTTAAGTTGTGTAAAGATGAACATGTAAACATTAAAGTTTCTCAGAGGTACAAAAAAAAAAAAAACCTCAAGTGCTTTTCTGCTTTTTAACTTGTATAAACATGAACGTGTAAACATTAATGGGATCGTTCGGCTTTTTTAACATGAATCTCAATTTGATCCTCACCTCCCGTGTGTGCGATCAGCGCTGACTTCGGCGTTGGACGAGAGGAAAATAGTCCAGCAAGCTGGCTGGGGTCTCGGAAATAAAGCGTTTTACTTCTAAAAACTATTTGTTTTCAAAAGCGTGATACATTTCCACCACAATACTCTTTTCTGAATAAAGTCAGACGCCATTACCGCCAGCCACTACTTTTCTGTTCGTTCGTTCGTATCACTGCGCGGCGCCCTGTAGAACGCTAACCGACGCACTGCAGCCAGCTAGCTGATACTTCCGCCTGAAGTTGTTTGCCTTTTCGGAGCAGGTCTGATCTCACGAAGAGGTGGGTTGGTCAGCTCAGCCATGCTTGTTGTTGTTTTGAATCTCGAGGCGTGAGTTGTGGATGTGTACTCTCGGTCCGTCCCAAAAAGCGTCCCGAAGACCGCGCGCGCTACTGCGTTTCAGTTCCGCGTACTTTTCGCTCGTTTCGCTTCCCTTGGCATATTTATATAATCGGAATTTGGACATTTGTGAATCGTTCTCGATTGTTGCACGGCCGAATCGTGAATAATCTAAGAATCGGAAATTTTGCACACCTCTAGTACACGTGCCCAGTGCCCAAAGTCAACTGGTCCTCCGCCACGCTAATGAAGTTTTTCAGTTATGTGAAATTTGGCCAGTAAGCACATGTGAGTCCACCTCAGCAAAAAAAACCTTAATTCCAAATTATTTCAAGTGTTCCTATATTAAAAGGAAACACCTTTTAAAAATGTTTTTTAGCTCCACACGACAATATCTTCCCTTCACCTCAGATGATGAAGTGAAAAGTAATCATTGCATGTTGGCCCACTGAGAAGTTGAACAAGAGGGGGCAGTCTGCTGCAAATGCTCCTTAAATCCGCTTGTAATCCCTGTCATCGCTTGGGAGCAATCAATTATTGAGCCGTCCTTGTCGTCCGCATTCCTCAGTGGCCTCACATTCCTGCTCAGTCCCTCACCAAAAACGGAAAAAAAGCCATTCGGATTCAACAATCCCGTGAAAAAGTTGTGCGCAAATCCTGTTTGAACTAGACTAAGTGCAATTTCTAGAGAAATTGCGTGGGAATGCTGAAAGCTGAATGCTTATAGCTGAATGCTAAGATTTGAATGCATGTGGAATGCTAATGCTTATGAAGTAAATGAAGAGATAAATTATGAAATTATGACCTCCTGGTTACTGGGCAATGCACTTTACCAACTGTGCCACCGAGCTGCATCAGACACCTGGTAATGATGATAAATTTTATGTATGGAAGTGGGCGTGGAAATTTAAATGTCTGTCCCATTGAAAATTAATGGTGAAAAGTTATTAAAATTGTGCAAATGCTGTAAGTAATGTGGAATCAGATGATATATGCCCCGGAGGCGTGAATTTTTGAAGCTAGTTGAAATTTGAACAGTGTAAATTGGAAGAAATATGTGGGAGTTGTTACGCGGCACATGTGGGAATGCTTCAGCATTCCCACAATTAACAACGCCGTAACTGCTTGAGAGAATTCTGGCATTCACAGCCAAGTGATAAAAAGTGTCCATTAGGCAACGTGAAAGGTAAAATTCAATGTATTTAGTCCAGGGTGAGTCAATCGCATTCTATCAGGATGGAATTAAGCACAGCATTTTCTAGTTTCAGGTTTCCACATTGTTCCTTTTGGCCCAACACTCGTCAATCCGGTTTGTTTCCCTGCGAGTCCTCTCGTATATGACACATTGGACTCTTAACACCCCAACGCACGTGACGACAAAAGATGTCGCTACGCTCTCACGCCGAACAAACAGCACGTGTATTGATCCGTAAATGCAACGAGCTGGTACCTTTTTATTGCTGATTCACGCCCATCAGTCAATGTCAAGGTGGCCGTGAATTAAAGCGCACCGGCCTTTTCTCATCATCCATCATTTGCAAAACAATGTTATGTTCAAGCAGACTTGGAACATTCTGTTCATGTGAACAAAACCACAAGACGGTTTACTTTTTAAATACATCACACCCTGCAGGCACCTCACTATTTGATGAAGTTATTTAAATACTAGTTGGCGCCATTATAAAACTGACTGTACAAGGCAGTATTTTAAATAATCTCTTATTATTCTTGCTGAGTTTAAAAATAATATATTTAAAAGCAAAGTTCAAGAGCATTATTTAAATCAGACATGAGCTAGTAAAATTGCAGAAATGTAAGTTTTTTTTTCTCGATATACCAGTATGAGTGTAATGAAAATTGTATGTGTGAGTATGAGAATGTATTATTATCGTGTATGTCTATGACATTCATGTACATATGCTATTGGCAAATGTACGTACATGTCAAAGTGTAGTTGTATACACGAGCAGGATTACACATTTTTCTTTTATTGAAATGTATTTAACTTATTGTATCAATAATGAAATATGTCAAAAAGATATTAAGAATAAGGGGTAGGACTAGATAAGTTTTCAACGTCTTCCTACTTCCTTTGAACATGTAAACTGTCACTAATGATTGTATAAGTTTTTGTTTTTTTCATGTTCAATAAACAAACAAACAAAATTATACTGCAATTAAAAATGTTTTTGTCCAAATAATGTTGAAGCCTTCATTGAAAATGAAAGTATAGCCTACTCTGCATAAGACAGCTGTCATTTCTAAATACTAAATGCTATATTGTTGTGCTCCTTTTCAAATTAAAGCTGAAAGTCTGCACTTCAATCACATGTGCTTTATTGAATTTACTGCAAAACAATTCTGGAGTAACGTTGGACAGGCAAAATACCTCTGGACCGAACAGGATGAATCCACTTGTGCAGATATCGCTACGCACACATACACAAAGAAAGTACACTGCCAGAGTGAAGAGGAAGTTTGTGGGTTTACGTCATGTTGAGTATGCGTGTGTGCGGTATTGATCCAGGTTAACCCCGCCGGGACGTGGGCCTATGACGGGCAGGCACTTGGACAGGCTCAGCCCTCGGCCCTCCACCTCCACTATAATAGCTTAATGGTGGGCAGATTAAAGGATGAGACCTGACCAACAAGCTGCACGCATAGACATAAAGCAGCGAGCGGCCGTGACGAGCAAACGGGCGTCGCCGGCCTCTGTCCACCTGTCGAGCGTTCCCGCGAAATGAGGAGGGGGGCACTTTGTATACATGTGGGGGTAAGCGCACCGTGCGGTGGTGTTAGCGTGTGTACTTGCATGTCAGGTCGCTTGCGTGCGAGATCGGCCACCGCCTCGCTTGTCGGCTGCACTGCTGACGCTGCGCTTTGTGATGGACGCTCAAGTGAGTTTGTGGAGTGACGTTACAGGCTATGATGAGAGAGTTGCATGTCGTTGCTGTTCTGAGAAAACGTCCATCTTGTATTACTTAATTGTCCTCTACTAGGGTGGTGGGTGAGTCGGAGCCTACCCCAGCTGACTTTGGGTGAGAGGCGGGGTGCATCTCGGGCTTGTTGCCAGCCAATCAAATGGCACATTGATGCATTCCCGTTCATTCAAACAGTAATTCAAACTCACATTCACACCTATGGATGACAATTTATGTTGTGGTAATTAGTAAGTCTGCTTAGTGAATGTGAGAAAAGATGACAAAAAAGCCCCCCAAAAAAGATATTGACATTGAATTCAGGCCTTGCAGTGAGTTAAGCATGCTTATGTTAAATTTCATTCTTGTATAGTATAAAAAAGTGTTTTTTTTCCATCTTATAGTCATCAGTTTCATTTGTAAGAGTAGCTTCTATTTCAGATTCTGTTATCACATGTTTATTTTTTAGATTAAAACAAAAGAGAAACAGTTGTACAGTTAAAGGGGAAGTCAACCCAAAACAAATTTTTTTACAATAATATGTTCTATGCAGGACCACTAGTCTAAAAAAACAGTATTCTGGTTAATATTGCGTTAGTGGAATATGAGTTAAGCAGCAAAAGCAGCAGTTTTTTTGTCAATATCAGAAGGCGGCCATTTTGCCACTTCTGGTCAAGTGAAAATGACATCATAGTTACTCAGGTCCCAGATAACCAATCACAGCTCAGCTTCAGAAAAAGGCGAGCTGTGATTGGTCGTTGCCCGAGCCCGGAGCAACTGTGATGTCATTTTCAGTCAACAGCAAGTGGCAAAATGGCCGCCCCCTGAGATGGATAAATACGGCTGGATTTTGCTGCATAACTCATCTTCCACAAATGTAACATTAATCACATCATATTTAGACTATAGTGAGGTCACATGCAATATGTAGTCATTTTTTTTTCTGTGTGTTGTGATGATACAAGTCTAATTCACCAACTTTGATCATTTGACCAGCTGTACAGCATGGTCGAATGTGTCATAATTGTCATAAAAAAGCATACTAAAATGATCAATCAATCCTTGCTCACTGAATTGGGATTTACTGAAATCTTAACTGGACTATCAGATTACTTTTTTTTTCTTTTTTTTTTTTTTACACAATTTTCACATACAGGATAAAGACAGCCATTCGCACTCGGCACTGAGTGGGCGAGTAATCCGTTACAGTACGATATTAGATAAGATAAACTTTATGAGTCCCACAAAGGTGACATTAGCTTGCAGTGACTTCGTATATAATGTAAATAAGAAACATGCGACTTCTTCTGTAAAGAATTAGGGAAGGTTTTGTATTACGAATAGTGCAAAGCAATCTGCGATGTATTTGTGATTGTGACACACTTTTCTTCAGCGATGGATTCCACCATGTCGAAATGATGGTGAATAATAGCGTTGTTGTTGATGCATGTGTCACGTTTGGTGAGTCTGTTGCCTTCAGTATTTGCCATTATGTTGCTGCAGGGGTTTATGTGCATAAGCACAGAGCTTTTTTTTTTTTTCCCCCCCACCCGTTTTCCCACTTAACTGTCACGTGAACAGGTTGAACTGCTTTGTTATTAACGCCGTTTTAAATGGAGCACACGCGGGGTGCCGCATTTTGTCTCAATCGTACCGCCAGCGAACGCTTACTGTCACTCATTTTGCCTGAAAAGAAATGCAAATTATTATGTTTTGTATTGCCCTGCGAGACCACAGGCATTCTTAATTGATCAAACACACATGCTGAGACAAAAAGTGAAGCGCTTCTTTTAAACGTGTTGTTGTTATTGTTGTTGCCAGGTTCATTCTCTCCGCGCTTGCATGTGACTGCCGCCTGCTTGGGCACCATAATTTTGGTTTCACAAAGTGGCGTAACGCACTTTCACATGCAGCAGGTCATTCTCGCTTACAGTACACAACACTACAAGCGCCCCGGAGTTATAAGGATGGCCAAGTTGTTTTGTGACAAAGTAGAGCAAACCAAAGAGGCAGTCATGCTGTGGTCGTGACACAAGCTTGTCGCTTTAGTGACTGCAGGAAGAGGGGGAGGAGACAGATATTATATCAAACCTGTAAACAAATCCAATTGTGGTTAAAAGAAGCCATGCATGTGTGGAATATATATATTTTTTAAGGAGCATGGTGGACAAGTGGTAAGCATGTCTGCTTCACAGTTCTAAGGTCTATGGTTTGAATCTCGCTTCCAGCCTTCCTATGTGGAGTTTCTATCCAGAACCTGAACAACAGCCTAAATTATTAACACCTCTAGTGTTTAGATGAAATATGAGTGAAAAATTGAAAGCTACTGTATAGTTGTGTCAAGTATGTCCCTAATACACATTCACATGTATTTGGGGCATGGTGAAGAAGGAACATTCGACAGAGGCTGAATTACGGTGGCGTCGCGCCTGTGGTGGAATGTGCTGTTTTTATTTAAATATCAAGTGGAGATTTAGACTGTTTTCTTTAATGAAATTCAGACAAGTTGTTTGTGTTCGCTGAGGTTTGCTCTGGGACCTTATTTGTAGTGATGACATCAGAGAAGGGACAGTCGTATCTGTGGCATTGTGAAAAGTAACTCATTCTTTGTTATTTGGGTTTTTGCAATCAAAACACTGATGATAACAGTGTCAACTTGACATGAGTAATTGCAGTGAAGCGCGTTTCATTTGTTGACATTTTTTGTGGGTGAGCTTGTACGGCGAGGAGCGTGATCGGGGGGGGCAACGTGCCATGCTCAGACTGACTTTTCATTCTTTTCTGTCTGAATTGACAGAATGTTTTTTATGGTGTGTGTGTGTGTGTGTGTGTTTGTGAATGGACTGACTGCTTTAACAGTTTGTGTGTATGTGATTAGAAAGACGGTGTCGTGTGCATGTCGTGTCCAAAAACTCTGGTTTTGCCGACAATCGGTCGAAGTGAGTGAGGCGACTCTGTTTTTTTATAACTGCTGCAGCAGCAGACAGCGATGCGCATTTCCTTTTGTTTTGGGGCAAAATTGCATGGTGAGGGATTGAAGATACCCTTCATTAAAAAATTTAAAGCCCACTTTGCTTGCTTCGAAGAGAAATATCGGCGTCCTGAAAATACCTGACTAAGAAATCACAGGGAAGATCTGACAACTTTGCCGTTACTGTGGATGCACTTGCTCATCTCGACCAGTGAATGAAAAACAATGACATTCACCACACACGTCCACAGAGCGCCAAATCTGTCTGCCTGCGCCTCAATCCTCACCTCCTACCACAAGATAGACCAGTTTTTGCGAGTCTACAATCGAGTATACTTTTTTGTCACCAAATTCACAAACGCTAAACTAACCTTGCCCCGGCAAAATGTCCCATGTTGTGAGTACTGTATTTGAATCGCCAAACAAATGTAGTCCATTAAATGAGATAACTTGGTTCCACCTCCACTCCTGCAAGACATTAGTGACATGTTTACAAAAAAAAAAATGTGATGACTTTGAAACCCTCTTCACTTATGCCCTTGAGACAACCGCGCGTGTACTGTTATGTGTGCCTCTATTTGAGTTGCGTGCATCCACCGGCTTTTGCGCTACTTCTTCCTCTCTTGAGCTGTCACAGCCGAGAGAAGGCGGCGGCTGCTCAGCTCGCTGCTACACCCCGATGAGCTCTCGCCCGCAGAGGGTTGATAAGGGAAACACAGGCGCTCGGGTGCTTCCTGCTGAGATGAGATGCTTAGCAGCGCCATGGAGCGACCGCTTCCTCACTGCTGCAGTCTTACGTGTGGAGAGAAGGTGCATGGCTTTTTATGTGCGCTGAGGCTGCAGGTGTGGAGGAATTCAAGGATGGATCTATAAAGGGAGCTGCGATACACTAACGTCATTTTATTTTCATTGTGCGGGTTTGTTTACATCAGGAATTTGTGGGAAATGACAGAAAGGAGTTTACCTTGTTCTGACAAGAAAGGAGTTTACCTTGTTCTGACTAGTGTTAATTTTATCAGGCATTTTTAAAATTAGTCTCAGTTTTAGTCCAGTTTCAATCACGCTTGTCAATTTTTATCATACTTAGTCAACCTCATCCCATTTTTATTTTGTCAAATTTTAGTTGACTATAAATCTAGCCTTTTAGTTTTTATTTTACCCCTTTATATATATATATATATATATATATATATATATATATATATATATATATATATATATATATATATATATAATATTTTTTTATTTTTTTGTCAGCAGATAATGTTGAACATTTCGGATCTAAAACAATTTCACGTAAAATGTACTTCACACAAAGTTACAGTATATCAACAAGTTTCTACTATGACTCCATGCTATGCTAGCAAGTTAGCTAGCATTAGTTAGTGGTTGGATTTACATTATTGTTGGAAAGTTATAGCCCAGCCATTGGATAATTTGACGTTATAATTAAAAAAATTTTTGTTTGTTTGTTTGTTTGTTTTTTGTTACTGTGACTCTACCTCCTATCTGTTCCATGTGTTTGTGCATGTTACACTCGTTAGCTGTGGATTTGAAAGCAGGTGTGTCGGTGCGACAGTTTAGCAGAGACCGGATTTTACAAAATCACATCATTTTCGTCTTGTTTTTGTTCATGAACTAAAATGTCCCATCGATTTTAGTCCAGTTTTTATTAAGTGAAGTACATTTTCGTCTCGTCTTCATTAGTCAACGACAATGCAGACTAATTTCGACCCAGTTATTGTTTTATTAATGAAGGTTTTAGTCTAGTCTAGTCTAGTTTTAGTCCGGTGAAAAATGTGTGTTAATGAAAATATTTTTGTTAATAACACTAGTTCTGACTTAAGAAGACTCCCTGATTTACCCACGTGAGTTGAATTTAAATGTCATCCTTTTTTTGAAATATCACACCTGTTTAAAAGCTGGGGTATTGCTGATTTGTTTATTCATACGTGCAGTCTATAAATATTTTAGGAACAACTTTCCCATTGTAAGAGTTAGTGATGGGCATAGTAGTTGATTGATATTTAACGTTGTGGTTGTTTGTGTGGAATTTACCCTTGATTAACCGACCCTGGAAGCCGGTGAGGTTAAATGGAGCGCACTAGTACGCTGTTGATTCAACTAGTTTACGGTCTAAAGAATAACTTCATGACGTTAGCTCAGCTGTTTTTTTTTTTTGTTTGTTTGTTTTTTTTAAACAGCCTTTAAAATGTTTAAAATACACTCTCCCTTAAAGTCTGATGACCTCAGCAAAAAAATCTTAACAATTTCTAACCCTTCACCAGGATACACAGCCTTGCAACAATTGATAAGCATTCAGGCATGCTAAGGGCCCCAAAAGGCCTTTCATTAGTCAGAAGAATCATAAACGGCATTGCCAAGGGAACAAAAATAAAATATTTAGATTTTTAATTAAGTTATTAATTGATTAATTATTCTTCCTCAGTTGATGTAGCAATTTTTTTTAAACAAGCATGCTTAACACCCCAGCCTATCACCACATAAGATATTATTTAGAAAGCGTAGTATTTTCCTGTCTTATAGTGGCTATAGAAATTTAAAAAAAATAATAAAAAAAATCTTGTGTTTATTTTTAATTTCCTCAATTGCACTCTGTGGAATCTGAAGGGTTTTTTTTACGTTAAAAAAAAAGCATCTTATAATGGCGAACTTTCAGTTGAACAGTTCAATTTGCCTGCTAGAAGGAAGAAAAAAAATAATGAAAAAGCAGATTTTCTTTGCATGAAGAACAATTAGGAGTGAGTTGAAGGCTGCGTTGAGGTGTTTTGCGAGACAGACATGCTGCCGACAGGCCCAGTGGACTGAAAGGCTATTTGGGATGTCTCTTTATTCAGCCAAAGTGAGCCTCCCGCTGGGCCTGCGAGCCGTCACCGACAGGACGAGCTTCCGCACACACAACGAGGAGGTAAACAACGCTTTCAGCGGGCCTCATTACACACACGCGCAATTATTTGACCGATGTTTTTAGCCTTTGCTGTGGAAAAGGGACCATTTTGTCCTCAATCCAACAAATGCTGCACTCAAATGTTACTGTTTTGATTTACGAATCAATTCATTTTGCGTTAGAGGAATTCAAACAACATGCATTGGGCCACAAAATTAGGCACACAGCAATACAAAATTCAGTTTCGGCTGACGCGGTCGGAGAATTGTTAATTGTTACGTTTGGAGTTGGTAGCACTGCAGTGTCGAATATTTTGACTGTCGTGCACATCAAACAAGGTGCCATACATACCATATTATTAAGATGTTTCCAAATGTAATTAGTAACCCATTCAATGACTAAAATGACATTTTTCTGGCGATGTGAACTGTTTATCAGTATAATTTCAGCAACATGTAATGTAATGTAATTGTATACTTGAAAAGATGTAATAATTTCAATGTGACATTTGCATCGCTTTCTCTCTCGCATCCTCTCAGCTGGCGGCATTATGAGCTAGGAAAAAAAAGTGCCAGCCAAATGAATCAAACGCATAACAAGATGAAATCCTTTTGTATTCCAAACAGTAAGCAAGTAACTTCATAATTTTACCTACACAGTTTAAGCACCTTCCACAAAGTGCTTTACAGGTCAGGTGCGCAATACAAGTAGTCAGCATGAAATGCTTATAAAAACCCAAAACAAAACATGGCATTTTATGGCTTTTTTTTTATTTTTATTTTTTTACTTGGTCTGAGGAAATATTCTAATATTTTGAGATCGGATATTTGAGTTTTCTTCAGCTGTAAGCCATAATCAGCAATATTAAAATAATAAAAAGCTTGAAATATTTCAGTTTTGTAATGAATCCAGAATGTATGGCATTTTTTGCTTATGTAATTGCATTACAGAAAATAATGGACTTTATCACCATATTAAAATTTTCTGAGACAGTCCTGTATAAACAAACAAGGACAGCAGTTATAACACACTAAAATTCTGCCAGCTCATCAAATAGAAGTTATCTCATTTAATTGCTTAATTGGTTGCTAAACTGACAATCACAAAATTTCATCAACCATTGTAAATGCGCATAAATTATTTTGTGTGTGATACAATATAGTATATAAGCCTTAATGTGTCAGATTAAATGTACTGTAAATTAGAATAAAAGCTGTAACACTTTTAGTTATGAGACAGATATTATTATATTTATATTTATTATTATTATTATTATTATTATTATTATTAAAAATGCAAATAATAACTCAATCAATATAATTTATATTGCAAAATAATCTAAACATGACCCTTCCCCCCCCCCCCCTCATTCATGTTACTCAAGAATGTGCAAATCCTGCTTTTATTCAACTCACAATTTCTTTTTTCACCTTAGTCCTTGTTAAAATCTACTTCTATTCAATTTATAGAATATGAAGCGACTCAATTTTATTAGCTGGTAGTACATTAATTATTGCTGGCCATACAGTAATAATCAGTCATACAGTATACGAGCTACTGGAAGTGGTCATGTGATTTGTCTCTGTGGATTTATCTGGAGATTTTTCTGTCAATGATGTCGATCGTCTTCAGAAGATTTGACTGGCGAGAGCCGCCTCTTTCCTGCTTGCCCCTTCTCACTGGTCCAAATCCGCCCTGCGCGCTTGTGCGCAGACACCAGCGATTTAGCTGGTGCAGGTGGGAGCGGTAAATATTAGCTTTTCAAATGAGCGTGGCCACCCTTGGCTATTTAAAGGCCAAATACCCCCCGCCCCCATCCTACCTTTCCCCCTCCTTCTTGTTTGGCAGGAGGCTGCAAAAGCAGCGGCAGGCGTCTTGATGGCATTCAATGAACGTTTTAAGTGACCATTCAGTGTGAATCCTACTTTGGTTTGGCGCATGGGAAAGGAAGGCGCTGAGGAAGGGCTCTGGGTTCACCTTGTGTGTGTGTGCATGTAAACCAAACAGTCCATAGTTGTCATGGGTCTCACCCATCTCTACAGACAGACAGACATACGGGCGGGGGATGTTCTGCTAAGTGTGTAGCCACAGGCATGCTTAAAATGAAACGAGGCAAGTGTCACTTTTTCCAAAAAGATCCACGAAGCTGCATATTTGGGAGTGACGGGGCAAGCAAGTGGCATGTGGTGAGGCACATGCAAGAGGACATATGCGGCCACACTAGTCTCGTTTTTGCGTTAATATAATTAACACGGATACTTGACGGATACTTAAAAAGTTCATATTTTGTCCAGAATGAATTTGCTCACGTCATTATTTTTCTTGATTAATTAGTAAAAACTGTTTTCCCACCTTGTTGTCGAGTGAAGATGACATCGCTTGTGCTGAGGAAGTCAACGACCAATCATGGCTCACCTGTTTTCTGGTTTGATCAGCAAACTGAGCCCTGATTAGTCGTTAACGACTTCCTGCACAGGCAGGGTTGGGGAATCCAGCCAGGTCCAGAGAGAACAAACCCTGAAACAGTTTGATTTTAGCCACAGGTGCTTCTACTCAACAGGTGTTTCTATGAGCTCATTTGCCTGCCAGTTAAGTAGAAGCACCTGTGGCTAAAGTCAATCTGTGGCAGGGCTTTTACTTTCTGGACTTGGATTCCCCAACCTTGGGCACAGGTGATGTCATCTTCAGTCGACAGCAAGTGGAAAAATTTACTTTTTAAAGGTATTAATTGTTGCCCTGCGATTGGCTGGCAACCAGTCCAGGGTGTCCCCCGCCCTACTGCCCAGAGCCAGCTGAGATAGGCGCCAGCACCCCCCGCGACCCTTGTGAGAAATAAGCGGTCAAGAAAATGGATGGATGGATGGTATTAATTGTACATGGAAAAAAAATAATGAAGTTACCAAATTAATTCTGAACAAAATATTAACTTTTTGCTGCTTAAAATAACTCTGAATCAAGTATCTCTTTAAGTTAATAAAATTAATAATATTAAGAAGCAAAATCCAGCTGTTTTTATCCATTTTAGGGGGCGGCCATTTTGACACTTGCTCTCAACTGTGTCTGAATGTCCACCCTTATCCCCTAACCCCTCATTCACTACATAGCCCCACACTATATAGTAACCTAATATGTAGTGCCCTCATTCTGTTTGACGATTTGGACAGCCAGCTCACATACTTTCTCCTCATCGTATATTACTTGACCACCATAACTGTTACGATGCAACGACGCATAAATCTCCGACTATTTATTGTGAATGAAAAAGTTTTAAAGCTGTACGTTGTACCTTTGTTGTAAATATTTTCAAAGTTCACTACTTTGTTTTCAGAGTGCATTGTGGGTAATTTTGAGTGCCCTACATTTTCGTTCCCTGGACATTCAGACACCACTACAAAATGGCGTGACCCCTCAGTAGGGGCACTATATAGGGACTAGGGTGCACATTCGGACACAGCATAAGTGATGTCACCGTTGCTTAGGGTTCAGCTAACGACGAATCACGGCTCACCTGGTTCATTTTAGTCATTTTAGAGGTCTGTTTGGTCATGTAACATTCGCAAGCTGAGCGGTGATTGGTCGACTTGTTACCTGAGCCCTGATGCTGCTGCATTCGAAGGTGGTCGGAAGTTGGACATATCCGAGTTGGTTACCCGAGCATAGCTTGTTGCGTTTGAGGTGTGGTTGTGGACCCAAACGCAGGGAAGCAGGACGAGGAGGCAGGAGTGAAGTAACAAAAAGGAATTTTAATTCAACAAAACAAAACACAAACTCCAAAAGACAAACATAGCAAAAAACTGGCAGCATGACGTGAGGAAAACAACAATGAATCGACACAGACAGAGGGGAGACAAGAGACTAATGCTGCATTAGAGGATGGTCAGAAGTCGAATATATGAGTTGGTTTTTCCCAGTTCCGACCTGAAAGCGTTTGAAGCGAAAGTAAACAATCAAAATGGCGGATAGTGATAAATTCTTTTTTTTTATTTTTGGTCCTTAAAACTCATTTTCATCTCCAGCAAACTTACCTTCTCGCAATGTTTCTTAATTTCTTGTTTTTAGCGTATTTCCTAAGCATTCCACACAGTTCAGCAGTTCATTGTATAATTTCATGCAGGGACATAGCGGCATATTGTCACGTACGTTGTGTTACGTGGTGTTATGTCAAATATTTATGAATAAAGAAAGCTATCTAGTTTTATACTCGAGTAAATTGTGTTTTACCATTCACGGTATGTGTTTCCGAAGGAGTCGCCATTGTAGAGCGACTTCACTTGTAGTCTGTCAGTGAAGTCTGGGTCCTTTTTATTTTTCGACTTCGCAAAGTGGGATTTCCGAGTTCAAGGGGGCGTTCCTGTACACACTTCCTGGTTTGAACTGGTAAAAGTCCGACTTCCGACCATCCTCGAATGCAGCATGAGCAACTGTGATGTCATTTTCAATCCCACAGCAAGTGGCAAAATGACCGCCCCCTGCGATGGATACAAAACGGGTGGCTTTTGCTGTATTTGAACAACACTGCGACTCCAATGACAACCTTGTTATATTAATCATATTGTTTATGATGATTGTTCAAGATGAGGTCTGGGCTTGACACGAGAAATATACTTTAGTGACTTATTTTGGTGAGCAAATATAGATGTTCATGATATCTTTGTGTTTTATACTCTGAACATTATGGCCCTCACTTCCCCTTTTTTGACACCCCCTTTTGAGAAAATCTCCTTCTGAAGTTCAGCTCGGCTGATATTTGATCCCGTGAACACGAAGAGGCAGCGTCAAGTGCAGCACATGAGCACAGATGAGCGGTGTCCATTAACACAATCAATAGGGAAGCCCTCACTTGAAATCCTCGTAGGACACCACGGAACTATTATTTCCACACTTTTTGACATTTTGGTTGAGCTAGGACAGTTACGTTACTACGATGCTCTGATACGACCAATTTTACCTTGCTTGGAGAGTGCCGAGTGTCAGTGCATAAGTCACCCACTCACTCCAATGCAAAATCAATTTCAAGCCTGGTTTAATAGTCGCGGGATGGCCCAGATGTCGAACACATTAGAACTAATTTGTTTGCAGTATTGCATGAATGAGGTGAAGAGTGGAATGTCCGAAATCTGTGTGATTCTCATCCCCTCCTCCTTGGCCGTCCTTTTTTCTTTTTCTTTTTTTTTTTCCTGGAGGAGCACAATCAGAAAGAGCCATTCATTCATGTCCTGCTGCCTGCATGTGCGTCTTCC
Source organism: Festucalex cinctus (assembly GCF_051991245.1). Classification (NCBI taxonomy): domain Eukaryota; kingdom Metazoa; phylum Chordata; class Actinopteri; order Syngnathiformes; family Syngnathidae; genus Festucalex; species Festucalex cinctus. Next base: position 20,578,773 of record NC_135421.1, on the reverse strand, counting down.
CGGAAACTCCGACCTGCGCTCTTTTCCAGGGAAAGATGCAAAAACCTCTTCGGAGGAATGCGTGCCAGCCCACCGCAGACGCTAATTTCTCCCACTTTCACCTCTCCTCCAGCTCTGTCCATCACTTCAGCTGCTGGAATGTCTTCTAATTGTCCTCCAAAGTGCGCTTAAGGACTTTGGGGGGGTTTTGCCCGAGCACGTGCTGTTTTTCTCCACATAAACGTCTGCTTCTTTTTTTTTATTTTTTTTTTTTTTTTTTTTAAATCGCGGCGCTCATGTTGACTGCGCTGCTGCTTGTGTTGTTTCTCACACTTTGTGGTCACTTGGGCGGTTTTGTGTTTGAGCTATTAACGCGGAATTGTTGCGATAAAACAGCACGATGTGGAAATTTAATACCACGAGCTGTTAAAAGAGTACATGCAGCTACTGTGAGGCAATCTTGACTTTGATTCTTATATAGTGCACTTCTACCCTCACTGGACTCACCTGATGAGATTTTAACAATATGTTTATTATTGTGGTTTTAATTTGCAGTGTGGGCAGCATGGTGGACTAGCGGTTATTTAGTACATCTGGTTCCGGATTCGAATCTCAGCCGCTGCTTTGTGGAGTTTGTTTGTTGGTGTGTTTGTTCCGTACTCTGTAGTATCTCTGACTTTGAATGTGTGCGGCTTAGCTAACAGAGTGATAGCAGGTTGCACGATGATCATCACATTAGATTAGAGACATTAATCTCCAGCAGAGGTGGCAAATCTAGGTCCACAAAGTAAAAACCCTGCTACAGTTGGGACTTTTGATTGATTGATTGGGTTTTTACTGAAGATATAAATACATCACAAATATAAAATACAAGTTATAGTTAAAAAAGAGAAAAGGAAAAGAAAAAAGAAGTCGTCAATAGTATCATAATTTACATGTTTAAAAGGAGTAGGAAGAAGTACAAAAACTTCTAGTGACTTCTAGTCTTATCCTAATGCTACTATCATAATAATATCCCAAAGTTGTTCTTACTAACATAAAACTTAAACAATAGAAAATAAACAAAACGTGTTTATCCTAAGTGCACAATTAGTATGAGTATCCATTACATATACGCAAGGAAGAGAGAACGAAAGTAAAGCTTAGCCTCAGGTGCTAGTTAGTTAGCTCCCTAGCTAGCTCCCAAGGTTCTCGCTTACATGCTAGCTAGCTAGCTAGCACCCCTGTCAAACTGTGGCAAGGTTTTTACTTTCTGGACCTGGATTTGCCACCTCTGGTCTACAGTTCTCATTTTTTTTTTCAATTATTTTGATATTATCAGTGCTCACATTAAAGTCAAATTATTATTTACTATTCCACACCGTTCATCACCTTAACTACTGACAAACCTCAACTTGATAAGCGCGTTAGAAAATGGATGTAGCTCATAAACTTAAGAAGGTTATAAAATTAGTAAATAGTACAAAACATGAACAAATTAATAAATAAAACATGGGTGCATTTTTATGACTCCATTGTATTTTAGAGATGATTTCTAAGCCCGGCAGTGAGACTGCTAGACAATAGGTATGATGTGAGTGAGGCGTAACCATGGCAACTTAGACTCACTTAGGTGTTGTATCAAGGCAGAAGTAACTATCCGTGAAAAGACTTAATCTGCCCTGCAATAAGAACAACCTGGGAGGCGTTGTGCAGCGTCGCTAACCCCTTCCCGCAACCTAAGACAATATTGTGACTCAGAGGCAAACTCAAGTCTGAAACTCCTAAATAGTTTAAGCATGTATTTATAGAAATAGGCATGTAGTTAACTTAGGATATATCAAATGAGACAATGGATATAAAAAGACGTGAGGATTTTTTGTGTGCTTGCCTCAGTCAGGTTCGTTAAATTCACTGTGTTTCCCATCTCTGCAGGAGTCGGAAGATTCAGATCCGGAACATTCCCCCTCATCTACAGTGGGAGGTGAGTTGTGTGTGCGCGCGCGCGCGTGTCCAAACTGCATGAAGTAGTCCATTAAGTTCGGAGTTTTGCCTCATTCTGGCTGTTGACTCACTTGTTTGCATGCCCTTAGACTTCTTTAGTTTGTTTTTCCTGTACACTTTAACCATTAATTTGCAATATGTTAGAGAACATTTACTAAAAAGTACCATGCAAAATATAATCGTAACACTGATTTAAATGTACACATAATGGCTACGTGTACAGTCTAATGAGGACCATTAGCCTACTTTTTCACTTATTCGCATACTTTTTCGATACAAAAAAAGCATTGCGCGCTACTGTAAAAAAATATAGAAATCAGGGGTGGTCAAAACGTAGGGCTAAAGGGCCACAACAGACAGATGGGCCAGGTAAATTTAATAAAATTGCTTCTTCTTTTTTAAATTATATTATTTATAAATCTGTATTATGATTATAGTATGTGTATTATAATTGTTGAATCAATTACTTAATAAAATAATTGAAAATGTATTTGGTTTTTCCTGTTTTTTTGTTTTGTTTTTTTTACCGGCTTTTTTATTAAATTTGACAATGACAAATTATGTCCAACAGTTTTCACAACAAAAGATATTTTTTTCTGAGATGCATTGTAATTATATTTACAATTAAACAATTCATCAGTAATTTCATGAGATAAATGGCAGAATAATACATGCAGAGTGATGAATTTAAATTAAAAATACTTTTAATGCTCTAGACAACTTTATTATTTTATTTCAACATTTTAGTATTTCCAGAATGTCCATGTGCTTGTTTTGTCCTCAATTTTTCTTTTCTCCATCCTCCCTAAACTCAATTTACTGACGGTATCATCTCTCCATTAGGATTTCGATGGCCTGCTAGCTCGATATGGTACTGTAGAAAACGTGGAACAAGGTACATAACTCTTCTTATTTCATCAAATTGATAATATCGGTGCACTGCTATTCTAAGTGATGCAATAGATTTCCAGTTAAAGTTCATGCTGATGGCAATGTGCTGCATGCTTGTTTGTTTATGTGACTATCAGTAGTCCACAGTAATAAATTGTCGGGACAAGTTGCAAAAAAAACAAAAAAAAAACAGCCCAACACATTCGTCACTTAGGAAGTTGAGCTGTTAGCACGAGAGCAGCGCTAATTGAGATTGTTATCGTGACATAAAGATGATGACATCTTATGACATCCACATCTAATTTATGCCTCTTCTCTGACAGTCAACACTGACACTGAAACAGCTGTGGTGAATGTTACGTACGCAACCAAGGAGGAAGCGAAAGAGTGAGTATGGCGAGCGACTGAGATGCGTTCTTTGATTTTGTAGCATCTTCTAAAGCGAAATAAGCAAATACTGACTGAAGATCTGAAACGATTTGTTTAAAAAGTCTACGGATGTGTTTACTAAAAGCACACCACACAAAAATGCGACTAGACTAAAACGTTGACAGTTTTTGTTGACTAGAACTAGACGAATAAAATTATTTTTCTTGGATTAAAATAAAGACTAAAATGCTAGATTTATAATTGACTAAAAATTGACTAAATAAAAACCGGATGAGGTTGAGTAATTATGTTAAAAACTAATAAGCGTGATTCACACTGGACTAAACCTGAGACAAAATTTAAAAATGGTGGATAAAATTAACACTACTTTTGTCACTATCCCATGGAGGTCTCAGAGAAAGTGGGCGTGCCTTTAGTCCGCAGAGGCTGTGCTGGGGTGTGTCCGCACCTTATGATGTCATAGAGTGTAAACAGCTCATTTTCTCCGGTTGGGAGGGGCTGGTGATTGGAGAGCAGAATGACCTAGAATTTCTCATAGAGGGGCGTATGGCAGAAAACACCACTTCCGTCATGTTTTTGGTGAGGAATTGGCATTAGCACAGCTAAAAGCTCCAAAAAGTAGATTTTTCATGTTGCTGTCCCTTGAAATGTACATCCATTTAATATTTACTGTTGGTCTTCTACCCTCCAGAGCCATTGAGAAGTTGACAGGCCAGCAGTGCGACGACTTCTCCTTGAGGGTGTCGTACATCATGGACTTGGACGCCGCTCCGCCCATCCAGGTCGGCCGGGGTCGACGCGGCGGCCGGTTGTCACGGGATCAGGAGACCGCTCAGCCTGGGCCCTCAGGAGGCTTCGGGGCCCCGCGGCCCAGGCAGCAGCAGGACTTTCCTTTGCGCATGCTCGTGCCCACTCAGTTTGTGGGTGCCATCATCGGCAAGGAGGGACTCACCATCAAGAACGTCACCAAGCAGACGCAGTCAAAGTAAGCAACTTGGTTATGATATTTGTTATCCTTTCAAACCATTGAGTGTTACGGAAGAGGATTAAGGGCCAGTGAAGAGAGGGGGAAAAAAAAAGGTTGGCAGCATTCTGACTTTATTAAATAAATTAAATAGAATAAAGTCAGAACTCTCATTTTAAAGTCAGAATTCTGACTTGATTGGTGCTACTATTATTCTCACTTTAAAGTCAGAATAGAGGGATTAAAGTCAGAATTCTGACTATAAAGTCAAATAGATTCTGGGAATAAAGTCAGAATTCTCAAATTCTGACTTTATTCTCAGAATACTGAATATTAAAGTGAGAATTCTAAGAATAAAGTCTTCTCACTTTAAAGTCAGAATTCTGATTTTAAAGTGACAATTCTGAGAGAAAAAAAAGTCAGAATTCTCACTTTGAGATTAAAGTCAGAATTCTGACTTTAAAGTCACTTGTGACAATTCTCACTTTAAAGTCAGAATAGTGAGATTAAAGCCAGAATTCTGACTTTAAAGTGAGAATAAATTCTAAGAATAAAGTCAGAATTCTCACTTTAAAAGTGAGAATTGTGACAATTCTCACTTTAAAGGACCTGTCTGCCGGTTTCATTCTGGAAAAGGCACTTTTTAAATACAGGATTTAAACAAACTACTTCTCAATTTACAGACCAGGGCTTGTCTTAATTTCTGGTGGTGATTTTGTCCTAACCCCTGCTTCCGTGAGCAAAACGCCATTTATGCATGTTATCGAAACTGTCTCCATTCTCGTCTTGCTTTCAGAGTGGACATCCATCGGAAGGAGAATGCGGGCGCAGCCGAGAAGCCGATCACCATCCACTCATCTCCGGAGGGCTGCTCATCGGCCTGCCGCATGATCCTGGACATCATGCAGAAGGAGGCCAACGAGACCAAGACGTGAGTCCACGTTCACATTACATCCCGCAGGAGATTAACCATAAACGTCGATGGCCTATAATCTTCTCCTTTAACCTGCCCGAACACCTTTTAATCTCAAGCGGGCTTTCTCCCCGCTTTGGACCACTAACACAGTCAACACACGACACACCTCACACAGGCTGAAACGTGACGGCGGCTTAGCGTTAGCGAAAGAAGGACGACATATCTAATTGGCTTTGACTTTTTACCAGCACCTTTCTGTGTGATCTCCTGTCACATCTCAGCATATACTGTACACTCGCCGCTTGTTTACTACTGTATGCTTTTCAATTAAAACGTAGCCGTGCCAGTCCTTTTCATCAGTCACGCTTTTGTTCTTTTCTGGGAATAATGATGTCGTTTATTAGTCATTTAAAACTTCTGACAAGCTTGTTTAGCTTGTTAGGGGCTTGAAAGCAGATGTTTTCGAGGAAGCTCCTTGTGAGGAATGTGATCATGAAAACATTGCTTAATTAATAGCTAGTCGTCATGAAGACTGAATTTTATGCTTGCTTTGGATGTTCACAGTCCAGACTTAGACGGTATGATTAATCATAAAATAAAATAAACATTAGAATTTGAAGTAGATTGGAAAAAACAAAACAAAAAAACAGCTATCTTAAAATAAAATGTGAAATTAATAAGAAGTCAAATTTAATGTTATTGGAAAAGTCAGTACAGTCATAAAATATAAACATTAAAGTTTTACGTTTATTATATATTTTTTATATACCGGTAATAAATGTAAAAAATAAAAATGAGACAATGCTAGTGTATAGCTTTATGTGGCTAGTAGCATATTTTAAATTGGTCTCTCAGGCCAGTAAAATGTATGCTAATGCTAACTAGAGTGTAGTTACTTGATTCAGTACAGTCATAAAATATAAACATTACACTTTTACGTTTATTATATATTTTTATATATCGGTAATAAATATAAAATATTAAAACGAGACAATGCTAGTGTATAGCTTTATGTGGCTAGTAGCATATTTTAAATTGGTCTCTGGCTAGTAAAAATGTATGCTAATGCTAACTAGAGTGTGGTTTCTTGATTTATTGAAGCCACTGAAGATTGTAATACTTTGAGCGAATGTTTGTTACGTCTAGCATGTAATCTTGTTAAAGCGTTTGCGTTAATGTTTGGTGCGAGCTGTCTATAGTTAAAGCTTTTGTTCCACTTGTGGCAATGCTAAGGTAACTAGCATTAGCATTTGTTTCTGAGGTTTGTTGGGCGCTCAAGGTTTCTGTCTTTGAGACTACAAACTAATAATATAAAAGCTATATACATATATATATATATATATATATATATATATATATATATATTTTAGAACTTATACTAAAGTCACAACATTTGGTACATCTGCGCAATCTAATGAGATTGTTTCCAATATTTTCATGTCCTTTTTAAGATGAGGTGATGTGGCTTCCCTGAGGTGAACAAAACATAAGAAAGTCATTTCATGAACGTTGCAGAACAGTTCTACACCACTGCAAATTACAACTGCAATAAGAAACAAGTAATTGATGGTTAACTCGTCTAATGAAGCATCCAGTGCATGTAATATTGTAATTCATTTAATTTCCAATCCTTTTATATCATGCAGATTTATGCAAAAGTAAAGATGATAGCAGAATCTTTACTTTAAAAAAAAAAAAAAAAGCTGCGCAAACATGCTGAAAATCAAATCCTAAATACTGGATAAACAAACAAATGCGACTGATTCTTTGCTATCATAACTACAACAGACCTCGTCATCATTCTCGACATTTGTGTCGGTGTTTGTTTTGTGCAGGCCAGAGGAGATCCCTCTCAAACTCCTGGCTCACAACAGCCTGGTGGGCCGCCTCATTGGGAAGGAGGGCCGCAACCTGAAGAAGATCGAGGAGGAGACCGGGACCAAGATAACCATCTCCTCGTAAGTCGCCTCCATCCATCCCTCGCTTCATCTAATAACGCCTTTCTGCAAGATATTTGGAGTGTGTCTGCGGGGAACAACTTACATAAGAGTACCACAAATGACGATAAATTGAACATGTGTGGAGCCAAACCAAACTGCATAATGCAGTTCCCAGATGCGTTTATTGTTGTTTCAAAAACATCTTGGAAAACATAATTTAGTTCAGTAGTTCAATTATTGAGTCACAGAATTTTTTTCCCTTATGCACAACTTCTTCCACTTTTTTTGTGTCATTCCCTGTTAAAAGATAACCATTCCGTTAACAATTCACTTCAATATTTAACAAGGGTATGAAATTATGAATAATTTTGGTGTGCGCTCTAATTGCGTATGGTGTTTCAGACTTAATGAACATGTACTAATAAAAATAGTGTTGTTTATCAGCACAAATGTTTCTGCCCGCTTTGAAAGGCCCATACTTCATTAACTCCTGAGCGAGATACACTAGAATCCAATTAAAATCCACCCCACCCCCCTTTGTGATAAGCAAAATATGGCTTATTTGCTGTTTGCACAATGCTCTGACACATCTGCGTTTGTGTGCATTGTTGTAGGTTACAAGACTTAACCATTTACAACCCAGAAAGGACCATCACGGTGAAGGGCATCTTGGAAGCGCTTTGTAAAGCAGAGGCCGAAATCATGAAGAAACTGAGGGAGGCCTATGAGAACGACGTCGCTGCTATAAATGTGAGTGTGTGCCAACTCATCATTTGTGTGTGCGCGTATGTTACGTACTATAAGCTCAGTAATTAGCAGCTGCTGGTAAACAGAGAGCGACACACGATCGCTTCGCAGTTGTCTGACTCACGGCCGCCTTCTCCCCGCTGTGCACGTGTGAATCGTCCCCGTAACGCAGAAGCTCCTTCCCAGCATCCATCTGATCCCCCCCAGTGACATCATCAGTCGGTGCTGGATGCAGCCCGAGGGGGCAACAACAGTGTTTGTTTACTACTTTGACACACATTGCTAATTTTACTCTTGCTTACTGATGACTAATATGAGGAAGTAACAAGTGTTACGCATCCAACAAAGCTTAGTACTACCAGAAGAGAAGGGAAAAAAATACTTTAATTACCGGTAAAAAGAAATAAAAAAATTAAAAAAAGGATATATATATATTTTTTTATAATTAAATTTTCTTTGTGAAAAAAAATATAAAAAAATATTTTTTAAAATCAGTTTTTAAAATGTAAAAAAATCTTTTATTTAAAAAAAATCAAATTATTTTATAATATTTTTAAATAAAAAATATTTTTTTAAATGTAAAAATTACATTTATTTATTTATTATTTTATATTATTAAAAAAATTATATATATATATATATATATATATATATATATATATATATATATATATATATATATATATTTGTTATTATTATTGTTATTTCTCTCTCTCTCTCTCTCTCTCTCTCTGGCTCTCTCTCTCTCTCTTCTAGTAATAATAAGGTTTGTTTGACGCCTGTGTGTGTGGAATGTACTATTAGCAGCTGCTGGTAAACAGAGCGACACACGGAAAAAAAAAAAAACTTTTTTTTTTTTAAAAGAAGAGAACACATACAAATATTTATTCTTCCAACTTATTAGGATTTAAAAGTGGATAGCAATTTGGTTCATAGTTGTTATTGCTACAGTAACTGCTGAGCCCAGCACAACTCTGTTGCTAACCAAAACAGCAGCTGGGGGGCTCCGACATTTGCGAATGGCATACTAACTTGCTTACACAATGTAAGAAGTCATGCTCAGTTACCACATGTGATTGCTTTGCATTTATGTCCTGCAAGTGTTTTTTGTGCAAATCACTAATGTAATTATGGCTTTGTGGCTTACGCACAAATCGCAGAGAAATGGAATGCCGTCGTAAACCGAGGGCATTCTGTACTGTACATGGGGATTGCTGTCAAGTAGTCAGGCTCTAGAGTAGTTGATGACTGATTATGTTTGAGAGTGGTCAAATGCTTCTGTTTATCACATTTTTGTTGTCATGTCTACTTTTTTTCTCATAAATTATGAATAGTATTATCTGCAGGTGTTTACCTAAAATGTCTACTTTTGTTTGTAAAATTACACCTTTATTCACACAATTGTATTCATCTTGTCATTTGCGTAAAATTGAACTTCTAGATCTATTCTTTGTACTGTCCCACAAATCTATGCATTGAAGACTCTAAATTGTCCATATAAAATGAATGGAACCTGCGATTGACTGGGGGTGTACACTGCCTCTTGTTTAAAGTCACTTCACCCACATCCCTAATGAGGACAAGGACTATATAGGAAATAGATATAGGTCTATTAGACTAATAGACTCAATCAGGGTTAGGTAACCTGCAGGCAGCCGAGTCGACAATCCCACACCAATCAGACAGCTTCTTGTCGATAGGCTTAGTTGGACTCCACTAAGCTATGAGCACCACCTAGTGCAACTCTGATGATATTACACAAGGCTGTCGCGTCCTGCCGTGCTGTTCTTCCACCCAGAAATGAATCATGCTGTCAATACAAGGAGACACTCAATCAAATAGAATGTCATCTTCCTTCCATTTTGTACTAACGCCAATCAATCTCGTCCCAGCAACAGGCCAACCTTATCCCAGGCTTGAACCTCAACGCTCTGGGCATTTTCTCCTCCGGTCTGCCGGTGCTGCCCCCAGCTGTTGGACCTCGCGGGTCAGTCCCCCCTGTGGCGCAAGCAGGATACAACCCATTCTTAGTAAGTCTCTGCATACACACAACTTAAAAAAAAAAAACATGGGGTGCAAAAGCGTGACCTGCCGTACAGTTTCATAACAAAAAAAACAAAAAACATTCTCGCTAGTGCGGACAAAGTTGGGAACTGGGAAGTGTGCACTAAGGTTTGGAAACCGGTTGGAAATCAGAGTCAGAAGCGTCTATTAATCTCTTCAGGGGGATTTTTGGTCGAACTCCCACTAAATGTCGAGGTCATTTATTAGAGTTTCTGTTTGTATGGCAAGTCATCAAACTTGGCCATCATGCTTTGCTGCCCACACACAATAACAACATATTGAAAAAAAAAACGAGTCATGTTTTTTCACTCAGAAATTCTCAGCAAATTTTCCAAGGAGAGTTACCAGTATTTAAAAAAAAAAAAAAAAAAAAAAGCTTTTTTTTGCGCGAGTGTGTCTGGGAATGTGTGCGTACGTGCACCACCCTGATCCGCCTGCTTGTCGCTTCACTTGCAGAGTCACTCTTCGCATCTCAGTGGCCTGTACGGGGTTCCTCCAGCAAGTGCCGGCCCCCACCAGCATTCAGTATGTCCTCCAAAAAATGCTGCACCACACTGACTGTTGCCATGGCGACACGCGGCCACAACACTGGGTCGTTTGCAGTGATGTTGACGTGTACTGCGTCAGGCACAGATGAATTCCTAATACTGTCTTTCCTTATATAGTGGCCAGGGGATATTATTATATTTATTAAAGTGGGTATCAGGGGGAAAAAAAGGGTGGCCAAATTAGTGATAGATCGATATGTTTTTTTTCAAGGCCGATACAGATACCGATTATTAGTAGTCAAGAGACCGATAACCGATATTTCAAGCAGATATTCATTTTCAGTAAAACAAAATTTTAAAAATGTACTTTTTAAAAAATATATTAACTCATTCAAACCCAATAACGTATAAATACGTTAATACTTTGTCTTGCGTTACCAAAAACATATTTATACATTTTTTTTAAATGTTTTTTATGCTAGTGCATACAGAAGGCGTTGATAGCTTCTGACATGAAGAGGTTGTGTAAAGCAATGGTAGTTATTACAAAAAAACTAAACACAAAAAAAAACAGCCAGCAGGTGGCAGCAGAGCATAAGAGATCAACCAGGGCCATGTTGCTAATTACTGCTAAACAGAAAACTATACAAATATCTGTTTGTTTTCCTGGTGAAAGAAGAGACTAATCTTTCTTTTGGTAGGTTCCATGTTTTTATAGCAATGGAACAAAATATATTGTGGACCTTCCAAAATCAGTCAAAATCCAGTAAAGCAGCCGGGAATGAAGGTGGTTTCTTCAGTGAAAATGGCTGGGGGTGAATGAGTTAAACATACAAAGAACTGACAGCTTTGTTTAAAAATTCGAACCAAAATTGCAGGGACCTTCCATTGTCATCAACATGTGTTATGCTAAATTTAAAATATTAATAAATTAAATATTTCTACTGGAGATACATTTTTCAAAAATTTAAACATCATTTCTTAATTTGTATTAATAAAAAGTGCAGCAAGTTCCCAGTGTCGGCATCATTTTTTATTTTTATTTTTTTATTTTTTTTAATAAAGTGGAAATTTAAATAAATCCATAAATGAATTTTCCTGTATCTCAGTGAGCGAAAAATGCATGTGCATGCAGCTAATTTGGGGTTTTCGTCAGGGTTCGATACCATCTTTATCGGCCTTCAGATTAGTAAAAATGCTGATGCCGATACTTGTCAAAATGCCAAATATCGGCACCGATAATCGTCTTATCCCTAGGCCATATTCCTTAAAAATAAAAAAATAAAAATAAAAAATATAATATGAAGGTATATTCCCTAAAATGTACCTATAAATGCCGTACCTAATGTTGTGGCCCATGCTGAGTGGAATTATTTCAAAGAGTTGAAATGAACACAAAAGAGCATGTTATCTTTTACTGTGTGGCAAAACGTCACTTTGCAAGCGCTTTAGGTAGCAGAAAAGCTCCTTTAACTCGGTGAATTGGATTCAAAAGAAAAATAGCATCGAGAGAGCTAAATCCAAAGCAGCCCCTCATCAGCGTCGCAACATCACCACCGCCACCAGAACACCACAGATATGTCTGGATTGAGAGTTCCAGCCCAAAGTTGAGCTAGGCCTCATTAAATCCACTCAATAAACCGCAAGTACACAAATACACCAGCCCAGACGGCGAAAAGCTCAACTCCTACCCGAGTCTTGTTTGCCGGGCGTCGGGTCAAAACATACACGAGCGTTACACTTAATGGACACCTCCGCTTCATGCGATTGTGAAGCGCATTTTAGGACGTAGAGGGGTGGGGAAATCGTTGTGGTTGGATTTTGAAAAACAACAGATTGGTTAGGTCAAGTGTGTGGGGTAAGTTAATGTAAAATTATTTGTTTAATAATAAAATACTTTTATTGGTAATTACTTGACCATATACAATAAAACAAATGATTTTTTTTAATTAATTAAATTATGCAGTGGTGCTTTGAGATGAGAGTGCAAGTTTTTCGAGATAGGTTGGTCTTCATTTACAAGCGAAAATTGGCGAAAAAAAACAGTTGCACTTCAAACCGCTACCACTACGTGGCGGCAGCAAAATTGGCAACATCCAGCCGTCAGCAATTTCGTTTCAACAGTTGGTGGCAGTAAAGTATCATTAATATGGTTCGTCAACTGCCAATAAAGCACAGAAGAAGAATAAGGAAGGACAATGCATTAGGTACAGTCGCGCTACACGCTCGCATTTTCGGTGTTTGTGGGTTCACTGGAAAGCAAATATCAATTCTGTGTTTCATACAGTGTCATAGTTTTGAGTATAACTTTTATTATTATTTAAAAAAAAACATTTTGGAGGGTCTGAAACACACGAAATTCATTTCTATGGGGAAATATGATTTGAATTGAAATGCGCGTGGAACCAATTAAATTTGTATTTGGGTGCAACTACATCTATAATTCATTAATTTATTCAATAAGCAAAATAGTGTACAGTAGTATAAATGAAAAAAAAAAATAGTTAAACCTCATTATTAAATGAATACTATATAAAACTGATAATGTTACATTATGCAAGTACAATATAGTTTTGTTTTCATTTCATCATTTGTTGATTGGCTAGAAGGAATCACATGGTTCTAGTGGCTTTACACTTAGGTCGCAAGTCAAACTCAGAAGTTCAAAATTGTCCGTACATGCACTTCTTCTACTCAAAGCTAGTTTTTACATGACTTTTGTCTTCTAGTGGAAATTTTGACAGGAGCTTTTTGTAATGTTTGGCTGTCTTGCCTCCAGACTCGCTTCATGTGGTGTTGAGTTCACACTCTGTCATCTTTTCTTGTCTGCTTCCCAGAAAAGTTATATATATATAAAAAAAAAAAAATTCTCAGCTCTTGTCTGTGTGTGTAAAAGCGTCTTTGTTTCCATCGACAGGCTCCAGAACAGGAGGTTGTCTACCTCTTTATTCCAACTCAGGCAGTGGGAGCTCTCATCGGCAAGAAGGGCCAGCACATCAAGCAGCTCGCCCACTTCGCTGGAGCCTCCATCAAGGTACGGCAAAGAGAATATCTCGGAAACGTTTTAACCTTAGTTTGAAACTTTGAATCAAACCTACGCTCCAATTTCTCCTCTCCCATTTGTCGACAGATCGCCCCAGCTGACAGCCCCGACGTCACCGAGAGAATGGTGATTATTACCGGGACGCCGGAGGCTCAATTTAAGGTAAAACCCGACACTTTTAGTATGGAGCCTCACTTACAAACTCCTGACTCTTACTCAAGCCGAATGTGCCCTTCTCGGATGTCCAGGCCCAGGGTCGGATATTTGGCAAGCTGAAAGAGGAGAACTTCTTCTCTGGGAAGGAGGAAGTCAAACTGGAGACGCACATCAAGGTTCCATCGACTGCAGCCGGGAGGGTCATCGGGAAAGGTGGCAAGACGGTGAGTTGACGGGCGCGTTGTCTTCCGACCAGCCATTTTCTATGTGCTGACTTTTGGAACGAGAAGGCATTTTTTTTTTTTTGGGCAAGAATTGGTGTGCTGACGGTGTTGTTGATTTCAGGTGAATGAGCTTCAGAACCTTACGAGCGCTGAGGTCATCGTACCACGGGACCAAACTCCAGATGAGAACGACGAAGTGTTTGTGAAGATCAGCGGGCATTTCTTCGCCAGTCAGGTATGCTGGCACATGCCAAATCATTTATTGTTTTTGTGAAAGGCATGGTCTTGCGTTTTCACTCAGGAAAATGCACTATATAAATAGAGGATTTTTATCCATGAACTCCTTCTCATTCTACACCTCTGGGCTTCTGTTAATATGTGGTGGTGATTTTTTCCTAAAGCCCCCACACCCCCAGCCTGGATTTTGCCATTTTCTGTTTGTTTTGTCAACAGCGGGACGTTTCTGTGGAAAGACAGTGTTTACACCCCTCCAGTCAATCGCAGAACATGGGGTGGCGTGTCACAAACGGGGCCGGGCGAATTTGTCAGCTGCGGATTTTTTTTTTCACTCACTCACGCTTACATGTGTGAATGAGTGAGTGGAAAAAAATCTGTGCGTGCTGTCAAATTGCCGCGGAAGTAACGTCACACTGAATTGCCCTAAAATCTCAACGTTATGAGACTTGAACCCAGGACTGAGAGGCAGACTTGTTTACCGCTCTTACACCATGCTTCCTCCCCCCCAAAAAATGCATAATGTAAACGAGTAAATTTTAGGGCCTGATTTGATTCGACGCGGTTTTCAATACGTGGGGTGGTAAACGATTCAAAAATGGTTAAATTCGGAAGTGGAACGATTCGATATTCGAGAGTATATGATGCAATTTTTGTTTTCATTTTAGATACATTTGAATGAATTTAATCAGTATTGTAAATGTGCCATTTCCTTCTAAGATATATCTCTCCAATAAAAGATGATTCAAATCGAATCAGTGGTTCTTAATTAACCTGGGTTCGATGGAATGTTTTATTTATTTTTTATAAGTGCAATTTGATTTTTTTTTTTTTTACATGGTTTCTCAGTATCTTGGAATTTAACTCTATATTGTATGGCCATGATGGCATTTTTTTTTTTTTTTGACCAGACTGCACAGAGGAAGATCCGGGAGATCATTCAGCAGGTCAAACAGCAGGAACACAAACACCAGCGAGGTGCCGCCGGCTCACCGCAACACTCCAAGTGACCAGCGTGGGGGCGCCGGCCGATGAATGTAGCCCTCCCCAAAACGGACAGAGACCTCTAGTCGGACAACGGCCGCGGCCCGAGAGGGAACGCGCAGGGCAGACCAGCAGCGGCGGGATCAAAAATTAACCAAAGAACTTCATCGAGGAGGGGAAGCGAGCGAGCGAGAGCCAAAGGCGGTGAGCGGCATTCGTGTGCACTGCCAGCCCTGCGACAGCACACACAGCAAGCAGGATACTGATATCGCGACAACAACAAAAGGCAGGAGAATCGTCATCTCCACGAGGTAAAACAGGAACTAGCACGTCACTCTGCGTATTTGTTCTCTTTAGTTGGATTAACATACTGTAGACCTAACACGGATAAAGCGACTGTATTAACCACACGATTAAAACAAGATGGAGTTGAACTATCCTTAGCAGTATTAACACAGGGTAGACGACTTTATTGACATTTACAAGAGCAACCACACTGAGCAGTTCCCCTACATTGGAAAAAAAAACAAAAAGTACTATTTGGAAATATGGTGAATGTTTTTTGGTAACACGCCTCTGTGTGTGAACGTGTACGTGTGTGCCAATGCCTCTCATCAATCTTTTTTTTTTCTTCTTTTGAATCACTCTCTCATCAGTCAAATATGTTATTTTAGGAGGATAAAGAATATTTGAACGTGTGAAATTTCCCCCCTATCCAGTTATACATGCATGCATTTCAATGAATAAGAATTTCAGTCGTTACAAGTAGTTTGATTCAAAAAGTGAAGCTTGGATTTCATACATTTTTCTACACACAGGAAATTACTCAACAAAAAAAGATATTCTAATTTATTGAGATGCATGCACGTATATTCACGGGTTAACTAATGACTACTTTGGTGGTCCTATTAATAAATACTATTTACCACTTCTAAAGGGCAGAACAAACAAGTGGACAAAAGTACTGTTTAGTCCCTTGACTCAGTAGAACCTTTTCATGTGATGCCACTTCCGCTACCCGCGTTCACTGATGGAATAAGACGGAAACATGGACATAGCAGAAATACAAATTGAAGTTCTGAATGTTGAGTGAATACAATGCAATCGTCGACGTTTCACATTTTGTGCTTCTTTGGACAACAATTTGCCAGATTAACAGAATAGCCATTGGAAATAATGAAAAGTGATAGAAAGTGAAAAGAAAAAGGTCTTCTAAATTTGACTCTAAAGCGATGACAAGCTCATGTCCACAGATTGGCTGTCAGGTCACCAAAAAAAAAAAAAAAAAATAAAAAAAAAAAAAACGCTCTTCTCTCTGTGACATACGTGCACTCATGGCCAACAATGAGGCGTTCTAAAGCAGCCACGCCAGCTCGAAAGCCCCGGTGTGCACAGTTTGAAGAAGTTTTCCGTCATATTGCATTATTGAATACAGATAGTAGCCAAAAAAAGTGAAGTTTCACTCCGGGAAGCGGTGCGACGTCACGGTGAAAAATTGTCTACGTATTTGAATGTGCGCACGCTCGGCCTTAAAGGGGGTGTCACGTGACGTGAGGATGGCTGTGTGGGTTTTTTGCATGGAGGAGCAAATGTGAAGGCAGCGCTGCCTCCTCGTGAGCGGGCTGGCGTTAACCCTCTCTCAGGGTCCGGGGAGCTTTGTTTTTAAAAAAAAAAAAAAAAAAAAAGGAGGCGCGACAGCTGTGAATGTATCAAACGCAGCCTTTTTTTTTTTTTTTTTTTTTTTGGTTTTGTTTTTTTAAATACCTTAATCATTAACAAAGCAGCCCCTCGCCTTGTTCAGCAGGCCAGACAGTGACCTTGATTTGTATTTCCTATGCTGGCCGTGCGGGTCCCTCTCAAGCCTTATTTTAATCACGCTTCATCGCAAAGGTTATTGCCACACCTTCCTCCGTGTGTGCGCATGCGTGTGTAAATATATAAATATATAGAGAGAGTAATATTTATGAATCTATTTTTTTCCTATTTTGTGATGAGAGCTATTGATATGAAACAAAAAGAAAATGAAAAAGTCCTCTTCTTTTCTTTTTTTTTTTTTTGCCCTCAGTGGGACACTGCCATATTGTTTTGAAGGGATGTGTTTATTTTCTTGGAAATGAATATGAAAAAGATGAAAAAAATATGGGAGAACAGTCAAAGTGAACCACCGCAGGATGTAAACAGTGCGCATGTCAGTATTGTGATCTACCTCAGGCTTCAGGGTACCTCAGTCCAATCTTCATTTACCCTAATTCCCCCCCACCCCACCTTCTTTTTGTTGTTGACATTTTGTATGCCTTGTTAACTGATCATTTTTGATCCCTTTTCTTTTTTTTTAATGAATTTACAAGACGAAAAAAAATGAAGAAGAAAACGAGCCGTCTCCTGCAAATCGTAATCCTTTTTGCCGCGAGACCTCTTTTGCTGATATGCGAGTTGCAAAACGGTTTGTAGAAAAGTAGGACGGAATCGGGGGGGGGGTTCCAACGTCGTCGCAAAAAAAGACGGTAAGCAAACGCAAATCCGACGATAGAAACTAACCAACTGTACCTCCTCAAAATGAAACAAAACATTGTGGAAGTTTGTGTTGGGTTGAGAGTATGCTTCTTGTATCATTGGAAAGTTTGTTGAATTCCTCCTCTGAAATGGCGGCCCGCCAGGCCTAAAAAGCACGGAGGGAAACCCTGCTGTTTCACTTTTTGTAAGGGGGGGCTTCCATTTTTATTTATTTTTTTCATTTGAACGAAACCATCCCAATAATGCCATCAGAAGTGCACAAAGTAATAAATAAAAATAAATAAAACGTTTTGTTTGGCAATATGTTTACCTCTGGATGATTTTGTTGCTTTATAGCCCCTAAAATAATAATAATAATAATTTTTTAAAAATTAAATAAAATTGCCAAAAATGAAAACCCCGATCATTTTCTACCGATACCGATCAGCTGAAAATGATGATTGGGACTCGGTTTCCGATCACGTGATCGGGACATCCCTATTTGACAGTACTATTTTTGGGGGATTATTATTTTTTTCCAATGCATTTAAATTGGCATCAAAATTGTCAATTATGCATGTTTTTTAAAATTTGTATTAGCTGTCAAATTTTTATGTTTTTAATCAGATTAATCACATCTTAAATATTTGTTAATATCACGATTAATCACTTAAAAGGCTTTTTTTTCTTCAATTTTTTTTGCCCACCAAATGTGAAGAGCACCCATTAATTATTTCTACATTTAACGTTATGAGGACATCTTCAACATTTTTTTGACCCACTGCTCACACTCATCTACTTTTTGTCTCAGCAGTTAAATTTTTACATAATTTAAAATGGGGGAAAAAAACAACAACAATAGTTTGACATGAACAAATCTGAATGTCATATGCAAACATTTATTAAATGCTTTACTTTCATGCAATAATGTGATATGATGTCATAAGGGGGGAAATAAATAATTAAATTAAAACTACATATGTATGGATAGGTCTGAGACAATCAACATTTTGAGTGCTTGAAAAAAAAATGACTTAGTTATCGCACCTCAAAGTAGCAGTTACATTTTTTTGTAAAACAAGGCAAGATTAACTTTGAATGTATTGTATTCAAATTTGAACAAGCTTCCCAAAGGTACAAGAAGCATTGTTGCAACAATTCCAAACCAATTATTCCCAATTTTTTGTTTCATCTTTTTTTTTTTCTCCTCCTACTGTACCTCGAGGGAGGGAGAGAAAAAAAATCACCTGTGAAAAAGAGATTTTATAACACACCAACCGTCTAATTCTCAGTTGGTGATTTTTTTAATTATTTTTTTATTATTTTACTTTGAAGACAAAAACACACAGAGCTGCAAAAATACACTGACTCTTGAATATGGTGTACAAAAAAAAAACATGTAGAATGTAGAACTTTTAGTTGGTGACACTAGTGGCTGTGAGACGACAGCGTCTCACGCAAATCCTGTTTCCTGTCGTGACCCGAGCGTCACCGCCGTTCGCCCTCAAACTTTTTTTTTTTTTTTGTACTGTGTAAATTTGACAATTACCTCTCTGACTCAAAGGCTGACTTTTTTTTTTTTCCTCCAGCGGTCGTGAGGCGGTCAGCGACCAATCAACGAGTCCCGGTGAACACACGTACACAGTAACCGTTAACCTCACACACTGCCTGAGGCTGCTCCCAGCCAGCCTCGCTGCCTCCTTCTCCCGATCTTAGCCGGTGAATGCGACACTTTTTTTTTTTTCTTTTTTCTTTTTGACCGTCTGTCTCTCTGCCATCTCTCTTTGGGGCTCTTTTTAAGTGCGGCGTTCCCGCTCCATGCTTGGACGCTCATCCTTTTGCGAGGATTGTGCAGTTTTCTAAAGGTTTTTGGGGGTGTTGCTAGATTTTTAATATTCAGTACCCGAAAACCACACTTAACACTCGTCACTGAGGATGTATTATTATTAGCGATGTTTAGTCATATCACGATGGTGGTTGGATAGTTGTCGTTTTTTTTCTTTTTTCCTTCTAGGTTCATTTTGTCTTCTGTCGATCCGGTTTTCTCGTCACCGACACTGTTTTGATGATGATGATTCTTAGCTTTAAGTTTCATTTCGGTTAGACTGCTGCCAAGACTTGGCCGTACCAACGCGGGTTTCAACTACGCAAAGTCGACGTTCGTTCGCGTCAAAAACGGCACTCCGTTCAGCAGCGCAGACCTCCGCCAAGGCCAAAACAATACCTGGCAGTATTTTTTTTATTTTATTTTATTTTTTAATGAATCGTATCCTTCTGTAAAAAATTTAACCGAAGGGAGAAAGTAACACTACGAGAATATAGATTTAGAATTAAGAGAATAAAGTCAAAATGTTAAGAGAATGACGTCTGCAAATGAGTATTAAGGCCACACTAAAAAGAAAAGAGTACGATGAGACTTAAGTTATTGAGTTACCAGATCAAAGAAGGAAATTCTATGAATAAAGTTGTAATTTTACAGACAAAAAAAAAGTTGTAATGTTTTACAAATTAACATGATATTGTATTGTATGTACTGAAAAATACATTCTAAGAAGAATTACGGCCACACTGAAAAGGAAAAAAAAAAGATAAGTGAAAGAAAATTAGAATACACTACAACTTGTTATAGAAACAAAAAGACTATTGTGACAAAATACAATTAATTTTAGGTGAATTTTAAAACTAACAATGAAATTTGAATTTACGACAAAAAAAAAAAAAAAAAGGTTAAATGCTTTGAAAATAGTTTTAACAAAAAATAATTGGGCACATACTGTAAAGAAAAAAAAAACATACTACTACTATTAATTAGGGATGTAACGATATCCAAACATCACGATGTGATATCACGATATGAAGCACACAATACGCTAATTATCACGATATTGTGGGGAGGTTGGCAATATTTAACAAAGGTCACAATAGTTAAAAAAATATATATATATAAAAGCACATTATTGTGCTTTTGTACATAACAGCAATGCATATAAACCACCTACAATTTCTAATAAGATTTAGGCGCTTGTATATTTTAAACATAGAAGGGCCAAACATCCCTAATGAAAATTAAATTGCACTAATAAACTAGCCACCAGAGGGTGCCAGAACTGCACAAATGGAACTCAACCTGACTTTTAACATGATGTGTTCCTTTTAAATATTGTGAACATGACGATACTGTGGCAGTTTTAATATCACAATATTGCCCTATTCGTTACATCCCTACTATTAATATAGTATTATTATAATAAAGTGAAGAAGAATAAAGTAAAATCTTACAATAAAAGAAAGTCCATGAAGGAGCATTAGGGGTAGACTGAAGAGAGAAAAGTAACAAGAATTACAGGAATTAAGTTGAAATAGAAAGTCGAATTGTTTGATGGTAAAAGCATCATATTTTTTTTAATGAAAAAAAATAAAATAAAAATAGAGGCTAATAACTCAAGAGAAAAATATGAAGAGAGCTCAATCTAGAGATGGAACCATTCATTGATTAATCAACTAATCAATTATCAAATTGACAAATCTTTCGAGAATTGATTAGTCATTTAAATCTGACTTCAGAATTTCAGCCTCTCAACAGTAAATGTTCTCATATTTCTGTTGTGTTTCAAAAAATAATTCGCATTTGCAAACATCTGCTTTTACTTTGGAAAACAATGTTCAACAATTTTCTAACACATCAGCGAAAAAAACAGGAACTAAATCATTAAAAAAAAAAAAAAGTAATTTGATGTAATGTCCTGTTTTTTAATAAATGGATGGAAATTATTATTATTATCTCATTCATTGATTAATGGAAAGAATAATCAACAGATGAATTTATTACTAAAATACTAGCTAGTCTAAAGTCCATTCATTTCTATGGAGAAATATGATTTGAGATATGAGTGTTTTGAGTTACAACTATATAAGGATTTCCCCCACGTCTCCTTTCTCTTCAGCGTGGCCTTAATGGTGTCACTGTTTTTGTGTAATCCTGTTAACTGACAAAGACCACATCAACTTCCTTGGCGGAGGTAATGAGGAAACAATAAGGAGATTGACAAAGACGATCCGGGTTTGTAAGACGAGAACACGGTCGTGCAAAAGGGCATTCGGACGAGGTCGAGCGCAGGTGTTTTTATTCAATGACGCCTCATATAGCACTAAACCTTCTACTAGCGGTTTTACACAACTCGCCATTTGGGAGATTTCCTCCGTGTGTGCTTGACAAGCGAAAACCCCCTCCAATGTCTCAAACCCGTCAAAAAAAAGCTTACGGATGACGTGCGGCGGACTGACACGGGAGCCGCGTTTGGACGCCGTTGTGGCGGACCCCGGTGCCTTCCGTACTGTTGTTTGACTTGTGAGTGAACTGTATTGCTGAGCAAATCTGGATCTGAGCAATAAACACCATTTGAAAGATGATCCCTTTGTTTCCGCCATTTTGTTTTTTCTTTTCATCGACTTTCAATACTGACGTGAGGTAGATGTTTGTGTCTGTCATCAAGTTTCGCGACAGGGTGTCAGCGGACCTTCTTGTCGTCGGGGAGTCCGTTGTGCTGGCAGTGCGCGGCGTTCCCCTTGAGCCGCCGCTGACCGTAGCGGCGGACGAGGGCGCCGGGCAGCAGCGCCGCGCAAGCTGTGGCCAGAAGCTGGGCGAGACGCTGCCAGGAGAACAAGTGGTCCAGGGACGACACTTGGGCCAACATGGCGCCCGCCTGCACGCAGATCAAGTTGTACGGCAGCAGACCTACGAGACAAGACGGCAGATACTAGTATCAGGTATCCTCTTGTCTCCTTAGAATAGAAAATTATATATATATTTTTTTTTTATGCAATTTTAAGGAAAATGTTATATTTGGGCTTACATGTCTTATTTGTTTTGTTTTAGTGTCAGTAATCGATATTGGTGACTACTCAAGATATAGGGGTGTAAATTGCCTAGTACCTGACGATTCGATTCGTATCACGATTCACAGGTCACGATTCGATTCGATACCGATTAATCCCGATACGAATTTATAAGTCGATTGTTGCGATTTTTTTCATTCAAATTTAGAAAATACTAATCAGTAAGCTTGTAGAGTATAAGATTTATATGAAAATGTATTATTTATCTGAAATTTCAGTCTTATAGAGGTTGTAATCTGTTTCATGTTTGAACAGCATTAAAATAAAATATTAAGGCTTAATGTTCCGTTCATATAACATTCTTCCATGCTCAAGGTGTGAATCCTAACCCGAAGTCAGACGTTTTGTTGAATATTTTTCCATTAAAAATGGAAGTTTAAAAATCGATTCACACACACACAAAAAATAAAAAATAAAAAAAAGGCAATGATGATAAGACGTTGAATCGGTAAGACTACCGAATGAACAATTCTGAGCTCTTTTAAAAAAAAAATAAAAAAATCGATTCAGCCGCCTATTGAATCGATTCGAGAATTGCGCGATGTAGTATCGCGATATATCGCCGAATCTATTTTTTTTAACACCCCTAACTCAAGAGTTGAGTACTTATACTATCTGTATCTGTGTTTAAAAAAAACAAAACAAAACAAAAAACAGCATGTGACTTGTGAAACCTTTGACATCAACCATTAAAGTGGTTTATCGGCTATGCTGCACTTACCAATGAAGACGGAGCAGAAGAAGAAGGTGACGGGGATGTTGACGACGGGGGCGGCCATGTTGAGGAACCAGTTGGGCGTCATGGGGAAGAACCTCAAGAAGAGAAGGAAGAAGAACAGGCAGTCCTTGTTGTCCTCCACCTGGCAAGGAAAACCGTAGCGGCGTCAGACAAACAGACAAGAAGACATACTGGACAGTGGTGCCTTGAGATATGAGGGGTTTTTTTTCCATTCTTGCAAGTTAAAACATTCACATTCATCCGTTTCAGCCTTGTGTGGAAGAAAGACTCTAAGTTGTCCATGTTTTATGTGTGCACGTTCACCTTTCTCTGAAGCATGGCCACCTTATCGGGGAAGAGTCTGACAATGTAGCGTTTCCCAAAGGTCTGAGACAGGAGATAGCAGGCGGTGGAGCCCACTGTGGTGAGCACACAGGCCAGCAGCAGACCCCAGTGCAGGCCGAATATGGCTCCCGCCAAGATGTTCTACACAAAAGCAAAAGGCCCGGAATTGTCGGGGGGGAAATAACACTCCGCATGCGTTTGTGTTTTGATGATCCCACCAAAAAGAAGGATCCGGGAATGGCAAAGGACTGCTTGTAGAGGTACGCGCTGCAAAAGAGCAGCAGCACGTAGGCCGTGTGCTCCGTCTTGTAGAATTGAAGAAGCTCGGACAGCTCTCGCAGTTCCTCCAAATCGGACGGAAACTTCAACCTGATGATTTAAAAAAAAAAAAAAGTTGAGTTTTTTTTGTTGTTTTTTGTTTTTTTTTAAAGAAAAAAATAAATAAATAAAAATTCCTGGAATAAAGTAGGAATGTTATTTGAGTAAAGTTGTAATAGTGGGAGGAGAAAGGTGTGGGGAAAGTACTGCACCCGGTCGCCCTGTCAATAAAAACAATCCACTTAATTGCGTTTTTATTTATTTACTTATTTATTTCCCCCCAAAAGGTTAAAAACCTCAAATCTAGTGAAGTAAACATGTTGGGTTTTTTTTTCTTGTTGCCATTTAATTTCATAAGCATGCTGGTGTCGGTGTAAGATGTGATCGGGCTGCCAGATCGTATCGGGGTCGCCTGCAGATGACGTCACACTACAGGATTGAACGGAAATTGTCCGTTTACAATTGCTCAAAATAACAATATTGATGGGCTAAAATTGTAAAAACGTAAATAAACCTAAAAACACAAAAGCATGATACTTTAAGACTGAAAAAAAAAATAGACTGAAGCGTTCTCGCTTGCCGGTGACGTCAGTGCAGCAGCGATAACGATAGCTTCGGTTTGGTTTCTTTTTTAACGGTTCACAAATCAATCACAATAACAAAACAAAAAAACAGTATTATTTTGTGTATTTATCATTTAGTCAATCCATTTTATTATTTATTCAATATCTTTTGCGTTAATATTCTTAGGTTTATTTACGTTTTTACAATTTCAGTCCGTACATTTTGTTATTTAAATGACATCTTTAATATTTTCTTTCCAATGTTTGACGTCAACTGGATAATTTCCAGCCAATCCTGTGTAGCGGGACGTGTTCGTTAGGCGACGCCGATACGATCTGGCAGCCTGATCACATCTTACACCAAAACCTGCTTTAGCTTTGATAACTAAAGGTTAGAAGTTATGTAATACTTAATGATGGTTATCTTAATCGTCCATGTGAGCAGGATCCCTTTAATGGTATCGAAGTCCTACCTGCTCCTTGTGTCCTCCTCTGTGTTCTCGGCGGACACTTCGGACCCTTCTGCTGCTCCGTCGGCATGTTGCGTCTCGGCAGCGGTCTGAGCGGGTCTCGGCCGTCCGGGGGGCAAATATAGAGTCAGCGAATAAAGGTACAAGGTTGCAACGACGACCACGCAGACAAGTCCGATGAGTGAGCGCATATTCCCCACTCACGTTCTTTTCAAATGTTAGCTTTTACACAGCGAAAACAGCCCGGTCACGTGACAGCCGCAGAAACGCAACAGTGCCTACTTTGTGACGTCACTTCCTCAACAATGCTCGTTTTCGGCTGTCGTTTGACCCTAAAATTATAAAATAAAATGTAAAATGAAAAAAAAAAAATACCAGTTTTATTATTTGAGTGAAAATTTTAGCGGCGGTCATTAACGCTTTTTCAACAACAAAAAAGCTCAACTGATAGAGTAGATGTGACAAGTGGGAATGTACAATAAATGTAAACCCACTGTTGTAATGTTTGAGAGAGTAATTGTAACATTATATTTCTTATAATATTTGAGTGGAAACTTTAGTGGGCGGTCAATTTCTCTAGAGCTTATATCGTACTGTGTGATGATAGGAAACAGACGAGGGCCGTCCAAATCATGACGTCACTTCACCAACAGCACTCCTGGGGTGGCCATTTTTAATTCTTTTTTTTTTAAACCAGAGTTTGAATATTTGAGTGCAATATATAAATTAACTTCAATTGTAGTAAATTATTTAGAAATAATTTCTAACTAAATACAATAATAATGATAATAACAAATAACCCGTATCCACCCTCACCCCTCCAGGCCTGATAGGGGGCGCCAAAGCTCATGAGTGCCCCGAGTTATTCTACATTTTAACGATGAAAACCCAGTTGTGGACGGACGCTGTCATGACCACAAGGCGAATAAACGGTGCTAAAGTTGAAGTAGTTCTGCCAGCGAAAACATCGACGGTCCAAAGTTCAGCGCACGCAATTAAAAAAAAAAGGAACAATTTCTCATGTGGGAAAATGGCTCAATATTCTCGCGTTTCAGGAACTGTTGGCTTGATTACGCTTCAAAACCCTCCTGTAAATGCACTAAGGTAAGTTGTGCAGCATTTGTTGTTGTTGTTTTTCTTGGTTCACAATGTTTTCAATCTCCATACATACGTTACCTATCATTCGACTGTACATTCACTTGGTCCACTCAAACTTGAAATCTCCCCTTGCATGGATTTACTCTTCCTTTCTCGCAAAATCTGAGTTAACTTGACAAGTCACATAACAATACAATGTGTGTTTTCTGCAGCGCAGCAGTACGTCAGGGCATCGTGGACACGGTGAAGAGAGCACTCGGTGATCCTGAGGTGAAGTCTGTTGTCATATGTGGACAAAATGGAGTATTTTGTGGGGGTAAGTACTAAGTCGTCCATAACTGTTTGCTGTCAATCATATTAAAGTGGACATTTTATTGTAAATGTCTTGTATACAAATGGTTGAGTCTATGGTCTGCCTGCCCACCATTTTATAAATTACCCAACCAAGTGAATGTTTTACCTGCCTATTTGTGAAAATGTGTCTACGAGCAAGCCCTTTTACACTTTTGCACCATTATGATACAATAGTAGTGCCAATGTACATAAATATAGCCCCAACAGTCTTTCGCCACCAATGGCATGATCAGCTAGGCTGACGAGGAGAGATTCAGTGCCATTTTCAAGTGATTACACTGTCAGAATCATTCATGCGATGCATGTGATGCCTTTGCAAAGTACTACAATTTAACAAGTTTACATTGCAATACTAGCTTTTAAAAGGCAATATGGTATAAACAAAACACTGTGTGTCTTGAATAACAGGCGCAGACATCAGAGAGTTTGGTTCCCCCATGGCCGGGCCTCCGCTAGTGCCAATGATCCACGCCATAGAGGCGGCGGGCAAGCCAGTGGTGGCGGCCATAGAGGGCGTCGCTCTTGGCGGAGGCCTGGAGTTGGCGCTTGGCTGTCACTATCGAATAGCGCACTCCAAGGTTAGTTCAGCATTCATAATACAGATCTAAGTAAGTAAACAACACTTTTCTGGCCTTGGTTAAAATGCAGAATCACCAGTAATTTGAGCCACTCTGGTGCTACGGCAACAAGCAAGTATAACAAATGAATAATGCTTTCCGTTCATCTTGACCTCTGGGCTCAATTTCAGGCTAAAGTGGGCCTTCCAGAGGTGACTCTGGGTCTTCTACCTGCTGCAGGTGGAACCCAACGTTTGCCGAGGCTCACTGGACTACCGGCAGCTATAGAACTCATCACCACTGGTAACAACAACCACACTTTCACTTCTTTTGGCTGAATTGGACTTTGACACTTTGTATTTGACAGTTGTTGTTTTTTTTGTGCCCATGTTTGTGCACTTGATGTAATTGTAATGTCTTCAAATGGCCAGCAGAGGTCAGCCTTTATCATGATTTTCAATATGTACTTGTTGAAGCTTTATATATATATATATATATATATATATATATATATATATATATATATATATATATATATATATATATATATATATATATATATACATATATATATATATATATAAACATTTAAGCATTTGGATTCAATTTTAAAACATTCAATACAAAATAAGCCATCCATTCTCTAAAGCATTTTTCCTCATTAGGATTGTGGCTGGGCCTATGCTACCTGCTGACTTTGGGAAATTGAATGGTCGCCGGCCAATTACAGGGCACATATACACAAACAACCATTCACACCTATATATTTAGATTCTTCAACGAACCTAACATTTTTTGGGGGGGTGGTCCAATTACGTGTAGGTATTTTGGGGGAAAAAAAGAACATAAGAACGTCTGGAAAACCGTAACTGTTTCTCAGCCAGTGATTTCTTTCACGCATGTAGATATTTGTCTCACAGGTCGTCACATCACCGCCGCCGAAGCACTGAAACTCTCGATAGTGGATCAGCTCACTGATCAGAGCGGCGTGGATGCAGCTGTCAAGTTTGCCAAGAGTGTTGCAGGTGAGACAAAAAGCAAAAGCACAGACAGCTTGCCATCCACTCGCATGATATCCCCTCTCTGGTGGGACGGGGCATTTTTCTACAAAAAGACATTATATTTGTGGAGAATCTGACAGCTCCAATTGTCAGGGAAGTGAATGGGCATGAGAATGTTCAACTACGTCCATGAATGTTTGATGGCCGTGTGAGACGTGCTCTGACATCTCCGCTGCATTTGCTCTATTATTCAGAGGGGGCAAAAGGGACAAACATTCTCAGAATATTCATAAGCAGTCCGGGTCAGTTTGTTTTAATTCATTCAATATTGGCATTTGTTTTTCAATCAAACTCATGAATGATGTTTGCTCTGTTCTCCACAGACAACTGAGATTTCAGTTATAATAGCATATTTCCACTTTCCATGCCCACTTCCATACATTCAACTGATCATCGTTACCAGCTCTCTGATACTGCTCAGTGAAGCACTTGGTTAAGTGCATTGTCCAGTAAACAGGAGGTCCCGGGTTCGAGTCATATAACTGTATACCAACTATCAGGAAATGCATTACAATTTCACTGAAATTATTAAATGCAAGTTGGCTTTCATCGGATGGCTATTTTAAAAAGAAATATGTAATTGGCCATGAATTTGAACAAGGAAGGTTGGCTCAGTCGTTAGAGCAATTTCTTCCCCATGAGAGAACCTGGGTTCAAACCCCGCTTGGACCACATTTTAGTACATTCGATGGTTTGATACCAACTGACTATCGTTTCAGGAAATGGATTATAATTTCTCTGAAATGATTAAATCCCACCTTAGACAGATTTCAGTTCAAGATTTCTTTTTATTCATTTAGCTTTCAACTTCAATTAAAACGTTGTAATTTTCACATGATCTATCTTTCAATTTATGTCATAAGCATTCAGCTTAGCATTTTCCCACGCAGTTTCTCCAGAAATTGCACTTAGTCTAGTTAGAAAATGAAATACAACTAAATAATAGATATATACATAAAACCAAATATGTATAAATGAACGCATCTTCTCAAACATGTATTTTGCCTAATGTACTTGGAATTGAGTAAATAACAGCCACCTTGCCACCATTTGAGGAAATAGGAGTTAGCAAGTAATTATTGAATAATTCCTAAGCATATCTGAGTTAAATGTTCCAGCCATCCATTCTATGAAGTGATTATCCTCACTAGAGAAGTTACTTCAAGAAAATACAGTACTGTGTCAAAATGTAGTCTGTCTGTCTTGTCATTACACACCAAACATGATGCTAGCTTATCTTAGCTTGTCTTAGCATAATGACAGGGAAAATTAGGAAACGTAACACAAAATACATAGAAATGGACTTACTTACATACTTATTTTAACCTAAAAATGTTGTTTTATACGATATTTTTACAAGATAGAAACATTGTTACTTATAAGAAGCACAGTCAAGCTAGGCTAGCCCACTTTATGCTAAGCTAACTCACTGTAAAATGTTATAGTTGGCAGTAAGTAACATTTGCTGTGGTTTTAAATGCTTAAGAGTGAATTTGGGCTGGTTTCCAGAATTTGTTTTTCTTTCAATATTTCCCCGTTTTCTGCTCTATGCCAGCCAACATGACTTAACGCGGGGTTGTTAGACAAAAAATAAGGACGCGAGCGAGTCAGGCAGAAAGGCACCGACAAGCAGAACAAGGATGAGAGTCGATCAAACTGAAATCTCTGGTTATTCGGACGGATGTTACCATCTTGATTTAATTGGCGGGGCTGCTAAAAAACAAAACAGGAACTGGGACACAAAATTAACATTACAAAGCCACCATAGAACTTGTGAGCCAAAGAGTGGAAAGCATTCATGTGTCAAAGTACAAGAGTGTGCATTTGAATAGTTGCACATGTTTTCTGACACAGCCCGCACATGCGCACGCTGACACCTGACAGGATTAAGTATTTTAGCGGAGCGGTCGCGACATCTGCCCGTCACATCTGTCGGGACAACCCTCTCGCCGCACAATAAATCCATTGAAACAGTGCGGCCATTTATAGATTAATGGCAGAATGAAGTCAAGTTCCCGCGTGTAGTTATATTCCAGTGCCACACCACCTAAATATTGAAGCCTGAAATTCTTGATTGATTGATTGATTGATAGTGATTCGGTTTGCTTATTGGATCAAATTGGAGAGACGGTGGTTTGGTAAGCAACCGTTTAATCTTTGCCATGGTGACCCATTTTCTGGAGCTCAGTGTAATTCGGCGACGCTGTGAAGGATTCTAACCGCTGTCTTCTGTAATCATGTCAGGAGAGACAGGAATGAGGAATCAAGTTGATTTTTTGCCCCGTTTTACCCAACTTGAAATCAGCGCAGTTAAGGCTGTGCAATTAATTGAAATTCAATTACAATTTCAATTATTACATCCCACAATTACAAAATCAGCATAATTGTAAAAAAAAGATTAATACACATTTTTTAGTTGTTTAAAGGGATACTTCACTTATTTAGCCCACTATAGCAATAAAAGTTAATATTTTGTCTATAATTAATTTGATACTTTCTTATTTTTCACGTACAATTAGTACCTTTAAAAACCCATTTTGCAACTTACTGTCGACTGAAAATGACGTCACAAGGGCTCAAGTAACCAATCACAGCTCAGCTTGTGAATGTCACATGACCAAACCTAGAAAACAGGTGAGCTGTGATTGGTTACCTGAGTGAGCCCCTGTGATGTCATTTTCAGTTAACAGCAAGTTGCAAAATGGGTTTTTTAAAGGTACTAATTGTACATGAAAAATAATGAAAATATCAAATTTATTATTGGCAAAATATTAATGTGTGACTGTCAAAAATGTCTAAATAAGTAAAGTATCCCTTTAAATTGAGATATTTACACATTTTTTAAATTAAATTTTAAAATAATTTAATCAATTTGGTTTCATCCAAAAGGAACTTGCATAATTATAGTGTTTCAATTTTATGTCTTAATATTTTTTACTTGTTTTTTTTTTTACTTTTAAACATTTTCTTGTTTTGTACCAAAAAATAAATGATTGTCCTATTGTACAGTCAGTGCACATGCTGCACTCCAACTTCAAGTTTTTGCCTACATATATAAATAAATAAATACATAAATAAATAAATATTATTATAAATATACAGGTATATAATATCATAAATTCTATTTGTCCCAGAATGAACTTACATAATTATAGTGTCCTAATTTTTTTAAATTGGTCTTAATATTTTTAAATGCTTAAACATTTTCTTGTTTATTACAAAAAATAAATAATCGTTTGAATAATCATGATTTCAATTATTGCCAAAATAATCGTGATTATTATTTTTCCCATAATCCGAGCAGCCCTACAGCACAGACACCAGACCTCTGTAATTGAGTCATCCTCAGCAAGAAATATGCACCAGTGAAAATGGGAAATAAAAAATGTCTTTTAAATCTGACTTACCACAAAGAAGAGTGTACAGTAATGCAAATGTTTGTCTGAAAAAACAAAAAACAAAACCCTGAGTCAGCCTTTTGTCACTTTCAGAGCAGCCGCTGGACGCCCGCCGTGTCAGTAACCTCCCATGCCCTTGCCCTCCCGATTTGGATGCCCTATTTGAGGCGGCGATGCAGAAAGTCCGCCGGCGCGCCCGCGGAGCCACGGCGCCGGTGGCTTGCGTCCAGGCGCTGCGGGCGGCCGCCACCCTGCCCTACGCCCGGGGCATGCAGCGGGAGGAGGAGCTGATGGCCACGCTGTTCACCTCTGGCCAGGCTCGCGCTCTGCAGTACGCTTTCTTTGCTCAGAGAGCCGCGGGCAGGTGGAGCATGCCCAGTGGAGCACGCTGGGACGGCAGCGAGCCCAAGCCCGTCCGTAAAGCGGCGGTCGTCGGTAAGACTGGAACACTTGAATGTTGATTATAACTAGAGATGAACAATGACTATTAGCCGTGACTTTTTTTTGGAGTCATGTAGTATATTACATCAAGAAATCATATTCAAGCAGTCCTTTTAAAAAACTAACAGTGGCTGCCTTGTCCGAGGCACAACCTGAGGCGTGAAACTTCTGAATGTTTTTACATTTTTAATGGTCGTTCATCAAACCGTGTCTAATGCCCCTTATTATATTTCCACACATCTTGCTAGCTGTTCCATTATAGTGACATTTTCCATTTTTTCCCCCCTGTTTTTTGGAATAATTTTTTCCTTTTTTTTTTTAACATTTTTTTTTCTGAGTCATTTTTCATCCTGTTGTTCCGAGTGATTTTTTCCCCTGCTTTTCGGATTTTTTTTTTTTATGACAGAAAAAAAATATTCATAAAAATAAAAACAAAATTTTTAAAAAATTACTCAAAAGAAAACAAGGCTCCCAAAAAAAATTGTCAGAAAAAAATTAGATCCCCCCCCCCAAGTGAATGCAATACGAGTGAGAATGTGAATGTGAGATTGAAATAGGAAGCCACTTCAAATGAGCAAAACCAATTTTGTACAACTTGTATTTTATATTTTAGGTCTTGGCACAATGGGGAGAGGCATAACAGTCTCCCTTGCTCAGGCGGGATTGTCTGTGATTGCCGTGGAGGCCGAGGAGAAGCCGCTGAAGGAGGCCAAGCAGGCCATATCGGGCATGCTGCAGCGGGGGGCCGCGAGACGAGGGGAGGCCCCTGCACTTGACCTGATCACCTACAGTCAAAACCTCCGTGCCGTAGCGGACGCCGACCTGGTCATCGAGGCTGTGTTTGAAGACGCGGACCTGAAGAAGCGACTCTTCCGGCAGCTGTCGGCCGTTTGCAAACCGCGGGCGTTCTTGTGCACCAACACGTCCTCGTTAGACATCGACCTCCTGGCTGCGCAGAGCCGCCTCCCGGAGCTGGTGGTCGGGATGCATTTCTTTGCCCCGGCTCACGTCATGAAGCTGCTGGAGGTGGTGTACGGCTCGCGCTCCTCTCCCGAAGCGGTGGCCACCGCCGTGAATCTGGGCAAGCGAATGGGCAAAGTGGGCGTGGCCGTGGGCAACTGCCGCGGGTTTGTGGGGAACCGAATGCTGAGCCCGTACTTTGAGCAAGGTTTGTTCTTGTTGGAAGAGGGAGCCACGCCCGAGTCGGTCGACGCGGCGCTGGAGGAGTTCGGTTTCGCCATGGGGCTCTTCAGGATGTCGGACCTCTCTGGAATTGACGTCGGCTGGAGGGTTAGGAAGGCAGAAGGTCTGGTGCAGCCCGGCGCTGCGGTTCGAGTCCGACAAGGCCGCAGGTACAGTCCCCTCGGAGATCTCCTCTACGAGCAAGGACGGTTTGGACAGAAAACGGGCCGGGGGTGGTATCGGTATGACAACAGCCGGGAAGCTACACCTGACCCGTGGCTGCACGGCTTTCTGGAAGCGTATCGAGCCCGACACGGCCTGGCGGCTCGCCGCATAGATCGCCGGGAGGTGCTGGAGCGCTGCCTGTACGCCCTCATCAACGAGGGCTTCCGCATCCTCGAGGAAGGAATAGCAGCCGGACCCGAAGACGTCGACGTCATCTACGTGCTCGGCTACGGCTGGCCCAAGCACCGCGGCGGTCCCATGTTCTACGCGAGCATGGTGGGCCTGACCAAGATCTCGGAGAGGCTTGAGTACTACCAGCAGGCCCACCCCGATGTGCCTTACCTGCAGCCCTGCAGTCTGCTCCGCAGGCTGGTGGCCAGCGGCAGCCCGCCTGTTCACAAGTGGAGAGAAATCATCAAGAAAACTCACAGCCACCTTTAAATCTAAAAAGATGTTTTAATTTGGCATTTGTATGGAAGTGTGGAACTGACCATGTGGAGTAAACATTTTTGACAGGCAAGTGTCAAAATAAGATATAAGTAAACAG
Organism: Festucalex cinctus; assembly: GCF_051991245.1. Lineage (NCBI taxonomy): Eukaryota > Metazoa > Chordata > Actinopteri > Syngnathiformes > Syngnathidae > Festucalex > Festucalex cinctus. Next base: position 20,545,104 of record NC_135421.1, on the reverse strand, counting down.
CAAAGGCAAGTAAAAAGCGAAAAAAAAAAAAAAAAAGCTATAGTTTTAGCATTTGGCCTATATTTGAAAATTAAGTAAACATTGTTTATTCATATTTTTTATGGTTTATTGATATTTTGTCTGCTGTGCATGATTTCCATTCGGCCTTTTTTTTTTATTTTTTAAACTGTGATGTATACTGGATATTGACTTGCTAAAAATGCTAAGTTTTTAGCCTTTAGCCTACAAGTGGGATCGAAAGTACTTTCAAATATGTTCGAATGTACTTTAGTACGTATTTACAAATAGGTTGGAAGGTAATTGCCAATTAAAAATAATTACCGGTACTCCACATTGTCAGTTCCACTCTGCTGTACATTTCAAGCGAATGACTGATTGATGAATGATTTCTTATGTGGTAATCACATTCAAAATATTACCAATTATATGTGCAATTTTGGGAGGTGTTTGAGTAATCATATAGCCTCGTGTATTTTTAGGAATATAGCATTTATCGGTTCAGGCTTTAATTTGTACTAATGTATTTTCTTAATATTAAATAAATCATATCGTAAATCCATCGATTCTCACCGACGTTACAAGAAAAAACTGGTCCATTTGAAAGAGGCTTTGAAGACGCATTGACATGGAACTTTAAAACTCATTTAGCACCTCAAACTAAGCTTAGGTCAAATAACTGTGCTCACACAAAATAACTTCACTGAACCTCAAATGGCTTAAACCAAAGAAAAATAACTCCACTTTAACTTTTCTGCATTCAGGCTCCGACGCTGCGAACCTTCCGCATGGAATAAAAACGGACTCCTCTGTGAGTGGCAGACCTTCCATTTATTTTCCTTACCCTTACGTCTTTTCAGTTTATTGGCAAACTGTTTCGCTGCTTAGAATTCCCCACACTGCATACAAAAACACTAAGTTGTGCAGCATTTATGTTTCCTCAGCTTTACCAATGCCACATCTTTTCCGCAGGCCATGTGATAAAAGATGGTATCAGTGACAGTAACGTTAATTACAGCCCCCTATTTGCACCACCTGTTATTTGAAGTGTGGCTCTTATTTATTCAACACACTTTTGTGAAGACGTATGTTTTATTAAAGGCCTGCCGTTTAAGTAGATACTTTTTAGTAGTCGAATGGGGACATTTGAGTCTAGTTTTCCTTAATCAGCTATAAATAAAATCTAAACGTTCCACTGAAAACATCCCCAAACGTGGCTAAGGTTCAAAATTGATTGCCACAATAAGACCATTTTTGTTTCTACATCCCATTTATTACGTGAGGCACATTTTCCTTGCAGAAAAAAAAAAAAATCAGCCCCACTTGTCAATGGTATTCTGGATAAAATTGCAGAGTGGAATACGAGTTGGGCAGCACGGCCATTTTGCCACTTGCTGTCGAGTGAAAATGACATCACAGTTGCTCAGGTAACAACCAATCACAGCTCAGCTTCAGAAAACGGGTGAGCTGCGATTGGTCGTTGCCTGAGTGAACTGTGATATCTTCGGTTGAGAGCAAGTGGCAAAATGGCGGTCCCCTCAGATGAATAAAAACTGCTGGATTTTGCTGTTTAACTCATATTCAGCAAATGTAATATTAATCAGAATGTCAGATGTAGATTACTGAGTTCACATATTATTGTCAAGAAATGTTTTAAATTGACTTCCGCTATACCACTTCAACCACTATCAGCCGTGCTGCTATGCTGAATTGGGGGAGAGAGGGAAAAAAACAACAACTCTGCCTCTTCTGAAAATAGTAACATCAAGGCCAAGGGGAATACAAGTCTGATGTTTGTGCTGACTCGGCTGGACAGGAACTCCCTTTGTATATAAATAATGAGCGTGATTGCAATCCCACCCCCACCTTGGAGGAGCAGATGTGGGTGCTGCCACCGAGCGGCCACAGCCTCCACAACCGGAACCACATCATCTTCATACATTTCATATTCCACGCTTAAAAACGCGACTATTCAGTCTTCTTCAACGAGTGTGTTCGTTGTGTAAGCTCCTGAACGCGTAGGAGGGCGCCATTCTCCTCTCTTGGTGTTTTTTTTTTTTTTTTTTTCACGAGTGGGCAGCTGGCTTCGTGTTTTCCGACTCCTCCCGCCGTGTGATGAAGTTGAGATGGTGAGTGAGTGAGGAGCTCACAGTACGCAAGCACAAACACAGTGGAGCCTCCCGACGGCTGGATGCCACGATGGGGAGAGCTGAGGAACGCCACCGTGGGAGCAGTTGAGGAGAACAACCCTCGCACTTTTTGACGGAACATGTCGCCCGCTGCTTTTTAAGTGAAGACGTTCGGAATTCCTGCCAAGCGACTCGCCGTCGGAGCCTTCCTTCCCCGGGCAGGCAAACCTACGTGGACCTCGCCCGCCCGCCGCGGTGCTCGGTCGCGGTCATGTTGTAGTTCTCCCCTAAAAACAGTGTTGCGTTTTTGATATTTTGTGTTTGGGAGGCGGTGGGTGAAGTTCGGGCGATGCTGTCATGGCCGCCTCCGGTGCTCCAAAGTGTCCGAAGAGTGAGAAGTTGGACGAGGCGCAAGCTTTGGCCAAAAGCTGCGCGGGGAGACCAGACTTCTTGCCGTGTGACGGACTCTCCATCTGCGCCACGCACAGCCACGGAAAGTGCTTCAAACTGCACTGGTGCTGCCATCTGGGATGGTGCCACTGTGAGTTGCTTACGGCTTCGTTTTTTTTTTGTCTTTTGTGGAAGGATGGCAACCATTGCCAACCATTTGATGCTGCCTGGTAGCCATTAATGTAACTATGTGAGTACAAGTCGGGGTCTTGACAAGAGTTTAATTTGATATCAAATCAAAATTTCCCTTTGAAATCAACAGAAACGTCATTAATCTGTTCCAGCTCCTCCAAAAAACACCAGGAAAATTGTTGGAACGTTTTGAAAAGTAAGAAAAATAGCACTACAAGTATTGTGATTTATAAAAACATAATCACATCAATATGAAGATTGTAAAGAACGAAACAATTTTTGTATCATGATTTCAGGCTGTAATTAAATGGGCCTCCTTCTGGTGGCTGTGCCCTTGCCACCAGGAAGTAATATCATTTTTTAAAACCATATGATTATTATTACTACCAGTAGTCAAGGAGGCCATAACCTAATTGGAACCAATATTCATTTTCAGTAAAAGGGAAGATATTGGTGTCAAAATTATTATTATTAATAATAATAGTAATAATAAGAATCCAACTCCTAACTTGTCTTTTTGCATACATTGAATAACATTTCAGATTTGCAAACTGTTGAATTTTATTATTATTTAGACCAGGGGTGGCCAAGTTCGGTCCTCGAGAGCCCCTATCTAGCCTGTTTTCCATGTTTCTCTCCACTAACACACCTGATTCATGATCAAGATCGTTATCAGGCTATTGCAAAGCTTGCTGATTAGCTGATCATTAGATTCAGCAGTGCTGAAGGAGGGAGACATGGAAAACAGGCTGGATTGGGGCTCTCGAGGACTGAACTTGGCCACCCCTGATTTAGACAATAGACATCTTTGTTTTAAAATACTAATAAAACGTTCATTGAGATCACCGCATGTCATCCGGATGCCTTAAAAGATAAATGACAATTTAAAGAAGTTTACAGTTCCCTAAATTTTCTGAATAACTGAAATCTCTCAACTTTTACTTTCTTTTTTTTATTTTCACAGATGCACAGATTTCTCAGGGTCAGCAGAATATCTGAAAGTTTACATAGTTATTTGAAGTGAACACAGTTTTAAATTGATCTCTTATCTGCCATCAGATTTCTACCAAAGGCCAATACTCTTTAAAATGCCAATTGTCCGTGCTGATAATCAGCCCGGCCGCTAATCCATCCATCCCTCGTGTAATACAAACAATAATACATTTAGATTTGATCGTCATGACTAAACTGTAGTAATATTGCTCGTTTTTTCACAGAGGGTAAAGAATATGTCTATTGGTATTGTTAAATTGTCTGTCTATGTGTGATGTTTTTTTGTTTTGTTTTGTTTTTTAGCCTGTCTGTGGTGTTCTGTGATGTATGTTAGCATTAAGTGAGAGGATTTTTGTAAGGCTAAGCTATGTGGTTTGGTTAAATACAAAATATGTCATTTGTTTTTGTTTTACCAGTCTTACAGTAAAATCTCAGCTGGGAGTGGCAAACACCTTGACTTTACCTCTTTAAAATAATAATAATAATAACTGGCCGAACTGCTGCTCATTGCGAAGTTTTCTGCCACTATTGTTGCGCAAAGGCCATCTTGTATCACAAAAACACTCATCGAGATGAGGTACCAATGTGTGAAGTGACGTGGTTGGTAACTAGTAACAAAAATGATGACGCAACTAGAACGCTTGTTTTTAGATGACCATTACTATTCCGCAGAGAACCCTTAAATTTCACCACGCAAGTTCCACAAAACAACCAGGTTACACTTCTCAAAGGAAACTGAGCTGACCTATAAAATCTGATTAATATTTCAATGGTAAGGCTGCACAGTGCTCAAGTGAGTAGCACGCCTGCCTCACAGTTGAGAGCTTCTACATCCAAATATGGAGGTTCCACCCACAATCAATTATTATACAAATACCTCTCTCTACTGTATGCCAGAATCATCAGATATGTCGTGATTGCAGTGGGAAGATGGAAACCTCTGACAATCGTGTGGCTTTTTACAACAATAATAATTCTGTTTCATGTCATACTGCCAGGGAAGCTATTCACATAACTAATGTATGGATGTATTACTGTGGCAGAAAAATGTGTCAGTGAAATCATGGTTGATAGCAAAATGATTCATTTACAACTACAAATGATGAGTTGTAGATTAGTAGATTACCACAATGTGCTGCCTACTTTCACTTAATAGGTCTGAAAATATTATTGTGGACAAAGAATGTATTTGTTCCTCCATATACGCCAGCGACTTATAGTGACAGGCAGTATGATGAAACAAATAATAATAATAATAATAATATGAACCCCGATAACTCATGTCTGAGATTATTGACAAAGACAAACAGGACATTTTTTTTGCTGAGGTTTCATGACAATATGCGCTTGAGAAAATGGGTGAATGTCTTTTTGTTTTTACATGCATATTCTCATCATTATTGCAACCAGCAGTAGTGACAAACTGGAGCAGTTAGCGCCTGGGGAATTAGGTGCCTTGCTCAAGGGAACCTCAATCATGGAGCCCAGTCGGATGCAAAAAAAAAACAAGGATGCACAAGACTGGATATAAACAATGTCTTGTTTTAGTTATTATAGCCCTCTCAGGTCTCTCAATAAGATAAGCAAAATATTGGGAACGTCAGTATGATTAAGGACAGACTATAATAAACACTGTACATGATTAAATTACGGGAACCCAAATAGAAAATGAACGTATTGTTGAATGAATGCCACGCTTGACAGAGTTAGAAATCACAATCGCACACATGGAATTTTTGAACTTGATTTCCATAATAGAATCTCTTTGAATATAGTAATGCAATAATTATTTTAATGTGTATTGTGTATATATGTGCAGAAGTGGAAAGATGCCCCCGCTTGCCCCATTTCAGTATGAATCTCATTCCATAGTATTAATCCCCTTGAACCGATTGGCGCTTGTGATGTCACGTGTATAGTTGCAGTCGTTTTCATTACAGCAAAAATGTACACGGTGAATCCAATAACGACTTTGAAATGAAATGACCAAGCCTGGGCTTGATTTATTTTACAAAGACAAGCTCACACATTTGGCACCAGACAAAATGGTGGGAGGCGAGTAGTAGCTGTAATTACAACAACACTTAGCGAAGAATGTAAACAGCTAAACAGACTCTCGGATGAATTTACACAACTGTTCTGCCCAAGCAATTTCTCATGTAGTCATAATTGCAGTAGATACTTGTATGAAAAACACATGTAGGACATAAATATAAAACAATCAAATGTGGCAAGTAAGTATGATAATAACTGAGCTTTGTAATCTTAAAATGTCATGTTGGGGAGTCATAAACTGAGGTCGTCCCATATATTAAATTAGTACTCCAGTGTTAATGTTTTGTTTATTGTAAACCTCTTAGATATTATAAAGCAACTTTCTAGTTATCCACACCCTGCCAAATACTTTGTGTACAGCACCAGTTTTATTTAGAACACGTTCGCATTTTGAGTAGCAGTGCTTGCATTTATTTTTATATTTTTTGACGGATTGAGGACATTTTTTTTGTCGAAACGTTGATGGTTTCAAAACAACCTTTACGCTAGATGTGTGTTTAAACACATGAGAGAATCCATAAACCAAATGATGCATTGTGTCTGTTTTTAAACCAACAAGGACGATCCCCGCTCTCCTCAGGACTGACTGGTTTCTATGTCATGCGCTCTGCTTATGAATAACTAATACTGTAAAAGTATGTCAAACACAACTGCACCATTGGAGAAAAAAATACTTTTGAAATTGTTGTGACTGCAAGCCTCCCAGTCATAAGTCATCATTCTCTCGTTTTGCTGCAGTTTGAGTCAATCCCACCTACACCATCGAGCCCCTGCGGACACGAGACAGAGACTGAATAACGTTAGCAAAACGTGTATCATTACGCGACCCAAAGTAGTCCTTGACAAGGGCGGCGAGTTCCTCTGTTTGAGTAGAGTTTATACGAGCTATTTTAGGCTTTGCGGCGTTCTTCAACTCCATTTGACTTGTTTTGAAAGTGCGTGGCATGAATGAGTCTCACAGTATGCGCACACACCAGATTGCACTTGAATAGAAATGCTCTCATTTTGTTTACATTGTGGCTGGGGGGTGTTTTTTTTTTTTTTTTTTTTGGAACTCAACTTCAAAGAGTGCCAGGCCATTCCATCACCTTTACCCTCAGCCTCTTTAGTGTTTGTGGTTATTACCGTGTTGGAATACTGCCCTGCGGCCCAGTTTCCCGATTCATGCTCCACTTCAGTATGTCACCGGCATTCATGGTGCTCTCAATGAACTTGTTTGAACTCCTCACCTGGTTGCCGCCACACATGCTCGACATCATCTGAACCAAATAAGTTTATCTTGGTCTCATCAGACCGCAGGACATCATTCCAGTACAATTCTATCTACTTGTCTTCAGAAAAGTGTTTGCGGGCTTTCTGCTTTCTGTTTACTTGGCGCTGTGGTGAATGGCGGCCAATACAGGCATGAACAGACTTTGAAACGGTTGTTTTGAAGAAATCTAACATTAGAAGTTCAAACCTCCAGACACCTGTAAGATGCTTCTTTTCCGACAAGCCAGCGGGGTCACGCGATATCTTTTATTGACAGGGTGCAGCGTTCCGTTTTAAAGGTCAGCGTTTTTCTCCGGCTCATATAGAAATGTCAGGGGTATTTTCACTCCCCTCATTCCTCAGACTCTTTTCCCCACTCCGGGCCTGACACGTTGACACGGCCGCACCAATCACCGCGGTTGAGCGTCAACCTGACAGGTTGTCCTTCTCCTCGGGCGCGCCGCCGCTACTGCTTTATCCCGTCTCCGGCTGCTCCGGAAATCCACAGATCAGCGTGGAGCACAATCACTATCCACTCGGCAGCCGCTAGTCAGGGCTTAAAGTGCATGTGCACAATGTAATCTTTGGGATTGCGAGGTTGAGGATGTGCCTGCCTTGTGATTTGAAATCATCTGATCAGGGCAGAAGATTTACAAATCCTTTTCCTGTGTTTATCGCGGGCCGCGCCCGTAATGAATTATTTCCCTGCAAGTCTGTGCACGGTCCCGTTTTTTTGTTTTTGTTTTTTTTGGTAAACATTGCCTTGCTCCTCCATTTCGTTTGAAAATATTTATCGGTTGCTAACATGGTGCTGCCCTATAACCGCAAAATGCCTTGTTACAATGAATGTTGGCTCATTTTTGTCTGAAGTCAAAAGAACAACCCATAACATAATGTACCTAATGGATTTCCGTCTCTCAGCACAATCGTGCACTAGAGTCGGACTAAACCAGCTTATACGATTGTATCAGGCAGAACCAGGACACCCGGGGAGAAAAGTAGATCTGCTGCATACAATGCCTTCCCTCAGACGTGTAATAATAGAGTGGAAAAGAGAGAAGCGCGACATCTTCTCTGTGTTTTCCTGCATGGACGTGAAAATCACTGCATAAAAAAAAGGTCATCTTATGTACAGTAATAGGATTGACTTAACTCACCACTTTATCAAACACTAAATATTAAAATTGTCATGCATTTGCGAGCATATGTTCTTCGTAAACTTGCCCAGCAAGAATTTTTTTTATTGTTCGGCGAAGACACTTTTCATGTAAACAGCAGGGGATTGTGTCTGCTGCTTTTCCGATTTGCGCACAGCTGTCGCCTTGCTGTAGCATTACGCCCGGAAAATGAGGGAAGAGTCAAATCGGACGGAGGCGAACGTGAGCGTTCAGCAGCTGCTGACAACATCAGTCCGAGCCTCTCATTAGTCATAATTAGCTGTGCTTAGTGTCCCCGCCAATATGTCATGTCTGATGAGAGATGTCGCTCGCAGCTACCAATAAAACCAACGGATGTGAAATACTTTTTTTTTCCTCCTCCTGCTAACTGATTACAATCACCAGGCAAGGTAATTACTCATTAAGCCGAAAATCAAAGTCCTAATGAGTAACAGTCTTCTCAGTAAGCTCCTTCATCTCCAATTTTCGTACTTTTGTCAAACTGAGGAGATAATTTGAAATGCCCAGATGTGCCCTTGATTAGCATGAACTTGTGTCAATGCATCATTAACCGACTTGATGCTTGAACTGCCTGTAAGTAAGAAGCATTTTGATTCAGCTTTATCCAACTCACAATGTCAGCAGCTTCCAACTAGAATTGATTATTTTTTTTTTACATTTAATATAAAAAGTAAAGCACTGGGATTACTTAAATATCAATTCCCTGTCACCAGAAATTATTTTTTGGTTAAGAAATTTAGGAGCTTATTCCATTCTAACCTGCTAACTGATATAATTTATGCCAACATTTAGTGGCGAAATGGTGTGGTGAATCGAGACAGGCCTCCCTGCTTGAACATGGCTGAAATTAATGTTAAATGAATACATTAAATATTATTAGCCTAATTTAGGGTGAGCAGATTACTCAGGACAGTCTTGCTTTTGAGCCTCGTGTCCCGAATCCTGGCGTATTTCACCCAACTGGTTTGTCCAACTTTTACACAGATCCTGTCCCAGCGTCTCAGTTTTAGTCCAGTCAGCAAGCCAATTGTATTATGTGCATGTCAGTCACACAGTTGTCATAGCGATTCATACCATGAACTAATTTAAAAGGAAATTAACTGTTGAATCGCTAGCAGGCGTGTAACTTGAACTACTTCCTGCTTCAATGTCTAAGAATTATGTGAAATGTAGTCCTACTAGCCTAATACTGCCATCGCCAGTTAGACCCAGCACAAGCTGAACTTTTCTGGCAGCATATTTCCAATCACGAGGTAAACGGCACAGTAATTTTCTAATAGCTGCCAGGACCGAGCAAAAATGGTTGCATAATGGTGAGTGCATTGATTTATTTCAAGCTGTTGAACTGTAAACCAAGATAGTATTTAGCATTTGCTAAAGTATTAACACAACAAGATTGACTAGCGATTAATTTTGCTGTACATTTTTCCTGGTGACAATTTATTGTGTAATTGATTATCAGAAACTGTCGTGTCCGAGTTTTTTATTTTGAAAATCTGGTCACCTGAGTCTGTTTTAATTAGATGGAAGTTGTAAATTCTCTTATTATTTACAGTACATAATTATGACTTAGCATTAGCGTGTTAGCCTAGGTTATGTAAAATTTCGGGTTGGTTTCCAATGTTGTTGATTCCCTGTACTTGTATTTAAAGGACATTTTTGGCAGTAAATGGATGTACTTGTTCTAAACATGGCATTATAAAACATGTTATTTGAGACATACTATTACACAAAGAAGACGGAATGTTGAATTATGTAAAAACAAAAAAACAGGGCTTTTCGCAGACACACAGCGCTACTGTGTGATGTCTGTAGTTGTGGTGCGTTACCCCACATGCCGTAGTTGTGAATAAATCCAAAGGGAGGCTTATTGGATTGATCTTTGCAGATTCACCACTTTGCTGCAGCCACTATAAAAAGATCAATAGTACAGTCAGACTCAGACTAAAGTTTTGCTGTGTATTTCCCAGAAATGCTATGAAAATATCTGTTATTGCCTTACATTGAAAGTGCATGGTACATTCCCATAATGTGGCGCTTGTTTTAGCCATTAGAGCGCCTCAAAGTCTTACTTAATTTATCATAGTGGTCCAGACGCTGGAACAAAGCAAAGCTACAACTCGTATTATTGCTGTAAATCCTGCCTATGCTTTTCCTGCTATTTCAAGTCAAAGATTTGTCAGTGTCAACACCCAAGCAAACCAGACAAAGACCCTTTGTTGTTCTCGTTCAGAGTAGGAGGGGTGACGTCTTGCCAGCCATTATGAGCAGAAGGGACAATTCTGACAAGCCATGCGCGTGTTGTGTCGACATGGAGTCATGAGACAGGAAACGCGTCGTTTCACGTGACGCTGGCTCAGACCTTCCCCCCTTTCCTGAAATCTGAACCCCCTGTCTTCAGATTTGTAATATCTCCAACAGAATGAGCGGAGGCAAGCGCTTCACTGTTAAATATGGCGTCGTCCGGTTCAATATTTGTTTCTTCTCACGGACGCTTTGTCTGGTTTGCTAAAGACTTACTTTCGACTTCAAAGCAAGCCAAGATTGAAACGACAATCTGAGATCAACACATTTTCCGTCCGGCTGCATTCTTTTAAGGGCGAGCACAAACATGGGCGGCTCGACGCTGAAGGAGATGAAAGTGTGCTCCTGAGTTATTCGCAGAAGAGTTTCTCCATTAGATTCTCTGCCAGCGCTCTGGGAGCTGACAAAGAATGTAATATAGATGGAGAAAGCTCATTCTTCAACCCTCAGGATGGGCTGCTTTCTTCTGCCTTTTTGACCATGGGAAAATTGATTTCAATTATTTCTTTATATGGGGAGGGGGTGTATTAGGATCCTAAAAAAACAATAGCAATTGGAAAAATAAAGAAAATAACTCGTGTAAAACAAATTTTTGTTCAATTAAAAAAATGGAATAATCGTTAAAATAACTGATTCTAAACATATCCAATAATAAATTCCCATCCCGTACGTCTCACCTGTAAATGTTGAAAATACGAATGAATCCTAGGCGCCTCATCAATATCGCAATTATCTTGTGTCTCTTTGTTGTCGTATCTTTGTTTTTGCTTTCCTCCCCACTGACAAGGTTCATTACCTCGGGAACAAGTCACCTCCTCGGCTTTTATGCATCCTGCATCGTGATTAGATTTTTTGTAATGAGGGAGCTGTAATCTCCCATTTTCAACGGCCCTCATTTACATCTCCTACATCCCCCATAATGCCTTTCATCAATGTGATTGTGCTGCTGTTCAAGCGCTGGCATTTAAAAATGTGATGAAAGGCTCTTGAGCCGGGCAATAAGGGCCGCGACCTTCGTTGTATGGTTAATGTGGACGAGTGTCTGTGCAAAACACACAGAAGGTGTTGAAGAGTGTACGCTGCACTCTCACACATTTTGTGATGTCCTTTGTTGTCTTTGACGCGCACGATAGCGAGCTGCGGTTTTCAACGCTTTGGGGCAGAGTGCCTCATTAAAATGAGGACCTATGGATTTCATATTAGGCTACCTGGAGTGTGATGTGACAAGGGAAACTGCCGTCTGTTTTGATTCAGTCCCGCCCGCGTGCATGTCGTGTTCGTACCAAAAATACTCAAGCTAAACCATGCATGTGTGCTTCATTGGCGATCCGTAATAGTAAGCTATTAAGCGGCACGTGCCCGACCTCTTCAAAATCAAATCATTGAAAATATTTCCGTCAGTGTCCTCTAAAATACAATACCGCAGTTCTACTGATTTGGTCTTAAATTCCTGTATATTTTGTCCTGTTTTCCTCGCGGGGAGCGGGGTGAAATGGGGGAAAACGCCCTTTTCCTTCCTGTCACCAACATCCAGCATGAAACACTAATGCCACATAGTGGCAGAGAATTACCACAACACAAATCTATGACTCAATATTTCAATTTCCTTTTAACCGTAACTGTTGTCTGTAACTTACAAAATGACTGTCTCAATGAACTAAAAAAAAAAAAAGTTTGTATTTGGTAACCATATTTATCCACTTTTGTCAATTAACAAGACTATGAAAAAAATATATTACATTGTACATTTACAATATATAAAACGTGTGATTACTTTAAAATTAATTGTGCGTTAACTATGGAAATCATACGCTTAAAAATTGTAATTGATTGACAGGCCTAATATGCAGTACGATGTGGGCATTAAATTAGTTGCATTAAAAACTGCATTAAAAAGCTGTCAATTAGATTTGATGATACCTGCAGAAACAAACAAACCTACCTCCATGCACTAGTAAAGAAGAAACCTCATCTTAACAAAGAAAATAAAAACACATTTGAAATCTTCCAAACATGTATGAGAAAGGGATTATGGCTCACTGAAAACAAGGTTGAGCTTTTTGGCCCTAAAGAAATTTCAAAACATCAAGTTTGGCGCAAGCAGGGGCGTGTAGACCTTTTATATCCGCCGTACATGAAGCGTGAGAGGAAGCGAAGTCGGAGCTTGTCAGCTCGCGTAGTTTGGTCCTCTCCTGGGAGCCACTTAAACAAAATGTCTGCGCTCTCCCGGTTGCTCTTCCATACGTCCATTCATTCTCTATACGCTTTGGATCCATTGAGACACACAATCACAACTCGGGGCAATTTGAAAAGTCTTCAATGGAGCGAACATCGTGCGGATGTACAGTTCATCCAGGAGTCATAACGTTAGGACTGCTTGCACAATATAATGAGATCCAGTACAAGAGCTGGAGCAAGAATTTGGGCATGACACCAAAAGCACTGTCAGAGAAGTAGTTTGGTCTGGATTAGTTGCAGTCCTGTTGATCTTCATTTTGTGAATATATTTTTTTTACAGTACAGTACATCCTTTTTAATTTTAACTTATATTATTAATTATGAAATTAGTGTATCAGTGACTAAAAGATGCAGAGATTTCTATTAGTTTTAACATTTTTCTCACTTTTATGTTAAGAGTATAAAAACTTAGAAATATTTTTTTGTACATTTAGAATATAAAATTGCGATTAATCTTGAGTTAACTATTTTAGTCATGCGATTAATTCTGATTAAAAGTTTTGATCGCCTGACACCAATAGTGAATAATAGGTGCAACTCTAGTCTCATGAACTTTAACGTGCATGTCAAGATATATATAGTTTTTTTTTTTATGTAGTACACACGACACCAGTGTTCACCAATTACAGTCCTCAAGGTCCCGTGTCTTTCTGATTTTTAGATGTTTCCTCCCACTAGCACACCTGATTTATACAATCAGCTCATCAGCATGCCTGATAACGATCCTGATCTTTAGTGTCAGGTGTGTTGGTAGGCGGAAACATCTAAAACCTGCAGTACTCCGGACCTCGCACCCTGCACTACACTTTAAATAGGCCGACTGACTAATTACAAATTTGGAACTCAAGGCGGAGTTTTTGAGACCACTTGTTTTTGGGTTATTGCAGTTATGCGATAATAAAAGTGTGACATCGTTGTCATTGTATTGTTACGAGTTATGATCGCTAATGAAAGTCTTGCTTGTCCTCCCATGCAGGCAAATACGTGTACCAACCCATGACCAACGTGTGCCAGCTGCCCAGCACAGCGGTGCCCTCCGCCGCCGCCGCCGAGTACAGCAGCTCCATGGACCTGTCCGTCTCCCTGGCCGAGCGTTTCCTCAAGCTGGCGCCCTGCTTCCGCTCGCCGCCTCACCTGGAATCCCCCAAGTACTGCGTCATCGCCGACCTCTTCGTGGACGACTACGTGGTGAAGCGCATCAACGGCAAGATGTGCTACGTGCAGCGGCCCCTGCCGCCCGCGCTGCCCGAACCGCCGCCTCAGCCCCCCGCTAGCCCCGCCCCTCCACCGCAACCCACCGTCAAGGCCCACAAAAAACAGGCCCCGCCCTCGGACAAAGTCAAGGGTCCCAAAATGGACCAGTGCTCGTCCCCGTCCAGCTCCGAGGACTCCGGCATCAACGCGCTGGGCCTGCACTGTTTGGAATCGTGCGAGGACGAGAGCGAGCGGGAGGACGACGAGCTGAGCACGGACGGGAACTCCAGTCCCGGGAGCCTGTGGGATCAGGACGACGGCTCCCTCCTCTCGCCCTCCAAGTCCACCATCGAGATTATCGAAAAGATCGAAACGACGGTCTGACTTTGTCGTGGCGACAACGGCGCCGGAGGATTGACCTTGGATGATGAGCCTGGACCATCAAACCCTCTCGTGGGGGGCGGGGGGGGGGGGGCTTCGTCCTGTTTGTTTTCCTCTCCACACGCTCGATTCCTACAGAAGCGTAGAGCTGCCAATGTGGAGTAAACATTTTTGGCTGTCGAGTATGTTCGAACATGCTTGCAAATATGTTCAAACGTACTCGCAAATATGTTCGAATGTACTTGTAGGCTACATGCTATAAAGTTAGCATACCTTCCCATAATGCCACGGGGAATTATTTGCACATGTGCGAGTGAAAACAAAACCCCATTTTTTTAGGCAGATACGGCAGACATAATAAATTGTAAAAGTTAAGCATGAACACTGTTTTTTGTGTATTTAATTTTCTCATGAATTGGTAATGTGGCCCAAAAAATGGGGTTGTGTTTTCACTTGTGCATGCACAAATAATACCCCGTGGCATTATGGGAAGGGATGCTAACTTTGTAGCATGTAGCCTACATGTACGTTCAAACATATTTGCGAGTATGTTTGAGCGAGTATGTTCAAACATATTTGCGAGTATGTTCGAACATACTCGGCAGCCAAAAATGTTTACTCCACATTGGCAGCTCTACGCTTCCGTACGGATTCACATTGCCCGCATGGAGTGAATTCCCACCACTTTGGAACCGACACCATACAAATATGAAGCACAAGAGTGTCAAGCACACGCACGGTGCACCGAAATGCACGTGATGGAAAACGGGAAGGACAAAATTACGAGAGCGTGTTCGAGCCACACTGAAAAGAGAAAACAATGAGGTTCATGTTCCATCACAAATTTAAACAATATAAAATCATTCGGTATTAGTTAAAAAAAAAAAGAAAAAAAAAGAAAAACAAGATGAGATTTGAGTGTGCGTAGTTGTTTCTCAGGGACACTCGCAAACGTTTACACAATCACAAAGTGTTCCGTTGAGCTTCCTCAACAATCGTAATGCAGGTACACTTTTATGCTCTTATTGACTTTCACAATAACGTCATTTTAGTTCAGCAGAAGATCAAGGGGGGGAAAAAGAATTGTACTCTTATTACAACTTTTTTCTTTGTTATTTTAAATGAGGTTTTTTTTTGTTTTTGTTTTTTTTGCAACTTTCTAACCTTTTTATTGTAAAAAGAATCAGATTTCAATTGTAAAATTCAGACTATATCCTATATCCTAAGGTTACCTTTGTTTTTTTATGTTTTTGTTTTTTTTTGTCCTATTTTTATTCTAACATTACCACTTCATTCTCACAAGACTGTGACCTTTTTCTCTTATATTTATCCTACAAACTAAAGCTTTTATTAACATCTATTACAGTATAAGTAAAGTTACTTGTAATTTTTTTCTTTAAAAAGGTACAAATCACTTTAATAAGAACTAATAGTATAACATTGATCTGTGCAAAATAATGATTTTACTTTTTTCGCAGGTGATTCTTGTACAAGTTCAACTTTATTCTCAAAGCGAAACCTTTTCAAGTTACTTTTTCCAAATGGCGACTTTTTCTCACAAAATGTTTCATATTACATTTTTGTGAACATTTTCAGTGTAATTGTTTTCTTTCACAAGTATGATTTTAGTCACGTATTTCATATAGAACTGAGAAACACTAACCTTTCTTATGACATAAATTTTAACGAAAGACATTTGTGCGCAAAAAAAATTGTAATATTACAGCATTTATCTCAGGCAATATTCTGATTTCATTTGCATAAAGTTATTACTTTTTCTGTACAATTGTTTCCTTGTATGACTATTCACATTTAACTAAAACTTTTTCCCTTGTAACACGGAATTTCTGTAGTTACTTTTCTTTCTTTTTGTACATTTTTTTTTCTAGCAAAATTATTACCTTTTTTTCGTAACATTCATATTTTATTTTTCAGTTTTAT
Organism: Festucalex cinctus; assembly: GCF_051991245.1. Classification (NCBI taxonomy): domain Eukaryota; kingdom Metazoa; phylum Chordata; class Actinopteri; order Syngnathiformes; family Syngnathidae; genus Festucalex; species Festucalex cinctus. The sequence goes on along the minus strand of NC_135421.1, from coordinate 20,528,861 downwards.
TGTCTTACTAGTTGATTTTTAGTAGGGGTGTGAATTGCCTAGTACCTGACGATTCGATTCGTATCACGATTCACAGGTCACGATTCGATTCGATACCGATTAATCCCGATACGAATTTATAAGTCGATTGTTGCGATTTTTTTCATTCAAATTTAGAAAATACTAATCAGGAAGCTTGTAGAGTGTAAGATTTATATGAAAATGTATTATTTATTTATCTGAAATTTCAGTCTTATAGAGGTTGTAATCTGTTTCATGTTTAAACAGCATTAAAATAAAATATTAAGGCTTAATGTTCCGTTCATATAACATTCTTCCATGCTCAAGGTGTGAATCCTAAAAAAAAAATAAAAAAATCGATTCTGCCGATTATTGAATCGATTCGAGAATCGCGCGATGTAGTATCGTGATATATCGCCGAATCGATTTTTTTTAACACCCCTAATTTTTAGTAATATTATTTGTATGATTTTCCTTTAATATTTTTGCCAGGGGGAAAAAAAGTCTTGATTTTTATTTTCAACATTATGTACCTACTTTACACTTTTTTGTTTCTTGTCGTACTCATAAAATTGACTTTTTTTTTCCTTCCATGTAAAATTAAGACATAAATTTCAGAAAACTTTTTTTTTTTTTTTTTTAATAATTATCTCACATTAAAAGTATAGTGTTATACTTAGAACAATCCGCCAATTCCTCGTAAAATTTTGATGTGACGGTCGTAACAATTTAACTTAAAAAGAAAACAAAAAACTTTATTCTTACATTGCTGTATTTTCTTTTCAGTGTGGCCCGAATACTCACAAAGGAAATTGCAAGTGAATAACCAGATTTCAAAGGTTGGCATCCATCAAGCCGTCAGGTGCCCTTCCTCATCTCTCTGACCAAAGCTTTGGCTTGATGATCCCACCCACACAAAGTTGAAAAATATTGTAAGGACAGAGCTGGCCAAGTTCTCACACTGAGCCTCGCGAGCGCCATTTGTGTGCACTTTCCTGACACTGACTGACACACTAACAACAACCACCAAGGCAGAGAGGTCCGTGTTCGACAATCAAGGATTTTACACACAAGCACATTCCTACGCTGTGCCTGCCAATGAGGACCGAAGATGTTCTCCTAAAAAGACTCACACCACCACCTTCAGTCAGTCCGCTTCACCCGCCCACTTTGCCAATTTGGGCTGAAATCAAAACATGACTTGTTATGACCTCCCATTAAGCTACCAAAAAAAAAAAAAAAAAAAAAGATGTGTCTCAGCGAGACTAGAGGGGAAGACTTTCTTCGTGCATTAGAAAGTTCTATTAGAATTCAACATTGTCGTTTGCTTTTTGAGCTTTGGAGCGAAAACCTTTTGTGAGGATTGTGGTTACGGCATCCAGGCCAAGTTAGGCTAGGCTAGGCTAGTACTGACGTTACTTTGTGCTATGGAGCCGTGCAGTTATCAACCGGTGCACATTTTAAAGAGATGAATATGATTCTGAATACATTTATGTGATGCGTATGATGTTAGAGTTCAATATATAACATGAATAGGGTGGACCCCTTCCGTAATAGTCAAATAAAGACAGTTGGTAAAATGCCAAGTCTACCTTATTCATTTGAAATATTGGCATCAAATGCATGTCTATATTTACCTGAAAAAAAAATCATTTAACATGCAGAATGTGATGGACAAAATAAAAGGGGCAAGCAAAACTACTATTCATATATTGGGTTTTTACCCATATCACAATTAAATGAAGTTTTATGTTCATATGCTTATATTATTTTCTTATCAATAAATACTACCAAAACTACTTTTTTTTTTTTTCCCCACTTCCATTTTGTATTTTGTTGACAGAATTTAAAGGAACACGAGACTTGTGAAAAACTAAACCGCTATTCTGTGAAGTAGATAATTTCAACTCTTCCCTGGGAAAAAAAATTGCCAATTTATGTTGAGCAATCATGATTTTATAGCACTTTTTATGAATAATTTTACGTTGAGTACTGTATCGGCATTTTTGACAGTCACGTGATCATCATGACGTATCGCGTGCACTGCGTAAAATACACCTTGAATGACATGGCCGCCAGTGGCAGCATTGAACTCACGAGGAATGATCGCGTCCCACACTGTACGATCGAATTCGGACACTTAATCGGTTTAAACTAATTATTTGAACTATTAAAGGAATAAGATGCGAAATATATTTGTACTTCTATTCTTTGTACACAATGCCTAATCCAATACTGGAAAGTGATTAATAAGGCTTGTGTTGCTTTAAACAGTAAATTTTACATTTTATTTTCTGGGATACATTGTATTTGTCAGAGTAGTTTTTATGCAACATACTTTTACTCGAGTATTTTTGAGAAGAACAAACGGTACTCTGCCACGCTGAAATACATTCCGCTCACTACTATTCTTATAACGCCATTAATTGCTTGTTTCCCCAATCCAACAGAACTAGCGATATTTGACCAATCAAAAGGAGTCTTGCAGTCACATGACTGCACACAACGTCTGCAGCTTCATATAGAGAAACAAAGTGACTACATTTTGCGAAATTTTGTACAAACAACAGAGAACAGAATCACAGCCTGGTGAGACTAATGTTGTTTTATAAATGTAAAGACAATTTCTGGTGGCGGAATTCAATTCAATTACTTATAGGACCACTTTTACTTGAGTACAATTTCTGGCTCCTCTTCCTCCATTATTTTAAATTGTTTAGATTCGGTGAGTTTCCATTATGATACACGCACATGTTCCTCGCCTGAAACAGGCCAAAGCAAGGTGACGTCAGTAAGGCGGACACCCGCGAAGATACCCTTCGTCTATTTTCAGGGTATTCAGGAAACACAATACATTGCATGTCAGAGTAACGAGCAGCCAAGCTGCCGCGTCGGCCATGTCGTGAGAACGTTCTCACCTTGACTCGGAGGCCGCATTGATTTTTCTCCATTTATCTTCGCCCTCCTGCATTGTGTCAATCGATTCCATGTTTTCTGCAAGTGCAGCGGTGCGGAATAAGCCGGAATGTGATGCTAATTCGTTTCTGGACGAATGTAGAGGCATTTTTATACGTCATTTGTCACTGCTCTGTATGGAATACAAACTCCATCAAATAGTGAAAGAATTCCCATCTGGTGAGCAGGGGGAGTGAAAATGAAGTTGATTTTCTCCTCTGATCAGTGTCGAAGTGCTGAAGCGGATGACCACGGAGGAGATGAGAGGGGCCTGTTCGGTAAAGCGTCATGATGCAAACTCAAGTAAGGCCCGAGGACGAACGGTGCGATTCTGTGGCGCCGCGCTTTTTTTTTTTGGTGTTAACTCATTTTAATTTCCATCTTCAAACGTATGCAAGCGATCAAAGGCTACTTTTATGGTCACAGAGTGATTGCGCTGGCAGACACCTTGAGCAGGAAGATGTGCAGCACAGGAAATGGACCTTCAAGGGCTGCTCCTCATTGGCCAAGCGTGAGTCACAGATGTTGTTTTTTTTTGTTTGTTTGTTTTTTGGTCACTACTTTTACTTTAGCACATTAGGTTTCATATATAATCCTTTACACTACAGAGACACTTCAAGGAGGATGTTTTGAAGAGATAAATTTAGTTTACTAGTTTAAGTAAAGTTCAATGTTAAATGTTAAGTTCAAAACAAAAAAAATCTTTATAATAAATGATAAATACATAAATAATAAAAATAAAATAAAAATGATTAATAAATAAAAATAAAATGTAAAAAATTATAAAAAATAATACATCTTTATAATAAAGTGTTGTCGTGCGAGTTTAAAGCAAACATGAAATACATGCATATGCTTTACTAATTGTATCATGCCTCAAAAAGTCAAAACAAATCTGGGAGTTCCAACCATTATCATGATTGAGGTCATGCAAACTGTGAGAATCACCCTCCCCTTTTAAAAAAAAAAAAAAAAGAAAGAAAAAGTCATCTACCCATTACACCAAATATTTTTAACTGTTTTGGGGATTTTAACAGCATAATTATTTGTAAGGAATAGAAATATGACACAATTTGGGGGGAATATTGTATTAATTACACTGCATTACTTGATTTTACAGATTGTACACTAAAAAGCATGGATTTTCCTAAATTATATATATCTATATATATATAAAAGTAAATCAGGTAATGTTAAAATCTGTAATTTGTGTGTATTGTTCTCGCCTTTTTGTTTTTATTTGTCAAAATTAGCAAAAAAAAATAACACATTACACAAGTGGTTAAAAACCTTTGTAGATTTAAAAAAAAATAAAAAAAATAAAAATATATACTCTATACCATTATTATTATTGTTTTTGTTGTTGTTGTTATTATATTAGCATGCAGGAATCAGCCCACCTGAGAGCACTTGATAAGCATTCAGTGACTGTGTGATAAGCTGGATAAACAGCAAGTTGCCACCGGCAGTGCAGCGCCGCCATCCCTGCATGTCAAATATTCATTAGCTTCCAGCACCACTGCACAGTCTGGCCCAAAATAGAGGAGAGAAGATTCTTGGGCACATTTTTACCCACCTTAGATGCGCCTTTGACTTCCTCACTGTGTGGGTATGTGGGGGTGACTGGTCACTTCAAAAGTCTGTTTCCCCAGATGTCATTAACCATAAGGCTTACAAATGTGTCATCATCATCGACATAGTCGACATTTTGAAGGTTAGCAGATGACACATACCAATTTTTTTTTATATATTATTGTCTCTGTCTTCTCAGTTTAGCTATTCTTTGGAAACTCTCACCATTTTTTTTACATTTTACGTTACATAGTTTTGACTCACGAGCATGACGAATACACAGCGATAGCAAAGCCTTTGCATTTGTTTACATTCTTGCTAGCTAGCTAGCTAGCCAGCTAGCTAGCCTCCAACCTGTCTATCTGTGGGTTGTGTTGGCATATTGTGATAATTACATTCTGTAGAATGAAATATTATAGTACTATGCAGTATATTATTGACATTATCTAGGGTAATCCCTCCAAAAGGGGCAAAAAAAATAATAATCTTCCCAGTGGCTTGTATTTATTGATTTCAAGATGTAACACGACGCAGTGGAAGGTCCGCTCTCATTTATTAGGATGCTAAATGTAATAAGAAACATTTCTATCATTTGCACACTCATACCACAGAGGGAAAATATACTTATGCTATCTATTGAAGGTTTAACAGAAAAAACCCCCAAAAACACTTATTAGACCCGTGTCTTCCAAATGACTTCAATTTGACAAAAACGTACAAGAGGGAAGCAAATTACAGATGTGACATTGACAATAAATCTCTGCTATATTCATACTGTTCGCATCGTGTCTTTCATACTGCAATTCTGCAAATCGGTATATTGCATTGTTCTTTTTGTGATGATACTTTTTAAAGTGCTGCCTGAAAATAGAGGAGCGAAAGCTGGGCACAGATGGCTTCCAGCAGATGGAAACTATAAGAAAAAACACAAGCACCTAAGCAGTCTAAATCAAAATGCTGCTGCCTGTCAACCATAAAAAAGAAAAAAAAAACATTCAGGTGAATTGGTGCGTTATGAGATGTTTGCTATGACGGCACCCCGGGGCGAGCTTTGTGTTCTATTCATGTTTAGAGCTCTTGAAGAGAAATATATCCTGAAAAGCACATCATGCTATAACTGCAGAGCAGGAAAGTGGAAATCTGCACATTCCCGTCACGCCTTTTATTGTGAAAATGCAGTCTAAACAGCATAATTTATTCATTCACATCATTATGACTTCTCAACAATCGTAACCAGAAGAAATCAATGGAATTTAAATAATCACGAAGACAGCAAGCTGTATGACTGTATAAGCTTAAAAAACTAATAATAAAATAATTCAATTTATTCCATTCCTTTAAAAAAAGAGAAATGAAAAGGGACAGAAAGAAACTTATGTTTTCTACCTCTAATCAACAACAACAAAATAATCAACACAAAGTAAATGACAGCGAGCGGTGAAGACGCTTTCAATGTAACAATTCTATCAAATAATTCAGCAGCATGTCCTTTTGTTATATGTATTTTTCCAGTATTTGAGCTTTTGTCAAGTTTTTAAAGATACAGCTAGACTGAGATGATTTTGTTTTACAATCTAGATTGTTCCATAAACTGACACCTTGAGTTGAAATACATGGTTCTTTTTGGTTTGTTCTATACTTTGTTTTAGAGAAAATATCTGGTCCTTTTTTGAAATTTAATTTGTATATTAACTGGTAAACTTTCATGATGTTCTTTTAACATTATTTTGAGATGGTTAAACTCCATCAATTCATTACATTTTTAACTTAAAGTTTTTAGTTGTATAAATAATGGATTAGTGTGGTCTCTGCATCCGCAGCCGCAAACAAAAATTCATCTAGTGATAAAGACATTCACATCAATAATCCAGCAACAAGTCTGCTCGCTCGGAAGGATGTAAGTTTAGTTAAGCAAGCCGATAAACCAGTAACCATGACCAAGAAACCGGTCTGGCTTTTATGCAATGGGATCGGAGCAGGAATTTAACAGACATGCAACATGTGGATTTCTTTTCACAAATACTGTCTGTTATAATTCCGACTTTCTCCTCACAGTTCATAAACGCAACATGGTGATGGTGATTACTGTTATGCACCAGGTGGAATTTAGCAATGCTTCAATTAAAATGCACAAAAGCAACCAGATAGAAATGAAAAGCTCCAAAGAGGTAAGGAGAGTGACGAACACAGTTCAGCAGTGTGCGTGTGTGCCACAGAGGACACGTTTGATTAAACTTGTATACATGGACCTGCTGGCTGCACCAGATGAGCAGCAGCAGCAGCAGATGTGTTTTTCATCGCTTGTGCTTTTCCAGGTTTGTGTGCGCCCAGCTGTACTGTAGCATAACCGCCATTCCTCAACTCTCACGTAAACATACCCAATTGCCCCTCCCCTCTTCCACCACCATGCACCATGCCAGGGTCTCCCCGATAACACTATTAGCATGTAAATGACAGCTGAGCCCTTTGGCCAGCGGGAGCTGGTTGCCTGCGCCAGATCTCCAGTTTCTTGGCTCATTAGGACTATTTTTCTCTTTGAAGGGTTACACATGGGGGGGGGGGACATGGGGGGGGGGGGGGGGGGGGGTCACAAAGCGCAGGAATTAATAAGAATATTGTTTCTGGATTAGAAATCAGATGGAATTCAAATGTAGAAGGTAGGTAGGTAGGTATAAGGTTAGCTGAATAGCTAAGTTGACCGATGGGTAGCCTAAGTAGATTGGTAGCTGGAAAAATGGATAGGTAGGAAGAGTTCGCTAGGTAGCTAAGTCACTGTGTGGGTGAGTATGTAGGTACTCAACTAGTTGAGAGGTAAGGTAGGTAGGTAGGTAGGTGATAGTTGATATACGGGAAGGAAGGGTTAGCTAGGTAGATAAATCAGTTTAGGTAGGTTGGAGGTAACAAGGTAGGTAGGTAGGAAGGTTGGTTGGTTGGTTGGTTGGTTGGTTGGTTGGTTGGTTGGTTGGTTTATTGGTTGGTGATAGTTGATAGACGGGAAGGAAGGATTAGCTAGGTAGATAAATCAGTTTAGGTAAGTTGGAGGTAAGGTATGTAGGTAGGTTGGTGATAGTTGATAGACGGGAAGGAAGGGTTAGCTAGGTAGATAAATCAGTTTAGGTAGGTTGGAGGTAACAAGGTAGGTAGGTAGGAAGGTTGGTTGGTTGGTTGGTTGGTTGGTTGATTGGTTGGTGATAGTTGATAGACGGGAAGGAAGGATTAGCTAGGTAGATAAATCAGTTTAGGTCAGTTGGAGGTAGGTATGTAGTAGATTGGAAGGAAGGGTTAGCTTGGTAGATAAATCAGTTTAGGTAGGTTGGAGATAAGGTATGTAGGTAGGTTGGTTGGTTGGTGATAGTTGATAGACGGGAAGGAAGGGTTAGCTAGGTAGATAAATCAGTTTAGGTAGGTAGTAGATTGGAAGGAAGGGTTAGCTAGGTAGATAAATCAGTTTAGGTAGGTTGGAGGTAAGGTATGTAGGTAGGTTGGTTGGTTGGATGGTGACAGTTGATAGACAGGAAGGAAGGGTTAGCTAGGTAGATAAATCAGTTTTAGGTAGGTAGGTCGGTAGGTCGGTAGGTGATAGTTGATAGACGGGAAGGAAGGGTTAGCTAGGTAGATAAATCAGTTTAGGTAGGTTGGAGGTAACAAGGTAGGTACGGTAGGTTGGTTGGCTGGTGATAGTTGACAGATGGGAAGGAAGGGTTAGCGATGTAGATAAATCAGTTTAGGTAGGTAGGGAGGTATCTAGCATAGTGGGTAGATATGAATGGGTAAGTTGGTAACTAGCTTAGTAGATGGGTAGGTAGGTTTTTGGGTGGGTTAAGTAGGTATGTAAGTAGGTAGGTAGGTGGGTTATATACTTAATGGATAAGTAGAATGGTGACTAGCTTATTGGGTGATTAATTACATAGGTGGGTAGGTTAGATAGGTAGGTAAGTACGTACGTAGGTTTTAGGTATTTAGGTAACTAGGTAGGTAGGTCGGTAGGTAGGTCCGCTGGTAGTTAGGTGGGTTGGTCTAGGTAAGTGGATAGATGTGTAGGAAGTCTTAGCTAGCTAAGCAGGTAGGTAGGTAGATAGGTAGGCTGCACTGAAGTGAACCAAAGCTTTTGACTTGGTTGTAACACAGCAAGCGTATCAGCTGGAATGAGAGCCCCGACTTGTGCTCAAATGCGTTCCTGGCAGTGCTGGCTGCTCTCACAGGATCCGTTGAATAATTGAAGGGAGAGCGGCGTTCTCTGATGAAAACCCAGCCAGCTACTCTCCTGCATCTCCTCCTGTCGGCTCCCCTGAGCTCAGGCATGGGGCTCTGCTGATGGAAACAACGTGGCGCAGAGATGTGCCGGTCACGGCCCGAGCACGCCGCCGCCGTGTTTTGCGCGCCTCAGAGACTTCACAAGGAAGGCAAAATGTGCCAAAGCCAAGCAGCAACAAAGGTGGGCTGTCTCACAGCATCACAAAGGACAGAAGATGATGAAAGGACTTTCTAATTTCACGGCAGCCGCAGAAGGTAGCTCGCTTCTGCCCGCAGGCCGCTAACACTTCCTACACTGCTCATGTTCCACTTTAGTCTGGAAATGTCATGAATTGTTTGAGGGGGAACTATTGCCTTGTAAAATACTATTATACTACAACTTTTTCACATAAGAATACAATTCTAATATTACTTCTTATGTTACACTTTATTCTAATATTTTGACATTACATTATTTAATTATTCTTTTAATATTACTGTACCCTGAGTCTCAATATGTTTATGATTGTTTTTGTAAAATGAGTTAAAAAAAAAACCAAAACAAAACAAAAAAAACTTCAAATTCACTATATGTCAATGTTTTTCTGCTAATACTATATTTTAGAGGGGGATTGCTAAAATTCTTTTAAAATTCAGACTTTTTCCCCATAAAATTTGGACTGTTTTCATGTAATTAAACATTTAAAAATACAGCCGTTATTCTAATAAAATTGTATTAATTATTTTCCACATGTTAAATATTGAGTATTCTTGTAGCACTCTTGATTTTTTAATTAATTTTAAATGTTTGGTTTTCTTCAAATAGTATGTTTATGCAGTCTATAGTTTCATTCATTTACATGGTTTCTTGTAATATTTTAATACTTAGATTTTTGTAATCATTTCTTGTAAATTATTTAATAAAAATGTCAGTATTAGCTGTGAGTTTAACTTTATTGCCTCTTTTCTCGTTGTATTACAACTGCATTTTCGTAAAATTATGACACTTTCATAACATTTTTTAAAACTTTTCTATTATTTCGATTAAATATTTGTGAAAAAAATTCTTGTAAAACAACGTTTTTGTGAAATAGCATTTTCTTCCTCATTACAAAATTTGTCTTTTTATACTTCGTAATGTTTTTTTTGTTTGTTTGTTTTTTCCAAAAACGTTGAGTCATTTCTGTCTTTTTTTTTCAACTTCACATGTTCTTGGCTCCCAAAAATGTAGTCGTCATGGAAACCAATAGCCGGCATCACTGGCGTGTTCACAGAGTCATGCACCATGATTTTGGACTTGATGAAGTTATTTATAGATCAAACCGGAGACGTTGCCAAATCATCATGCAGCAACTAATCAGGAAGAATATTGACTTATTTTTACAGCTGAGGTGTAAACGAGTGTTACAGACGTGAAATGAATGCAGCATAATGGTAACGTAATGTGTGGCGTTGCGGCGAACGTCGACTTCAATGAATGTGTCAATGATGCCAGCTGTCTTCCTTCTCGCTTCTTGATAGTCATCATCACCCGTCTATGTAAAGCAGTTTGAGCATTAGGCCACATCCTTGATGCACAACTTAAATATTTGTGGTTCGACATTTGAAAAAGCACTTTTTTTTTCTTTTTTTTTTAACCTTGCCTCTGATTTGCCAAAAAGACTAAAATTGTTATTTACTAAGAGCACAGTGCCCCCTAACTTAATATTTTCTGCGCCCAAGAAGGGGCGCACATTGTAAATCAAAGTACAAAGTAAATGAATACTTTTTCTCATTTTTGATGTATTACTGACAGTGATAAATAGTTTAACAATAAATACAGAGCCTACAATGTTCTACATTTACTATTTAGAAATATGTTAAAGTTTTGTGCATATAGTTAATACTAAAATGTATGCATGTGAGGGGCAGGTAGTATTTTTGTCCACTTGGAGGCGCCATTCTCGATTTTTACACTGTAGTATCTGTGACATTGTATATATATGTGTGTGTGCCTTTAAATGGCGGATCTGGCCTGCTGAGTCACATGGACGTCAGTGAGTGAGAATGTAAAGTTGGCTAGCTGTTAGCTTGCTAAACTGTTAGCCGCTTTGCGTGTTGGCGTCAGTTGTTGTCTAAGAATGTGCTTGCGTTACTGTATTTTGCTACGACTTGATTTCATTTGACTGTATTTTCGTTAAAAAAAAAAAAAAAATCACAACCATACTTTGAGAACTTTATTCTCTTATTTAGGGATGCTGTTAACCTGGCGATGGAACCTCTCCACAGTAATTTGGTCTGGAAAAGGCGGTTCTGTACAATAATTCGAGCTGATTGTGATTGGACGATGCGACATTCTACACGTTTGTTTTAACCAATCACGGCCACGGGTGAAAATTTCATCTTCGTACTTGTCGAAGAGGGGAAAAGCACGAACATCTTAGCAGCTAGAAATGCACGAAGCGCCTCTCGCTGTTCAACATTCAACAAGGAAACGGTGAGTAAATCTGCGAGAACACAATTAATTGTAGCGTCCATTCGTCCATGTTGGGTTTGTTTGTTAGCTCCGGCGTCGGCGCTGGCTTCCTGGTTTCGTCCCAGTTGCATATCCCGCCCCCAAACACAATGTCGTTCTGTGATTGGTCCAAACCACCAGCGGTTCGGGAACGGTGGTTATCAGCGGGAGCGGTACAAGATGTATTCTCCGGACTTTGTGAACTCACAAATAAATTCATCTTGCGAGAGTAAGGTTAGGATGTTGTGACTCGTTTGTGCTTTCAGACGCTTAAATTATGAAACGAAAGAAACCCTTTTTGTGGTGCATATTATACGATATGTTATACAATACGAATAGAAACGGGAGTGTGGATGCCATTGGTAATGCCATCTTCCCCACTTTTCTCACGCAAATCTTCAGTGGGGGCTCATCTTATTATACACACACAATTATCATCAACTGGCTGCACAAGAGCATCTCTTCTTTTAAAGCAAAAGATGACGAGAATGTGAAACACATACGGTGAAAAACGTCATTCTCATCCCACAGCGGGAGACGTGTTGTCGTCCGTTGCAATCGCGGCTGAATGGTGAAATTGGAGGCGAGCGTTTATTCCCACACTCCATTAGCCACTTTAATCTCTCCCCCAATGTGGGTTTGAGAGAAGCTCCATTCTGCTCCATCATGCTTCATTACATGTGTCGTGATGGAACCCCTGCTAAAAAAAAAACAACAGCAGCAGATACGTTTATGGTGCGGAGCGTTCGGAAACACAAGCAACATTGTTACTAATGGTTGTACCACAAAACTAACATTTTAAACGTGTAGAATTACCGTCAGATATGCATTGCAGATGGTTGGAATGTTATGGAAAACAAACTTTTTAAGGCCTTGTGTACAATAGGTGTGTTTTTGTGGAGTGGCTGACCACCCATCAAGTGTGAAATTAACCAAGGAAATCTTCCTAAAACCTAATTTACATAATTAGCACCCACCAAACAATTTTTCCAGCTCATAACTTGATGAGTTATGCTGGGTGACGATCACGAGCAACTTTCAAGTGACTACACTCTCTAAAACTCGACCATGTCTTTGTATGGCACAACTTTTCAACTTGATTCTATACAAATATATACGTATAGAGGTCCCAAATTTAGGCCAGGAATTTGCAATAGAAAAAGAAAAAAAAAAGAAAACGAGACACTGACAGTGATTTTAGAGCTCAGAATTTTTGTGGTATAAACGAAAGAGAGTCTCATGATGTTGTTGACTATTTAGACACTTCATTATAGTTGACTCTTATTAAAATATGGCTGTGTGTGTCGGAAATTATACTGCAGGGTGTTTCATTTGCAATTTCCTTGAGTCGAATGTTTTGATTTGCGAAGCCGACCCGTCAAACTAAATCCAAATGTCGCATTTCCTTATCAAAACATTTATTTGTGGTATATGTTGTTTTGCTTTCCATGAAAAAAAAAACTAATCTTATCTCAACTATTTTGATCTTGCTAGAGGAGAAAAATGTAAGAACATAAATACTATAAATGATTTCCACAAAACACAGAAATATAAAGTGACTTTTAAACACATTTCAAAACCCTTCCCTGAACAGTTGACATTTAAATACAAAGAAAACCAATAACGTCAATATCCACTCAACAGGCACAAACACAAACATTTTTAGGCCATATTTCAACATCAGGCTCTCAATACTAAGCTTACTACTTTCTTCTCATAAAATTGAAATCGCCCCAGTAGTCTATTGACTTTCCACTTAATATAATGCTTAATTCCGCTACAATTATTATTTTGTTCTACTAGAATTAAGACTTTGTCCTTTTAATATTACAACTTCATATTCACGAAACATATTAGTATTAGCACTCCAGTCTCATAAAAACAAATCCTGGGAGCACTAAAACGTTATTGTTTTTTTTCTTTTTCTTATAGTACGATTTTTTTAAGGGCATTATAACTTTTTTCTTGGAAAAACTAATCATTTCTTTTTTCCACATACATTCCACTTCATTTTTGTGCTGTTTAAAACAATGTTTTTTCTTAATATTAATACCTTTTCCAGTAATGTTGTTCAAATGTGGCCACAGTACTTCATCATCGCGCTTTCATCATGAAAATTAGTCACAGTGTCGGCGGCGTTTTTAAACAGGCGTATCATTCCAGCTGAGGTGTCGGTATCAGGAATTGGTCCCTGCAGCCAAATTGTCCTTGGTTGCGGGAATTGCTCTTTTTTTTTTTTTATCATTTTCATCATGTCACATTTCTATCTTCCTTATTTCATGTCGAGTCTTTGAAGCTGCTGACTATTTCTTTCCCCCCTCACTTTTTTTTTCTTTCCCTGCAATGAGTCATCCCTGCGAGCATCCCGACATAAAAGTACACCTCAAGTTCACTTCAGCCGAATTGAAGACTAACCCAATTCAGGATGTTATCAACAACTCACACTGTGAGATAGGATGAAGTGCAGTTCCTCAGAAAAACACATTGCGAAGATGCAGGGATTTACCGTTACGCCACCTAAGGGAAGCGAAACAATACTGGTTTAAGTACGGACCCCTGCGGGACACCATGACTGATTTTTATACACTTTTGCTACTACACAAGGTCAGGAATAAAATGCCAATCAAATTCCGGATTGCATGACTTTATTGGGCATTCAAATTGGTACCTTTAATTCATCCTTCACACAGGCAATAGCTGAGCTTGGCTGCTCCAACTACACTGGAAAGCAGAGGAACACCAGGAAAGAAAGACACACCTCAGCTAGCTTTCTTCCCCACAGCTTCACACACAAATGAAAGCCACGGGAAAGAAGAGGAGAGCAACATGCGGCAAAAGCCCTGCCAGTCGGCGGCTCTACGCAAGGTGCTCGAGCACACGAATTGGCCACGAGGGAGCAGATGTTCCCGCGCCGTGTAGAATCTTCTCGCTAATAGCCGCCGCTGGCATTGTGCTCCGGCGTACTGTGACGACCTCTTGTCTGTGCACGCATCTTTATTCATGTGGATGCTCTTATTTGCTGCACAGCGGATTCGGTCGAATAAGCTTTCTATGCTTTTGCTTTGCAGGATTTATCATATGCGGTCATGCAATGACAATCGTGGCAATTATTCTCAATGCGCACAACCGCTTATGTATTATTTATTCACATATAGCTGAAGTTTATAAAAAAAATATTCAAAGCTACCTGGCTCTGTGTAAAAAAGTAGTTTCCCTCCTTTTGTTAAATTATTCAGAATTTTTTGGAAAGCTGAGTTCATTTTCACTGACCACACCCAAGCCTGATACATTCCAGATCTATTTAACTCATTTGCTCCCAAAAACATATAAATACGTTCTATTCTAAATGTATTAAGTGTCCCAAAGACGTATTTATACGTTTTTTTAATGTTTTTTTTGTTGTTGTTTTTTTGTTTTTTTTTAATGCTAAAGCATACACTCCTTCAGGACCTGGACGGAACCATGCATTCTGCTCATTACCAGAAAATCGTGCGGGCGACTGATCAGCCAGCAGGCTACTAACCTGGCTCCCTCTCCACTTAGCTAGTTACCTAAATACATCAGGCTGAAGCGCACTTGGGTTCTGCAGCAAGAATACAATCCAAAATACACCAGCAAGTCAACTTCTGAATGGCTTAAAATAAATAAATAAATAGATAGATAAATAAAAGGCTTTGGACTAGCCTAAACAAAGACTCGTGAAAGTCATTGAAAAAAAAAAACTTTTCTTTTTTCTTTTTCTTTTTTTTTTTAAGTTTGCCTCTACGTCGCAAAATTGACCTATTGTGGTGGGGCTAAAAATCTGTCTGAAATCTGATATTTTCCATATACAGCCACTAAACTCATGCAAATCCTACTATGTAGACCAAACACACACACGACGATTGTGTGTGCGAATATTTGTGATGGCACGCCTGAGCACGTCACTGCTTAAAGTGGATCCTCCACACTTCTTAGTCACACACTGCATTTGATCCAGTGGAAGGGAATTAAATTAACCGTACTTCCAACTGAGGTAGTAATACGGAAGGTGGAGGATATGACAGTTCAAATGAATCATCAACAGTAATTAACTATTTTTTTAGCTGAACAATTAAGAAAATACAATGCAGTAATTGTGTATTATTTCTGAAAGTCCAGAACAGACATAATCGTCCTAATATTTCCCCCTTTTTGCACAGGCATTATTGAGGCAACCGTACATTCCGTGATGGCAGCCAATTACCAGGGCTTAAAGTGGCAGGCAGACCATCGCTTTCCTTCCACGGCCATTGTTCAATGGCAGCCAATTATAGAAGCTTTTAAGCGAAGCCTTTGGTCAGTGGAGGTGAACAGATTTCCTTTTTGCGATAAATGGCCTCGGCTGTGATTGGTTCCACGCCGCCGTGTAGGTGACAGCCCAGGAACTCTGTCTGCTTCACTATGGCGACCGTGCGGGTCTATTCAAACGAGGTCCTTCCTTCACCCAGCCTGTTAGCATCCATCCCCATGTTGCCATGCTAGAGCGCCCTCCTGAGAATTGACAGGCATGATGCTCGCTCGCATCCTCATGCACACAAAGAGAGAGAGACAGCCTGCTACGGGTGGGGTATATTTAGAGCGAGGCTTGCGTAATGTGCTTTTAACACAACACAGAGTGGATGAATTTTTAATGCCAGGGCAGGGAGCGGGGAAATGAATAATGTTAAGTATTTAATCTGTTGCTTAGCGAACAGTCCGAGATGTGAGATCAACCTATGACGTGCAGCATGGATGAAGAGAGAGGAAGGAAGGAAGGCTGGGGGAAGATACACCTGGGGGGAAGCGCAAGGGCCAAATTTTAGATTTTAAAAACAGACGGATGAGCCTGGTTTAAAAAAAAAATAAAAATTATGAGCATGTAAAATATGTATTTTATTTTTTTTTAAAATCATTCATTTTTGTATTTATTATTTTGAGATTATTTCATTTAATAATACAAATACATGTTGAGTTTTTGAAATTGTATATTGAAATACTATTTTAAATATTATTTATTTTAAATTTTAGTACAATAAATTAATCAATTATTTAATGAAAATAAAACATGAAATCATGTACACATGAAATTGTTTCTAAATGCTAGTATGTTAGTTTAATATTTACAATAAATCAATTAACCAATTATTTCATAAAATACAAAAATAAAGACATTTAAATTTGAATTAAAAGCAAATAAGTACTTTTACAATACATTTATAATACTGTAATTCAATCTAGTTTCAATTGCATTAATAGTGAATTCAATTATAATAAATTGAAACTAATGAATTAAATCAAAATGTAAAAGTTAAATGTAATATTACATATTATACTTCTTCAATTTTATTACAATAAATATTTTTAATTTGATGACTGAATAAAAATGAAAAATTAACATTTCAAATAAATACACATTTACAGTAATTTAGTTATTTAAAAAATATTTATTTATAATGAATTTAATAATAAATTATTATTTATAATAATAATAATAATAATAATAATACATTATATATAATAATATATATAATATGATACATTTATAATTATTTAACAAAATATATATTTAAATGTAATATTGCTTATTATGCTGATATTTTTAATTAGATATTTACAATAAAGCAATTAACCAGTTATTAGACAAAAAATATATATGTATTTATTTATTTATTTTTATAAATACATTAATACGTTTTATATAAAACTTACTTTTCAATTGCAAAATGAACTCAAGAAATATAAGACGACTCTTGATGATGTAAATGTTCGGTGGGTCGGAGCGAGCCGTATGTCCGTATTTCTCGCACCCTCGGTTAGCGTGGACTGCGTACGGATGACTAGACAGGAATAACAACAACACAAGGAAGCCTCTCTGGCATTGTGCCTGCGGATGCTCACAACGCAGAGACATGAACAGATCCTGCATGTCTGACACATTGTTTGGCCGAGTCCAACAACATAACATTGTTAGTCGTGCCGTCTCAAAATTGCTTTTGCGCGTCTCCTTTTTGTTCTTCGGCGCTGAAAAATAACAAAAGGCGTCGTCCCTGTAGAAGACTGTGAATAATATGAAAGACCCCATTTGCATACTAGACAAGAATGCACCGGAGACGACAGCAGATTCTTCGTGTGGCACAAGAAAGGAGGAAAAGCGACATTTGAGTGTGGCGTGCTTTAATCAAAGAGCGCCAGTAAGGTGGATAGACCACGCTAGGAATTCAATCGAAACGTTTGCGACAACTACCGAAGTTCAGATATCGATATGTTGCCATCGCACACATTTCTTGTAGCTTTTTGTTTGGCCTCTTTTGGCGTAAAAATACGGCGAGATCTCAGTGTGTAGTTAACAAAATCGCAAAGAATTAACTGGGTCGGGGAATAGCTTGGAGCACTTTCCATAAGTAGTATTAAGAGAAGAAGAATGTGAGAAGATGACACATCAGAGGTGTGTCAAGTAAGCACATTAATATTATTAAAAGCAGTTTGTGCGCAAGGTCCTCTTCCCACGTGTTTGTTATTAACAAAGACTAGCAATACAGTAGTGTTCATTTTGTCAACAAAAACTAAACAAAAAATAATTTCGTCAACACTAGACTAGATTAAAACCCTCATTAATAAACAATAATTGGGACTAAATCAGTCTGCATTTTCATCGACTAATGAAGACGAGACAAAAGTGTACTTCAAGTAATAAAAACTGGACTAAAATGTTATGGACATTTTAGTTCATGAACAAAAACGAGACGATTATGATTTTGTCAAATCTCGTCTCTGCTAACCTGTCACTGTGACACGTGTCATGTGACGCATAAAGACACGCCCCCTTTCAAATCTGCAGCTAATGAGTGCAAAACGAACAAACACGTTGGTGTGACGGGAGATTGATTCACAGTGAAAAGGTTAAAAATAAATAAATAAATAAATAAATTATAGTTAGAACATAACATTAATCCAACAGCTATAAGGTTCCAACAATAATGTTAATCCGACCGCTAACTAATGCTTGCTAGCTTGCTAGTCCATAGCATGGAACCATAGTAGCCACTTGTTGATATACTGTAATTGTGTGTCAAATTGTTTTTCATCAAAAAGATGAGAGAAAATTTTATGTAAATAGTTTTAGATCCGAAATGTTCAACATAATCTGTTGACAAAAAAATATATATACATGGGTAAAATGATTGTCCTGATGTTGACAGTTTTTGTTGACTAAAACTAGACGAATAAAATTGTGTCTTCTTGGAATAAAAATAAATGCTAAAATGCAACCACTTCAGTTTGAGCCGTTTGCTAAACACTTTGACTTTCATGTTCATTACACAACTTTACAAAAAGAAACAAACATGGCATAAATACATCAGAAATGAGATTGAATCAAATATTCTTTTTTGTCTGTCTGTCAAAATGTCTTTTTGTGAAACCAGTCTGTGGCGCAAAAGTTGGTTATCTAGACAACTGGGCGATATTGGCTTAAATTGCCTTTTTTTTTAGTGCCTACACATCTAATGACAGCAAAGCATTGTGGGTACATTTAATGATCACTTCAAACTTCTGTTATGAAGAATGGACCTGTTCATCCCAGCTTTTATTTTACTATATTTTCAGGGTTTCCTTACTAATCATACATTATTGTCAGTTGCTTTATAGTGTGATTTTTTTTTTTTTTTTTAAACCTGCAACATTTTGTCATGACCAAAAGGTAGAGCCACGCATGAAAGAAAATTCAAACACACAATCTCCTGCTTTTGAAGACAAACGCAAATAACATTTCTTTCCACCATCACAGGATATCGTGTTGCATTTAGAACCCGCCTGGGTGAATCCCACTGGGGGGGCTGCATGACTCACTACATGGTTTTCCTCTCAGCCGCTCTCACTTTTTTTTTTTTTTTTTTCAACCCACGATAACACTTGAGTGAGAAGACGACATCACAAAACGCCAAGCGTGGGTATACGCGTCACCAAAACGGGCTGTGAATTCAAGACTATTTTTGGTCCGACGGCAGACTTAAGTAAGCAACAGATGGACGTTCAAGACCCCTCCTTGCTTCTTCTTACAAGGATTGGAACGTCGGGGTAGATGCTGCTGCTTAATCCTGCGTATACAGTATGTTTTAAGAAATCAATCAATCAATAAATAAATAAATAAATAAATAATAACTAGACTAAGTGAGATTTCTGGAGAAATTGCGTGGGAATGCTGAAAGCTGAATGCTAAGATTTAACGTCAATTGGGAGATAAATTATGAAATTATAACCACCTGGTTACTGGACAATGCGCTTTACCAACTGTGCCACCGAGCAGTATCAGACACATGGTAATGATAATAAGTTATATGTATGGAAGTGGGCGTGGAAAGTGATAATTAAGTTCAATGTCTGTCCCATTGAAGATGAATGGGGAAAAGTTGATATTAAACGTTAAATTGTGCAAATACTGCAAGTAATGTGGAATCAGACGATATATACCCCAGGAGGCGTCAATTTTTGAAGTTAGTTGAAATTTGAACAGTGTAAATTGGAATTATTATGTGGGAGTTGTTACGCGGCAAAAAAAAAAAAAGTGTGGAGAATAAAAATCACAACATGTGGGAATGCTTCAGCATGAAAAAAAAGCATGATGAAAAGATGAAAGATGAAAAGTTGAAAAAAAGCAAAACATAGGGAAGGGAGAAGCATATTATGGATTTGGGGGTGAAAAAAACCTCAACAAAGCTACATGAACACCCCACAAATAACGACACCAATACTTGGACATGTGGAAGTGGGATAGGTTGGTATCAGGCGGGAGACATTACAGCCCAGATGTGTTTTATTATTTAAACTGTGAACAAAAACAAAAACCTGTAATTTCTTTTTCAATATTCACTTGGGCATCAATGATTCAGAAGTGTTGTGATCTATTTCTCAAGGATGGGAGTCACTAAATTCTTTTCCTAACAGAAAAACAACGTTCACGGGACAAATGAAAACCACATGTTAAATGAAAAACAACTGCCTATTGAAAGCGGAAAATTCGAACCCGAATCCATTCTGAAAACTATTGGCCAGAGGCTTGCAGGATTGCGGACAGCTAAGGTGTCAATCGATACTAATTAGAAGATGTTTCAGTCATAAATGGCCAAATAAAAGACTATTGTAAAGATATTTATGGGCAAATGGCTACAAAGAGCTTTAAAGGAAACACATTTATTTAAGTAGATGTCTAAAAAAACAAAAAACAAAAACAAAAAAAAGGCTACACATTACAAACAAATAGAGAATTGTTGATGGGTAAATCAACCAGCCCAGTGCAACATTTATTTAGCTGCAATATTTGAGAAAATAAAGGAAACATACGATTTTCTAAGTGTCTTTTAAAACATCGTCTACAATTATGTTTGTTTACACATTCACGATGGGTCGTCTGCTAATTCTGACTTTTGTTGCGAGCACAAAAAAAAATTCACCAAGAGGCCCATCAGTCACAGAGGTAGTGGGAGTTGTGGCGCTTCCTCCACAATGTCACAGCACAGAGCTATAAAGTGAGTTGGTGCACACAGGGAACAAAGCGACCATACAAGACAAAGACAAGAAAAGGCTGCAGCATATACGAGCTAGATTAATGTCATGGTGAAACTTGTTTTTGCCTAATATTATTCTGTCTCAGCTTGTCGTGTCCTAGTTTAAAAGAACTGGAAATGGCATCACAAAACATGCCATTATTTAAGTCGACTCTCACTCTTTCATATTTTGATTAAGTTAAAATAATACATGTACAGCCTTCATTCAAAAGTCATTTTCCCCCCCAATGGGAATAATCGCTATTAAGTTATTACACTCCTATTGCCATCATAAAACTAGCAAGTCATCCTGCAGCTATTGTAAGCAGCTAACACTAGCACGATTTGCTTCCTCACAGCTAGCATCACTCGTGATTTAAAAATTTAGCCTGAATATAGTAGTTTCACAGCTAAACAACGTGCTAGCTTTGTCATGGTTTGGGTTTGTTTTTTTGTTTTTTTTTTGCAACTACCGCTAGTAGTAGCACTGAAATTATTTCAGCCAAATTGGTTAGCATAGGAAGTGTCAAACTGGTTAGCATAGGAAGTGTATTTCACCGAAATTGGCTAAAGCTGACTGGAGAGCAATTTACCATGTACAGTTAATTAATGCCAGCTGTGGAACTGATATGAAACGGTGTTGCAGAACTGACAATGTACTAGCCAAGGTATTATGAGCAGCTAGTACTAGCGCTGGCACTGAACTACTCTGTCATACGGCTGAAAATGCGCTACACAGGCTAGCTTGATCCGCGGCGATGCAACATATTAGACACAGACTGATCATATTTCACATTTATCCTACAACTTATTGTAGGGCTGGCTGCGTTTTCCACTTTTGACTTTACAAAATAACGTATTCAAACCCTTGTGACTCGACCTCGTTTGTGTGTCGTCCAAATACGTTTGGAGTGACGGCGCCCAGGGGTGTTTATTTGTGGCAGTGGCAGCACTCGGCCCCCCCCCCCGGCTATCACTTGGCGAAGTCGCACTTCTTGCTCCAGGGGACAGTATATCTGGCAGGTGGAAGCCAGCTAATAAGGACATTATCGGATCAGTGTCTTCCAACCTCAGATGAGCCTCGCCACCAGCCCTGTTGATATGACCTTTCTCCAGCTGCGGAGATAAACGAGCCGCAAACAGTGCAGTCGCTGGAGACTGTAGGTCATGGAGATTGTATATAGTGAACCACTGAACAGATTACATTGTGCTCTATGTGACTTTATGGTTCTGTGTAATACAATGAGAATGATGACATGGGGCTGCACATGGCTTGGTAAAGTCACACCTATTCATACACAATGTAAACGTTTTTATATCTGCTTACTTTGTACACATTCGGTCCATTCAAACCACACTGCCAATCCAGTCACATCCACATTTTTCCAGAAGGTTACAGATAAGTGTTGTCATCAAACAGCGGGGTGTAATTATTTATAATCATGCTGCTGTCCTTTATAAACATCAAATGCTACATCCGCTTCCTGTCATTACGCCTTTTTTTGTGATGACTCCATTACACTCGACACGAGCAAAAATAACCGTTGGAGGTGACCTAGGAATGCAGCATTTTATTTTATTAAAGTCGACACTAATGTTATGAAAGCTGAGTTGCCGTCTACAAGTCACCGATATTTTTCCGTATAGTACCCTAACTTAAAAAAATATGTCATCATTGACAAGTTGACGTCAGGCTCTAAACTAAGGCTGGCTGGGTTTAAAAAAATTGAATAATCGATATTGAATTGATTTTTTTCTTTTCGAGCGTGATATCGATACATAAAACCTTGAATCGTTCATTAAATTTTTTTCCCCATAATTTAACAAAAAATATAATTTAAAGGTCATATTTTGTTGTATCTTACTGTTTTGTTTTTTTTAAATTTACTGTTTATGTGAATTTAAAAGTATTTTCGTACATTTCTGAATGACCTGACTTATTGCGCTTTATGACAATTCAGAATCTTTTTAATTTATGTTGACAATTATTGGATTCGCATTTTGAAAACATTTTCATCTCATCTATGCTAACTCTTTGACTGCCAGGCGTTATAAAAACAAAACAAAAAAATCCACAGTGCCAGCCGCTTTTGAGCATTTTAACTTATCTTTCAAGGCAAAAAGAATATCGTTTGCCTTTACTACATATACAATGTGGCTACGAAATGAAAGATCGCATTCCATTCATTGGAATTTTACTAATCATCATGAAACGTCTTTGGCAGTCAAAGAGCTAATGTCAATATTTGTGTAGCGCTTATGTGATTATTAACTCATTCGCTCGCAGCCATTTTCACTGAAGCAACCCCCTTCGTTCCCGGCTGTTTTACTGGACTTTGACTGATTTTGCAAATCCCACAGAATATTCTGTTTGATTGCTATAAAGAAAGAAAGATAAGAGTCTCTTCTTTCATCAGGAAAAGGAAGTATATTTGTATCTGTTTCAGTTTTGCAACAATTAGCATTAGAATGTAGCTAAGTTCTAACCTGTTGAAAACACTGGGAAAATGTTGCAACATGGCCCTGGCTGAGCTCTTATACTCTGCTTCCACCTGCTGGTCGTCTTTTTTGTAATACATACCATTGCTTTAAGTGACCTCTTCAGGTCAGAGGCTGCATCAAAGCCTTCTGTATGCTCTAGAATTAGAAAAATAAAATTAAATAAAAAATAGAAAAAAAAAACCATAAAAAAATACGTTTTGGGGACCATGGAAATATTTAAAAACGAATGTTTATACGGTTTTGGGAGCAAATGAGTTAACATGTTATTTTCACTGATAAATAAATAATTTAGTCAGTACTGCCTCTACAAAATTGAATTTGGAATTTAATGTTTATGGAGTTTTTTTTTTTTTTTAGTTTTTTTTTATCATGTCTTTATTTAAGAAGAATTGATGTTGCATAATTAATCAATATCGGATTGAACTAAGTGAATCTAATTGAATCGGGGAAAAAAATCCAAATCCAATCATCGAAATCGAATGAATTGAGGACATTCGAATCGATACCCAGCCCTACTCTAAACATAATAAAGTCGACTAGTGGAAAACAAAGCAGCACTCTTGCCACAAGCATTACTTCAGTAGCCTTGAGCAAATAAAGACATAAACAAGTCTGAACACATAAACACGGTAATTACAAAATAAGAGTTTCTATAAGCCGCAACTGGTTTTAATATGCAGTTGTTGTCTCCAAAACACAGCCAATCCGTCACTGTCACAGGCTTATGCGGGCCATTAGTATGCACAATGAGGTGCGCTTCATCGTCACACAATGGGAGCTCATTAACTTCAAGCACCG
Source organism: Festucalex cinctus (assembly GCF_051991245.1). Classification (NCBI taxonomy): domain Eukaryota; kingdom Metazoa; phylum Chordata; class Actinopteri; order Syngnathiformes; family Syngnathidae; genus Festucalex; species Festucalex cinctus. The sequence goes on along the minus strand of NC_135421.1, from coordinate 20,504,765 downwards.
GCATCATGCTGATGGTAATGGCGTTATTTGTCTGTTAGCGAGGACTACTACGGCTGTAAAACATCACACGCTGTCCCCTTCGACCACATCGTCATTTGTTTGGGCAGTGAGGCGCAATCCTAACCGTCGGACATCAATTTAACAAAATGGCCTGATGCTCGTATGCTATCCAGACAGCGGCAACGTGGCTTGATTAGAGACATAGCCTCCGGAAAATGACAGCTTAATATCCGGACATGCTAATTAGGATTCGTGGGCGTGAGCGTTCGCAAGTAGGAACAAAGTCAATATATCCGATCCGAGGTGGGAGGGAATTCATTTTCTTAAGTTTTTTCCCTGACAATAACAGCTGTTGGCGGCTGAAATAAAAAAAAAAAAAAAAAACTGCCAGAGCGTTTTGACCCCGCTAAGGTCGTGCCGCTTCCACGTGCTTATGCATTTAATAGCGCTTTAAGATCAACCTCTTAAATGTACGGAAGAAAAAGAGAAAAAAAAAAAACTCTTGTTTTTCTGACTAATTTTTTTTTAATATTTTTTTTTTTCTGTTTTACTGAATTTTTTCCTGGCATTAAAAAAATATTCAAAAAAAAAAAACTGGGAAAATTTAGTCAGAAAAACAGGAGGAAAAATTAATCAGAAAAACAGGAGAAAAATATTCCAAAAAGAGGGGAAAAAAATATTCAAAAAAAAAACAAAAATACGGAGCACCAACTTCTGTTTTTCGGAGTATTTTATTTATTTTTATTTTTTTACCTCTGAACTCCAAGTGACCTGGTGCAGATGCAGACCATTGACTTGTATATATGAGTGGATAGTCGATAGCCCATACACGCTAGTGCAAGCCGTTGAAGTCACTGAGCGGCCATTTTTTACTCCCACCTCTCAAAAAAAAAAAAATAATTACTCTGAAAAACAGAAGTTGGTGTTGGAATATTATTTTTTTTTCTGTTTTTTGGGAAAAAAAATTCTGTTTTTATGACTGAAAAAATATTCAGTAAAACAGGGGGGAAAAAATTCAGAAAAACAGGAAAAATAAAAAATTGTTAAAAAAAACAAAGCTCGCCAGAAAATTAGTCAGAAAAACAGTTTTTTTTTTTTTTTTAAGTGAATGCAATACGCAACTGTGCAACAATATTCAACTTACAAAAACATAGCTTTGAAAACACGTCCTTGGCCAAATTAAAGACATTTTGATACATTCTCTCTGCTTGAAAATACAAACTGTTCTTCCTCCCACTTCTGTTATTGTCAAGTGACAATTGATTATCTTTCAGAGCAGAGAAAATCAAGACAGCTGCAGCACTGTTGTATCACCCTTGTACTGAATCGGACGTTATTCCAGCTCCTTTCTATGTCCAATGCAATGAAGGCCAATGTTATTTGCATTCAAACCTGCTGACACGTGCCATTAACGTTGCACAGGTTACACACGGTGCACTTCCTGCGTCCCCGCAGAATCGACCGGGAATCCACAAGTGTTTAGTATCCAGCTGTCTACTCCGACGCTAATTGAAAGCACAGATGGCAAGCGGCCTCATTAGCCGGCTCTGCAGTGCGGACTAACATTTATACTATCTTTCATATTTGTGTGACTCATTAACAGGAGGCGGGGTCCAGCTTCGGGGGGGAATGAATCTTACATAAACGCACGGCCGACGGTGTGCTCCATTCGGGCGGTGACCCCGAAAGCAACCGCTCATTAGCGCTGCTTGAGTATGGAATTGCTAAAGCGTCAACAAAATGAACATGTAGTGCTGATTGGATCGCTGACTTGAAATCACCAGCGTTCTCACTTTGACATAGGCAAACAAAAAAAATGAAAAATAAACTGCTTGATTTTGACGCGAGTAAAAATCTAAGGAATAAGGCTCGGCGTGTCAGGCAGTTAACATAAATCGTAATTAATCACATGACTTCTAAGGGTGTCACGATTTCGATTTTTTATCGAAATCGATCGAAATTACGTCACGATTTCGAGCATCGAAATAGAAGAGAGGACACACGATTCGATGCCCCCCCCCTCGCGCCCGCCGCCACCGCCGCCACCGCCACCTCCCAGGAAAGCAAATGAGACGCAGCCATTCAGCTACTAGCTAACGGCACTTGTTAGCTGACTTCTCCTGCAGTCATGATGGCAAGCGCGGACAGACACAGCAATGGTGCTTCAAGCCGCTCCCGCTTCTCTCGTCACCAGTTTGGAAACATTTTGCGTTCCCGGTGAGTTATGTCGACAACGTTCACGTTGTCGATAAAAAGACCACAGTTGCAAGATATGCTATGTGCGCGTACTGTACTCGGCCACGGTGTTACGCCCGGCTCGTCAAGGGGAAGGGAAGTAACACAATAACAGAAAATATAGAGTAGATAAACACGGGTCGACTTTAACATCGGAGTAGTTTTAATTGAAATTTCAGGCAGGGGTTTGACAAGGGAGTGAAAGTGGAAGGTGAACAAATAATAACCGCATTTGACAGAACTGACAGAACGGAGGAGAAACAATAACTAATAGGGGTATAATACACGGATACACAATAGCGTCGCGCTGGCACAGTCGTCCAATCGGAGTGTCGCGCTGGCACAGTCGTCCAATCGGAGTGTCGCGCTGGCACAGTCGTCCAATCGGAGTGTCGCGCTGGCACAGTCCTCCAATCAGAGTGTCGCGCTGGCGCATTCAAACTGAATGGCCCGAGCCGCCAGCCGTAACAACGGGAAACACGACAAACATGACGGGACATTTACGCAGGCATCACAAAGATTTAGATTTATCAAATTCAACTAGAAGTGGGAAAACAACGGTCCAACCAACTATTTCATCCTCATTTACAGTGAAACTTCCACACACTTCAGCTCGCGCGAAACGCCAGATCCATAGGTCTATTTATAGCAGCAGACCTGCAGCCTTGGAAAACGCTGGATTCAAACATTTAATTAGTGTACTTGAACCACGCTACAGTATGCCCAGCAACTGTAAATGTTGGGATATAGTTTGTTCAGGCTGTATTTGTTCCATGACTTTGGATACAATATATTTTTTGTTGTTGTTGCACATTGCACATTATTTTAAGAGGAACGCACAGCACACTGTTGTAACCAAAAACAGTCAATAGATGGCAGGCACCCACTGTGACTTTTTGTTTTTGTTTTTTTATTTTTTATTTTACACTTCAGTAAGAACAAGACGGTTAACTTTATATTGTAAATAAATTCTTTGAATTTGATCATTCCTGCCTAATGTCAATTATCATATATTACATAAATTTACACAAAAATAATATGGAAATTGCATCACCTATATGTAGCCGATCTTTTGAAATAAGATTTACTGTACAATGAATAGAACCAATGATCATAGACTAGCCTTAGCCTACAGAAGCATATGCCTCTGTGTTATAAAGTGGGGGAGCGGAGAAAAAAAAAAAAAAAAAAAAATCGAAAAAAAAATCGAATCGTGACCCCAAAATCGAAATTTAAATCGAATCGTGGAGTTGGCGAATCGTGACACCCCTAATGACTTCAATAGTGAAACTCACGATTAATCACAAATTTTGTCTGTTTAAAATGTACACGAAACTAAAAGTTTTCATACTTTTGTTAACATAAAAGTGGAACGAAATGTTTAATAGAAATATGGCTGCATCTTTTAGACAATGATACAGTAATTTCATAATAAATCCTAAAATTAAAAAGATGTACTGTACTGTAAATAACAAGTGCAATATTGATTTGTGTTGAGGTCATTTTTCTGCCACGAGATGGCATAATTGCATTTGTAAGACATTGATGACACCTCAGTGCATTTTTTCATTTCATATTAAGAGCTGTCTAATCTTTAAGATGAAGTAACTTGTGAAATTCTGCACATTTTTAAAATTGTAATATACAACTTGACCCCAGTCTCCACAAATATATGCATTATTAATACATTTATTACTGCTAAATTTTGACGTTGACGTGTCTGCTGTGTTACGACTGGAATTCCCCCAGTACAGGCTTCCCAAGTAAGGGGCGGAACTGTAAATGAACTCAAAATACACAGTAATTTTGACATCCCTATTAAATTAATACACTTCAAATCTAAATAACATGATGATAAAGTTATTCTTTTTTCTAAATTGGTCTATGCTTTCTTTTTTAAAAATATTTTTTTATGTTAATAAGGCAGAAGTGTACTTAACACATTTGCTCCCAATAACGTGTAAATACGTTTTGTTTTTTTGTTTTGTTTTAAGTGTCCCAAAGACGGATTTACACTTTTTTTTTTGTTTTAAATGCCCTAAAGACGTATTTATACGTTTTTTTTGTTTTGTTTTTTATGCTAGAGTATACAGACTTTGATGCTGCCTCCCAACTGCAAAGAAAAGTTCCAGAAATGGTAGTTATTACACAAACGGCCAGCAGGTGGCAGCAGAGCAAAGGATCAACCAGGGCCATGTAGAAAAAAAGCTAAATTACTGACAATTTTGAATAGATTTGTGAAAACTGATAAAACTTAGCTCTCTTCTAATGCTAATTGCTGCAAAACGGAAACAGATAGAAACATACAGTTCCATGCTTTTATAGCAATAGAACACAATATTCTGTGGGCCTTGCAAAGTCAGTCAAAATCCAGTAAAACAGCTGGGAGCGAACGGGATTGCTTCTGTGAAAATGGCTGGGAGTGAATGAGTTAATAACAATTTCAAGACGCAATATATCAAGAAATATGTACTATTAGGATTTTTAACCATCTAATGTTGGGTCTAATAAAGCTCTCATATAGATGAGTGAATCCCTTCATTTTGTAAACGAGCTGCTGTGGCAATCTTTTGTGATATATACTTCAAAGGCCAACATGAACTGAATGTTTTGCGAGAAAACATTGATGGCAAGGAACATGCATATACAGCACAGTGTGTCCTCAACTACTGTATCTCGGTCATTTCGTGTGTTGGATGCGTTGTTGTTCTTGCACAGCAGAGAGAATATTACAAGGCCGCTTCTGTCAAAATTTGATGGATGACATTCTTAATTAGATTAGGGGGGTCATGTGTGGGTCATGACCCCTCCCTAATGAAGATTAATGACCCTTTAATGACTTCCAGATGTCATATAATGAAGATTAATGACCCTTAATGACTTCCAGATGTCATATAATGAGGGTTAATGACCTTTAATGACTTCCTGATGTCATTTAATGAGGGTTAATGACCCTTAATGACTTCCTGATGTCATTTAATGAAGATTAATGACCCCTAATGACTTCCTGATGTCATTTAATGAAGATGAATGACCCTTAATGACTTCCTGATGTCATTTAATGAAGATTAATGACCCTTTAATGACTTCCAGATGTCATATAATGAGGGTTAATGACCTTTAATGACTTCCAGATGTCATTTAATGAGGGGTAATGACCTTTAATGACTTCCGGATGTCGTTTAATGAGGATGAATGACCTTTAATGACTTCCGGATGTCGTATAATGAAGATGAATGACCTTTAATGACTTCCGGATGTCGTTTAATGAAGATGAATGACCTTTAATGACTTCCAGGTGTTATATAATGAAGATGAATGACCCTTAATGACTTCCTGATGTCATTTAATGAAGATTAATGACCCCTTAATGAAGATGGATGATGTGTAGGTGGTGTTCCTACCTGTTTTTGCAGATATCATGGCTGACCCGGGTTCAAATGCTAATTGTTTGGTTAACTTCCGGATCCGGTGCACGCCCCCCTAGATTGAGTGAATAATGAATAATAATGAGATTGAATGACGTGATCGGAGGGAGTGGTTTAGTATGGGTAAAAAGGATATAACAAGCGCTTCAACAGTCCGATAGAGCTACAGCGAGGATGGCGGGGAAAATCAATGTAATCAGCGAGACAAATGTTTCAGTGCAGATGGGACGCACTGGGACCGACTCGATTTTGGATGCGCCGCGTAAGAAGCAGATGTTTTTGCGACGTATTCAGAAACCCCCCGCAGAGTCTTTGGAGGAAATATGGTCTTTGGATCCATCTGCCTCATGGGGATACCGCTTCCTTTACGAGATGGGTGAGCTGTGTCTGTATTTTAGCATGGACGGTGTTGAAAATACATCACCTAGTGGCTATGGGACTCTAAACTCTAATGACTGGGGTATATTAAATCAACTGGTACCTCGAGTGTTGAAAGAATGTATGAAGTCGTCTGAACCATGGAATGTTTTAACATTTACATGGGTCTCGAGGACAACGCCTACAGGTCGTTGGTTTTTTAAGGTGAAAATTGATTCTAACAACCTGATAGAGACTGGTGATCGCACAAATCAGAATGAACTGTTTTTTACTTTGGAAGCATTTAACACTGAATGTGGTGTTTTTTTGAGGGTTTTGACCCTACCGTTGGCTGAATGGAATGAGAGGATGGATGCGCACTCTGAAAAAATCTCCACCCTCTTTTTGGACAGCCGGCATTGGCGAAACATTGTGGGTGTAAGGAAGGCGTTGACGTTTGAGTAGTCAACGCCCCTATGAACCGCCTACTCTGACGTCATAAGCCAACCCCCCTCAAGGACAGCCCCCCTACCACTTAGACAATGGGAAAATACGCCTCTTTACAACAAATCCCTCCCATATAACCGCCCCTATGTAATATAAGAGCAGGAGTCTCCAGCCGGACTACACTTTGCCTGAAAAAGCCAACGACGACAACGATGCCTCCTACCAGACAGAGTTCCAGACGCCTGGCAACATCGTGGACGCCTCTGGGTGCCCGGAGTGTGGTGCCTCTGGTGGAAGGATCGCGGCTTAAAGTCTCAAAAGGTACGCAGACAGACAGCTCTGACTTTGAGGAGGGAAAGGACGTTGAGGCAGCCGCGACCCACCTTGAGCGAGATCAGTTGGACTGTTCTCAGTACCCCGCGACTGCCGACGAGAACACCCCTCCGCCGGAGAACTCTCAAGAAGTGCAGCTGACCGATGAGTACATTGCCTCGCTGGAGTATTCACAACTGCTGATGACTCCTGAGGAACTCAATACCCGGCATGAACACCTACCTCCTCAACAGCCTCAGGAGTCTCAGCAGCAGCAGCCTCAGCAGCAACTAACCTCTGACGGGGACGTTGTGGAGGGGTGCCCGCCAACAGCTATGCCTTCACCTACAAACCTTGACAAGGACTGGGACCTTGTCTGGAACGGGCCCCCGGACAGTTGGCTGTGTCGGGATAAGTACAACTGTATAAAACAGACTATAGGACATCTCCTCAATCAAGTTATAGTTAAATACAGTAGAGATGAATGTAATGGCTGTTTAATCAACCATCCCAGCCAGAGGCAGCACCAGTGTCTAGAAATAGACGATGATGAGTATTTTAGGAAACATTATCATCGTGTGATAGCATTGTTGTGCACGCCTAAATTCCTCCCCAGCATTCATTACATGTTGAACTTGCTTCATCTGACTACCGACATTAAGAAGGTCAAGACAGCGGCCGAGATTGTCCTGCTAGATCTCGAGCAAGAGAAGAAGATACTCGACAAGCTCGAGCAACTGGACGCCCTTGAAGGCCCCGGGTCGCTGTCGAACGACCTCAAGACTCTGCTGGACAAGTACTACAATTCTAAATAGAGACACACGATGGGGAATATCTTCAGAAAATTGTTGTTTCGATATTACGGTTTGTGTAATTGGGCGGACATTCTGGAGAGAACCATTCTACATACTTCTGACCGAGACGGACGAATTGACAAAATGTTGTTGATTATGCAAAAAGTCAGATCATTGTCTCATTCGCTATTTCATGTATCTTGGGATTGTTTTGTCAGACGTGTTGTGAACGAGAGTCATTTGGGTTTGGCCAATACAATTAAAGCCGTTCTGGATGCATGGTGTGATGACGTGGGTGTAGGTCACCTGGTAACAATTTTGACTCTGTTTGTTGATTCTGCAAAATACTGTCTAGAAAATAACTACCCTTTAGACTTACCTGTTGAATTAAAAGAATTTCAAACCGTCGTTGAATTAAAAGTTAGTCCCTATGTCTTATCCCGAGTCCTTGAGTATATTAATTCTTAGTATTGCCTTTTAGCATTATGCATGTAATCATTTTTACTATTGTGTATGATTATACTATGGAAATCATGTAATAAACCAAAAAAAAAAAAAGAAGTCATGTCTGTGTGAATTTATCAATAAATAATCGTTGCATATATCATTTAAATTCATTTTCTGATGATGATGGCTGAGAGGAAGTGTATGGAGAAGCTTTACTACGATGCCTCACACCCGGCCAGTTTTGGTGGTGTAGAGCGTTTACACTTAGGTGTACAGGATGTTACGGGTAAAAAAGTAAATCGTGATCGAGTCAGGGGTTTCTTAATCGAGCAAGATGCCTACACCTTACACAAACCCGCTAGAATCAATTTCCCACGAAACAGGGTTTTTGTCCCAAGGGCGCTGAATCAATTTCAGGCAGACCTCTGCGATATGCAGGCCCTGGCTGGCGTCAACGATGGATTTAAATATTTACTGACCGTCATCGATGTTTTTTCAAAAAAAGCCTACGTACGCATTTTGAAGGATAAGACGGCTCCGCAGGTAGTTAAAGCTTTTGAATCTGTTTTGTCTGAGAGTGGGACGCCTCGAAAAATACAGACCGACGCGGGTAAAGAATTTTTTAACAGACATTTTCAGAACCTGATGAAAAAACACAACATTGTTCATTTTGCTACTGCCAGTGATCTGAAAGCCCAGGTTGTTGAAAGGTTTAATAGAACTTTAAAAACTAGAATGTGGAGATATTTTACGGCCAGAAACACACGCAGGTATATCGACGTCGTACAAGATTTAGTAAGTAGTTATAACGAAAGCTACCATAAAAGTATAAAAATGAAGCCCAATCAAGTTACTGACGGAAATACTCAACAGGTTTTCCAGAATCTATACGGTAATATGCCGATAGAGCAAAGTGGGAAATTAAAAATGCGTTTTAAAACAGGAGATGTGGTGAGGATATCTAAATTAAGAGGAGTGTTTGATAAAAAATACGAGCAGAGCTTTACGGACGAATTGTTTACCATATCTGAATGTCTTCCTCGTTTTCCACCCGTCTACAAACTGAAAGATTATGACGGGGATGTCATAGAAGGATCGTTTTACGAAGGTGAATTACAGAAGGTGAGCGTATCAAAAGACCACACATTCCACATTGAGAAAATCCTTAAAAGGCGCACGGTGAGGGGGCAGAGACAATTCCTCGTTCGTTGGAAGGGATGGCCCTCGAAATTCGATAGCTGGGTCCCCGCTTCTCAGATTGTAGACGTTTAAAAAAGAGTTTCAAATACAACTTGTATCAGAAGCCGGCATGGATCCCTTACACGATGGAGGATTCTACGTTACTCTACCTTCTAACGCTAGTATGGATGTGTATACGGACAACACAATCTCACAGTTCAGAGTGAATTTGGCCCAACACATTGATCTCGAAGGAAGTTGGGAGGTGGCCCTGACTGAGATTTCATACCCTCGTAGTTGGATAAACGTACCCGAAAACCAGACTACTTTCTATATAAAAGATATGACGCTTTCCAAAGCTAAGGATGCAAAGAACTCCGAGACAGCTAGGGGATCTGATAAAAACGAATTTGTAACCCACACCTTAGATATTACATCCGGGGAATATGAAGATCTTGACAAGCTACGAGAGGCGGTTCTGTATATTATAAAAAATAAAATAGGCAACCAAATTTTACTCCATTACGATATTAATATGCGGAAATTTCTTTGGATGTCGTCAACCGGATGTTATAAGATCCGCTTTAATGCACCGTTGGCTTACATACTTGGTATGAAGGAAGGACAATGGTTTACTATAAAACCTAATTGGTTACCTGCCCCGTACCCAGCCGATATAAAGGCGGGTCAATACCATTTATACGTTTATACAGACGTGGTGCAACACCAGACGGTAGGGGATGCCTATGCTCCGTTATTGAGGACTGTTCCGATCGAAGGGAGATACGGGGAGTTTATTTTTAAAACTTTCAACCCTGCTTACTACCTGCCTATTAGTAGGAGACATATTGAAGAAGTAGGAATACAGATTAAGACGGATCAGAATCAGCCGGTTAATTTTAAATACGGAAAGATAATTATTACCCTGCATTTTAAACCGAGGTAAAAAACAATGGTCGTGATGGAGACACACCCTGACCTGTATCGCTTTGTTAATTATTACGAAACCCAAGCAGGAGGGTCGCTTCCGGGTTTTCACGGGGCCCCTGTGCAATATGGGCGAGGTTTGGGCTCCATTTTTTCTAAACTTTTCCGTTTTGTCGTACCTTTAGTCAAAAAAGGTTTTACAGTAGCGAAACCTCACCTGCAGTCGGCGGCTAAAAATATTGCCATGGATGTAGCAGGACGTGCGATGGAAAGAATACAGAGAAGAGAAAATAATCAAGATGGATCCGGGTTAATGGTTTTGGCTCGAAGACCTTCAAGGAGACCGATAGGTCAGAGACTGGTTACTCATAAAAAGCGTAGGCGTGCAGTCAAAAGGAAATCAGTCTCAAGAAGGAAGCGCCGAAGAAGCAACGCCGACATTTTCTCTTAAACAATCTGACGAAAATGGCTCTTTTACATCACAAGTCGCAAGAATGCACTCTGTCGGAATTAGATTTGTTCTCACCCCCAATGACCCAACTTTCGATAGAACAAAGCCAATACGTCGAAATTTCACCCTTATCAGCTTTGACGGAGCAAGGACCCATTGAATTCTTCATACCGGGGGACGGTTCTAAATATATGGATCTCTCGGACACAATGCTTTACCTGCGTTTGCGAGTAACACACAGAGACGGCTCTCATCTGGGCCCCACCGACCACGTAGGCATCATTAACTATCCGTTAAACACAATCTTTACCCAAGTAGATGTTACATTAGGGGATAGACTCATCTCACAATCAAGCGCTACTCACCCTTACAGAGCTATGATTGAAACATTGTTAAACTTTTCAGAGGATTCTCTCAAAAGCCAATTTAGCACAGCCATGTTCTTCAAAGATACACGAGGGCGGATGGATTCAACATCGCTCACGGGCAACGATGTTAATGAAGGGCTGGTTCACAGAGCCCAATTGATTGAGGGGTCCAGGGAATTTCAACTCCTAGGCCCCATTCACTCGGATATTTTCTTTTGTGAGAGATACCTCTTAAATAACGTGGATCTAAGGCTAAAGCTAACAAGAGCCAGCGATGATTTTTGTTTAATGAGTCCCCCCGACGCTGATTGCTCTCTGAAGATAATAGGAGCCACCCTTTTTGTAAAAAAAGTAGCGGTCGCACCGGCCGTTTCTTTGGGTCACGCAGCGGCTCTCCACAAAGACAACGCGCTGTACCCCCTATCGAGGATCAACGTAAAGACTTACTCTATACCCCAGTTATCGAGGATCTGCCATCAAGACAATCTCTTTTTGGGACATACGCCAAAGTATGTGGTTTTAGCACTCGTCAATCACAGCGCTTTTGTGGGGCGGAAGAATTTAAATCCTTTTAACTTTGCCCACCACAATATTGAATACCTAGCCCTAACTCAAGAAGGGCGGCAGATCCCATCTAAGGCGTTTCAACCCCAATTTAACGCAGGAAACGCAGTGCGCGAGTTTCATAACTTGTTTTCCTCGACGGGGAGGTTTTTAAAAGATTTACCTCTAAGTATAGACCACGAAGACTTTCAACAAGGCTATGCTCTGTTTGCCTTTAATCTAAATCCTAGCCAGGACACAGAGGCTTTATCCCCTGTGTCCAGCGGTACACTCAGATTGGAGATGAGATTCAGGACCCCGCTTCCCCATACCGCCACACTTATTGTGTACGCTTGTTACGACTCTATTTTAGAAATTAACTCGAAGAGGGAAGTGTTAATGGACTATTACTGAGGAGATGAACGGAAGGGAATTGGAGAGTTTGATGACACGTTTACAAGGACATTTATTTGGAGGCGTTTACGCTTCGGACGAGTTATCCTCCTTGAAACCCTCGCCCCCCATATACTATATAGTTAATACACACCCCCGCTCTAAACCCGGAGAACATTGGTTGGCTCTCACCTTGGAAAAGGACGACTCTGCATCTTTTTTCGACCCCTTCGGCTTTCCCCCTGATTTTAAATATTACCCACAAAGTATAAAGTCTTTTCTGGAAAAGTATTCTAACCGTATAATTTACCATAATCGCCAGTTACAACACGAACTGTCAGCGGCCTGCGGCCCTCATTGTGTGTACTACCTGAGCCACAGAGGGTGTGGAGAGTCTTACCAGGATGTGATGGACTGCTACACCGACGATGTAATCAAGAATGATGCTATGGTATCTGCTTTTGTTCGGCGACACCGGTTTTTTACCTGCAAACCATGCGGAGGACAAAAATCATGTTCTTTCAACAAATTTAAAAAATGTCATTGTCTGTAACGGATTATGTTTTTCAAATCATTTATTCAATAAAAGCAATTTAAAAGGCAATACAGAGTGATGTGTTTTTCCTTACATAAAATAAGTGTCATATTTAAAACCCCTCCCACTTTATAGTCGAAGCAGTCCGTTTTCTTTTCTTTTTCCCGTTCGAAGATTCCTTAACAATGGGATTAGGTGTATATGAGCCGTTTTTTAGACGTCTCAACTCCTCGCGTGCATGTGGGTTAGAAACCGTTGTTTCGGGTATATTGAGTTCTGAGAGGGTGTGTAGAAACTCGCTCCAACCTCTAGGACCTTGCGATGAAACATTCTTGCCGATGAGATGTTTGAGTAAATCAGTCATGTGGGATCCTCTGACGGGCTTACCTCTGAAGATGAATTCGCTGCGAGGAGTCCAACCTCTTTCGTCGGTAGACAGTTTTCTTAAAACATAATCAGCGTTTTTACGGTAACGAGGAGGGATTGTTTGGACGATGTCGAGCCAGGCTTCATTCTCCAAACCCGTCGCTTCATCTGATGGGGATGTGTTTGATGTCTCAGCAGGTAGAGTCAGGTTGATTGGTCGTCGTTCGTTTTCCCCTTGTTTGAGCAACCCTAAATATCGTTGCATCAAGGATTGGTACTTTTTAATTTTCTCATACTGGTCTAGAGAACTATCTTCTAGGACCTCCTTCATTTTAAAATCCAAATTACGCTCCGCCGTCTCTCGAATGGTTGGTTCCGGCCTGCTTAAACGTTCCAGTTGGTGAGGTGAGACAAGAATCATTTTCTGAGCTGTTCTCAAACTCATGTTGGTTAAAGTTTATTTATTTATTAGACCGCCTAAAAGACTTCCGAGGACAGGGGCGAATGCCCCCAACAAGGGTAAGATAAAACCACCCTTTTGAATCAAGACCGCCCGTTTTTTCTTCAGACTTTTTTTCTTATCGGCCAATTCTCTGATCACCTTCTTTTGCTTTTTTAGCCTCTTATACTGCGAAGGACTCAGCGGTATGTGACCTTTTAAGAGATTTAGAGCAATCTCGCAGAGAGCTTTCACCAAGCTACCGGGACCGCGCAAAAGTATGTCTTTACGTTTCTTGGGCTTGGCGTGAAACAAAGTTTTGAGCAGCGGAGCATTTCTTTTTAAAAGCTTCGACATCTTATTAAGTCTTGGGTATGTAGACGGTAGGCCACTGATGAGCTAGTAAGCCCGTCCTCAGTCTATATTGATCTGGACATGTCGGGGTTAAATCCACTAATAAATACCCGTGAGCGTCTTTGGTAGCATCTTCAAAGCTTTCCAAAAAATACTTTTTCTTTGAGGGAAATATCTGATTAGCCAAAACACTCGTTTGTAATTTATCACGCGGGTTTTTAAACAACACCATATAATTACTGTTGAGGCTGATTGTCCGGCTGTATTTACCTTGATGAAAAATGTTCTGCGTTAACATGATGACGCTCATATTCCTATGATGTCTATATTGGGTAAAAATTCTTACGACCTCAGGGTGGTCCGACGCCTGAAAGATGACGTCGTCCAGAATAACCAAATGACTTTGACGCGCTGGAAACAAACTTTCATCCTCAAAAGAATCAGGGAGACCTTTCACAAAGTTAATATTTTTATTCAGCTTTTGAAGTTCCTCGTACAGAGGTTGAAAAGAAGTGTAGATCCATACAACATTGTCAGGAAGACTTTTCATAACATGGTTACAATTTTCCAAGATACTTTTTACAAAATATGTTTTTCCACACCCGCTTGGTCCAGATATTAAACAAGAAAAGGGGGGTTGAAGCCTCGGATCAAAATCAACTTGATTTAACTCCATTTCACAAAACACACTAATAACCGAAAGGCAGGGTGTGTCCGTGGGGGATAAGACGTCTCTTGTCATATACTACCCTGAACTTTTTCATGAATGACCTGTTTTTTAGGTGAAAACCCTTTTTGTTACGCACGATAGTGTGTTGAGGCGTTTCAATCGTTCTGCTTTGTGTGCCTGATGAGTCAATGTACCCTTCGACTAAATTCTTGATGCTGTCAAAATTGACGCGTTTGCAAGTGTCATGGGTCTGTGTGATACCTTTTACCTTCATTACCGTTTTCATGCTGTTCCTAGTTTGGTAGGCGTAACTTTTAGGACCCGCTGAAACAAACTCCTGAATGCTATCTCCTCCCAACTCGTCAGTCAAATCCCCCAAATAGTCACCTAATTCCAAAGGACTTTCGCCGTCTTTGACTACATAGACGAGGCTGTCCGTGTCGGTGTACAAAACACTCGTCTGCAGTCGCTCCAAATATGCGTACATTTTTAGACGTGCATAAGCCGTGGTCATGCATGCTGCAAAGATGTTAGCGGTTTTGGAGGGGGGGACGTTGCAACGTCGGTGGTAGCTGTACTGCACGATCGACCTTTGATCGTTGAGGAAGTGAAAGGCTTTGATCTCGTACAACCCCGAAAATAACAATTCAAAGAAGCGTTCTGTGCTGCTTACAATCTCTGTTTTATCCAAATTATCACGCTGTCCCAATTTGCCCCAAAAGTTGTTGAGGCATAATTTAGACACCTGCCTCTTACCCGCATTCACATTTATTTTTGAGGGGTCTAGTCTAATACCTTGGTGAGTCTCATAGTTTTCGATGTACTTTTCCCTACCTGCCTGATCAACGACGTAGGAAGGATACCCCGAGGCCTCTTGCTTCCCTTTTAGGAATGTATCGATGTATGCTTTGAAGACGTCGCTACTCGACGAGTCAAAATGCCACACCTCCGTAATTTGTGATACGGTGTAGCCCAGCTCGAGAGCCTTGTTGAATTCAGGCGTAACCCAAACACCGGTTAAGGCTCTCTCGTCATCGTTATGCGAACACGAACTTTCTTGATTGTTAAGTTCTGCGCACGTGCGACAAAGTGTAAACACCAGTTTACCTCTTGCCGTTTTGTACGGCAGCAGGGGGAAATAGAGGCCTCGTGGAGGGTTGACTTTAGCTCTGATGAACCCGAAATACTTTTGGGGGTCATCGAAATTGTCGTGAATGATGGTAGGATGTCCTAACGGATAGGCACATGTGCTGTTGACAAAAGGATAAAGCGATGTAACATCGACGTACATTACACGTTCACCGGGGGCAGCCGTATAACGTAACACGAAGGCATTCGTTCTCCCTCCAAAAAGAGCTTTACGTGGTATAAGAGGCTCAGGGAATTTTGAATTGCGCAAGAACTCTCTTATATCCGGATTTGACTTTTTTAACCGCAGCCACTCATGCTCCCACATCAACACAAGCTGTACACCGTGCTTGACTTTTAGATCCTGTATTTTCTTTTTAACCCTGTCAAACTTTTCTTGAAACGGTCGTTTACTCATAGGACACTTTTGAGTAGGATCGTAACATTCACGGCATCCGTGATAGAAACATCCGAGATATTCCCATACATATTTTACGCCGTCTATCAAAGCGTACCCGTCTACATAGTACTGCCCGATCTTGACCTCCCCCTTGTTTAAGGCGTGAATAATAGGTATTTTTTGGCTGTGCGCCACCCACATTAGGTATTGGATCGAATCGCGTGAGAATGATTTGGATTGTTGTATGTAATTATCGGTCGGCGTAATAGCCAATGTTTTAGGTGTTAGGAAATTGTTCCGGAACACCTTCATGCAGGAGGAGGCGATAGTTACAGAATTGAACGGGTCTGTACCAGTCGCATTAAGAAACTCCTCTCTAAATTTCTCACAAGCTGTCGCCAAAATATTCACATCATTTCTGCAGTACATTAGAGCTTCCTGAGCAAAATTGAAGGTTCCCTTACACGCTACCTCGTACCATTCAAAAAACTTTGTACGATGGACCGTCGACATACGCTCTACCCCATAATATTTTGGATCAGGGTAGGGACCGATGTAATTTAAATGGTCTAGAGAGCTAAAGCCATGGGGGAAATACCCTTTAGTTTGATCGATGAAACCTAGAGCTTTAGGCAAGGAGCTGAGGGGCATCGTGAGGAAGGACAAGGAGTCGATGTACCCCAGTTTGTAGTCCGTATCTGAGAAACAAATGACTTTGCTCCCTTGCATAATGACGCTGACATTAACCCCCATGTCTACCATTTTGTTTAGAATGATGTAAGCGTCAAAACCTTTGGCGTTGTGAGCGATTAGTTTAGACTGTTCAAAACGAGGGTTCCTGACATAATCAAGAAATTGTTCGACGCAATCAAGACCCAACCAATGTTTTTCCACCCCCTTTGTCGATTTGGTACACACTAGGTAGGGTTTGTGTTTACCGTCAGCACCTACGAATGTTTCAAAATCGTAGTAAATTATTTGTTTACAAGGCGCTTCCGGTTTTAGAGGCTGCATGTAACACAGATGAGGGTTTCCTCTCGCCTCATCACCGCCCTTAGGTAGAACCTCTCCACATACTGTGCATTTGGCTTGAGGGCATTTATGTTTAACATTCTCCCCCTGTGATTTGACGTAATATTCCACACTGCATTCGCTACATTTTTTGTATTTCTCACAGTTGCTAGTCTCGGATTTTGAGGTCTGTCTGCGTTCTTTGTGTTTAACGAAGCAACTCTCGTTCTGACATATTTTGTTACAATCGTTACAATGAATGGCTTTGAACGGTTGTTGTTTGCAGGTAGGGTCGAGACAGATGTGACAATGCCCCTCACAACTATGTTGTTCTTGGTTTTTATGCCCTTTGTAACAATGACTGCAAAAGTAGGATTTCCCTATGAACTCCTTAACCGATTTTATTCCATAATAGTGTCCGTCTAATAGCAGTAAGAACACTGAGTCCTCTGATTTGGGGTATTGCGTCTCAAAAAAAGACAGGGGGCGTTCGCAATCCGCTCTATAAGCTATAACGATTTTGCGTTTCACAAGCGTTTCAAATTTGTGTACGTCCCTCAGACTAACGGCAGTCTCACAAGTCAACCCCACGCTTTGCTGTAAATAACGAGCCCTCTGTGTAGCCTGATCAACAGTCAACGATCCGTCAAGCAGGTATGCTAACGATCTAGCAAAGCATAATTTATCATTTTTGTCATACGTTATGTACAAACATCTCTTCTTCTTTTGAACCATTTCATCATTTGTAGTCAAAATTAGTTTGCGTTTGGCACCTCCTCCGCCATTAACATCAAATACAATCTGTACAACAAGTTCTAGACTATTGTCGGCCAGTACCTCTGTATTAGATTGTGCGATGCGATCTAGCAAATTATGGACTGCGTCAGTTACGTCATTCGGGTCATTAACAGCATCTAGGTAACAGTGCTCCCTCACATTTTCACCCACTATTTCTGCTTGGACTATATCACCGCGACTAGTCGATCTGATTACCTCCTGCACAGCTTCATTCAAATTATTGCCAATGTTTGTGTAGAAGGCTGCAAAATCAAGGGGGTCTTCGGGTCTCGTTGTATTTAGACGTCGTCTTATCTCCAAGTTGTTAAAATTCGGACGCCTAACTTGTCCCCCCACCTGTCTGTTTGTGTCTGAAGATTGTTGCAAGGTGGATTGTGTACTGGGGGTTGGTGCTGGGGGATGTTCTGCTTGAATGTGTCGATGTACCCGAGACTGTTGTTGGAGGTCTTGTCTAGCTGGTGTACTACTACCACCAGCTTCTGTCTGTTGCGTTTGATTGTGCGTGTATGGTTGGTATTGAAAGTTTTGTGTATTTGACACAAGTGTCTGCTGGCAATGTGTACTGCTGCTACCTTCTGCATATTGCATTTGATTGTGTGGGTGTGGCTGGGAATGTTGTGAAAATGATACAGAGGATTGCTGTTGGTCATTTCTATGTATGTCTGGTTCAAGTATGTCCTCAACGGCTTCGTCGTTTGAAGATGACTGGTTAAGACGTGCAAGAGCCCTCTCTAAAGGATTAAAGAAATCAATAAAATCCTCAATGTGTCTTATAGCCACAAACGGATCGCCATCATCGCCGCCGATTTCATCAGGCATTTGAAAAGGCTCGATTTGCATAGAGATCTCATCGTTTAAGGCATTTACAATTTCAGCCAAACCTTGACCTACATTATCTAAATCCATGTCACCCCCCTCAGAGTTTTCCATTTCAGATTCGCTTTCAATCGGTGGAAACCCGACGAATTCACCTTCCTCTTCGGCCCTCACGTTTTCACGCCTTAATATCTCTTCTTCTTCTTCTCCTTCTTCTTCTTCTTCGTCAGATATTATTATGACCTCAGGTTGAGCAGTCTCTGGGACCGTCTCGCTCAGTATATCACCACCTATAATCATACAACATTACCGGTTCATTTAAAAAATAGTAATACATAGGTTTTATTTTATTTAAAAAAAAAGGAAATTTACCGTTCACTCCTGCAGATAATTCGTCATCCAATTCTTCCTCATCACTCGTAATTACGAAAATCTCCGGCTGTCTAACCCTCTCGTTCACATCCTCATTCAATTCTGTAAATATCCATTACTAACAGTTAATTTTAAAGCAAGAAAAAGCTCTAAACGTTTCAAAAAAAGAAATACTTACGCCGGATTCCTGTCACAACATCGCCATCTTGTGACGCTGAATAATAATACAGTTGAATTTCATCCAACAACGCTTCTAATTCTGTAAAAATTAAAATTTAAAATAAGAAATACGAACTCATTCACTCATTCAAAAAAAAATAAAAAAAAAACTCTCCTAACTCTATAAAATTAAAATAAAAGTACAACAAAAAATACATATTAATACAGACTTATTCCAAAATCTCTCATAACTTAAAAATAAAATAAACGCTATAAGTATAAAAATAAAGTCATGCATCATTCCATTAAATAAATAAATCACTCACTAAGATGCTTGCTTTTCCAGAAGCTTCATAAAGATGTAGGGTTTTTTTATTTCATAGCAAAAACATTAATAGAAGTGAATATAAGTGCCACATTTGTATGAGTATATATACATATATAGATAATATCAAGAGTTAATTACCTTGATTCATCTTGGAAGCTCAGAGCCGATACCTCTTGAGAATTTTTCAGAGAAGTGAGTGTGGCATTGCGAAGGCCTCATATTTATACATAGAGGAGGGTGTGCAAAACGCAATTTAAAATCCATAAATTTCTATTAGACCCTCAGAAATGACCCTCACAATTAGTTGCGTGTCCGTTCTTCTTCAGCCTAATTTAATTTTATGATCAGCAACCCCTCTGTTCTCACAGGGGGGGTAAGGATACTGATACCGCTAATGACCTGCTCACCATTTTCCTTTTGTAAAATTGATACTGATATAAATGTAACCGTCAGAGTACATGCTTATTTTTGTAATATATTTTAGGAAGCGTTGTCTTTCAAACTAACAACATTATAGCCATCGTTTACCTCACACTTCTTCAGCCGCCCGTCTGTCCTCACACTTCTTTGACCCTCATGCAGCCATACATGCGCGTACGCGCACACAAGCACAGACATACATTTGACCTCCCCATGAACCTTTGACTGCATATGCTTCCCCCTACTCACAGAAATATTGAACAAAAATGTCAGATAGTAACTATATCAGTAAGGGGAAATTATATAGTTTTATCCGTTTATTTTCAGATTCAACCCCAGCAGTCACGAACGACTCTTACAACATTTTTACATATAATGTATAACTTCATATTTTTTAATTTCATAATACCAACCACCGTATCACAGTTTAACCTTACCTTATACTTCTTGTTTTACAACCTCTAAAAATACAATCTTTGAGCCGTGTTTGTGCATACTTTTCCCCCTTCACCATAATAGAAATGGCTAGTACTTTTCCCCCGGCGGTTTTACCCATACTAAACCACTCCCTCCGATCACGTCATTCAATCTCATTATTATTCATTATTCACTCAATCTAGGGGGGCGTGCACCGGATCCGGAAGTTAACCAAACAATTAGCATTTGAACCCGGGTCAGCCATGATATCTGCAAAAACAGGTAGGAACACCACCTACACATCATCCATCTTCATTAAGGGGTCATTAATCTTCATTAAATGACATCAGGAAGTCATTAAGGGTCATTCATCTTCATTATATAACACCTGGAAGTCATTAAAGGTCATTCATCTTCATTAAACGACATCCGGAAGTCATTAAAGGTCATTCATCCTCATTAAACGACATCCGGAAGTCATTAAAGGTCATTCATCCTCATTAAACGACATCCGGAAGTCATTAAAGGTCATTACCCCTCATTAAATGACATCTGGAAGTCATTAAAGGTCATTAACCCTCATTATATGACATCTGGAAGTCATTAAAGGGTCATTAATCTTCATTAAATGACATCAGGAAGTCATTAAGGGTCATTAATCTTCATTAAATGACATCAGGAAGTCATTAGGGGTCATTAATCTTCATTAAATGACATCAGGAAGTCATTAAGGGTCATTAACCCTCATTAAATGACATCTGGAAGTCATTAAGGGTCATTAACCCTCATTATATGACATCTGGAAGTCATTAAAGGGTCATTAATCTTCATTAGGGAGGGGTCATGACCCATACATGACCCCCCTAATCTAATTAAGAATGTCATCCATCAAATTTTGACAGAAGCGGCCTTGTAATATTCTCTCTCACAGCACTAATAATGGCCTGAGGGTGAGCTTTGGCTGGGAGTCACACAGTAAGAAGATGAAGGCACTGGAGGAGTCACGAGTACAGCTACTGCTCCTTCATGCTTCACTTACTTTCCATCTTGAAGTGCTATTAGGAGAGACCAAGAATGGCCCCTAGTTAGTTTTCAGTGTTACGCACTGCACCATCGAGCGTAACGAAGAGACATTAGCCTCTGCACACCAGGGCACCCCAAGATGGATGTTGCAAAAACAACAAAATGCACAATAAATCACATTCATGACAATTTTTCTTCTTTTTTTTATTTATTTATTTATTTTTAATGTATTTATTTCTATACACGAGGGTGGTCTATACACACATGGGTGGGCAAACGTTTGTGTTTAAAAGGGGCAGTTTGCAGTGATAGCAAGATGTGAATTTAGCCTGTTTAGCCCTCCCATGTCTTTGAGTCTCCGCCCAGCCTCAGTAACATGCACTTTTCTCAAACATTGTCATTTATAATACTAATACTAAAAATAAGAATGATAATCTGGATTTATGTGGCCAGTTATTTTGAAAGTTTTGGTTTTGGTGTAGTCACACAGTTACAGCGTCAACAAAACAGCAGCGCTAGCAATGCTAATCTAGCATTAGCAGTGTATACAAGCCGGCTGCTACCTTGCTAGCATGACATATTTGGTCCGTTGTTTGCCTAGTTTTCATAGACAGCGCATCAAATGCTAGCGGATCCCAATTTTCAGCTTTGGTCTGCCAATTTGGAAGACTACTCGACTCTCCGCCAAGCTGGACGCCTGGCACAGAAAATGGAGTGTTTTGGAGAGGTGACAATTTGCTGGCAGAAAATTGATCTAAATCTTACACTTGCTAAGTTAGACTACGTCTAATACCAGCCCAGATTGTACTTCACGAACATAGAGGCCATTTTAAAACTGACAATTAGTTAATACAACAAACGAAAATGATTAATGCATATCTAAAATTGCTACTTTGATCAATTACAATAAATCAATGAACATTAAATGAAAAGAAAATACATTTTCAAACAAATAAAACAGGACTTTGATGCTTGTTGAGACTGAAGGGGGCCGTTTGTGGCCTGAGGTTACTTGTAAGGACAAATGCAATCCTGCTGGCTAATGGCGCTGTCTTTGTTCAGTCTTATCTGTCTGTGCCTGCCTTGCGTTAAAAGCTTTTTACCCTTGGAGCAAACCACTGAATGGACTAAAAACAGACCGGAGCTTATGTACAATATGTACGTCCTCACGAGAGACAGCTTGCCTGGCGCACACGGAATCAGAGTTTCAGAGGATTTGAGAGGATGGACAAGAAATATGATTGATCTACGATGATCCACTCATATGTCCAGTCATAAAGCACTTTAACCATAACCATCTTTGGCACAAGTATGTATAGGACTCTTTTAGCACACTGATCACGACGATTATTACACGACGTCATTAGTAATTCCCAGTCAAGGAACAGAAACAAGGGTGACAAGCATGGCATGAATTTGAATTTGGAGGAATGAAATGTGCTCACTGTTTTTTTGTTTTTTTTTAACACTCTCAAGGGTTTACCGTCTCGTTCTCTGTTTTAATATTAGGAACATAATCTTGCACCCATAAGCCATGCGCCAATTTAAGACCGCTTTTACATGATAGATCACAGCACGTCGCCGCACCGACTGTGTGCTGAATATTTATTCAAGCGTCTACAGCCAAATAATTGTCCATTTGTTCATGGAATGTTTTATCCAGGAGGCTAATTTGTTGGCGGCTTGAAAATGCGCTGGTGTACTGTTGAGTGTCACGATTACTTTTAATCAGTGCCCGTACATGATGGCTGAGCTACTTTCAATCTGTGGTTTCCTAACTGAAAGGGCCTTTTAATGTGAATTACTCCTCAATGTTGTTCTCATGTACTCTGAATTGGGGCACATGAGGCTAAAAGATGATGTAACATGGCGGAAACCAGGCCCCAGTCCCAATGCAATGATGGGGTTTAAAAAATTGGTATACAGTGATTACAAATGCGTAATCAATGCATATTTGCCCAGTATATCACAGAGCAGGTGGGGAAAAAAAATTCAAACAGTGTGTAGAGTTTAATGAGAAGCATAAACATCAGCTTTAAAGCTTCCCTAAGCGATGCTATGTGAACTCTATTTATACGACTGCTGTCTGTTTGTGTGCAGACGCTTGTCGTAGCCTCTTAATAGTGACAACAACGTATCAGGTTCGCCTTCGCAGCGTGTTCCGTCGATTGATCAAAATCATTTGAGCGTGTCAACATGCACCGGCGCTGCTGTAGATTCGCATCAATATTTACAGTCCTGTTATATATTATTCAGCCATGTGTTGTTTCGTTTGAGGAGACAAGCTGGCATAGCACAGTGACAGACGAGCTACAATAAAAGCGGGCCGAACATAGAAATAACTGGACTGAAGTTGACAATTTTCCCTCCTTTCTGATCAGCAATACCAAATTCCCAGATGCCTCCAAAAGATGATGTTGTGAAATATTAATCGTAATTAATCACATGACTTCAATAATTAACTCACGATAAATGGCAAATTTTATATCTGTTCTAAATGTACAATGAACTGTACACTAATATAAAAGTGGAAAAAAATGTTAAACCAATAGAAATATGGCTGCATCTTTTAGTACTTGATACAGTAATTTCATAATTCATAAAATTTATGTGTGATATCGATTTGTGTTGAGGTGATTTGTCTGCCACTAGATGGCATAATTGCACTTGTAAGACAATGGTGACAGTGCAGTGCATTTTTCTTTTCATGTTAAGAGCTATCCAATCTTTAAAACACGAAGTAACTTGTGAAATTCTGCACATTTTTTTAAATTGTAAAATACAACTTCAGTCATTAAAGGAATACTTGACTCATTAAACAATTTTCAGCAGTGAAAAGTGAATATTTGAATTTGATAACTTTATTATTTTTCATGCACAATTAATACCTTTAAAAAGTAATTTTTCTATTTGCTGTCGACTGATGATGACATCACCTGTGCTGAGGAAGTAGGTAACGGCCAATCATGGTTCGCCTCTTTTCTGGATTTGGTCAGTAAACTGAGCCATGATTGGTCATTACCTACTTTCTCAGCAACAGATGATGTCATCTTCAGTCGACAGCAAGTAGAAAAATTACTTTTTAAAGGTATTAATTGTACATGAACAATAACGAAGCTACCACATTAATTATAGACAAAATATTCATTTTTACTGCTGAAAATGGCTCAATGAGTCAAGTATCCCTTTAATCACACGGTAAAAAAATTAGTTAAAGGAATTTTAAATTAATCTAAAATTAATTATTCATGAAATTAATGAATTAAAAAAAAATTAAAAATCAAAGCATGTTCTGAACTTCTCATGAGGGGAACCTGCCCAACATGGCATCGCTAAATATTACGACAAATTCACAGGTTAGCTTCTGACACATTTCCAAGACTTCTCTCGTCAAACGAATGTGAATTATTCCAGACGGGTTGCATTTGACGAGCCAATTAATAAATACTGTTTGTTGCTCAGTGGAGCAAAGCGCACAGCACCCCCAGCTATGCAGTTGCATTTACTCATTAGTAATTAAAGTCCTTGTAAAGTGAAAATAAGCGTCTGTTAAGACCCACCACACAAAAGAGCGTTATTAACATCCCTGCCAAATTTCAATGATTAAAAATATTGTCAGCCACAATAACAAATACATTGTTAAATCAGCACCTTATCTTTATAATGGCACCCCCCCCCCATCTGTATAACAATGAGCAGTTGTCCCCTAATTTGTGTCCACTGATTGTACATTCCCATTAAACGTGCTCTATTCATTGCACTCCGTTTCCCGGCCATTCTATTCATATCTTTTGCAAACACGGGCCCGTGCTGTGACCTTGGTTGCTATGACGAGCAAACAGCTAGCTCATCTCGCAGTTTTGCATGATGACACTCTAAAGTGCAGCTTTTTAAGCGCTGCAAGTAGCGAGCAAACAAGTGGCCCGCTGCTCTCGGCCTCAGTGGATGATTTTGGCTCATCAGTATGTGATCGATCTGCAGTTGAAGTCTTGGGACTCGGGAATATACTATGAAGGAGTATACACTACTCAGGAGCATTAGGATAAGCAATTTATCGTCACTTGACCTTTTATATCAGCTCCCAGATTGTAGATTTTGAAGATATGTTACTGGTCTATAAATCACTAAATGGTGAAGATCCCAAATAAACCCAGTAGGGTTCTGAGGTCTGCAGATTCAGGAGTTCAATTTTAAATGTTGTACTTTGAATGATGTGAATCACATTGAGCTACCTTGTATATGAAATGTGCTATTAAAAAAAGAAAAAGAAAAAAAAGTGCTATATGAATCAAGCTGCCTTACCTCGCCTCAAAACAAAATGGCGGACTAAACAGTATTGCTGGTATATTACAATTCATGTGAAACTGCAAGAAAAAAGGCAGGCAGTACTAGACCATTTGCAGGCAATGATAATAAAATTAATAATAATAATAATAATAATAATAATAATAATGTGCTCAATGAAACTATTTCTATAATGACATATTCACATATTTTTTTAAATGAATAAAATCTAACAACCACCACACATTCACCCAAATCACAGTTGACCAGCTGTCTAATAACCCTGTACCACCACTTAGATGTAGTCTGAGCAGGCCCCAGTTTCGACTATCTGCCACCAACCTATCATTCCGCCACACATATCTCCAACGTCTATGACTCCCCCCAGCTGCCATTAGAAACACTTAAAGGTAATTCTGAATGCAATGGGTGATACTTATGCATTCAGACTTGCTCCATAGAGGAATCCAATTACTTCAATTTGGCGTGTCACCACTGGATTCCGCAATGTGGCAAATGCGAACACTACGGACTGTTTGATGCCTTTCAGCGCAGAGGCAAAGAAGATTAAGCTTAGGCAGGCTACAAAGTGTTGCTGTGGCAGCCAAAGCATCCCCCCCCCGATCTGAATGAAAGTGAACCCGACAATCAATTCCAATACACTTTAAACAAGAGGCATATTCATTTAACCTCCATTTTCCACATTTACAACTCACGGTAGAAATAAAGGTGGCCAACATCGACTGCCGACTCTGTGAAGAGCTTCTCTTTATTTGAGGGATGCAACAGAAAGCAATCTTCACTCTTATTCCCAAGATGCGTCTCTGGGAATAAGAACAGCACAATTGTTTTGCTTCATTGTTTATCTTTAGAGGGGGAAACTACCTGAGGTAGAGGTGTGATTTGATATAATAATATTACACTCCAACCAGCGACCATATTGTAGAGGTTCATTTATCAATGTCAGAATATTTTATTAATCCCTGAGGTTGGGGGCTGTTGCTGATGGTATGCTTAATATTGTGGTACCGCATCATTAGGTTGGTTCCTCTAATAAGCTTTATCAATGTTGAAGTATTAGAAAAGGCTCTCTCAGTATGATACATCAATGCAAATAATGGGTATACTGTACACATTATACCATAAAATTCGGAATATAAGACAACTTTCTTTGACTCACCAAATCATTTTTACTGTCGATTCATTTTTAGTCAACTCCATTTTGTGTTGTTGTTGTTGTTGTTGTTGTCATCCATTTTTTGTTCTCACATTTTTTAATCAGCGCACACTGTAGCATTCGGGTAGATATTCAGATCTCTGCTAAAGCACACTCTCCTCATGCCGAAAATCTGACATGTTATTTTGGTGAAGCATATTTTTTGCTGTGGCACGAGCTGTGTGTTCACTTCTGTGTTACTTTGTGGTATTTCAACTGGTTTTGTTGTTTACTTTTTGTTTTCTCTCGGAATTGTATTTATTTTGAGACACAAAGTGTTCTCCAGGCTTTTCATTTGCTTTTGTTCTGCTAACATAAAATTGGAAATACAACAACGAGGTAACTAACACAAATTAAAACTTTGTTTGCAGTCAAACAGGTACTATTTAGATATTCAATAGTTATCCAAATTACTAGTGTTTCGATTATAAACAGTTGCTTTGTTGATTTATTTATTTTTATTGCTTTGTGAGCTAAAGTGTGAATTACATGTGAGCTTCCGATATGCCACCTAGCTGTCAAGGAAAGTGGAAATTCTCAACTCAACTCAACTTAGTTTGTCACGTAAATAAGATGCGTTTAATGCAACACAGAGTGATCACAACACTGTTACATTTTTGTATGATCCATTGCTTTTGTTCTCTCTCAATACATGTGTTTTAATGTTTGTATTTTACAAATGTGCTTAACTAAGTTATGTAAATGCTAAAACATGTCTAGGGAGTATTTAAATAGGGTATTTCTCCATCACGGAATTCTTATTGTGTGGGTGGTCTGGAACGTAACCCGCATGATGGCGAGGGGATTATCGGTTACTGTACATTGCATATGGAAATGTGAAGTGTCCCTTGTTGTGATGAAGGGCGGCCTTGTTGAAGGAAGGGGCTGACAGTGAGGGTCTGCGGTGGCAGCCCATCCTTAAAAATCCGAGCCAGGCGCATCATTTTTACTGCATTCAGGTGTTGAATAATGCATGCACGCGAGCTGCATGCATCAGCAGCAGATGCCCGAGCCTCAGTGGAGTCTATTCCACTCACAGTCACACACTGCTGCCAACCCATCTGCAACCATCACAACATTGGCAAGCCACCAAACCCAGAATAGCGTTGACTTGAATAGCACCACCCGTGCTCACCGCCCATCCATAGTGCGTTCGGACAGGATGGCGTCGCGGGGATTCGCACGTCATCTCTCTGTGAATTTGAATAGCAATGACATCATTTTCACAGTTCATTTCATTCACAGTTATGAGTAACATCACGTTGCCTCTCCAACTGCCGGCAGCCAACCAAAATCTTGATATATTAAATTTTAACTGGATTACTTTTGGGCGACGTAATTGTCACTGAGCAAACCCCCAAGGCAACACACTCGAAACCTGCTCCACCAATTTTCACAATAAAAAAAAAGAAAAAAAAAAAAAAAGAATGACGCACAGAGATTGCAGCTCTCGACCAATATAAACAATTACATCTGACAGTCTAATATTTCCCTGACGTGACAAGCATAAACTCATTCATGAGCCTAACTAATTTTGTCAAGAAAGTACATGACATGCTGCTTGCTGATATGGCTTTCTGAATCCAAGAAGTGAAAAAAAAAAAGACTGAAACCCTACACAAATAGCAAATAGTGGCTATATGCTAGCATCATGTGGAATAGCATCGCTATGCTAGGCTCAATGCTATGCTAGTCGATAAGCTAGCTTCCCATGATTGGA
Source organism: Festucalex cinctus (assembly GCF_051991245.1). Classification (NCBI taxonomy): domain Eukaryota; kingdom Metazoa; phylum Chordata; class Actinopteri; order Syngnathiformes; family Syngnathidae; genus Festucalex; species Festucalex cinctus. The sequence continues at coordinate 20,476,428 of NC_135421.1, read as the reverse complement.
AATATACCTATTGGTTATGTGTACACAGAGTGTCTGCCCAAGCAACTCAAATAAAATACGTAATTGAAAAACAACACCCACTGTAAATCTAAATTACAGCAAAATAATAGACCGTTAGGGGTGTCCATCATAAACACCATCGCAGTTGAATGCAACCAGTTGAGTAGGTTACTCCAAGTTACATCATTGGAGGGAAGAGTTTGTAAACGGTATGTAAAGTTTGATATTTGTATTTTTTATCCATTGTTTACTACTTTCGTCACTGCCTGGTGTTGACGCATGTGTAGTTATTGACGTACAATTTGCCAATTTGAACACCTGTGTCAAAGCAAGGACATTTTCAATGCCCAACAACTCAAGTGTTAACACAATGAGAAACCACAAGAATCGTTTTGACAAACTCAACAGAGCAAAACTAATTCAGGGAAAAAAGAAAGTGTCAAACTGCTTGCACTTTATGTAACATCCGCAAATAATTTGTTTGCTTCCCAAACTGAGACCTTTGGCATTATTTCAGTGTCACTGTCAGTAAAGTGTGAGGAAGAAAGTGGCGTTATTCAAATTGTATTCATGTGTTTTGGTCATGGCCAAATAAGTCTGGCAGTCATAAATCAGCGCCCGCTAACTCTTCAAGGAAATTGTACTTATCTGACTAGTTTTGATGCAATGTACTTTTACTTGAGTCATACTTTTCTAAAGTTACAGCTAATTTACTTGAGTACATTTTTTTTGGCTACTCTATGCAGCTATACGCTTGATTTTAATCTCACAGGAGGTGAATTTACAGGAGGCTGAAATGAGCACAAAAATGTCTTGTAATCTGTAATAATTAGTGGAGGCTGTCCAAAGGATCTTTACACCAGAATGCCAGAAGACCAAATGTCTGCTAATAAACTGACTTTTCAATCACGCTTATTCTTCCTCACAACCTTGACACAAACCCAATTAGACGTGGCGCTGAGGACCACTTATCATGTACTTAGTAGGTCTGATTTTCCCATCGTCTACTGCCACCGGGTTTCATTTTGTTCTCATATCATATGAACGAATAACTGAACTGTCATACTGCATCTTTGGTCAGGCTTCTTAGGGTCTTATCGTTGGTGTCCAAAGAACATTCCAAATGTGAGTCTATCCTTGTAGTATTAAGCTTTGTAACAGTACAGTTGTTTGTTAGCAACAAGTGAATTTCTTAATATGTTATGAAAATTGTTTTACGTAAAGAAAGCCTTTTTGCAGCTGTACAAGAAGAGGGAGTTTCACAGCTGTGAAATGAGATTTGTGCCAGTAGCTGAGCTGAAAAGCCAGCGTGGGTGACTGAAGCAATTAACCTGAAGCTTCGTCAACGCGGACAGAAACCTGCCTCTAATGATGCCTCGCAGTTATGGTCCAACACGTTAAATGAGGGAAGAATCGGCCAAAAAAAAAAAAAGAGCTGTAACACTGGACCATAACAAAATTTCCCAAACACACTGAAGCATTCCCACATATGTTATTGCGATTTTTATTCTCCACATTTTTTTTCTGCCTTGTAACAACTACCACATAATACTTCCAAATTGCCCCGTTTAAATTTCAACTAGCTTAAAAAATTCACGCCTCCCAGGATTCCACATTACTTACAGTATTTGCACAATTTAACGTTTAATATCAACTTTTCCCCATTCATTTTCAATGGGACAGACATTGAACTTAATTATCACTTTCCACGCCCACTTCCATACGTATAATTTATCATCATTACCAGCTGTGCGATACTGCTTGGTGGCACAGTTGGTAAATCGTATTGTCTAGTAACCAGGAGGTTAGAATTTCATAATTTATCTCTCACTTTACGTCATAAGCATTCCACATGCATTCAAATCTTAGCATTCCGCTATTAGCATTCAGCTTTCAGCATTCCCACGCAATTTCTCCAGAAATTGCACTTAGTCTCGTTTCAAAAGGTACACAACACCGCTTATCATCAAAATGGGTTGTTTTTACCAGCTGAAATTGGGGCTTTGGGCAATAGCAGTCAGTTTTAGTACGAAAGTAAAAGCCTACTAGGATAGTTATTATTTTTACCCACCTAGCGGTCCTAATGGTGTATAATAAGAGGCACTTACATCTTCCTGCAACACAAACACCAAAAAGGAATTAAATTTATAATTTATATTTCAGGAGAATCCTGCTTCTTCCCCCCCCCCCAAATTCCTCATTCGAAGAGACAGAGAGAGTATAAGAGAGAGAAAAAAAATTATGCTTCCGGCTCATTGGTATGAACGGGTGCGGGTGGGAGACATTTTTCATACCCGGCACTTTGCTTAATGGACTCTGACAAAGCCATCGGCGGCCTTTATTTAGATGCAGATGACTTCCTCCACACTGGCTTCCTCTGTCACCGCCACAGTTGCCTGTCAGGGAGAAGAGGAAAGGAGGATGGGGGGTGTAGGGTTGGTGCTTGGAACTCCCTCCACACTGATAATCAACATGGCTGCCTGTCAGTGCCTCTCCTAGCTCCATCTCGAGCGCCTTTGGCTAACAGCATTCCAGCTTTCACGCTTTAAGTTATCCATCAATGCAGCATTAAGGGAGCAAACCACCCCTCTCTCGCTCCCCCTCCTTCCCTCCTTCTATCTCTCACTCTCTCTTCAGGAATTCAGAAGCACTCACACACTTTTGGCTGCCTGTCATGATATTTATAGGATGCCGGCAGGTACAGGCTAAAGGGGATTGCGACTAGTTTAGAACTTTCTCAACAAGCATCACCGCAAAGCTGCCTGCCGCTGTTAGGACGCAATGTGAGGAAAAACTCAGATGACAAAACAATTGTTTTCAGTGTGACAACACAATACATTGAGACTGGTGACAAATGCGCCCGAAAAATCAACTATTCTATATTCCATCGCGGTATAGCATACAGAAGATGTTTTTTTGGCCTGGGAGAGCTGATAAGCATGCGACTGGCATACTGAAACCGCAGGGCTTCCCCTTTTTTTTTTTTTCTTTTTTTTTTCTTTTTTTTTTCCTATGTGGGGGTGTGCTAAGGACTTTCAACATTGAGGCAACAGTGCCCTCTTGGAAGAAACAATAAGGTGCACGCTATTAGGTAAACCAGCATAATCTGTCAGACCCCATATAAGAGATGGATCATTATAATAATAGCAATGCTCAGTTTTGATTGCTACTGTCATAGATGCATTCATTTAATAGGTTTCTGATTGATCGCCCACATTCCTCTTAATATGTTTGAATCCAATTTTTCTGTACAAACTCAGATCACTCATCTATATTAATTGACCCCCCAATCGTCAGTTACCACAGGAGTGCCCCAGGGCTCTGTCTCGGGTCCTCTGGATTACATATCTCTTTCCTATCTGCAATAATTTCTGCAAATATAACATGAGATCCAGTTCTACCTCACCAGCAAGCCAACCCCCCCCCCCCACACCTCACCCCACTCTTCCATCAAAACCGAATTCCTCCTAGTTGGGTCAAAATCCACAATTGGCAAAACCAAGTTCCACCATTGAAAAATTATTATTAGCGGTAGTTATTATTATTATTATTATTATTATTATTATCATTATTATTATTATGTTCACTAAGCATGAGTTGTCTGTCGTGAAATATGATGTTTTGAAGGATAGACAATTAATTGGCAACCTGACCTACTAACATTTTACAGGATGTCCTTTTACTTTAATCAGTACCGATTGTGAACGCTTTTAATGGACAGTGTGCCATTTCCCTTAATAGTAGATAAACGGATAGGGAAGAAATCAGTTAATCCTTGAATGTCATCTGGGATTTCTATTTCTGTCCAACGTTTACAACTGGACAATAGCAATGAATTTACGTTTGACTTGTAGAACTCAAGATGCGCAAATGGAAGCTAATCTTCAGCACCGAGCGTTAAATCCTCTTCCTCTTCTCAATCCACTCGGGGTGACTGCTAAGTGATTTTTTGCACATCCACTTGGCGACGAGATGCCCTTTGAGAGACTTTGTGATGTCTTGTGATGGAAAGCTTTAGCGTTAGCATGGATCGCAACTTCAAGCGAAGAACTTCAAAGCGGGCTACACGGCCTTGGGCAAAGACTCGCTCTGCTTTCAGCTAAGGTCAGCTGTGAAGTCCTGTTGGACTCACACGTCTTTCATTTGAAGAGCGTCCAATTCTTTTAGGCATAGTTACACTTGACAGTTTCTCACAGGGTTGTCACTATATTATGTATGGCTTAACAACAAAATATTCCACAGTAAGATTCAAAGGGGGCGTGTTTTGTAATTATCTTTATCTTTTATATTTATATATATATATATATATATATATACTGTGCAAAAAGCGATTATCACATGTACCTGAAAGGTGACTGTCATATAAAGACATAACGCAATTAACATTATGTATGCATTTGATTCTTCTTTTACTCTTAATGTCAACTTAATTTACTTTTAGCCATATTATACCAAACAGTCTGGATGGAAAAGCTCCTTTGGGTTGCATTTTTAATGTACTGTATGTGTATGTAAATAAAATTTGATTTGATTGTTTTATTTATTTATTTATTTATTTTTTTGTTACAATACCTCTCAGTCAAAAATAATTTTCATTAAACCTACTGAACACAGAAAATCGAATTCCGTATCGCCACTGCCACCTGTGGCCGAAATATGAAACTGCATTTTTATTTTTTATTTTTTTACTTTATTCAATACTTTTCATTTCCATGTACATCTTCTTCAAATGCACAATGCGCACATGACGTCATACCTGAATCATGTCTAAAAACTATTGTCCAGACTCAGAGGATTGCAGGAGTTCCCAGCTAATGAACAGCTAAGGGGTTAATCTACTAATTAAAAGCTTTTTCAGTCATAAATGGTCAAATAAAAAGGCTATTGTAAAGATATTTTGGGGAAAATTGTTACAAATTACAGCTTTAATGTTTCTATGGTTGTCATCTCACATGTCTTCTTTGCCTGTGCTTTTTTCTGTGGTGGCATAAAAAGTCAAAAGAAAATACAAGAATATAAGAATTCATTCTAGTTTAGATGTTCATTGAGCTGGCTTCTACTCTAGCGCTCCATTTGATTAATTAGATATGGATCTATTCTGGACCACAACCTCGTGACTGAGGATATCTGAAAGACCCCATTTACCACTTTGTTTACACGATTGAACACAATTAGTGCCGCTCAGCCACTGTTCCGTTCGAATTGTTGGTCTGAGCTGAGAGCAAGATACTGACTCACTAAAAGACGTGCCCTTTTCATTGCCTTGCACATAAAAGCAATATGTTGCCAAGAAAGTATGGCACCATTTATTTTTTAATTGTCACTTTACATAATGACACAGCACTTACAGAACACTTCAAATTCAAAAGATTCTTCAGCATGACTTGTCTTCCTGGGGGTGAGACGGTAGAGCTGAACATTTGAAGCGCAGCAGGTCATTGAAATTCATGTGAATTGAGTACTCAAGACAAGAGTGGGCCGATCTTCTGGCTCTTTCACCAGTTCTGCTCACATGACAATTTAGTTGGATCTAGGACACCGAAAACATATTGCATTCTGGGAAATTAGCTGAGCTCCGATTGCTATTACAAAAGAAAGAATGGCAACTAAATGAATGAATGAATCCGCAAACTAAAAACCGAATTTGAAACTCCAAAAATTCTTCAGAAAACTGATAAACTGGAAGGAAATTTCAGGGGACCCCCTGCCCCAATATATATATTAGTGATGCAAAGATATATCCAAACATCACGATACGATATTATTACGATATGACGGTCACGATGCGATAATTATCACAGTGATGTGGTGAGGTTGCCAATACAAAAAAGGTCACAATATTGTAAAAAATGAGCTCATACAATAAAAAAACACACACAATATTGTACTTTTGTACAATACAGCAATGCATATAAACAACCTACAATCTCTAATAACACTTCATATTGAGGCACTAACTTGCTAATGCAAGCAAACATTGATCGGTTCACAAGCACACGTGCCCCTTCATCTGACTATGAGCGTGGATTTTAAACATATAAGGGCCAAAACATGCCTTGTGAAAATTAAGCTGTATTAAATAACAAGCCCCCAGAGGGTGCTAGAACATTACAAACAGAAATCAATCTGACTTTTTAAACAGATTTGCTGCTCTTGATATCGTGACATGACGACGATATATTGTGGCAGTTTTAATATCACGATATTGCCATTGTGTGTGTATATATATATATATATATATGTATATGTATGTATGTATAAATAAATATATATACTAAGATATCACACTAGATCTCATGCAATATTTAGTGAAATAAGATGATTCTGCCTGAGGCGCCCCGACAAGACTTTATTCAAGAAAATATGCGTGTCAACCCGGAGGAGACAACACAAGGACTAATTAGGCCTTGTAGGTTTTGCTTGTACAACAAGTGACCTAAATATGCTGCCGGGATAAAGAGGATGATCGCTGTGAAGCGTCACAAGAAAAAAAAAAAAAAAAAAAAAAAAAAAAAAAAAGGATTCTCCTGAAAATGAAGTCACAGTTTTACTACACTCGACACGTTCCGGTAGCTCCTGTCCATCACTTCCAAGAGTTTCTACATTTTTCTCTCCATCAGCTGTCAGTCAAGTGCCACCCCAGAATGACCCGCCTCCAATCCATCCCTCAACGAGACGTCGGAGCTCGACACTACATCACCACCTCCAGTGTCTAAGCTCCATTTGAGTCTCCTCCACAAGCACCTAATTCATAAACGCCGTTTTCCTGAGGTGACCCACTTCCTGTCAGGGCCTATTCCGCCTCTTCGTGATAAATTATTAATTGCACTTCAAAACCGCTCGTCTCCTTCCTTCCCCACGTAGTCGCTCGCCGCTGATTGAAGTGATGGCTACAACCTTGAGCGATCAACTGAAACCTTTGCTCAGGTCTGTAAGTCACAGCTCCTCAATTAGCTTCTTCATCATAACCCGAAAGATGTATCACGAACTGCCAGTTTTGGAACATTTGCAATGTATTACCTTCATAACTGTTGAACAAAGTCATGAAATTAACAGGAATGTGACTTCACATAACTTTTAATTAACTTGTAAAACCCATCCATCCACTTTATGTAGTGTTTGTCCTCATTAGGAGTGACTTTGTGCCCTGAACTGGTCACTACTAAATCCCCAACGAAATCAATGAACCTGACATGCATGTTATCAGAATGTAGGAGGAAGCCTGAGTACAGAGGAAAGCCCGTGTATGGGGAAGACATGTACACTCCACACAGGAAGGCCAGAACCTAAATTTAAGTGCCTGACCTTCCAACATTAAGCAAACATCCGAACCACTAACCCACCAAACTGCCTGACTTGTGAAAACAAACATTTTAAATATACTCAATTTTTAAGACATTTTCACGGTACAACAGCTTGTTTTTATGGCTGTAGTTTGTTTAGGTGTTATATCCAGTTATTTTATATACATCTCTGAGAGTCAACACATTTGAAAGAGCTCAGGATGGCGCAGTGCACTGCAAACAACAGACATATTAATACACAGTTTTACATGAAATCTCAATGACCGTCTCAATCAAATATGAGTATTATCTTTGTCTGTTTTTGGTCTTATTCGTGTCCCAAATGGTTTGGCTGGTGAATTGATGTTTAACTTGAGTTATTTTTTGAACAAGGGAGCCCTCTGATGGCTCTTAAGTGTATTGGACAACAACAATCAATCACGCTATTCTATTTATTATCTAAATATTTATTCGTAGCATAGTCTCCTGCTAAATATTAAATCCAAAATAACATTCAGAATAATAATTCGCCATTTACGAATGTAACTTTTTTTTTTTGTAAAGCTTTCGGTTATGGCACCGGAAATGGAGAGGTCGTTGCCCAGCAACCGAAAGGGCACACTTGCGAGAGCAGTCGACGCATGCATTTTACGCATTTTCAGTGTACTTTCGTCGCTTTTAGACATACAGTCCCCTATAGTATATCACCTCTGGGTTCACTACAATGGCAGGGAAGAAGAAAGAAACTACTTTGCAGGTATGACGAAGGGGTTATTTCAATAGACACACAAAAAAAAACTAAAGTTGTCACTCATAGCCATGTGCAATCTCTACTTAATTTTTCTGAAATTGTATTGCCTTTTCCCCCAACTCAGACTTCCGCCACGAACCAAGAGCAATGGGAGGAGGTTCTTGCAACAAAGGGTTTAACAGGTAAGAACTGTATACTTTAGTACATTTAAATCAATTTGTTTTTAAAGCGACTGACACAAGTTTGAGGTGGTCGTTAGCGCACCTGTCTTCGATTTGAACTGTAATTTAAAATACTCTGGCGACCCCGAGTGGTAGCTGTGTGAACCGCATCCCTATTTATTTTTTATTTATTTATTTTTTTAAATATTTTGTCTCCTCAGTGGTGGACGTGTACCAGCACTGGTGTGGTCCCTGTCGAGCTGTCATCAGCCTCCTACGAAAAATTAACAATGAGCTCGGTGACGACCTGTTACATTTCGCCACAGTAAGCATTTTGGCGTGTAAACCAGGGATGGGCAAACTTTTCATTAAAGTTTTAAAAATGGACATTCATAGATGAGAGGGTAAAATAATTTGAAAGTGTATTTAAAATGTGTAAAACCGTTTACAATTCATGTTCATTTTTTTTTACATGTTATTAATTATGATTTAATTTAAATCAATTTAGTCACTGCTACTGAAGGCTCTATATGCCCAGTATGTATTGTAAGAGGGAGAACTGGCAGTGAATAGTGAATTAACAATTAATTTAATACGTTTACAAATATTGTTTTAATATTTTATGAACTTTACATCAATTAACAAATTATTTAACGACAAGTGATTTGCTGGGACCAGCCCTGACAATTAATTAATACAAGAAATATTACTGGATGTGGGTCTGAATGAACAACGGAGTGGTCTGTATGTGGTGCTCAGGCAATACTTTTAAAATTCCACCTGTGTGCGTGTGTGCATGTGTACAGGCCGAGGCAGACAGCATTGATGCTCTGGAGAAGTATCGAGGGAAATGTGAGCCCACCTTCCTGTTCTATGGGGTGAGTCAGACTCCGTGTTACTTTTAAGGGTCTTCTAATGTTATTACAGTGTGTGTATCTGTCTGTACGTGTGCGCAAGGCTGACAGCATTGATGATGAGTACGAGAGAGAGCGAGTGAGAGAGAGAGAGAGTCTTGTTTGCTGTGTTATACTCATACTGTACTTCCTCATAAACTATCCAGAGATATTTGTTTACTACCAAGAGGACATCGTTAAAGGCTTTTATTTGTACAAATGAATTTTTATTACAATGTGAACCATAATTTTATTTCTATTACCTGTGCCGCCACTATATTGAACAAACGGTAGCAAAATATCACATAACTCCTATGATAAACGACGACTACTTGTGTCGAGTGTTCCAGGGTGGCGAGCTGGTGGCTGTGGTGCGCGGGGCCAACGCACCACTCCTTCAGAGGATGATCGTAGACCAACTGGCCAAGGAGAAGTTAGTGCTGGAGCACGGCGGTCAACGTCAAGTGGTAAAATGAACTGCAACGTGCACATACTGATCAACCCAGGATTTATTTTTATTTATAATTAAATCTGTAAGAAATATGAAATGAACATACTATGTTCATGCCGATAATAGAGTATGGTCGCCAAGTACTGCTGCTAATTATAAAGTGTACCCTGCAGGTGGTGGATAATGATCTTGCAGGTGATGAGAAGATAGAAGAGCAGCGGGCTTATTATCATCATCATTCAGAAGATGGAGAAAGTCTAATAGGTATTGTAGAAATAATCCACTCTTGTTTCATCCTTGCACTGACATGAATGCAGCTCCTGTGGCTCTTTGTGGATCGCTTAAAAAAAATAAAAAATAAAAAAAAAAGTACATTTTTTTTCAACATACCGGTATTTCACTTTTTTTTTTTTTTTTTTTTTTAATATTAAAAAAAATTGTCAGAGTCCAAATTTTTAAGTTGTCACAAAAAGAGAGACAAAACATTTTTTTTAATTACCCAAAAATGTCAACAAAAAAGTGTCCATAAAATGTCCAAAAAGGAAGTAAGAAAAGCAGAAAATGGCCATAAAATGTCCATGAAATTGCCAAAACTATCAGAAAATTGGTTTAAGAAAAGAGAGGACAGAACATTTTTCAAAAAGTAATCATAAAAAATTTTCAAAAACAAAAAGACGAAATCTCCCGAATTACTATAAAATGTCCACAAAATGGCCAAAAATGTCAGAAAATTAATAGCAAAAGAGGAAGAGAAAATGTAAAAAAAAAAAAGAAAAGAAGTCCAAAAACAGAACAGAAATGGTAGAAGAAAATGAATGTGTTCGTATTGGATGCTGCTCTCATATTTTTGTGTTGTGGTGCAGCTCCAATTAGCTTTTGGGCCCTCATTTCACTAGACTAACACTAACACACTGTTTCCTTCATCACGGTTTTCAAATGTTTTGTCGCTCCAGACACATTTTAGGTGCATATTGCCCTTAAAGAGCTAACGTCTTAACGACAGCACCTGTCCTTAATGACCATCATTCGCTGTTGCTCCAACTGCTCTCCACAGTTCCTGCCAGTAAGTCCTACACCGTGGCCATCATCAAACCCGATGCTGTTGCTCACGGCAAGGCAAATGAAATCATAATGAAGGTACGCAAGGACTCTGATCCTCCACCTCGCCGGCTATTTTTGCCACCTTCTTTGACAGAAATGTATTTTTGTTTTTTTTGCCGCCGTCGCGTAGATACAAGACGCGGGCTTTGAGATCCTGGCTCAAGACGAACGGACGTTGACCGAAGCCCAAGCGCGAGAGTTTTACCAGCACAAAGGCGCAGAGGTACGGTAGAGACAAGAAGATGGATGGATGGATGGATGGATGGACGGATGGATGGCAATACCGCAATTATCGATATATTGGTCAAGTAATACATCCACGATAATCTACGATAAAGCTACTCAAGACGTTAACTTATGTTTTTTCAACGAGCAAATCGTTTCTTTTTGTACTATGTACAAAAAAAACTGGTGTCTTCTTCACAGTGAGAAATTTAGTGTATTTTTTTTTTAAACCAATACAAATGTTTTCTTAACATAGACCACTTTTTGTGAACAAATTTGTGTCCAAACACAATTTTTTTGTGTAAGATTGCAAAAGTAAATACACAAAATTATTTAAATATTAAATTAATATTCCTCAGAAATTGAGTGCTTCAAAAAGTCGAAACATAAAATGTGTCTTAAAATGTTAAAATTTAAGCTATAATACACATTTTTCATAGAAACGTATGCATAACTGAGTCAGTTGTTGGACAGATAAACGGAAGGTCATGAGTCTTCTTCGCCTGAAGACTTGGGTACATTTCCCCGCCACTCTTATGAGGTGCGCCCCCTAGTGACGCACGAAGTAATAGCTCAATAAGTAAGGAACAATGGAGCAGTTGTAGTGGCTGTATATTAACTGCAAATATTGCGATACTTGTGTAGGCGTATCGATAAGCTATTGGGAGACAAAGTATCACGATTCATCGCGATATCGATATATCGTCACACTCCTACTTCAGAGGTTCTTGAACAGATAGTACTAATTTTGTACAATATGTATTATATTGCATCATGTTATCATGGTTGATTATGTGGTAATGAAGGATATCGTATCAAACATTATTTTCTCAGATTGTATTGGGTGTTTATTAGGGGTAAGGAAATTATTGAGTGAGGTCTTCATTTGTACAATTCATAGTCTAGCTTGACATATTTTAGGTATCTATAGTGAATTGAGTTGAATACATATTAGTGCCCACTTCAACAAATTCTAAACAGCAAAAAAAGCAACTAACGATGGAATTTTTAAATAAACATTCACATGGGAGGAAAATCTTAAATCCTTCAATTTGTCTGCACTGCATCACGCATCTACAGTCTGTATATATTCTCTCTAAAGGGCTTAAATCCAGCTGGTGGCTCAGCAAAATCGTTTTTTCTTTGTGGGCAATTTGTAAGTAGAGAAAATCTTTAGAGATTTGTGCATTACTAAATATGCCAGAAAGGGTATAGGTATCATTTTCTTGAAATGATGATTTGCACTGTAATACAGTGCAATCAATGAATTGGACTGAGAAAAATTCTATAATTCAATTCAAAAACTCAAATAATACAGATTAATCACATCAAAAAATTACTTTTCAGAAGACATATTTGTGACCTCATTTCTACACGAATCATTTTGTTTATGTAATCTAATTCCTTGAGATGGTAATCATAATGAAATATTTTCCCGCGTGAAGTAAATCCGCACACATTTTACTTCTTTGATTATGCTCAAATAATCTTATTTATTAAGATGCAGCTGCACAAAATCTCAAAATCCAATAATTGAGTTGATCCGTGTCTGTTCTTGCCTTTTTTATTTTTTTTATTTTATTATTATTTTTTAATTTTGTGCATATTCGACCTCACCTCGGAGGATTGTTTCGAAGACCTGGCGCAGTTCATGTCCAGCGGGCCCTCGCACATTCTGGTGCTCTCTCAGCTCGAGGACTCGTGCGACGCGGTGCAAGCCTGGCTCCGCCTCATCGGCCCCGCAAACAACGAGGAAGCCAAGCGAGAAAAGCCAGACAGGTGACATGGTGAAAATGATGGTGACAAATGATCTGATTTCAATTCATCCCTCCATCGATAGGCTGCATAATATTTGTGATTTTTGCTTGGTGGTGTGCCACGAGGTTTTTTTTCTCAGATAAATGCGCCTTAGCTCAATAACGGTTATGTTTTCATAACACAGGTGCAGAATATATTAAACTCTATGAGAGAGCACTCGTGTGGAATAGTGTTCATTTTATCCGCCATTTTTAAATTTGGTCTCAGTTTTAGTCCAGTTAAATCATGTTTGTTAAGTTTTTAAAATAGTTAGTCAACTAGTCAAGTTTAGTTAGTCAAGTTTTATGTAGTCCATTTTTAGTCGACTGTAAATCTAACATTTTAGTCTTTATTTTAGTCCAAGAAAACAATTTTATTCGTCTGGTTTTAGTCAACAAAAAAAACTGTCAAAATTTAGTTTTCGTTAGGACAATCATTTAACCCCTGTATTTCTTTCTTTCTTTTTTTTTTTTTGTCAGAAGATGGTTTTAGATTAAAAAAAAAATGTTCAACATTATTTCACATAAAATGTTCTCTCATCGTTTTGATAAAAAAAAAAAAAACCAAAAAAAAACATATCAACAAGTGGCTACTATGCTCCAAGCTAGTAAGTTAGCCAGCATTAGTTAGCGGTTGGAGTAACATTATTGTTGGATTGCTATAGCAGTTGGATTAATGTTACGTTATAACTAGTTAGTTAACTAGATGTAAAGATACGCGTGATGTTGTGATATTAAAACTGCCACAATATCATCGTCGTCATGTTGACGATATTCAAATGCAACACGTCTGTTAAAAAGTCAGGTTGATTAACATTTGTGCAGTTCTAGCACCCTCTGGTGGCTAGTTTTTTAGTGCAGTTTAATTTTCATTAGGGATGTTTTGGCCCTTCTATGTTTAAAATCTACACTAATTGTCAGATGAAGGGGAACGTAATATGCCTGTGAAGCAAGTCAATACATGGGGGAACTCAATGTGTGCGTTCATTGACAACATAACATAATAATAACAACATAATAATAATAATATAACATTGATGTTATGTACAAAAGCACAATATTGTGCTTTTTTTTTTTTTTTTTAGCCAACCTCCCCACGATATCGTGATAATTATCGTATCGTGAGCTTCATATCGTGATAATATCGTATTGTGACATTTGGATATTGTTACATCCCTAGTTATAACTATTATTTCCTTTTTTTTTTTTTTTAACCTTTTCTACATGAACCCACTTCCTGTCTGTCCTGCTTGTGCACGTTTTGAAAGCGGATTTTACAAAATCACATAATTTTTGGCTCGTTTTTGTTCATGAACTAAAATGTCCAGATTTTAGTTCAGTTTTTATTAAGTACGTTTTTATTTTCGTCTCATCTTTTCATTAGTTGCCGAAAATGCATAATGATTTAGTCACAGTTATTGTTTATTTATGAGGGTTTTAGTTCAGTCTCGTCTAATTTTAGTCCGGTGAAAAATGTGTTGACGGAATTATTTTGGTTTAGTTTTTGTTGACGAAATGAACACTAGTGTTGAAGAATGTAGGCTTTTCCGCACAGCAAAAGGAGCCGTCTGCTCTCTAATCAGACACACCCAATACATGACTCCTCCACGGGCCGAGCCACCATCTGCTCTTCTCTTATTTCCCTCCCCTCACCCCATCCCGGGCGTCGGCAGCTTGCGGGCGCAATACGGCACGCGCACGCTGTTCAACGCTGTGCATGGCAGCGAGGACAGGGACCAGGCCGGCAGGGAGCTTGCCTTCTTCTTCCCCGATTTCAGCACAGCCCCGAGAGCGGCGCGGGATGCGGAAGAAGAGCGTGTGGAGAGGACGCTGGCTCTCATCCGGCCTGGCGTTGCCAGGGAGAACAGAGGTGGGGCCCGGGCCAAATGCACAAGCACATGTATGTGCATGTGCTTGCAAAGTGTACACACCTAAGGTGGTGGTTATATGGGATGGAATTGCGGCTGTACGTCACAATACACACTACACAACACAGCACCGACTGTTTGTCTGCAATACAGTAAGCAAGGGGAGGGGGACGTTTACACAACAAACTTAAATTTAAAAATAAATTAAATTTTAGTCTTCATAACACTGATAAAATTAACATTTGAAATGTTTTGTTTTGTTTTTTAAGACGAAATTGTGGCCCATATAAACAAGTCAGGCTTCATCGTGTCTCTCCAAAGAGAGGTGATGCTGACGGAAGAGCAAGCCAGAGAGTTTTACGCCCATTGCAACGAGGAGGACTCCTTCCCGGCACTGATGCAAAGCATGGCAAGGTAAATGGAACACGATTGAATTTGTGAGTAATACTGATAAGATGTCGACTCACCACGTGCATGTCCATAACAGAGGGTCGGTGCTCGCTTTGGTGCTTAGCAGAGAAGATGCTGTGCAACACTGGAAGAACATGCTTGGTCCTGCAGATCTTAAAAGAGCCAAGGAGGAGGACCCTGAATGGTCAGATAAATGTTTTGCATTCATGCACATAAACTCTGCTCTAAACATTAAATGTTTACAAAAAAAAACATATTGGCCTAACCAAGCCAAAGAAAAAGCAAAACACACACAAACAGTTGGTACTTTGGTGATCACTGAACTAAGATGCTCTTGTGAGTTGTGAGGTTAAACTTTTTTTTTTTTCCTCAGCGCGAAGTGAGGCCCCAAAAGTTGAACAGAATTATGAAGTTTAAAATATAGCAGTCACGAGAAAGTACAACTGTCAAACGATTAAAGTTTTTTGATCAGATTAATCACATCTTAGAATTCTGATTAATCCCAATTAATCACTTCATCATTAAATCAACATTTTTTGCCTGCCAAATTTGAAGAGCGCCAGTTTTGTGTTATTTTTTTCCCCCAACAGTTAATGTTATGAGGATGTCATCAACATTTTTGGATCCACTGCACACTCTCATCCTCCTCTTTTTCGAATCAGTTAATTACTTGAATAATTTAAAATGGAAAAAAAAAAGATCCCCTTTGGCATGAACAAATATTCTGAATATCATACACAAACATTTAGTAAATGTTTACTTTAATACATGAAGTAATGTTTATTGCTGAAACAGAACCATCCAGTGTCAAGCTACAGGATCATCTGCGATCAAAATGAATAGTGTGATTAATCTGCGTTAATACATGATTAATGCGATAATTTTTTTGTGATTAGTCAATAAGTAAACGCTTTAACTTTGACAACACTATTAGAAAGTAAAACAGATGTCAGGAAAGGCCTACTAGAACATCTGAACTTTATTAGGAATTAGTAAAGAGTCCATTTAAATGTTGGCAGACGTGTCACCTCATTTAACATGACTTAACTTGGCCACATTTGCAGTTAGGAGGGTGTGGCTTCCCCTCCTGTAAAGATAAAAAAAATAAAATAATAAAAAATCTATTGTACACTTGATATCCACTGTATATTATATTTGAGTTCTTACATGTCTTCTCTATGCTGTAATGTAATGAAATATGACTTAATTGTAACCATGCCGCTGCCTCCTGTCCAAGGTTATTTTAGTTTACTAAAACTAGCAAAAAAAATAAAAAATAAATTCAAAAAACAATTTTGTTAACAAAATAAAATTAAAACTAAAATGTTTTTTTTTTAAAAACGAAAACTAACTGAAATGACATTTTATGTTTACAAAAGGAACTAAAATTAACTATAATTATAGCAAAAAATGTCTTTCATTTTGTCTTTTGTAATTCATTTAATGCACGAGCCTTTGGGGATGATTTTAAATGTGATTCTAAGTAGATTTATTTTGTTATGAACCGGAATAAAGACGTTTGAAAGTGTGTCACACAGAAGCGATGTCGCCTAGCAGCCGCCAATAGAAAAGTACCTTCAGATGACGTCACTCCCATGGTGTTTTGTGAATATTGCGTACAAGTAATACACTTGAAAAAAAAACAAAAACTAAAACTAATACTGAAACTAACTAAAATTAAAACTAAGAATGTATTGAATAACTAAAACTAATAAAAACTAACAAAAACGACCTGAATACGAATTAAAACTAACAAAATAAAATAATAAAAAATAAAAATAAATAAAATGAAAAATTCCAGAACTATAATATCCCTGCTCGTGTCTGCCTCCTAGTCTCAGGGCCCGTTTTTGCGTGGACGGCGATCCGCTCAACCAGCTGCATGGAAGTCAATCTACTGAGGAGGCCTCCAGGGAAATCAGCTTCTTCTTTCCCGTGCAGCAAACACTGGCTGTCATCAAACCAGACGCTGTGGACCAACACAAAGGTTCAGCATAAAAAAAACAAAAACAAAAAAAAACGTCACGTTGCTGGCATGTTTATAGAAGCTGACCATTCCCTGTGATGGCTCCCTTAACAGATGAGATTTTGGAGGAGATCCACAACAGAGGATTCTCCATCAAACAAACGGAGGAGAAGCTTCTTTCCAGGGAGATGGCCGAAGGATTTTACAAGCAGCACAGGGAGCGGCCTTTCTTCAGCCAGCTGGTGGAGTTCATGTGTAGGTTAGTTGATCACCCCCCACCCACTCAAGAGAAACACCCCAAAGGGGGCACTTGGCACTGTCACAAGTTTTCAAGCTCTCTTATAAGCAGAAGCTAGCCTCAGGCAGACAGCCAGGAAGTCGCTCTATTTTATTTTATTTTTTTTAAACACCACATTTAAGTTGTGGAATCATCTTTCCACTCCAATGACCGTCTCACGCTCATTCCACTTAGCTATTACACAACGGCTCTAATAGAACGGACTGAGGGATGCGAGCGCAGAGCGCTTCAGACTTTGGCGTCACTTCCCCTTTACATCATTTCCAGTTTGTGTAGTACACGATATACAGTGTTCCCTCGTTTATCGCGGGTGTTACATTCCAAAATCTAACTACAATTTAATGTTTAATATCAACTTTTCCCTATTCATCTTCAACGGGATAGATATTGAGCTATTTCTAAGTGTCACTTTTACGCCCACTTCCAGACATATAACTTATCATAAACAGGTGTTTGATACTGCTCGGTGGCACAGTTGGTAAAGTGCATTGCCCAGTAACCAGGAGGTCATTCCACATTAATTCAAATCTTAGCATTCAGCTTTCAGCATTCCCACGCAATTTATCCAGAAATTGCACTTATTTTCTGTTTGTTTGTTTGTTTTTCATTTTTTGTATGATTTTTACTTTATTATAAGTGCTTTTTCATTCACGTTTCATTTACATTCATTTTTCCATTAAAAGTATGTTTGTTTTTTATTTATTTATTTATTTATTACATACACAGCACAGTATATATATATTTTTTCATTTATTGTTTTTTTTTTTTTTTTTGGTTTGATTTTTGCTAATTATGAATGCGTTTTCATTCTTTTTTTTTTTCATTAAAAGTACGTGTTTTTAATTTACTTGTCATACAGCACAGTACGTTTTCTATCACCGTTAAAGGTCTCGTCAAGACGAATCCGCGGATGCCCGTATGCCAGGTCAGACGTAGGGTTCGAGAGATACGGCCGCGCAAAGACCAAGAAAATAAATAAACTAAAAAGCATGTAAAAAAAGAACAAGAAGAAAAAACAGCAAGTTGTAAAAAATCCGCCAAATAATGAGGCCACAAAAGATGAACCAGTGATAAACGAGGGAACACTGTATGGGATATGTTTTTACTACTGTTATGTAAAGGAGACATTATGCTCACAAACACATTTGCAGAAATCGAGCCAATGCTGGACAAACAAAAATGCACGTGTGAACCGGAGATTATAATACATGTAAAATTGAAAGATATCCATGTGACCATCTACTTTGTGTCAGTGGTCGGAGTGTGTTGATGGTCCTGGAAAAGGAAAACGCAGTGGAAGAGTGGAGGGCCGCCATGGGCCCCACGGATCCTGAGCTGGCAAAGGCGGAGTTTCCCGACTCTCTGAGGGCCCGCTTGGCCTCCGACGTCCTCCGCAACTCGGTGCACGGCTCGTCGAGCCAGACGCACGCCCAGGACGAGATCCAGTTCATCTTTGGGGAGCAAATGGAGCTCACTGACACTTTAGGTAATAACATGATATGATATCTGCTTTCATAATATGATATTCATTAAGGTTTTGGTTTTTATTGCTTAAAGGGATACTTCACTCATTGGGCCATTTTCAGCCGTAAAATGTTAATATTTTGTCTATAATTCATGTGGTAACTTCATTATTTTTCATGGTTAATACCCTTTAAAAAGTTTTTTTTTTTTTCTACTTGCTGTCGACTGATGATGACATCACCTGTCGTGGCTCAGTTTGCTGACCAAACCCAGAAGACACGTGTGCCATGATTGGCCATTACCTACTTCCTCAGCACAGGTGATGTCATCATTAGTTGACAGCAAGTAGTAAAATTTACTTTTAAAGGTATTAATTGTACATAAAAAATAATGAAGTTATCAAATTCATTCTGGACAAAATATTATCTTTTCACTGCTGAAAATTGTTCAATGAGTCAAGTGTCCCTTTAAATATGTTTTGTAGGTACTTCTTATGCAGATGAAGACACAAATGAAGCCACTCCGGATAAACGTCAGCAACAATATGAAGGTATACGTTTGCCATTATGTTAAACATCCTATAGTAACCACATATTTGTATGACTGAATTATTGATATTAGTAATAATGAAATTAACACTAATATTATTTGTATTCATATATTTATGTATTAATATAATCATTTTAAATTAACAAGGTTAATGTCACGTAAAAAAAAGTTAGATTTAATTAAAATTTCTATATATATATATATATAACAGGAAAATAATTTTAAAACGTTTTTAAATACACTAAAAATATCTGTAGAAGTTAATTTGAGAAACAAAATTCAACTGAATACGATAATCAATATGGACATTTATAAATGTTATTCATTAAAACCTTTAAATTGAAAATGTATTTACATTGATGAAACGATTAAAAAATTTATTTTTGAAAAAAATCAAAATAATCAATTTTTAGAAACAAAAATATAAGAAACGTTCCATTAATATTGATGATTTTAATGCCAATTACCGGTAAAATAAAAAATGAACACTCAATTTTAAGCAAATCCAAAATATGCCCCGAGAGTCACATACAAAATGTTTAAGTCATATTTTAAAATAAGAAGGCTGACTATAGAATTAGCTGTATATATAATTGTGCAAGAAAACACTACTCAGTTTGGATTGACACAGGGAAATATTGAAATAACATTTATTATTCTGCTTGGAGTTGTACATTTTGTATGTACATTTGTATGTACTGTACATGCAATGATGGTAAAAAGACCTCATTGTTTTGTCCTTCATACTTAGGTGACGCGCAGGAATCAAATCGTCACGGCCCAACAACAGAAGTGAAAGAAGAATCGGAGTTGTAACACTGATCATCATCACTGGAACACAACCTGAAAACGGCTCCAGAGGCAAATGTGGACAACAAACCCGTCAACTTGCAGTAGTCGGCCTCAACCAGTCTTTTACTTAACTATGAACATTTATTTTGCTTTGCTTTTCTTCAGGGGAACACAAAGGTTGATCTATAAGTCAGCCATGATGTTTTGCGCTGAAAACGAGTCAAACTTTGTCCTTAACATACGAGGCGAGTCGTCTTACTGGCCTCCTCTGTCCACGGTGTCCTCCTCATTGAAAGACCTCTCAAACATCTCGGCGATGCTCCTCTGATAGGGATCCTACACAATTTCAAGGAATGTTATACACTGCGCCCCTTGGTTAAGTCAGAAAAAAAAAAAAAAAAAAGTCCCAAACGCCAGTTTCATCAAACAAGACAGGACGTGCAAATCAAATTGAAGAGGAAGTCATCCATTCTGGAAAGGAAACGAGTCACGTTTTGCCTACCTTAGAGTGGAAATGTGCCGCCACTGCATTGGCTGAGAGGTCCGACTCCGACAGGCCCACCTGCTCCAATACTTTCATTTTTCCTTGGATCATTGGCCTGGGGAGTGGGGGGAGGTGGGACACATCAGAATTCCGACACTCTCCATTGTAGTCCTGATGGTCGTCATACATACCACAGGTGGTCGTCTGCTGTTCCCGTGGCAACCAAGTAGTGAACGTTCACTTTGTTTGTTTGACCGATGCGATGGACCCTGTCTTCAGCCTGGATCAGAACCTGACATGCAAGTAAACTGAGTTACAAGTTTGATTCTGGAAATGAATTAAATTCACATGCCAAGATAGAAAAAAACAAAAACATTTGATGGATCATTTCATCATCAATCCTTACTCCGGGGTTCCAGAACAGTTCAGCGAAGATGACCAGGTCGGCGGCGTGCAGCGTCAAGCCCATGTTGGCGGCGGTGATGGACAGGATGGCCACGCACGTCTTGCCCGAATACTGAAATTTGTCGCAAAGACGTTGGCGCTCACCCGATGGCGTGGAGCCGTCGATGCGGATGAACGAGACGTCCTGTTGAGAACGTGACATGGTGTAAGAAGAAACTAACCTGGCAATAGCCAGATTGATATCCATCTGGCACCTCTCCACGGTAATTTCATCAGGGAAAAGGCGGGACATTCTAATCTGTACAATCATTCCAGCTGATTGGACGATGCAGCATTGTACACATTTGTTTTAACCAATCACGGCCACAGGTGAAAATTTCCTGTTCGTTCTTGCCGAAGGGGGGAAAAGCAAGAACATCTTAGCAGCTAGAAATGCACGAAGCGCCTCTCACTGTTCAACATTCAACAAGGAAACGGTGAGTCATTCTGCGAGAACACAATTAATTGCAGTGTCCATTCATCCATCTTGGGTTTGTTTGTTAGCCCCTGGTCGGCGCTGGCTTCCTGGTTTCGTCAGCTATATAAATAAACTTGAGTTGAGTTGAGACAGTTGCATGTCCCGCCCCCAAACACAATGTTGCTCTGTGATTGGTCGGAAACGGCAGTTATCAGCGGGAGCAGTACAAGATGTATTCTCCGGAGTTTGGGAACTCACAAATACCGCAAGAATTCATCTCACGAGAGCAAGGTTAAGAATGACTCACACAGAATGCAAAATCACAATTTAAATTTGGTGTAATTATGACTTTAGTCTTATGATATAATTTTGTTTTTTTTGTTTTTACGTTTTAGGAATATTCATGTTTTTTTCCCCTCATAATATCACAATTTTTGGTTGGTAAAATTACATTTATTTTATTTTTTTTCCAATATCAAAACTTCAGTCATTATTCAGTCAATAGTTTCTTTATTTTTTTTGTTTTTTTGCAAATCATGATTGCAATAAAAAATAAAAAAAAAATAAAAATACATTCTTTCCAGTATTATCACTTTTATCCTCATTTTAAAACTTTCAGCTCATGAAAACTTTTTCTAATAAATAGATCACTTTTTTCCAGGTAATAACCTTTTCTTGTGTGATTTTCAATGTCATTCATTTGACAGCAAATACGCTGATAAAAATATGACTATTCATTATACTGTAAAATTGTCTTCAGGCTCCAAGACTATATTCTTATAATTCAAATTTAACGTCTTATTGATTACTGATAATACAGGTACCAGGGGTTCCGTTGAGAATGTGAATGGTTGTCTATGTCTAGATGTGCCTTGCGATTGACTGGCGACCACTCCAGTCCAGGGCATAGTCTGATATGTTCCATTCAGCTCCCTGCTGTGGCCCTGAACAGGACAAGTGATATAAAACATTGACGGATGGATGCTTCTTATCGACATGGGCCGAATACTCCGTTGTAAGAGGGTAAAAAGACATTCGGAGAGCGTTTTTACTGTCCAGCGCTTAAATATTTAATGTGATGACGGTTCAGACAGCTTTGGAAAATTCCGCTCGGAGTGTAAGTTAATGGGATGAGCTTAAGTGCACTTTCCTGGTGCGAAGACAATCATGCGTAGTTTTCTCTGATCTGTGCTAAGACGGTAACGGGGCACTGTCTTATGGCTTTAAGGAGAGTTTGGGGGACTATTACTAGAATTGAACGGACTGCTCCCACTATCACTGCCAATAACCCCAATCATACACTCCTTAAACAGTGTGTGAACTCAAGAGCATTTTTGCTGCCTTCTCTCTCTCTCTCCGCCTGATTACGTTTATCACTCACCTTCTTAACGAGTTCACTTGTGATGTGATCCAGGACTAACTTGTGATGGGCAAACACCAGGAACTTCTCCCTGCCACACTCCAGCATGTCTGTGATGTACTCCCTGTCAGGGGTAGGACAACATTTAAGTGTTTATTTTCTTCACAAAAAAAAAATATATATATCTTATTTTTAAACAAAGTATTCATGAAAATACTAATATTTACCAAGTTTATTAAACTAAATTGTTCAAACGGTGTTGCACCCAAATCATGATTTATTAATAAGCTGTGTCTCAATGCTTTCGTCCATAGCGTGAACATTCTTTTATTTTCATTTATCATTTGCTCCCAAAAACGTATAAATACGTTCTATTTTAAATGTTTTAGGTGTCCCAAAGACGTATTTGTACATTTTTTTTTCTTCTGTTTTTTTTATGCTAGAGCATACCAAAAGGCTTTGTTGCAGCCTCTGAACTGCAGAGAAGGGGTGAAGCAATGGTAGTAATTACAAAGAATAGCCAGCAGGTGGCAGCAGAGTATAAGAGATCAACCAGGGCCATGTTGACAAACTGATTTTCTCACAATTCAAAACAGATTTGTGAATAATGATGAAACTTAGCTATATTCTAATGCTAATTGCTGCCAAACGGAAACATATATAAATATACTTTTTCCTGATGAAAGAAGAGACTCTAATCTTTCTTTTTGATAGATTCAATGTTCTTATAGCAATAGAATACAATATTTTGTGGGTCTTGCAAAATCAGCCAAAATCCAGTAAAACAGCCTGGAGCGAACAGGATTGCGTCTGTGAAAATGGCTGCGAGTTAATATAGTACACAATTTCACCTCATCACATTCAATCAGGTTTGACATTTTATTTGTAAAGGGAGAGTATACGCACGTAATGGCTTGCAGCTTGGCTTCAGCTGTGTAGTTGTAAAAAATGAGGAGGGCTTCTTTTTCATCCATTTTCTGAAATGGAGCCAACAAGCGTTGCAAGAAAAAAATAACTAGATACATTTCAAATAAGTGAGACGAAGGAATACTAACTCACATTTTGATGTTCCCTGGCCAACTCCTTGGCGGCGGCCGACAGAGCCGCCTTGATTTTGTTGCTGACCCCGTCGATGGTCACCGTGACAACCTTGCGCCGTTTGGCGGGAAGCTGCGAGAGGACTTCGGACTTGAGGCGCCGCAGCATCAGACACTCGGTCAGCAGCAGCTTTAACTCGCCAAGGTGGGAGGAGCCCGAGTAGTCCCAACCCCAGGTCAGCTGGATGAAATTGGGGAAAGCGGGATAGCTCGACATATGCTGAGGGTCACTAGAAAATGGACGGTGGGGCTGCAAATGGCCCCTGGGCTGTCGTTTGGACAACGCTGGTCAAGAGTCTCTATCGGCAGGTAAGTAGTTTGTTACCTGTTTGGCATCGCAGTAGCGCAGCCCAAACTCGTGGAAGCGTGGGAATAGTGAGGGTCTGACAGCCAAGATCTGTGTGTAGAGTTCAGCAGGTCTGGACATGGCAGGCGTCCCCGACAGGAGGATGACACGCTTGGCTGTCTGAGGGTACATAGATAAGACATGTCATTAGTAAAACATACAGCTTAAATCAAATGTTTGAAAAAGTACCGTAATCTTTTCATCAAATGCTCATCACTATTCTTTTCAATTCAAAAATTGGATTTCATTCTTTAACAAAAGAAATGAAAGGGGACAGAAACTGAAACTTGTGATATCTGCCCCTGATCAATCAAATAAATAAATAAATAAATAATAATAACACAAAATAAATGACAGTCAGCAGTCAAAATGCTTTTATGGTAACAATTAAAATGATTCCACAGTAATATAATATCTGTACATTTTAATTACGAAATAGAACAACTTAAATTAAAAATGTGAACAATCATTTAAAATAGATAACTGTATCCAAATGCACTATTTAGTCTAATTAAAGCAATAAAATTATACATCCTAAAAAAATAATTAAAAAAAGCAAAAACAAAAGTACATTAATTAAATTTAATTTAATTTAATTAAAATTTCCAATTATTTTTTTAGTAGAATACATGTCATATCCTCCTGACTACCAGGGAAAAAAAATATTGTCCAATCATGTTTATTTTGATATTCCCCTATCTTTGTGAAGTAACTGGAATACTGCAAAAGAAACTTTTTTTGGGAAAAAAAAAAGTTTTTATTTTTAAGCTATGATGTGTCCACTACAGAGGACATTTTTTAAAACTTAAATGCTAGGTTTCAAATACAGTTAAAATGATTCAAACAATACTTTAATGTGTTCTTAAGAGTCTTATAGAAAACATGTTAGCAACATTTAAAGCTTAAATTTGCTCAATAAAAAGTGTTATACACTTACTTTTCCTCTTCCCTAAAAAGTGCTTGCACTGAGGGAAGCCATTTTCTTTTATGATGCAAACAAAGGTAGCAAAGCCCCACCCCTACATATTTGATATCATTGGAAAGCTCTGAATGTCCTCTATAGAGCACAAAAGGAGTTCATTCAATCGTATGCACTGGGTGGGAGATATTCAGGTTTAAAAAGGTCCACTACAGAGGACAAATTAGAATTGCTGGTAGTCAGGAGGTTACAATAATATATTTTCAATTCAAATAAACAGCGCAGATATACATAATGAAGTTTATAAACAAAATCTGTTCAGTGTAAATGATGAAAAGATAAGACAAGCACCTTCAATAACGGCAAAGCAGCCTTGCAACGAGCCGTCTTGATGTTCTTTAAAAAATGAGACTCATCCTGCACAGAAGGAGCAAATATTTTTTTCCCCAACTCTTAATATTTAAACCAATACAAAAGTAACTTGAAAATACTCACCATGATGAGGACGTCAAATGGATTCCCTGGCAGTTGCTTGTCCATCCTGCTTAGAAGGTCGTAGCTGATGATGTTGACCAATCCTGCCCGCAGGTTGTCCTTGGCCTTCACCACCACATTGACACTGTCGGGACTCAGAGATGGGAGCCAGCGACGGAAAGCCTGTTGGACAAAAAGGGTACAGTACAGTATTTCCTCAAATAGTTGACATCACTTTAATAACAGGAAAAAAAAGTGGGGAAATAGGTAGCAACACATATACTAAAAAAAATACACACATTGAGTTCCTCCACATATTGACTCTGTTCACAAGTATGTTACGCTCCCCTTCTTGCCATTAACGTGGGTTTTTAAACATAAGGGCCAAAATATGCCTTGTAAAAATTAAACTGCACTAAAAAGCTAGCCACCAGAGGATGCTAGCACTGCACAAATGGAAATCTGTGCTGCGTTTATTATCGTGACATGACGACGACGATATATTGTGGCAGTTTTAATATCGCGATATCACAATGTTGCCATTATCGTTACATCCCTAGTCAAAATAGCACTTTCAATCTGTTTAAAGTAAAGCTGAGAACTGAAGTTACAGCCATTTTGTGGCCAAATCTTCCTGACCCTTAGTTGACTTGAGCTACTTTTTCCCATTCCCTGCTGTTGTGTCTGAGCTTGATGGCTGATTTGGCCAAAGGGGCACACAGCTAACAGCTACGATAAGACCCAAGTCAATCTTAGCCCATCATCTGACTTTAGCCTGCAGCAATTCCAACTCCTGATTGGGAATGTGCTTGATAGCGATTTAAGGGGCAGGCTGAGGGGGGTCTTGTCAACCGCCTGTAGACCGTCTCATCGAAAAATGCGGTGCCAGTGGCTTGTTAGTGCTGCTTGCAGATAAGCACAGTAGAGTTTCAGTGGAGAGGGAAAAAAATAGAAAGGACCATGGATGCACGATTTGCACTCTCATGGAAACAGGAGATTTATGCTAATGTAATTCATACAAATAGATTTGTAAATATTAACAAATGTGAACAAGAATATTCACAAGCGTGTCACTTTGAGAAGGCCCTGTTCCCTTTTTTTTTTTTTTTTAGGACAGATAGCATTGCATGATTTCAATTGTATTGTTTTGATAATATTTGCCATTCTATTTGTGTAAATAAAAATAAAAAGTGGGGGGTAGGTGAACAAAAAAAGTTGATTCGGTTATTTAAAAATAAAAGCACCAGGGGTGAAAAATGAGCACCAAACAACAGCCACCTCCTGACTATTAACTTCCCTGTAACGTAACTGTCGCAGAGGTGTGTTCATTATTTTGTTTACCTCGCGCCAGGTGAAGCGCACGGAAGACGGCGCCACCACCAGCACAGGCCACTCCTTCCTGTAGTAGGAGGCGATGCAGATGGCTTGCACCGTCTTGCCCAGGCCCATGTCGTCAGCCAGGAGCAGGCGGCCTTGTTTAGACACCGCAAATCTGCAACGGAACACTTGAGATGATCAGGTCATCAGGACTAAATTATTAATGTAGTTAGAATTAATTATAATTACTAAAAACAAAACAAAAATGTATTTCATCAGAAATTTTGAAGATTTTTGGGGTTAAAAAAAAAAAATGTTTACACCTAATGAATTTCAATGGAATTCAATTATATGCAGGTTTTTTGCCATTTGCGGGTGGGCCCAGTCTCCATCACTCGCAACTTTACTTTCATAATAAAATTATGTTTTTATTAATATTCAATATTTGATTAATTTTAATTTCTTAAAATAGTAAAATATATAGGCTATATTTATTTGTTAGTTATTTTTATTTATTTATTTTGTTTATTATATTTATTTGTTCATTTTATTTTATTTTTTTATTTTTATTTTTTTTTAAATGATTTTTGGATGTTTGCATCAGGGTTATTATAGTTTAGGAATTTTCATTTTAGTTAATTTTTATTTCATTTAGAGTTTTTTATTATTATTATTATTTTCTCAGTTTTTATTAGCTTTAGTTAGTTTCAGTACTTTTTTTTTTATGTGTATTACTTGTGCACAATATTTAATTACCATGGTTAAATGAAAAAACATATTTCTTACCTAGCGAATGTGCTTTTCTATTGGCTGCTGCTATATGACGTCACTTCAGTGTGACTCACTTTCAAATGTCTTTATTCCGGTTAATATCCAAATAAATATACTTGAAATCACATTTAAAATCATCCCCAATGGTTCATGAATTAAATTAATTACCAAAGACTAAACGGAAGGACATTTTTGCTTTAATTATAGTTTTAGTTAGTTTTGTAAACAAAAAATGTAGTTTCATTTTTTTTTAAAAGTATTTTCGTTTTTATTGTATTTCGTTAACAAAATTGTTTTTTGAATTTTAGTTTGAGTGTTTTCGTTTCGTCTTTCATTTACTAAAATAACATTGGTCTGCATTCATTTTTTTTACAAACATAAAAATGTAATAAGTGTTTTTCGTATATTTCTGTAATGACTACATTATAAATGATTCTGAAAATTCTTCTGTCTACTACAGCCGAATAACTAACGGGCGCCCGCAAGCACCTACTTGACCCCTTCCGTCTGGAAGGGCATGAGGCTGCTCGTGATCACGGGGTCAACGCTGGACAGGTCGGCCTCGGGGACGTCCAAGCTCTTGGCTTGGGGTCCCTCGAACCTGGCACAAAAGGCCTGGACCACCGCCCGGGGAAGAGGCTCCACCTCCACGGCTGCTATCCCACCGAGGAGCTCCACTGAGAACGGAACGCGGCGCCATTAACACAAGATGGCAAATGAACCCGATGGGTTCAGTAAAACTCACTCAGTCGCTTGTAGTCCTCCAGTGAAAAGCTCCACTTCCTTGTTTTCATGTCTGCAAACATGTAATGATGACATAACTACACGAGTTGTTTAAACATGATAAAAATCAATGAAGCAATTATAAATTGTTGATATAATGTACAGTTACTTATTGAAAACTGCTAACAGTCACAAGGCAAATAGTGACCCCTGTGTGCCACTATGATTTGCTTCTCCACTGAGCAGCAGCTGATCCCAACTTCACATTCTGAACCACAAGAACAATCGGTCGTCAACTGACCACACTTAACAACCATTAATGTGATGTTTTCACATTTTTTTCCATTAATAATTAACCATTAATTAATATGTTTTCACAAATTGGACGTTGACACTAAGAAACAAGTGGATGAAACTATTTTTATTTCTGGAACTGAATTATTAGCTGCAAATTTGTGTCTTTGCGTAGCTAGAAATGTTTAATGTTTATTTTTTATTTTTTTATTTTTTCTTAAATAAACAGCATTGAAAAATTATTTTTAGTATTTGCCGCGGGCCGGCAAAAAATGTATGGCGGACCCAAATGGCCCCCGGGCTGTAGTTTGGACACCCCTGGTTTAGACTATATTCATTAGTCATAGCTTAGACTTACAAAGGATGTTTTTTTCTTTTATATGTATTTGTGTTATTTGGACAGATACTGTCCCGCCATACACAGTATATATAGTATTGTATATTAATAATATCAAACTGATACCGTAAGACTTTGTCGGCATTTGCTTGAATGCTGCAACCACGTCCACATGGTAGCCGATATCGACCTCAAATCTGGTGGGCGACACCAGGACGCAGTGGCCCTGGATGTCGGCCCCCGGTTTCTGCCAACCGGTGCACAGCTTCAGCAGAGCGGTCAGCGCAGAACCATCTTGAGCTCGACTGGTCAGCGCCGCCATGTCCAGTGCCTCCGTGCCCTCCAGGGGCCGCAAAGACACGGATGCGATGGATGCTGCTTGGGTCACTGCAGTGGAGTGAGAAAAGCACAAGTTAGAAAGGGGCAGGTGCTATGTTAAGTAACATGGCACACATCACTGCTAAAACACACTTAGCTGTTGGTAGTCCTCCATGCTGAAGTTCCACATCTTGTTGGCAGGGTCTAATGGAAAATAGAGGACCCTCGGGTTATGATAGACAACGACATTACCCAAATTTATTATTTGTGGAGTATGAGTTATGCAGCAAAATCCCGTCGTTTTTATCCATTTCAGGGGGCGGCCATTTTGCCACTTGCTGTCGACTGAAGATGACATCGCAGTTGCGAAGGCAACGACCAATCACAGCTCACCTGCTTTCTGAAGCTGAGCTGTGATTGGTTGTAACCTGAGACCTGAACAACTGTAATGTCATTTTCGCTCGACATCATGTGGCAAAATGGCCACCTTCTGATATTGATAAAAACTGCTGGATTTTGTGGCTTAACTCATATTGCACTAAAACAATATTAACTGTACAGTATTTAGATGAGTTGGGATGCATAGAACATTATTGTCAAGATGTTTATTTATTTATTTTATTTCCCCTTTAACATGATTAATCAACTACATAATAGTCTTTCTCTTGGCCTTTAAGGCTGCAAATGTTATATGACAGAAATCTGAGAATAAAATGAGCAAAAATTTGCTTTTCAGATGTGAAATATTTAAAAGGCACTTTAGTCGGTAAGCAAAATCACCTTTGTGGTATGTATCCACATAAGTGGTTGGTGCCACCCTAATTATTTTCATATATAAAAGCTGCACTGCACAGATGTCCATATTACTGAGTGTAGGCATTATAAATTGGATTTATGTGGCCACAAGGAATATTGGGTGTCAGCTCAGAGCCAAGGATTACGTTAGCCAACATATGTCAGCTTTTGGCCCGGCGTTGCTAGCAGTTGGCTTGCGTTTAAAAAAAAAAAAAAAACGGATTGGAATATACGAGTGGTCATAATGTCCAAAGGAACGAGGGATATTAAATTTTTATTTACGTGCTGTACTTGCGCAGCCACACTGATCAATACTGAGTAAACGACTGTTTTATCATCGTTTAAAAAACACAACCGAGCACAAGGTTAACACATCCATCATCAATTGTAAATAAATTGTATTCACATTTTACAAACAGAGAGTCCGTTTTGAGCTTATAGCTAAAAATCATCACCAGGCAGTACATACTTGAGGACTAAATGCAACGGTCCTAAAATGGTTCTGGTCCGACTTGGAGGACAGTAGTTAATTTTATGGCCATTGGAAGTAGGGCTCACAATATATCGGAAAAATATTGATATCGCAATATTGGCCTATGCAATATGCATATCACAAAGACATGCAATAAGTTTGATATGGAATTTTATGCTTTTATCTGAATTTGACTAGTCAGACTGTCAGGTTGACCTGCAAGGAGAGGAACTGACTGATACAATTCACTACTGCACTCTGAAAAAAATCCCCTCCTCACCCTCTCTTTTTATTTGGTTTCCACGCCTCTAGTTCCATGGGTGTTCCAACCCTAATAATAAAAATACAAAACCTAGTTGGAACACAGTGTACTTAACAAAAATATGCATTACCATCCAATAGTTGAACATTATCGATAGGTCATTACAATTAATTAAGAATACATTGAGTTTATTTTACCGCATGAAAAAAATGTAAATCTTTCATTAGATAATAAAATGCCATTCCTTTAGGTACATGTTAAATATCGCAATAATATTGATATTGCTATATTCAGCAACTATATCGCATGTTTTTCCAATATCATTCAGCCCTAATTAGAAGTTTTAAATCTCATCGGATGGTCATGATGTGGAGTCCCTCAAGGGGCAGTCCTTGGACCCCTTTTGTTCAGCCTGTATATGCCAATGTTGGCTATTATGGCTATGAAAATTATACACAGGTTTATGTACCCATAGCAACACAAAGCTACAGGTATACACCAAGGAAAATGGCCGCCGCAGTCATGAAGTGTGCTCATTCGTATAATCTACTCTCCACTTCTCAGCATACTCACCGTATGTCTTGGACGGGATGGATTTAAAAACAGCAATGAGCTCTGCGTGGTAGCCCACCTCCACCCTGAAGCGTCCGTCAGTGTGCGGCACACATTTGCCCCAGGTGGATATTGACGGCTTCTTAACAGGCACGGCGGCCTTTAATGTTGTCAAGTCTGACGTGGGTTTGTTTGGTTGTTTGTAGAAGGAGCCCAGCGCTGCACTGCTGGGAGAAGGCTGCTTACAAGTGAGCTGAGCAGGCTTCGTGCTACTCACGCCGCTGTCGGTGCTCATCACGAGCTGGTTGACGTGTTGGCGCTTGGCTGGAGGAGGTGCATCTCTGGCCCATGTCTACGAGGAAAGACAGCGTTTCAATTGAATTCGTCTTCAAAAGGCAAGTCAGCACTTAAGTGGGAAGGAGTGTTAGCACCACATTGAAGAAAAACAATATGACACTATACATTAAAGATGGAAAGTGTCAATTAGGATGTTTTGAGATAAAGTTGCAACAGTACAAGAGCCAAAGTCGTATCTTTTCAAAATTACAGTTGTAATACGATGCGATTTAAGTCATAAACTGAAAAGTGTCTATTTTGTGAAAAAAAAGAAGTATTTTACGAGAATATATTTGTATACTTTTGAGATTAAAGTGATATTTTCTGTAAAAATATTTCCTTAGATTCTCATTTCCGATAGCAATTTTTTTTTAAATATATACAATACAGTATTCTTGTACAATTATAACTGATGACATCCAGCCACCCCCCCCCCCCCCCTGCCCAAATTTTTCTACAAACTATTATTTTAATTTAAAAAAAAACTTTTAAACCAAAATACAAAACTTTATTCTTGTAAAATTATCACTTTAAAACTCTTTGACTGCCAGGCGTTATAAAAACAAAACAAAAAAATCCACAGTGCCAGCCGCTTTTGAGCATTTTAACTCATCTTTCAAGGCAAAAAGAATATTGTTTGCCTTTACTACATATACAATGTGGCTACGAAATGAAAGATCGCATTCCATTCATTGGAATTTTACTAATCATCATGAAACGTCTTTGGCAGTCAAAGAGTTAACCTAAAAACACATCTTTTTTTAAATTTATCTCAAAACTCTAAATCTATTCGCATGAAATTATAACTTTAATCACACATTTTTTCCCCTTTAGTACTTTTACAAAATTAATTTAATCTTGAAAATACCCGATTTTGTTTTTTACTTTTTTTGGTCCAAACCTATAGAACTTTTCCCCCTCGAAAAAATGTTATAATAATCCAAAATTAAAATGACTATTTCTTTTCTTCTCATTGTGAGCCTAAATATTCGTTGGTGTCCTCACCGGTGTTGCTGAAGAGACTCCATTGCCAAACGTTGTGTCCTTGCAGTTACCAGTGATTTGTGCTTCTTTCCTCAAAGGCGAAACAAACGGCTTCGGTGCAGATGCTGCGCTTGGGTTCGGTGGGCCAGTCGCGTTCTGCCCGAGTCTCTGGGCTCTCCTCTCCAAAGCTTTCCGTCTGTTCTCCTCGATCATTCGCTGCTGCTCGGCTGTCAGCGGCGTAGACATGACTGCCTCCGTCCCGATTTCACTTTAGCACTTTAGCAGCCAGAGACAGTGGCCACATCTGGACTGTCAGGTGGCAGACAAGCTTGCGTTAGCGGCTAACGACGCTAGCTAACATGTGAAAAGATGGGTCAAAACAATCGAATGGCGGTACCTGGATGTAAGTGACTGTTTTCGTAGTGGGATAACAATAAAAACATGTAGTAAGGTTGTAAGAAAATCCTGTTACAGGCGTATAAAATAACTTTGCGAGCTGGTTGTGGCAACTCGTGTAGAGGATATTTCGTAGTGTGTATCTGGCGCGCAGGAAGTGACGTATCATAACAAGTTGGCACGTGGAGAGGGCGTGTCTCAAATGTCCTACTTCCGTATACATACAGTGCGTTTTAAGGTAACTTATTGTATTTTGCCATTTAATCAATCAATCAATCAATCAATCGTATTTAAAAAACGTTTTAATTTCTATCATTTTTATCAAAGACAGGATTTTTATTTTTTTTTAAATGACAATAGCAGAAAATGCACTAACATATTTGTGATTTAGTTGCTGGTTTGGTCCATAATGAAGACAGGCTAAAATGTTAATCATTGTTTTCCAAAGTAAAAGTTAGTAAATGTTTGTTTCATTTTGTTTCAACAAAGTGATAACCACTCTGCTTTTATAGATGACTAACAATACAGAGTATGTT
This sequence comes from Festucalex cinctus, assembly GCF_051991245.1. Lineage (NCBI taxonomy): Eukaryota > Metazoa > Chordata > Actinopteri > Syngnathiformes > Syngnathidae > Festucalex > Festucalex cinctus. Next base: position 20,442,784 of record NC_135421.1, on the reverse strand, counting down.
TACTGTGGCGCGGCTGAAATTCCGAAGATTTGAACAGTTTTAGGCCTCGAACGGATACATTTGATCGTCAGAAATAATAACTAATTAATTTGATTATTGATTAGTTTGTGTCAATTAATCATTGACCCTCTTACTGTATTACATTGCAGGGCAATGTTGTTGTGTGCCTCACAGTTGTAATATTCTGTAGTTCTGTGCTCCAGCTGCAATTCGAGAAGTCAAATCACCTAACCTTTATTTCAATCTTTCCTTAACCTTTGTTGGATTATGTCATCGGGGGTCAAGCAAAGATGAAAAGATGCTTTTCAAACAGTTAAGGGCAGCACTGGTTTAAATTTGACTCCGTGATTGTGCAACATGTATTGCTGCTGACATAAGACTCTAGAGCTTGCAAAATTTAACTGCAAAATATTATTTTAAAAATGAAATGAAAATATATACTAATTGTTGTTTTTGTGACGAATCACTGATATTAGTACCTAAATGTATGTGTTTTACAAAGTGCTTCTCCTTGACGTTTCATTATGAATTGCAGATCAGTGCTGTTTAGCTGTATGGATGATAAATATAATCGATCCACCCGTTTTCTAGGCCATAGATATTTTAGTCATCCTTTGTCTTTCTGTTAAGTAGATGACGCATGACAGCATGAAAAGTACAGAAGACTTAATTGATATTTGTGTTTAGATGAGACGTGCATAATTTAACTTAGCCTTCTGTCGCCAGATAATAGATTATTGAATTATTAATCATAGTTGGCAACAACTTAATAGCCTATTTCTATCGCTTAAGGTAATGTGGATGGATAGAAAGATGAATAGACAGGCAGACATGGTATTGTAAACAAAAAATATAGGGAGACTGATGGATCAGAGCATAGACATGGATATAGCGACTGAAACAAACTATAGTAAGATGTATTTACAGATGACAGAAACAGACAAACATTATCACACATGTTTGGGAGATTTGGTTATGGTCCAATGAAACCAAGGTTCAACTTTTTGGCCAAAATGCATATTTGGTGCAAGCACAACGTTGCACATCACCAAAAGAACATCATACCTGCAGTGGAGCATGCTGGTACCCTGCATCACGCTTTGGGGCCGATTTCCTGCAGCTTGAAGTGACACTTTTGTCAGGGTGGAAACTGGATGAATTATGAACAGTTCAAAATGACAGTCATTAAGCACAAATCTTCAGGCTCCTGCTCAAAAGCAAAAGAAAATGTCGGTAATAATAACCTAGTGGAACACGGTGACTTCCATATTTGGGGTTAATTGGAAGTTTTGCGCAAATTTGTACATTTCAGTTGTGTTTTTTTTTTTTTATTTCTCTCTCCACACCCTGAAAAGTAAATAAATCAGAGTTGTGTAAGTTATAGCTCACATTAAAGGTGCATGGGGGAAAAAAAAACTTCAAAATGATGTATGCTTGTCTCAAAAACAAACAAAAAAAGAAAAAAATATAGCATTTGATTAAGGGTGTGTAGACTTTTTATAGTCACTAAACAAAGAGGGGATAGCGAGACATCTGAATTGTTTTATATAAAAGTGATAACAACTATACGGCCCAACACTTTACAATACCGTAAATGTGGGATGTGAGGTTATTTTCATTTATTTATCCAGGTAAACTGAGGTGACTTTTGATTTATTTATGATTTTTGTCCCCCCCTGTGAAACAGAGGTCGTATTTTGTTTATGTGCATATAGGCTGTATTTCCCTCTGCTTGTGTGAGTGCGTTGTCGTTGTACAGTACATGCATGACGTGTGTGAGGCGTCTGGTGTGGGTTCTGTCCCAGGCTGCATCCATCCCGGCAGCAACAGCAGCCAGTGCTCACACAGCACCGCGCTCACCGGATGCTTTTGTCGCTCCCGGCAGGACGCTCCGACAGCCGCGTTGGATTACCACCCCCATCATCGTCGGCCAACGTAGATTCCCACGGAGGCAGCATGTGTGGAGGGGCCGGGTTGGGGGTTGCGGGGTGAGAGAAATCGTGCAGAAATCGGCGTAGCTGGCCAGGTAAGAAACGTCTGACTCGATTTGCCTCCCACATTAAGGCGATGATAGCAGTGACGTGGCTTTAATATTCATGATTTCGAGGCAGATTGTCGTTTGTAGCGTGCCAATTTGAGGCCGTGAAGAAGACGACAGTGGTCACCGTTGGGCCACATACTTATTAGTCAAATGCACAAGCCCATCAATCTAACGTTTGACTTTCCTCCTCCAGCATCTCCATTCACTCCACCCAATGGCTTCGGACACTTGTTTACATCCGTGGGATTTGTCCGCCTTTTGGATTTACTTGGTTTCGGCCGGACGGTAAAAGACGTTGAATCGGAATACTAGCTCGTAAATATCCCGTCAGGTCAGCTCATCCAAGCGCCACATGAGGCGACGCGCAGTGCGTCCCTACGCCGCGGTGCTGCTGCTGCTGCTGCTGCTGCTGCTGTGACTCGGTTGCCGGGCGGGAGGGGAAACACAGAGACCGGGGCCGATGCTGCGCGGCCAGGGCATGCTGAAGAGCCGCTGCTGCGTCCTGCTTGGTGACCTGAGGCTGCTCCTGCTCGGGCCGCCGGCGCCTCCGCCGCCGCCGCTCAGCCCCATGAGCGGACAAGCCACGCAGAGCCGCGAGCCGGGCGTCGCCGAGAGAGCCACCCCGCCCGCGGCGGCTGCAGCTGCCGCCGCCGCCGCCGCCGCCGAGCGAGGACCGGCGGTGCCGGACTGGGTGGACGCCGCGGAGCTGTCGGCGGCGCTGCGAGGATGCGGCAGCTCCTCAGACGACTGCTCGAAGGGCAAACTGGAGGAGAGGTTCTCCCTCACTAGCTACACGGAAAGCGGCTTCAGGACGCCCCTGTGCAGGATCTGCTTCCAGGGGCCGGAGCATGTGAGTGCAAAGCTTCTCATTCCTTGTCCACAGACGCTTCATTTGATGCACATTTTCATGACAGAGACGCATTAAACATGTGCTCTATACTGCAGTGTTCCTCAACCTTTATTGATATAACCTACATATTGTACATTTCACAGCACATGACTCCCCCCAATTAAGAGACAAAGTAATTAAATGTACAAGTTTAATTAGTTCTGTGACCTTTTAAATCAAATTACTAATTCGGTCAACCCTGCATATTCACAAATTTGCCAAAACTGATTTAAAAAAAAAATAACAAAATCTTTCGTTATTCACTGGGAGGGGAAAAAAAAAAAAAAAAAAAAAAACTGTGCTGTTTTTTGTGCAATAGTGAATATCGTTCTTTTAAATATTGACACCACCTGGTGGCATCTTCGTTACCAATTTACACACTAAAGTGAGTTGAGGCACTTCATTTACACTCATGTAGTCTTTGCCGCCATCTTGTGGCATTTCTCGGCAATTGTACACCCTTTCAGGGGTGTGTCAATGGGCTCTTTGCACAACTCCACTGCTTCCTGAATTCAATACCACTCATTCATTTCCTGCCTTTCATGAGTGGACAACCTGATTAATCCAGGTGTGCCTGAACTCAGTAACCACGACGCCAATGGCCAGACACACCTGGATTTTTGTCCAATCATGAAAGACATGAAACAAAGGAGTGGTATTAAGTTCAGGAAGTATAGTTGAGCTGTGCAAAGAGCCCATTACTTGCAGATTTGTGCTTTTCACAGCAGGACTTTGTTTTGCAGCTCAACGGTATGCTATAGCCTATTGAAATGAATGGACAACACACACACACACACAATTTTAGTTACGAGTCTTTTTAAAGACCTGGTAAAAGGAAATTCTTAGAAGTGTTTTCAATACATTATACATAAAACAGAACTGAAAAGTACCTACTGCCATAGGAGAGAAATTGTTACTTTCACTATAGGTATTCGAATAAAGTAGTAAATTTATAATAAATAATTTTCAGACAATATAAAATTGGTTAGTTTTCTGTCTGTCTCAGCAGTCAGCACACTAATGCATTGCAGCAGGGTGAATGGGAGGGGATCACCGCTATAGTGGACATCACATGTGAATACAAGTCAGAATACTTGCCTACATATCCAAGGACTTGTTGGAGAGAATCTAATCTCAGAGCAACGCTTCAAAAGACTTGACCTTGTGCAAGCTGGTACGTAAAAAAATAAAATAAAAATAAATAAATAGTAGCTCTGATGCTATCGAGATAAAGTTGTAATTTTACAAAAAAATAAAGTCGGAATATTAAGAGGAAAAAAGTGGTCATCGTACAATAGCAAAGTTGCATAATTTCTGAGGATAGAGTTCTAATCATACAAGAGTAAATTATAGTAAAATTTGAGGGAAAAAAGTTTTAAAAGAATAGTCTTACTAGTAGTAAGATTTCAAAGGGAAAAAATCTGACTGTAGTTGAAATGTAACAAATTAATGTGTTAGAATATTACAAGAAAGTGCCTGGGATTTAAAAAGGGGTGGTGAGGGGGCGGGGGGCAAATCACAGACAAGTCCTGATTTTAGGAGAAATTTAATCAAACAATTCTAAGGGAAAAAAACCTGTACTTTTGGAGGAGACATTTGGGGTCATGTAGTACTGTACGTCAATATTATATTGTTATCATATGCTGAGAAGTTATGCTTGTACAAAAATTAAGGAAAATGGTTACAAGGGAAAAAAAACAAAAAAGAAGTCATTTTATGAGAATAAAATACAAATATTGCAAGATGAAATTTGCGGCCAAAAAAGGCTGATTAAAAAGCCATAATGTAAAAATCATCATATCCAAGAATCAAGATTAAAAAAAACATCCCACTAAAAAAGCATAATTTAACAAAAATTAACATGTCTTCATAAGACGAACCAACTATAAAGTCTTACTTTTACAAGAATGGTCCTAATATTGCAAGAACGGACTTGAAGTTTAAAATTACAAACAAAATGGAAATTGTCAAAAAATAACACCTTGATTCTCAATGAATTTCCACCCTGTAATATGACTTTAGTAGCAGAGACCAAACAATAACAGAACCCATTTCACAAATCTGAATGCATGGTGAAACAAATTAAGGGTTGGAATTGGATTTGGACAATAGAATGTAGCATTAGGCTCCAGCAGAACTGTATTGTCATGTTGTATTTGGCGTAATATCTATAAATAAAGCGTGCTTATAAAAAAAAAAAAAAAAAAAGGACAAGGTTAAAGACATATTGAACTACATTAGGTCTGTCCATGCATAACACCAGAACCCCTTTAGCTCACCTGACAGGAACAGGGCCAGAATGAATGTAATTAAATAAATGAGAAGCAGGTGCAGAAAACCTCATTAAGTGGCAATTAGTGCTTGAACAATTAGTTGACCAGTCAACTTTACTACTCCATATCGAAGTTTAACGCTTTAAGGTGCTTAAATACTAATTGGCATTACAAAGAACTTTACGTTTCTCGAACACTCGGAGTAGTGAAATGTCCAACCAACAAGACAACACAGCAAAAATAAGATAGCTGTGGAAGAGAAGAGCAGCTAGCTTTGCTAGCTTCACATATTACTTGTCTTGCGGTAACTTACCTTTTTCGAACACTCGGAGTAGCGAAATGTCCAACCAACAAGGCGACACAGCAAAAATAAGCTCGCTGCGGAAGAGCAGCTAGCTCTGCTGGCTTCGTATAGTACTTGTCTTGCGGTAACACGGCACTGTTGGCGATAAACAAGGTCTTTGTCACCAAAATGTTACGTTCAAAACTGACAACTTGGATAATGAGGATTTTAATTAGCAAAGATGTTGTAAGATACAAATACACATCAACATGGCGGCCATTGCGTAGCCTTGTCTCACTTTACGACACCGACGTATGTATACTAAGCGGCTGTATGGATGCATGTGGAAATATTTTAACAAAAATGTGAGCCATAGCAAGTCTATTCTCAAATACAATAAAATAGAAACATCATCAATGAATCGCCAAAAAACTTTTGTCTTTAACCCAAGTGGTAATGAGAGTATGGAATGCGAAGGAAAGCAATTAATGTGCCCCTTTTGCCTTTATGTAAAGCTTGCGACTTACTGTATCATTTCATGGTCATTGCCTTTTTAATGGCCTACAATCTCTCAGCTAATTGCTCTTTCCGCATCTCAGTGCATCGTTTCACCTCTGAGCTCCTACTTTTTAATTATTACTAACGCAGGGTCCACAGGCTGCTTTACCCCCCCCCCCCTTTTTTTTTTTCTTTCCCACACCAACTCTCCGCACAGTCAGCACATTTTGAGGCGCATACAAAGCAGCGTAGAACCCAACGCCTTTCCCATGGCCTCCTCCCGCCACATTATCGACCTCTCCTTGATACGCCACGGCTTGTCAATAAAGCTTGATTGAACGCCATCTTATCTGTTAATGCTAGTCCTTGTCCCTCGCCAGCCTGCCTCGTGTTCGGGGGTTGTTGTCTCTCCGCCAAGCCCAGATATGGATCTGCTGAGGTGTGAACCGTGCATGTTTCTGAAAGGGGAGATAAAGTGGAAGGTCCGCATGCCTCAGAGTGATAGAGCCGGCGGGGATGTTAGTCGTTCCTCTCCTCTGCCTTGGCTTTTAAAGTTGTCACATAGACCGAGGCGGCTCGTATCTGATGTGACAATCCTTCTCCAAACAACACTTCCATCCCCAAGGCTGCGAGATGAAAAAAATAAATAAATAATAAATGGCGTGAGAGATACATCAGTGCTGTGCAAAAGTCTTTCGATTGGTGGTTTGAGCAATGATAATGACTGTGTATACACAACACAGTCACAACAGTGCCTTGTTTGCCCATTGGGGATATTAGGCTGGATTGATACTGCATGGTTCAATTAACACAATTCCAATATTTTGCTCTCAAGTGGACCAATTCAGATACGTTCAATGACTGTGTAAACAGAAAACAACAACATGGAATTGAATAGCTTCAGATCGGGATCAAACCTCCAAATATTAATTCAGCGGATTACTGCCAAATTGTAAAACATACAGATCGGATATACCACATCATTTTGAGCGTGACATCATCAAAACACATTGGTGCCTTTTTTCCGAGACACAACAAGTCATTCGGCTCAGTTTATGCTTTGACTTGCAAGCAAAAATACGGTGGCAGGCAACTCAACTCACTTAACAACAAGCAGCAGCTTGGAAGATAGTAAACAATTATTCAAAAACAACACTTCCTCCAAGTTAAACTTTACATATTGTTTTTTGAAGAAATAGATAACTAGCTTAAAGGTGCGAACGCATAGCATCTCCTGCAGAGGTTTTCAACTCCGGTCCTCGAGGTGCACCTATCCAGCATTTTTATTTTTTTTTTTCATGTTTCTCTCTTCGAACACGCCTGATTCATATGATCAGCTCTAGAGCAGCCTTATTGTTTGAATCAGGTGATTCGGAGGAGGGAAATATCCAAAATATGCTGGATAGTTGCTCTCGAGAACCTGTGTGAGACGCAGCAACGTATAATTGAACACAGATAGTGCAGCAATACAAGTACACAGAGAACAATTAGGTCTGGGTTTAAAACTGGGTTTTCTCTTAGAAAAAAGAAAAAAAAAGTCTGGGTTTAAAAAAAAAATGCTTAATTGAATCAATTTCCCTTTACATAGCCCAATATTGAGTCATAAAACCACGACTCAAGCCATTGACGGCTATAGACGTAAAAAATCCAGTTAATAGGCTTTTTCCCACGAATTCATGTGAAAATCAATTTTCATTTAACTTAAAAATGGAATTTTACTTAAGGGCGTAAAAAATGTATGTTGCTGTTTTCTTGAAATTTACTGTTCACAGGAATTTAAAAGTCTATTTTCTTACATTTATGAATGACCTGACTTATTACACTTAAGACAATTCAGAATCTTTTTTAATTTATATTAACCATTTTTTAAATAAAATAAAAAATATTACATAAAAATATCTGATAAATTAATCAAATGGGGCCCCTTGTGAATTAAATTGAACCGATTTTGGACTTCTGAATCCATAACCCAGCTCAAATAACAATACTCACAGGAATATATTCTTTATCCTCTGCAACTAATATAAATGACTAATCTACAGTAGTTGTGAAACTCTTCTTTGTGTCTGTATGACTGTATTGTACTGCCCAGTGGTGGCCAAGTCACACACACCAGAAGATGCTGCAATGAATTAATCATGATGCACCAACTGTTGGCTTTTTGCATTTATGTTATTATTAATAAATGTAGATGTAAATCCAGTACAATATTATTGAGTGGTATTTTCCCTTATTAAAAACACTGAACATTTTATTTTTTATTTTTTTTAAGGGAGGTTGGATTGGATTCTATGTTACGAAGTTACGATTCTTAATTCTCAGGGATATTTTTTGAAAGTAAGTCACAGATAAAACATTTTCACTATAGTATGTCTCCATTAAGGTTTTACAGTGTCAAAATGGCTGTTGTGAAAATGTTGCTCAAATCAGCAAAGCTCATGATGGCCTTTTGGCACATTACTGTACAAGGTTTTCCTTCTCCCAAAAAAAAAATGTTGATAAAATGATGGCACGTTGTAAAGATGCTGTTATTTAGTGGACATTTTTGGCCCTTCTCAGCCTCTACATTTTGTATCTCCGTGCTCACACAGGAGCCGTGAAAGTCGTCCTCCCTCCCTCGCCGTCAACCCTTGGAGCAGCGTCCCGCTTAAAACAAACGAGGGAGCGAATCCAAGCGTCCTTGCCGCCGTGTCTAAAAATACATAAGCGAAAAACCTGCCGCCTGCGGTCGCTTCGAACCAGATCAAATGTTTTACAACCTAATTCTCTCTTTGTGTTACAATCTCCCGACGTACAAAGAGACTAATTCCGAATATAACCCTCTTGTTTGCACAGAATGAGATAATGAGGATGATCGCCGTTACGTAAGAATCCCACAACAATGGGACCGCCTCGCTGCCAGGTTGGATAGGCGTAATGATCACAGCCGCAACACTATGTTTTTGTTCGCGTTACAATTTCCTCATTCTTTCCTAGTCAAGCTAGACGTCGCCTGTGGGAGTTAAATTACCAATGAGCAATTGAAGGCTTTCATCCCATGCAGAACTTGAATAGATTTTTACGAGTACCCCTGTAAAGTACACACGCGGACATTTTAACATCTTGTCATGATAGTTTTTGCCCCCCTCTAAAAAACATATTTAATATTGTAAGCCACTGTAACATTATGCAGTTTGCACTGTGCTTAACTCATTTGCTCTCCAAAAACATATAAATATGTTCTATTTTAAATGTTTTAAGAGTCCCAAAGACGTATTTATACATTTTTTTTATATATATATTTTTTATGCTCGAGCATACAAAAGGCTTTGATGCAGCCTCTGAACTGCAGAGAACGGGTGAAGCAACGGTAATAATTACAAAAACGGCCAGCAGGTGGCAGCAGAGTATAAGAGAGCAACCAGGCCCAGTGTGTACATAAATAGTGATTTTGGGTACTTAAAATGTATTGAACACAATATTTTAACAGAAAATGTATCAAGGTTATGATAATCTTAGTGCTCTGTTGTAATGTCTTTCATTATGTGGCTATGTGCTGTTTTGTTCTGTTTCCAGGTTCATACTGTGCCCCCTCTGGAAAAAGTAAAACGAACAAACCACTCTGAAAATGAATTAAAATGAACTATTATGAAAATTCCAAGACTATTATAACCCTGAACTGGAGCTAAATAAATGTTTTAAAACCAATAGTTCTTTAAGATAAAAAAAAGAAAATGAATTTATTTAACTTAAAAGTCAAATATAACTGAACTGTATTTAGCCAGTGATTCACATGCCAGTAGAGGGAGCCGGCATACCATATTTTGAGAATCACTGTCTGCGGCACAATTTTAACAATATTTTATCATCTTTGATTCCTTTTAACAACTTGGAGGTTTTCTGAACCTCTGTCGCACAAGTAACAGGTTCTCCTTTCACTTGAATAACTTGAACGGATTATGGAATATGTTAAGCAGTGTGCTGGCTGCTCTCGTCCCATCACGACACCATCAGTAATTTAGCTGGGGGTTACTCCGAATTGCCCGCGCTCGTTTCCACACCCCACTGCCCTCAAAGTCATATTCAGCTCTATCCCTGCTATAATTGCTCGGAAATAGGCGGGTCTTTGAGAACTGATGTACAATTTCACAGAAAATGAATGCAGTCGTCCTGCAGGGGGACGTAAAAGCGCAATTTTGGAGCGACCGCTTCTATCTTGCCTTCACCTCCGAATCCTAGCTTTTGCTTGCTAAATGGCAACACAGCTAATGCGCGTGGACGCGTCTGCAGCAGAATAAGAAGCCTCGAGGGGAACGAGCTAGTGTCATTCTTCCTATATAGCTCGGCGTGATGCTTCCTGCATCTTACGGAGGACAGACGCTCTGCCATTTTGTTGGAAATGGCCCAGAGGAAAAGCAAATAAAACAAAAAAAAGTAAGCGCTCATCTTGATCCAGGCCTCCCTCCCCCGTTTTATCTCAGACATAACGGAGCTCATTTGAACGGCAATGGATTCAACCCCCCCCCCCATACCTCTTAAATTAATCTCCTGGGAAGTGGGCTTCCTCACGTCTCGGCTCACTTAAAACGCTCCAATTTATTCCTCAAGCAATCATCACTCGAGACACCGGCAAAATGCAAAGCAGACTGCATAATATTGCATATTTGGCTGCGTGATCATATCTAACCATCTTAGCGTGCTGCAAAAGTTCCCACTCGGTTTTCTCTTGTTTTGCTAATGACGTTACTGTCAAACGTTACGACTTTTCCAACTTGCTTTACATATGGAGTGAACATTTTTGTTGTAGACGACACAAAAGTGACGCTAGTCAAGTCGACTAACTCGTCAATTACCTCATTGATGTTTTTGTCTTTGGCCCCACCCACCAGCTGGTTCAGCCAGTCATATTCGGGCATCTTCAGGTTATTCGTCAACGCTGATTGATTGGCAAGACGCCGCTCGGTCAATTAGCTGATGCGAGGATTTAAGGCTGTTTGGCATGTATTTATTATATTTGATGATATACTTTCATATTTTGCAATTGCAAGTGACCATGTTACCAATCTAATTTTTAGTCATATATTTCTGCACACTCGAGACGCTGTTGTTCGTTTGTTGCACCAACTAACTGACCACCTGTTGATTTCAATGAGGCAGAAGATATGCAATAATTAAATCGACTTTGACCAATAGCGGTAATCACACATCAGTAAAGTCTACGTGTTGACCTGTCTGTTAACCTCTACTACTGTATATACTGCAGATTAGATTAATCTAGATTAGATTGATCTAACACATTCATTTACAATTAGTTGAGCTATAACTGTACTCCTTTACAGTATAAAAACTACAAACTAGTAGGAACAGCCACAAGACTGAAATAAAATATTGCCAGAAAATGTCATTATTTGAAATTATTCTGAAATTATTTGGCGTCAGTCATATTAACTATGTAATTCCTTCATCAAAAAGTTTTTATATGTCTGTTTTTAATTAACACAATTAGAAAATGAACATAAAACACCAACTTTTTCTGGCGTAAAAAAAAAAATGCAAATGTAATGAAAAAAATAACAGGATCTATTAAAAAAAAAAAAAAAAAGAGTTTAATATTAGTAAAAGTCATGATTTTGTCAAGAGAAAAAATTTACAGTAGGTGTAAGTTTAAACGAGTGAATGTTAAATGTCCCACGTGAACAAATCCAAGGCTACTGTACCTTACTCTACTGTACTATACTTTAACCTGTACTAACAAAAGAATGTTTGACCATAAGAAAGTCAGAAAGTCACCCCAACCAGAGCAGGTACCTACATCTAATTTCAAATCTTTGGGGTGATGTGAATCTTGAACTTGGAGCGCTCCAGCGAGGAAGATCTGACGAATACCGACCAAGAAGAAAAGACTGAATGTTGTTGTTGTTAAAGCAAAATGCGCTGCACCTTAACTGACCGCTATAAAGCGAGTGAGTGATGATACCACCCATCTTCTCTTGAACTTGAATAAGACCACATTAAAACCATTTTATTCATTTGCCTGTTTTTCCACATGTCTGCCGTATTGCTGGTAAAGAAATGCTGGTGGCCTGAGTGCTGTTGCCAATTTAAAAAAAAAAAAAAATCATGCACTTTCTGTAGCAGAGTTTATTATGCTGCAATTTCCCTTCTCCTAAAGTTAATGGAGTGCACTTGGAGGCAGGCCAGGCCTTTGAGTAATGCGAGAAGCTATTGCTAATTTAGCATCATGTCATTATTTACATCCACAGTGAGAGCGTTGGATAGAAAATGCAAAGCACTGAAGTGTTTTGGTGATAATGCAGCACATAAGATGGTAAAACAATGTAAAAGATGCGTCATCCGAATACAGACGCGTGCATTGTTCTATTTTTTTGTGTGTTTGATCAACAAAAGGACATTTAGTTGTCACTTCCTGAGCGTGTGGGCTAGAATGCCACGTTTGTTATCAGATGCTCCCATTCGCTCTCCAGCCTGGCTTTTCAGCTCTTGGCGGCCACGGGACAGTCACAGCGAGCGTGTCGAGTCCCGCCGGACACGTCACAAGTGTTCTGATGGCCCTGCCAATACACGCCCACTCGGACCATCTGTGGACGGGCCTTTTTCTCCTCCACCTACCCCCTACGACTTCCCTTCCCCCTTGATTTTAGCACAACAGTAATGCGGAGACATTTCCATTTGGCATTTTACAATCTGCACCTAGTGGTTAGCAGATCTGCCTAACAGTTCCAAAGTTCAGGGTTTCATTCTGGGCTTTCTCCACCTTCATCATAATTCTCCAAAACATGTTAGATTCAATGACGTCTTCTAAATCCATCGGTGTGAATGTGTGAAAAATGACTGATTTGTTGTTTTTGTGCTAAGACCAAAGCCTTCTAATATAAAAGCATTGCTATGGCGCCATCTTGTGGCATCTTGCTTTGGAACTATGGCGACGTAAGTTGAGGAGTTTCATGTAGGGCTTTGGCATTTAGACCATTTCGGGGGTTTAATTGCGCACAGATTTCCACTAGGAGTGTGAGGATATATCAATATTGCAATAAATCGTGATACTTTGTCTCCCGATAGATTATCGATACGTACGCAAGTATCGCAATATTTGTAGTTAATATACAGCCACTCTAATGGCTCCATTGTGCATGATTTATTGAGCAATTACTTGGTGGACCACTAGGGGGAGGGCCTCATAAGAGTGGTGGGGAAATGGACGGAAGTCTTCAGGCGAAGAAGACTGATCAGCTTAGTTTTTATTATATATATATATATATATATATATATATATATATTTTTTTTAATTGTATTATTCTTAGAATATTAGGAATTCTACTGTTTTTAATTGTTTATTTTTATAATTATTTATTGATTATTTTTTATTATTTATTGATATTTATTTATTTTATTATATATTTATATTATTATTTTATGACTAGTTTTATCGCAGATTATTGTGGATTTATTACCTATATATTGATAATTGTGGTATCGTCATATCAGATAATCGTTACCATGAGCCTTGTATCGCATATCGTATCGTATCGTGAGGTAGCCACCCCTAATTTCTAATATTCACATAGCCTACTGGATGGAACTAGTTGTGATGAGTGTGGTACTAGTACCACAAGTGGTACTCAGGCTCATTGCGGTGATACTAGTGGAGTTTGCCACAGCACTATAGTCACCAGAAAAGCTAACAGTTAGCCTAGCTTGTATGCTTTCTTCTTTATTTTGTATTTCCTTTCAATCTGGATGTCCTCTGGCGTCATGCTGCCTCTCACAGGTTAGTTTTGGTACTACAACATACAATTACAATTTGGGGGAGAAGATTCATGATTGTGGATGTCGATCACAGTTATGCGTGCGATGTGCTGTGTTGGCCATTTCAATTTCACCACACGCAGAGCAGTAAGCACACGTGCTAATTTTTTTTTTCCTTATGTGCGAGTTCTCACATTTTAAAAATAGGTAAAAACATGTTCCATCCATTTCCTATCCATTAAGAAGCACTACTCTTGTTTTTGCGCAGGGGGAGCTCCTGAGCCCGTGTCGATGCAGCGGCTCGGTCCGCTGCACCCACCAACCCTGCCTCATCAAGTGGATCAGCGAGCGAGGTTCCTGGGCCTGCGAGCTCTGCTATTACAAGTACCAGGTCATCGCCATAAGCACAAAGAACCCACTGCAGGTGAGGACGTCCAATTCACAAGTCGCTGTTTTGATGTTTCTGCCGAGTTTGCCCGAAATGCTGACAGCGTTGGACAGATTCAATTTACACTTGAAAAGGATGACAGATTTTTTTTTCCCTCCCAGACTGCTTTACGAAGGAAGCATTTGTGAGCATAATGCAGAACTCAAAAGTACCTTATACTGCAACTCTGCCACGAGTGGGAGGTAAAACGGGTGAATAACTCGCAATATAAAGTGCTTTGGTGGCATTGCAGTCTATTTACATCATGTATTCAATTTCCAGGCACTTGCACAAAGCGATGCGCAAACCAGGAATGGCAATTCCCCTCAGAGATTATGTGTGAAAGACTGAAAGAACTGAATATACGTCAATGTGCTTCTACCTTTAATACAGTTTAAACATTTAATTTAATTAATTATTAGAAAAGTATTTGATGATTTGAGGAGGGATTGAATTAAAAAAAAAAAAAAATTAGCCCTATGATTGGCTGGAGTCCAGTCCAGGATGTACCCGCCTGTCATCTGTCAGTCAAGTGAGATGAGTTATTGTCCTATTAAGCACGGGTGAATAGTTTTGGGGGGGGGGGGGGAACTAATTTAATTGATATTTTTTGTTTTGTTTCTTCAACATTATGATTGTGATATTTTGTCAAGGTCCTTTTTCCACATATTTATTTTCTAAAACACAATATACAATACACATTATGACTTAAACTATGTTACAATTAGCAATATCTGAATTATAATACATTGTTTTTGGTTTAATAGATTAAGCTAAAATAAATGCAAATGAACCATGATTGAACAAGCAAAAGTATTAAAGGGATGTGTAGATTTTTTTTTTTTTTTTCAATGTTCATTCAGAGGGCGGCACGGTAGTCGAGTGGTTAGCACGTCCGCTTCCCAGTTCTGAGGTCTCCGGTTCGAGTCCAGGCTCGGACCTTCCTGGGTGGAGTTTGCATGTTCTCCCCGTGCCCGCGTGGGTCTTCTCCGGGTACTCCGGTCTCCTCCCACATTCCAAAGACATGCATGGCAGGTTAATTGGGCGCTCCAAATTGTCCCTAGGTGTGCGTGTGAGTGTGGATGGTTGTTCGTCTCTGTGTGCCCTGCGATTGGTTGGCAACCAGTCCAGGGTGTCCCCCGCCTACTGCCCAGAGCCAGCTGAGATAGGCGCCAGCAGCCCCCGCGACCCTTGTGAGGAATAAGCGGTCAAGAAAATGGATGGATGGATGGATGTTCATTCAAAGAAAAAAAACATTTTAATAACATGCAAAACAAAAACAAAAACATGGTGTATCACATCAACAAACAAACTGTTAATGTAAATAAAAAAAGAACGTGATGAATGAAAAAGCATTGATAATAAAGTAAAAATCATAAAACGAAAAATATATATAATTAACGAGATTTTTTTATTTTTTTTTTACTAACTTCCATTATCACGGGTAGTTTTTGGAACGTAGCACCCGCAATATACGAGGGAACAGTGTACATGTTTTGTCAACACTGACAAAAAGGTGCATCTCGATTAATTATAATATCTTAGAAAAGTTCATTTATTCAGTAGTTCCATTTAAAAAAAGTGACATTTGTATATATTATAAATTCAACACTGGAATTTAATTTTCAGAAGGCTAATTGCAACCTAAATTTCATATTGGGAATAACGTTGAATTTGGGTTAGCGCAAGCTATAATCAAAATGATGACTGAACTACTACCCATTCCTGACTGACCTTGTGCACGTCCCCCCGCAGTGGCAAGCCATCTCACTGACGGTGATCGAGAAAGTGCAGATCGCAGCGGCCATCCTGGGTTCTCTCTTCCTGATGGCCAGCATCTCCTGGCTGGTGTGGTCCTCGTTCAGCCCGTCGGCACGCTGGCAGCGCCAAGACCTGCTCTTCCAGATCTGCTACGGCATGTACGGCTTCATGGACGTCGTCTGCATAGGTGAGCCGCAGCATTCCACGCCGGACCGCTGTTGGATCGGAGACAAACGAGCACATCAAACGTCAAGAGGTTTTGATTGAATAATGTTTGGCAGATTTTTTGAAAGACAAAACAACAAAACATAGTATGGAATTACTTGTGTTTATAAAGACAGTTGTTGAGCTCTCGTATTCGGATATCATTAGATTGCGCAACTGGTCTGTTTGAACATACATCGTGCTGGATTAGGTCACGAAATGATTGACATGCATTAATATTGCAACTGCAATGCTGGGTCACAGTTTGTTTGATCCAGCTGAACAACAACGTGCTCATCTTTGAAGTAGCTTCCACTGCATACATTTGAATAGATTTCTAACTAAGTGACACTTTGCGAGTCCCTCGCTGAAGGACTGATGAGAGGGAGGGGGGGGTGAGTATCTTCTGCGTGCCATGATGAAAGTGACATTTGTAGCATCATCCGTTTTAAGATTGACGTCCTCCCGCGAGAAAGACGGTGGGATGGCATCCGGCATTAGCAAAAGTCTTTGAGTGTCGCTGCAGGAATAAGCAGGATGTGAAGGAGGGGAGGCTTGATTATCTCCAGTGTGGTCAGGATTGACAGCAGAGTCATTAAAGAGATGAACTTGTCATTTGGCAGACTTTCATTTAAAGTGTGTGTGCAGACATCATTTCTTGTCAATCACTTAACAATGTCAAATAATAGAGGTGATCGCTGTCGTTTGAATTAATTTTAGAGTATAATGGGCTAGTACTAATACATCATTTGTGCATTTTCAAAGAGTATAAAGCTCAGCTTTCACTGACATTGTTAAATTAATAGTTTTGCATTTTTACTGATTATCATCTATGTACATAACCGCTTTCAATGAAATTTGAGGTGATAAAAATAGTTTTTGAGATATTACATATCATTGCTTTAAAAATGTTAATAACATGCAAGTTATGATATTGTTACTGTCTTTGCAGAACCTTCAAATCAAGCCAAAATTCAGAAAATGAGGCAATATTAGCACTAAACAAATGCAAACACTGGTGATATTGCAAACACTACTTTTAGTAACAAAGTGCACTTCATCACACTTTTTTTTTTTTTTTTTGATAGCCCCATTAGTGCTGCTTTCAGGAAGGATATTGAAAATTATTTTGCGTGAATCAAAACAAGATTGTAATGGACGGTAAAAACATTATTACCCTTTTTGAATCTAAAAATTAAAAAATTGTCAACTTTGGTTAATTTGTATGTTTTGTTGGCAAAATGTTCTATCCATAAATGTAAATGCCTCAAAACTTGAAACCTTTATTCAAATTATTTTTGATTGAAATTGACAATTATTTTAAGTCTCTTAAATTTGTAACGAACAAGAAATGTCATTTGATAAATAATGCCCATGGAGAATTATTTAAAAAATAATAACTCACAGAGAGGTTATTATTTATGTCCCCCCTCCCCATGGGATTCATATAAATTGGATTGACTGGTACTTGTATTATCTATGTTCAAAAAAAGTTTAAAAACAAAACAAAACAGCACTTCATAAATAAAGCACATAATCTATTAGTTTATTGACAAAAATATCTCTCAAAAACTCCAGCCAATTCAAAGAAACAAATGTTATTTTTGGACTCAGCAGTCCAAAAATTACCCAGAAACCATTCAAATATCTTTGGCACTACTAGCCAGTCTAGTTGGGTCTAATTTTATCTCACACACCCCCCCCTCGCTGATCAAAGTCAACAAATGCCTGTCGGCTGTCTGAGTCGGATTATCCCGAGCAATTATCATGTGTTGAGTTATTTTTCAGCCCCAAACTGCTCAGAAAATGGCCTGGCTCACGATTGTAAATGTTAAACTTGTTTATATTTACGCTTGCGAATACATTTAGAGTTAGGCCAAGCCACTGGCTGTGATTGTGACATCAAATGTATTAAAAAGTACCTTTGTAACCCACTTTTGAGGAATTTACTGAACACAGGATATATATATATATATATAAAGCTATGTTCTTGTTATTGTTTATGAACTAGGAAGTAGCCATGAAAATATCACATTTATTATTGGCAAAATATTAATGTTTGGCTGCCAAAAAATGGCTAAATAAGTAAAGTATCCCTTTAAAGTTCCAACCTCTACGCTCTACTAAATGGCATGAACAGTAATTATTTTTGTAAATCCAAAATCTTTGCCACAACTGGATCAGCTGTTCGCGGGCAGCTACTGTAATGCGCTTTCTTTACTTTTATGATTGATAAAGTTTTGTTGGAAGTAGCATCCAGGTTAAGTTGATTATTTACGCTGGACTGCACACTCCAAGCTTCTTGTGTTACAAATAGATTCTTCTCTCCAACGTGAGTTCAAAGAACACAAAATCAATAAGTAATTTCAAACTGCGCTAAGACATTATTGAACGACACCAGAAAACAAACACTTTTACTTTTGCTAACCTGATTTGAAAACAAACAAAATGCTGTACTGACAGTTTTTAATGGGTCAAAGGAATCTCTTAGTTTGGTGCTAAACTGAACCATAACGTAATAAAAGTTACCATTTCTAATTCCACAGCGCTAATTGTCCACGAGGGGCCTTCTGTGTTCCGCATCTTCCACCGCTGGCAGGCTGTCAACCAGCAGTGGAAGGTCCTCAACTACAACAAGACTCTGGACAACGTTGACCTAAAAGACGTGGCGGTGGACAGGACTCAGCAGCCCGGCCAGGCTTACCAGACTGGGCTCGGAGTGTCCACCTCCACCTCCTCGCTGATGGTGGTCGCCTCCACCGCCGGCGGCGCGTCCACCGCCGTGGTGGCGCCGGCCGCCGGAGGCCCGGGGACGCAGGGGAACCCCGACGGCGGCGCGGTGGCCGACCCGCATTGCCCCTACAACCTCCTGCACCTGCTCAGCCATCTGAGGCCGTCGGAGCCCCGCGGCCAAGCCAGCGGTAACGCGCGGGAGCTGGTCATGAGAGTCACGACGGTCTGAGGAGTTCAGATGAGGCCTTATCTCTCTCAATGCGTTTGGGGCGCAAAGCATCTGAACTGCACCGGACTGATACCGTCTAATGCATCATCGCTGTCCTTCCATGGATTGAATAAAATACAAATTGGTTAATTTGCAAGAGCTGCCTGGAAAACTAATTTTTTTAGGGGGATTCATAATATAGGGGGGGACTCGCACAACAATCCTGACATATGACCTTTCAAAGTTAGTTACTGTACTTATTGTTTTTCATTGGATTGTTGCAGATTTTTTGCCCTAGAATTGTTTTAAGGTGCCTTTGAAAGTTCACCAAGCTCCCATACATTTTTTGTATTGACAGGTTTGGTTATTTATGCTAATGCTAACATTCTGTATGCACATGGTGTACTTCATTTAGCAAAATGATTCAGTTAGCAAGCTGACATACTGTTTTAAAAGTGTATTTCAAATTTCATAAAAAAAAAAAAATCCTGTAATTATGACTTTACTATTGGGAATTTGGGTATAGGTTAGTGATAGACTATGGTGTGTGTTCAAACTTAAATACAAATTTGGGTTACGTCATCGTTACAGGAACGGAAGGAAACTGAGTATCCCCTTGCACGAGCTTATCTTCATGATCAATGCAAATTGCTTGGATTGATGTTCCTTGTTGATTCAAACATTTGCTCAACCAATTAGTTGCTAGGCAGAATTTACAGGGCTCAATCATAACTACTCTAGGCCAATAAAAAAAATGTCCTATTTCAGGTAGCCACAACTGACAAACTTGGCAAAACATCACAAACGTAAAGGAAATAAAATGCAAAACTTATAAGATGTAAAAGAAATCATGATCTGTATTGATTATAAAAGAATTGGGGAATAAACACAATCTACTGGATATGATGGGCCACTGCCACCCTCATCCATAATTCAAAATCAACATTGCACCAATTATACATTTTTTTGAAGTCAAAAGAGTATTTTTCCTCTCAACTATTTTTCACATTTCATACCTGATTTATTTTTCTCTCTTTATTTTCCGTGTTAAAAAATTGCCTTTTTCAGGGTTGTGTTGACATTTTTATATCCACCGTAGATCAATGTTCTCACTTGGCCTTTAAGAGCATAAATCTCCACGACCAAGTGAGAAGTGAGAACCTACTAAAATATTTATACTTTAAAAAAAATCTCTATCATATTATAAGACACTAAAAAGTCAAGCAAGAACTAGTAAACAAATAAGTCATTTTTTTCCTTTTGGTACTACATTATACTTTCAAAAACATAACCGTATAAAAATAAATACATCTTTGACTACAAAATTGTCCAATCAAGACTAAAACTTACAGCAGGCTCCATAGTCATACTCGTTTATGTACTTGAATTAGTGAGTACAGCGATGTTCAATTCTAATATAGACGAACATTTCAAAACTTCAAAAAGGTAGAAACAGAGAAAGGAAAGCACGACTTACTGCGTCCAAAAGTGTGAGCATCATTAAATGAACTGGAAGCAGCATTTTGCTGTCAGCATTGCATCAGCACAAGGGCCTGCAATGTGAGAAACAAACATAACCGAGGCAGAAAAAGGGGAATAATTTGCCACTGAATTAATGCTGAAGAACTTTAGTACTCTAATAGTTTCCAGTTCACCGCAAAACAACAACAATGCAACACAGGCCGTGAGAGGCATTAAATAATGTAAGATGACATCTTCCTATATATCATGCTGCATTTTTAGTAGATTTAGAAAAATTTAATACAAGAGTATGATCATCTCAAGGCGGCCATTTTGCCACTTGCCGCCAAATGAAAATTGCATCACATTTGAGCAATCACGGCTCAGCTTGTGAACGTCACGTGACCAATGTCAGAAAACAGGTGAACCATGATTGGTCAACCACCCGAACGCTGACCTAATGTGATGTCATTTTCAGTCCACAGCAAGTGGGCAAAATGGCCGCGCCCTATATAATATATTGTCAAGAAGATTTTTGGGTTGACTTCCCCTTTAAATCTTACGGTGGCCGTAATATATTCGAGTGGGTTGTCGCAGAACTTTTCACGCCGCGACAAGAGGTGCTAGCTACTAGCTAGCTTGTAAAGTAAAAAAGCGAGGGCCACCACAGTACAACAACGAACATTTTAGTAATTCGTCTGCATGCGTTTGACACCTTTTCTAAAAACAGCAACATTTCACAGTAAGAATGTGAAGGGTGGCGGAGGGGGGGGGAGCAAGCGGCGGGACAGTGACTGCGCCAAAGCAAGGGTGTCACTTTGCAGTCTATTGCCTCCATACAGTATTCATGGCTCGCATTCGGTTCGCACCGCCAGTGATCTCGCAGCCTTTCAAAGCTCTCGCATTCAAATATGCTCTTTCATTGCTCTTGTTTCATGTCCCCAGAAATGTCAGTTTGAAGATGGTGTCTGCGCTCGGTCGCTGTACTAAAATTGGGGGGGGGGGGGATATTTTTTTATTTTATTTTATTACTGCTAAAGAGCCAGCACTACCTCACGACTTCCCTGGTAGTTTATATGGTGTAATATTCTGTAGCAAACAAGCACCATCTATGTTTCGATGTAAAAGTCTTGTTGAGATGTGTTGTTTTGCTAGAACGTCACTCAGTTGAGGGCAGACCTCCGCCAAGCCGCACAGAAGTGGAGAAAAACGTGTTGTTTGCTTGTTAGGTGGCAGACTAGTACTTGCTTCATAGAGGATGACAAAACAGACACAAGTTGGCATTATGATTCTGGGGACTATAAAGTCAGTGAAAGTACAGTAGAGTGGATATAATGGTGTTGTGATACAGAAAAATGAAACCACGATAAATATCAAAACTATTTGAAAAGTGTTTAATGTACACCGAAAGAAAAATGTTGCTGCCACTATCATGCTTCACTGCAAGTATGACGCTGTTTTGATGCAGAGCAGTGTTGTGTTTACGCCAAACATCTTTGAGAATAATGGCCAAGAAGTTCAACCTTGGTTTCATTGGCCCATTACACATTTCCCACGTGTTTGGGAGATTCTTTTTCTTCAGATGGAAATGGGGCCTTACACAAGGTGTAAGGAATCATGAACAGCTCCAAATAACAATCAGTGCTCGCAAAAAAAACAAAAAAAAACAAAAAACTTTTAAGGTTCTGCCAGAAAGGGGGGGGAAGTAAAAGCCTACTAAGAACAGCGGAACTTTATTTGGAGAGCCATATAATCATTCAACAAGCTAACACCATCCATCACCCTTTTAGATTGATCATTTTCATTGGATGCTGAAAGATCAATCAGTAACTTTGTGAATGTTTTAAATGAACTGCACGATATGAAATCAATGTCATTATTTCCCTCTGGATTACAGCACTCTCCGATGGATGTCTTTTTTTAAAATGTATTTATTTCCTTCCATCGCCGCTATCTGACAAGTTGATGGCAGTCCAGTATATAGATAGAATCAGGTAGTGTAGCACGATTTGACTGCTGAATTATTGAAGCGCCATCCAGCGAGCCGCGAGGAGGTTGTCCAGAGTTCATTGCCAATCTGCTCGCCTCGCTTCAAGTTCTCGTCACACTTTAAACTGAAGGAGCGCACGCTCGATGAAACCAACATCAAGAAAATAACCAAGGCAGGAAGAAATGCGCTTCTTGTTAACTTTTTGGCATTTATGTTCCTACAGCAAAATCTTGTTTTTGCTTCAAGATCAAAGTCATCGTTTTTTTCCCATGGGAAAGAAAATGAATTCCAATCAAATACACTCTAGTCCAGAGTCATGGGAAAAACAACAACTATTAACTGCACTTTCAATGTTTTAAGTAGCCTTTTGACATTATTGTCAAATGAAATAAAGCATAACTACTAACCTTGCTAATCTAACCGGAAAATGTCCTCTGTTTTGATCTTCATCAAACACAAGCTTTTGGGGTTCATTTGACTTATTTTGACGAACTTACGGCCGTGTAGAAGAAGGAAGCTCGAACAGTTATTTGGGAATTTGTCATGTGCTGAAGGTTTGATCCCAAAGTGCAGACAAAAATAAGATTTTAACTATTTATTCACATCGAGAGGCATGGAACAAACTTGACTAGACGAGAAACCAAGAGAGTTGCACAGAGAGACAGTGGTAACAGAAGTAATAATAAGACACACACTTCTCAGGAGGCTTATCTAGACAAGGAATCGATCTGATTGGTTGTGGCTAGACAAGTGGGGAACAGGACTGACATGGAATTATCCGATTGGCCGTTGACCAGGTAAAGGGATTAAAGATTCCTGACATCACATATCCTAAAACCAGTTGAAACTCGATGCTAGTTACATCAGTTCAAAACAGACACTTGTTACATCAGTACATAACAGACACTTGACCTCACGGTCATGAACCCAACTTAATAGGTCATGAACTCAAAATTAACCCTGGCGTGACACCAGACATGACAGAATTGTACACTACTTTTCCTTATTAGTAATAAATTAGACTAACACAAATATACAATATGTAGTAACCTTTTTCCCCCAACAAGCTACGCCATATATTAAAAACTAATACTAAAACTAATGAAACAAACTACAATGAGGCATTTAAAAAAGAAAAAGACTAATAAAATAAACTGCTCTAAAAACTAATTAAAAATAACTACATTTAAAAAATAAATGGCAAAACGAAATAATAAAAAAGCCAAAACTCCTGTCCTATCTGGATGGCACCTCTCGCTTCTTTGTCATCCTCATCAACCAGGAAGTAGCCTACTAAAAAAACCCCACAAATGGACCAACACAAAGGGGAGTTTATTGTCCCCTTTTTTGGGGTATGTTTGGTATGTTCTCTATTGAGTGACATTTTAGTTCTATATGGCCATTCGAGCATAGCCGCAACAAATCCACTGGTAGTGTATTTCATTTGAAAGTTTTTCCTGTAATTCTGTTAATGCAATCAGTGATGTGATTCTCTGAGTGTGATACATGCACACACACACACACACACACACACACACACATAGTTATTTCACGTCTTCTTTTTGTCCATGAACAGTGCGATTATTACTGTGAACTTGAAAGGACAGAAAATGGACCAAAATGGGCTCAATGAACTGCTGAAAGTGCCTAAACTGCTTTTAGTTGGTGTCATTTGAATTCTAAAACACTGGTATAAAGCGACATATTTACATAATTTTTCATAGCTCTACCCAGCACTTCTTTTGCTTTTACAAAGGAGAGTCATCATTTCGACAAGCAGAACATGTCACCGTTGAGATAAATTGGTGCATAATGTCCAAACCAGCATAAACTGTAAGCAGATCCGGAACATGGCAAACGCGACAAATTGTCTGGATGGCCACCAGTTATGGAGCCGGAACACTAAGACGTTTTGTACAAGAAGCCAAACAAGTGAGTTTTATTAGTGTGGGTGGTGGTATGCTTGGTGAGCATAAAGTGACGATAGGGTGGGGTCTTGCCAATTGTCACCCTCGTTCCAAAGTTTCGACCCACTTTTATAGAAGTTAAGAACAATAAAGTAGTGTATTGTTTAAAAATAGTCACTGAAAACACAAAATGAGTTTGACATACTGCGAGCCATGATGTCCACGATCCAGAGGCCGAGCTCCACTGCTCATCTAAAACAGAACATAAAAAAAGATGAAAATACAATAGCACATGTTTTTTTCCCAATGTAATTTTATTTTCAACAACAAAACTCAATGGCACTGTTCTGCCTCCATAACTCGTATCCTATTATGGGGAACTGCTTCTCATTCATCTTTTTTTGCAGCATTCCCCCCGGTGGTTGGTTAGGTCACTGCTCATATGTTTGACATTGGTGTTGATGAAATGCAAGAGGAGATTTAAAGGTGTGAGAGCAGGCAGTTCTGTGACAGCACTTTAAATCATTGTTCAGACTTCTTTCTTCTTCTACGCCGCTGCTGTAATACATGACCGCAGGACGTTTATTTTGTCTCCCAAGGCCATTTCCATGTGATACATGACAGTTGCAAACTAGCGAGAGTCTATAAATTATACTAGCAAGAGGTTATCATTTTAGATTGTGGCTGTCCGTGTGAAACTGGGATGAATGAGGTTAATGTACAGCCGGCGAGAGGTGCTCGCTTTGCTGGACCGCGGTTGACGGCTTCTTTCTTTGGTGGTGGTCCTTATGCATGCCAGATCCATCGCACCAGCATCTACTGAAACTCAAACAGAATTTGCCTCTCCCTCCCACAGCCCCTTGAATCAGTGGGTGCTGGTGTCTGTGGATCTCACTTTGCTTTATCTATCCTTCCCTCCTTCCTCTCTTTAGTTTTTCCTCTAGTCACTTGAGATCTCAATTTATTGGAAGTTTGAGGTTTCTGGGGTTGGCATAAGACTCTGGTTTTGTAACCACGCAGGAGGGGTTTGGTTGGTGCTGGATTTCACTTTGATGGATTGGATGTACTGGCTTCTATGGATCTGACTCTGCCTCATCGATCCTTCCCTCCTTCCTCTCTTTAGTTTTTCCTCTGGTCTCTTGAGATCTCGTTAATTTGTTGGAATTTAGAGGCTTCCGGGGTTGGCGTAAGACTTTGATTTTGTAACCATGGGGAAGGCAGGAAGTGTTTGGTCGGTGCTGGATTTCACTTTGATTTATCTTTCTTTTCTCTTTATTTTTTCTGACCTTTTCTCTGGTCTCCTGACCATTTGAACCTCACGACTCTGGCAAGACTCTGAAGTACCTGGTTAAGGCGAAGGGTAATGGGATATTTCTAAGGTTTTAGGTGAATTAATGAGTATAAATTTATACGTATTTGCACGCACACGTACACAAAAAAAAAAAAGAGCAATGATGATAAGACGTTGAATCGGTAAGACTACCGAATGAACAATTCTGAGCTCTTAAAAAAAAAAAAAAAAAAAAAGGAACTGTTGACAAAAAAAAAAAAAAGAAAAACAATTGGTCATTTGTTATTACATAAAATGTTTTATTTTTTTCTTTTGTATTCATAATTGCACTTTCATCAAGAAAAATATACTTTATCCGAATAGTTGAATTATTATTATTTTTAAATATATATTAAGTGGCTCACTTTCTTGTACATTTGCATGACAGGTAATGTCCAGTTAATCTAAATATTTCCCACTAGAAAGACTTTCCTTTCCTAAATTCAAATTGTATTATTTTATTAATACTTGGGTGATGTCCAGTACTTTGACGGCATTCATGTCCTCAGCCCTGACGAATGTTGCGTCCAGGCCTTATGTTGGCACCGTATAAACACACAGGGAGTGTCTCCATGTAAGGCGAAGAAAGAGAGCAGCTGCTGTTTGTCTCGGAAACACTTCTTCTGTCCACACAGCAACATAAATACACAATTTCAGCTGGACTATTGGCTTTATAGACGCCTTCTTTTACACGATTACTTTTTTTTTTTTTTTTTTTTGGTTGAGGCTGGGCCATCCCGTTCTGTCTCTATTTGTCAGGCGAGCAGTAGTACTGGAGGTACACTGCACTGCTATAGAATAAATTGGGCAGCTCCCCTCGGCTGCATCCCCTCAAACAGAGACTGCAGGATAAGATGCTTATCGTTATACTTTGAGGAAATCGTGAGATTTTCCCCAGTTGAGTGGACTGAGCGGAGGAGCACTTTGAACTCTTTTGGGTGAGTAACGACTTTTAATATGCCATTATCCTTGATGCTGACTTGGAATACTGATATACGTGAAGAGTTGAAATGAATACGAAACTCGCTGTAACAAGTAAAATGCCTTGAAACAATGTGCTATGAACAAAAAGAAAACGAAAACATTATGTACACTTGCTGGACACCTTTTTAAGTACATTTGCACAATTTAAAATCTAATCCAACAGCCAAAGTATTAGAACCAACCCATGCAATGTACTGCTCCAGTTAACCTACAACCATAAAAATAAACTTGCAGTCACTATTTTTATACATGCCAAATATTTCATGCAGCTCTTGTATTGGATAGATTAGGTGTACCTAATTATGTGGTCAGTAAAAAAAAAAAAAAGCAAAGTGAAAGTAAAAGCAGTCAACAGTAAGAGTAATGCAATAGGAATAAATATAGTACTTGAATGTTGTAGCCGTTGTAGTAAACCGATTAATACTTTTAGAAGTTACAGTCTGGAAAAGAAAACCCTCTTGTTGGTTGTATAATTATAGAGATGTGTGAAATGGATGCTTTCCTTTGAATTTGTGACAAAGTGCTGAGATTACAGTGGAATTGGCTCGAAATTAATGTTTAAAAATTCCAGCTTCCAGCACACATCACTCTTGTCTTGTCTAATCACAACATTGCCAGTCTCATATTCATCTCTTATGTTTTCATTATTAGGTAGTTTGTTTCTCTAAGCTGTATTACACAACTGGGAGTTGGAAGAGCTAAGGGCACAAATCCAGAACCTTTTTTCTTTTTTTAAAAAACACTCGCAATGTCTGAATGATCTTGGAATGATAAAATCCAGGCTAACAGAATATTGTGCAAAATTCACTCTTAAAAAAAAAAAAGAAGAAAAAAAAGAAGAACACTTCATTGTTTGTTTTTAAGCTTTCCCGCTTCAATGGTTTAACAGAGCAGTGATAAGCTCCACTTTAGCTGTAAAAATTTTGCTTTTTCAACACAGCGAGGTCATTCACACTGTTTAAAACAATGATAAACATTCTTGGTTGCTACGGTAGTGTCTTTTGTGAAGCCCTACTTGTTTGACATTTGGTTCCTGTATTTATAAGTGGAAACCAACCTTAAACATTTCTTGACAATAATATGTAATCCCACTAGTCTAAACATGACATTTTGATTGATTTTACATTTGTGGAATACGAGTTATGCAGCAAATTCCAGCCATTTTTATCAATCTCAGGGGGCGGCCATTTTGCCACTTGCTGTCGACTGAAGATGACACCAGAGTTGCTCAGGCAACGACCAATCACGGCTCACCTGTTTTCTGAAGCTGAGCTGTGATTGGTTGTTACCTGAGCAACTGTGATGTCATCTTCAGTCGACCTTTGGATATTGACAAAAACTGCTGGATTTTGCGGCTTAACTCATTTCACACGAACACAATATTAACCAGAATACTGTATTTAGACTAGTGGGGTTGCACAGAATTTTTTTTGTCAATAATTTTTATTTTTTTTGGTGGGTGTGGGGGGGGGGGGGTTGACCTTTTCAAGTCGAGCCCTCCACAACTTCTTCTCTGTCTTACACAGGGGGTAAGGGGGTCCAAGAAAATGGCAAAAAATCCTCTTTCAGGATTGATCTTCTTGTGCATGGTCCATGCCGTCATCCCCCAACTGACCCCTCGTGGACCAAGGCCGGTGCCCGTCCCCAGAGACAGACCAAATGAGAATCCACCAAAACCAGAAGGTTGTGAGAGTGAGTTTGGCATCATTTTATAGATTAGAGGCGTGATTGTTTATCCACTTCCTGTCAAGTGGTTCATGTCCTCACGTTTACTCCTTCCAGTTAGGACAGTCAACTGTCCGATCAAGTTGTTCTTCACCATCGACACCTCGGAGACCATTGCCCTACAGGAGTCCCCGCCTGGAATACTGGTGGAAAACATCAAGGAGTTCACACGGATGTTTGCCCAAAAGCTGTTGGATGAAGAGTACCGAGGTCTGGTCCGCATCACATGGTCCATCGGAGGCCTGCACTTCTCCCAGAAGCAGGTGGTCTTCAGCCGGTTTGCCACCAGGGAGAGCTTCATCAGGAGCCTCGGTGATATTCGCTACCTGGGCAAAGGCACCTACATCGACTGCGCCCTCAAAAATATGACGCACGAAATGACTCAACACTCCTGGGGAACGAAGGCGGCCCTCTTCGCCGTGGTTATCACCGACGGCCATGTGACGGGAAGTCCCTGCGGCGGGATTAAGGCGACAGCAGAGCGGGCCCGTGAGCAGGGGATTCGTATTTTCTCAGTGGCGGCGTCCAAGTCCATCGATGAAACGGGAATGAGGGAGATCGCTAGCTCGCCCGCGGAGGTTTACCGCAACGACTATTTGGCCGTGGAAGTTGTCGACGGCAGACCGAAAATAAAGAGAGAATCCATTGACCGTATCATACAAGCTATGGTGATCTCCTAAACTCAATTTTCAATACTGCCATCGCACGAGCAGGTACTGTACCTTTGACTCGCTTTCGTCTTTTGCTTGCAGAAATATCAAGCCTTTTTGGAGGTAAGCGCTTTGGCAATGTGGCCTGTTCTTAACTCGAATGTGTCCATGTGTGACCGATCTTTATGGTATTATTTTCGCTATTTTAGTGCTACCAACAGCAATGCTTCGAGACCCCAGGAATTCCGGGACCAAGAGGGCCTCGAGGGCCAAAAGTAAGTTTAGGATGACAAATGGATGATGTCCATGAGCTTCAATGGAATGGCTGATTTGGGATGGTGGAGAGTTGGCATCAATGGGACAGCTTCAGTTGGGATTGAGCCAATGTTTGTGATGGGAATTTGAGGAAGGATGGATTAGAATGGATGGGATTGTTGGAGTCTGTGGTTGTAGGACTTCACTTGTGAGCGATGACAGTTTTTGGACTGATGTTTGGGGTGAGATTGTTGGGACGGCTTTGGTTGCATTGGTTGCACTGGGACAGATGGGACTCCTTGAGTTGGGTTAGGACAGATGGTATGGATGGATGGATAGATATTGGAGTAGATATACGCACCACATGATTATAATTGTGATGTATTACAGGGTACAAAAGGAGAGAGTGGCTATCGCGGACCGAAAGGTGAAAAGGGAACACAGGTAGGAAGATCATGCTGACATTTATTCCTCTCTTTTATATTACTTCACTAAAAAGGTTCTGATTTTTTTTTTTCTTCCTATGACAGGGTGATCGTGGCATTGAGGGTCCAATTGGACGTCCTGGACCAAAGGTTTTCTGAGGGTTACTGATCAACAAATCATGTGTTCACATTCTTTTCATTACAGTCATTTTACAAGTCTTGCTTTGTGCTTTGACATAGGGAGAAGTCGGCTTGAAGGGCGAAAAGGTGAAACTGATTTTCATTAGCCGTCCTCTGATGATCTGTCTGAAGGAAATTTTTAGGATTGACAACTGTCTTCATGTCCAATAGGGTGAAATAGGAGCAAGTGGAGCAAAGGTAGTTTTACTTGTGTTGGTATAATAAGGTGGATTTGAACAAGCACATCATCATTTCCTTTCTTTACTGCTCTTCAAAATGTTCAGGGTTTGATTGGGGTACCTGGCCAGAATGGAACTGATGGACAGAAGGTGATTTTTAGACTGATACAAACTGTGCAGGTGTTTGTAATCTTGAGACCAGTTAAGTGACTGTTCCGATATATGTTGCATCTTCAGGGTAAGATTGGCCATATTGGAGCAACTGGCTGCAAGGGGGAACCAGGTGACAAAGTGAGTTAATTACACGTATTTTTCCTATAATTAATTGTGGTGAACTTCACACACATTTTGTTTTGTTTTTTCTTCAAGGGTCATGACGGCTACCCCGGAGATGTTGGGGATGTCGGCTCACCGGGCAAAAAAGGAGAAAAGGTATTTTAGTGTTATTACAATACTATAATAAGGATTAATGTAATAGGTAAAGATGGATGGCAGACATCCTCACATCTCTCAGCTGGACTGGGAGCCTGAGTGTTTTTTTTTCCCTCTCACATGGCTGCTTGCGAGTGTAATGCTATGAGACGACAGACCAAAGTGAGAGACACATTCAATTTGAGATTTTAAACATTTCACAAGCTGAGTGTGGTGCTCCTAAAATGGAACAATACTGTGTGCTTTTTAAAAGAAAAAAACCCCGTAAGATTTTATATTCTGAGCATGATGCCAGGTTCATAAAATAAGTTTACGGGAATAACAAAAGTTCAAGTTTGTCCATCGCTAACAAGGTAGCTGTTAGCATTCTTCCATCCTCTCAACTAAATTGTTTAAAAAGGGTCCAATATCGACCAAGATTTTATTTTATTTTTTTTTTGGAAAGTGAGGTCATGTCCTCACATGTTTTTTGTGTCGTTCAGGGAGACCTTGGCCTTCCCGGCAAGTCAGGTGCTCACGGCCCTGAGGGTGAACGAGGACCAGAGGTGCAAAACTAATTAAAACACTCCTTGAATAATCACATTTACACCACAGTCATAACACCTGGACTGAACGTCTGCAGGGAGAAAAAGGAAATCCAGGAAATCCAGGACCCCCGGGAGAAAAGGGACCAGCGGTACATCAAAATAATTTTCATATGCTAACCCAGACAGTTAACGAGAGTCTAACAATACAATGAACCCGTTCAGGGACTGCGTGGCTTACCTGGACCAAGAGGAGAATTGGTATATTACTTTTAATTGACATTCAATGGTTTTCTTCTGGTGACTTTGCTGCAGTTTGTTCAGAAATGAATGTCCACAGGGAAGGAGAGGACACGGAGGACCAAAGGGAACGCAGGGATCTGTTGGGAAAAAGGGAGAAAAGGTAAAACATGTTCATTTACCGTCTTAGTCAATATCCACACAAGAGGGTGACAGTCTAAACAATCTCTCTATGCATTACCAAGTTTGGTCTTAACTGGTTTTAACTGGTCTAAAGTGCAGAAGATAAGAGGATGCAAAGCCGGCAAGTGGAAAATTACAACAGTAAACAATTCTAGTTCAAGCCACACAATCTAGCCACATGTCAAAAAGGCCTAATTTAATACATTGAGATTGATGGACCCCTCTCATTCGAAGGGAGAACGAGGGCCACTGGGAAGCAGGGGACGACCAGGTGAAGACGGGCGTAAGGGTGCAAAGGTGAGGCTGTTTTGTTGTTTTTTTTATTGTGTGTTTTTTTTTTTTTTGCACTAACCAAAGAGCTTTTTGTCGAATTAATTTGGATGTCTCATTCTCAACATTCTTTCTATTCCAGGGTGATCCTGGACTCCCAGGCCCGAGGGGCCAGGCAGGAGAACCGGGAGGTCCTGGAGCAAATGTGGGTTGTTGAAAAGATCAAATCATACTATTAGAGAGTGCTCCTATATAAACACATCTGGATGGTTTGCAGGGTACCTTGGGAAATATAGGAGACCCTGGACCGAGAGGAGACCCGGGCCCACAAGGACCAAAGGTGGAAGAAGCAAAAATTTTATGGAACTAAATGCATTGGCTCTCATTAATTGTGAATTGGTTTAATGGGTTATCACATCAAAAGGTGTTTTATTAAGTACTCCACTGCTGTTACAGATTTATTTTCTCCCCCTCTTAGGGTGATAAAGGAAGACAAGGATTCAGCTACCCTGGACCAAGAGGGCCTACTGTAATGTTTTCTTTCCTACGCAATGTTTAATTTTGTCACTGTGCAATGAAAAGCTGGTGTCTCGAAAAATCTCTTAATGGGGAAAGGAGAGGGAAATGTAGAAGAATGTTGTTTTTTTTTTTTTGTAGTCACCAAAAGTGGACTAGAATCAGGGTTTGAATCGCTCGACTTGGGCCTTTCCGTGTGGCGTTTCCACGTTCTCCCCATGCTTGCCTTTTTTTTTTTTTCTCCAATTACTTTAGCTTCTTCCCACATCATCCAAAATCATGCATGTAACATTCATTGAAGACTAAATGCGCCCTGCGATTGGCTGACAACCATTCCACAATTTCTCACACGCCATTTTAATAAATATCTTGCATGCGCAGGAACCAGAGTAGTTGTCAGATAAGAAAAGAAGCAAACAACCTAAAGAAAGAAGGTTGTCTGCTTTCCAATGTACACACCAGCCACTAGGTTCTGGAGAAGCTTTTGTTGAAAATCGTTTTTGTGATATTTGTGCATTGTATGCCTGCATGTAACTAATATTTCTCAGGGCGACCGAGGTGATTCAGGGAGAAGAGGACCAAGGGGTGTTCGAGGTGAATGTGGCGCAAAGGGGGAGCCAGGAGACAAAGGTCCACGTGGAGAGCCTGTGAGATTCATCGATATGATTTGTACACCCACTCGACACATTTTAAATCACTTTTGATTCTGCATTGACAATAGCATTTTTTTACATCAAACAAAAAGGTTAACCAGTCAAAATATGTGTGAATTTGTAAGGGGTGTTTTTGAGGCCCTGTACTTTCCAAACAGTCTCTAGGTTATAATTAAGGTGGACAGACACGCCACTTATTTTGGTGCCCACCAAGAGGATGATTATTTTCACACCTGATAACCGAAATAAACTATCAGCACTAGTTTAAATGTGATCATAATTGTATTGTTTTAGGGTGACTTTACATCTCAAGTAATCTCCCTGTGATCCGAATCAGACATTAGGTTGTTCATAAACTTGGTTCCTTTTCACACAAAGCGATCTAAACAACACCATCTCGATGGCCTCAGAACGTTCAAGAGTTTCGCTTTCACACCTGACGAGTTTGATTAAAACAAATTAAAGGCTATGAGTGTGAAAGCACTCACAAACTTAGTAAAGTACAGTATTACCGGGTAGTTCACACTTTGTTCTGAGAGGTGCTTTTAAAATTGAATCAGAATGTTAGTATTTTTAGATGGTTACATGGGCTTGTTTTTCTATTCAGGGGGAGCCAGGTCATGCAGGAGAGCCTGGAGCCAGGGGACTAAGAGGGGACCCTGGACCTAATGTGAGCAAAAGCGCACATTTTAATAAGTAGACTATTGAAGTACGCTGCTAAGTGCTTGTACTGCTTGTGTGCAGGGTTACCCTGGACCAATGGGCGACCCTGCACTTACCGTGAGTACATCCCAGGGAAAAAACAAAGCATTTTCTCAACACTATAACTTTATATAGCCCCATTGTCATTGCAGGATTGTGACATCATGACTTACATCAGGGAGACTTGTGGTTGTTGCGGTGAGCAAACCATAAATGTATACTGTGGGATAAATGTGCTTTACTATAGCAGTCCTTACCTTTTGTTATAGACTGCGAGAAGCGGTGCAGCGCTCTGGACATCGTATTTGTTATAGACAGCTCTGAGAGTGTCGGTCTGACTAACTTCACCTTGGAAAAGAACTTTGTAATCAACACCATTAATCGTCTGGGATCTATGGCCAACGACCCTGCATCCCCGACCGGTAAAGTCTGGCACCATCGCCTTGTAAATGATATAGTAAAACACTTCAAGACACAAGAGTTTGCCGTAAAAAGAGTGAATCAGTTTACGTTGTAATGAATACCCTGCAGCTCGTTCAAAAGGAGATTAAATCTTACTCTTAGATAAGTCAGTTTGATAATTCTTACCTCCTATTTCAGGAACAAGAGTTGGAGTTGTTCAGTACAGCCACAACGGGACCTTTGAAGCCATCCGTCTCGACGACCCCGACATTAACTCCATGTCTGCTTTTAAAATGGCGGTGAAGAACCTTCAGTGGATCGCCGGGGGCACCTTCACCCCGTCGGCTCTCAAGTTTGCCTACGACCACCTCATTAGGGACAGCAAGAGAGCCCGCGCCAAAGTGTCCGTGGTGGTGATCACCGACGGACGCTTTGATCCGCGCGATGACGAGGATCTTCTCAAGTACCTCTGCCATGACAGTAACGTAGTCGTGAACGCCATCGGGGTCGGAGACATGTTTCGAAAAGCGCAGGACGATGAGATCCTGGGATCCATAGCGTGCGACAAAAAGGATCGGGTCATCGGAATGAAGAATTTTGTTGACTTGGTCACAGAGGACTTCATCGACAAAATGGAGACTGTGCTGTGTCCTGGTAAGTTCAGTGGGATGATCGACTTAAATGTTCTCAAATGTAGTGTTTTAACCACATCCATTTTCCTTCAAGATCCGGTTGTTGTGTGTCCTGATCTCCCCTGCAAGAGTGGTACGTCCTCTTGAATTTATCAGGATTTTGTAACCAGTTGCGAGTTAGGGTGGATTATCCAATAACGTACCCTTTACTTTGATTTTGATAGTAAAATCTGGAAAATAAAGCGATTTCAGCAATTTGTTGGTTCTCCACAGAGCCTGATGTGGCCCCGTGTGCCCAGCGGCCAGTGGACGTGGTATTCCTGCTCGACGGTTCAGAGCGCCTCGGGGTGGACAACTTCCGTCACGTCCGTGAATTCTTACAAACGGTGATAGACAGACTGGTCCTGGCCCGGAGTAGGACAGATCGGCTGCGAGCTCGCGTGGCTCTTTTGCAATACGGCAAGGACGGGGAGAACTACGTGGCTTTCCCTCTCACGCACGATCTCGTCCTCGCCTCCGATGGCGTGGCTCGTCTGCGCTATCTGGACTCTTCGTCGAGCGTGGGGCCGGCCATCACCCACGCTATTGACAGAGTGCTTGGCAAGGGAGCGACTCGCCAGACGAGACGCCTCGCCGAGATCGCGTTCGTTTTCGTCACAGACGGCGTCACAGACGGGAAAAGTCTGGACGAGGCCGTGCGCGCCATGCGCAGGGAACAGGTCGTCCCCACGGTGATCGGCGTGGGGAGCGACGTGGATCAAGAAGTCTTGACGAAGCTGGCCATGGGAGACAAGTACGCCATATTCAGGGCGAAACACTGGTCCCAGTGGCAGTCAGGTTTGCTTGACCGTTTCATCAGGTGGATATGTTAAAGAGAAACCACACTGGAGACATGAACCTAGTTTTGGTGCTACTGCTGTTAATTAATCTGGCATTCACACATACCACATCTCCTGATGTACTGTACAGTCCGTCTCCGTAGCACCATAAGTGCTACGTATATACACGCAATAAATCACATTTAAGATAATAAACATAGTGTCCTGTCTTTTGTCAAGTCCCAGCTGTGGTTTTTAAGACCCCCGCAAAAGATTAGTCAGATTAAGGTCATGTTTTGTGCAGTATTCCTCCCAAGTACCAATCGGTCTCCATGTGGGAGGTGGAACAATGGACAGATGGACCCAAGGATGAATACTTTGCATTCTTCCTCAGACGCTCCCATTGCTTTCTTCCTTACATATTGTCCAGCTGCACAGGAAGAGGGAGGATGGGGGGGAAAAAAAAGATGTGTGATTGGAGGGTTTATATTGGAGATTGCAAGAGGCCTGGACCATCAGGGACACTTGATGCAAAATACGCAGGAAATTGTTTTTAAATGAGTTTGACTCACAGCAGTGACCTAATGTCTCCTCACAATAAGTGGAAAAAAAAAAACATTTACCAAGTCATCAACATCGCCAGCGTCATCTGCCACTGCCGCGACTGGCTCTTCCTTTTTCTCGTCAGGCAGCAGAAACTGACGATAGAATAGAGCTTGGTCATAAATGAGGGCTTTGTCAGGGTTACCGTGAAATTGTTAGTCACCTGAGCGGCTTCATTTTTAGACACAGAGCTTCCTTCCAACTCATCCTGGCCAATCAGAGATATGGAGCCTGTAATAGCAAAAGAAATAACACTAAAATGATAAAGCAGGGACTGTAGCATTGCTACAGATTTATATATCTCACTTCTGAAAACAGAGTGTGGAAATTCTGTGACATCAGCGGAGTGGAATGAATGGGTAGGCTTTGCGTACCTTGGACAAGCAGATCCCAAAAGACTTCCAGCCCCCTGTTTGTGATGCTTCCTTTCAGTGACTGGAGGTAGCTATTGTAAAGATCGGCCCTCCCCAGCTGCACATCCAAAGATAGGAAACATTCTAAAATTCTTCAGACACTTGCCAAGAGCGCACATTGACTCACGATCGCATATTTGTGCAAGAACTGGCATTGGTTCAAGTTGCGAGGAATGGGAAAGAGTCAATGTTTATTTACCTTTACAGACTGTTCTCTGAAGGCCTGGAT
This sequence comes from Festucalex cinctus, assembly GCF_051991245.1. Taxonomy (NCBI): domain Eukaryota; kingdom Metazoa; phylum Chordata; class Actinopteri; order Syngnathiformes; family Syngnathidae; genus Festucalex; species Festucalex cinctus. The sequence continues at coordinate 20,406,018 of NC_135421.1, read as the reverse complement.
ACAGGTGATGCTTTTCATGTAGTACTGTGTGTTCTTGTTGCCTAGCAACTGCTCGATCCTGTGAGTCAGTTGCTCGCAGGCTGGGTGGTGGGGGTTTGGTCATCACACCCAAACAAAGAAAGAGAATATGCCCATTAGTCATGATCGTGGCCATTGTGGTACCTTAACGAATTACGGCAATTAACTTGTTCACATTTTGGGTAAATGTAGTGTATTTCTGCCTGATGACCGTTTTTGTGAACACACTCATTCTAGCATCTGTGAACAGTTATAGAACGAAAGTTCATTTTTGTTCAAAAGCGCAAGGTTCCGACTTCCAGGAGGTTGTTACCTCACTTTTGAAATTTGCATTGGTTGACAAATTATGAACTCTGAACTGAACTACTTCATTTTAAAATGTGTGAACTGAACTTTGAACTAGTTTACATCGAAAATGAACTTTCCCAAATTGATTGATCATGATTTACTGCGCAATGTGAACAACGGAATAAACATGGACCTCACCAGCTTGGAATGGAAGCGTTTTTTGCTTGATCAAGATGCGGAAGTCACGGGCGGGATTAACGCTTCCCACCTGGATGAAAGGAGGAATGAGATTGAAAATGGTGAGTCGTAGGCCAGTCACACCATCCGCTAACCCAAAATCCTCACTCCCCCTTGTCTCTCCCACCCAGCTTCTTACCGAAGTAACAGAGCCTTCAGAAATGTCAGCCAGATTATACTCCTCCTCCCCTTCCTCCTCCCCCGCCGCATCTCCCTTTGCCTTCTTGGCATCCGGCTGCTCAGAGCTGACAGTGGAAGGGGTCAAGTAGAAGACAGTGAAAATTACATTGAAGAACCTTGGACACACATGCATCTTCAACACAGCAATACAGTGGAACCACTAAAATTCAACAAAATACATAAAATGAAAATGTCCATATTAAATGATTAATGGAAATTAGAAATAAAGTGTTACAGAGTTTAATAGTCACCACCATTAACCCATTATTAAAATGTGTAAGGCAATATTTCACGGACCATTTTAACAATCATAAGTGACACAAATGTAAAAATAAGGTCACCACTACAATCAAATGGAAATAAAATAAAACCGCTAATCTTATAATGACTGCAGACAAATGCTTTGTAAAGATGTAGGCCAGCAGATTCCAAGTCTATTTGACCATCTAAAAAACACCAGACTTACTCTTTTCCAAAGATTTGAGCACTAGTCTTCAATTGTTTCTTCTTCTCCACCACTTTGAGAGGAAATTTTTTTTTCACCTCCTCTAGTGGCGCTCGACAACGCTCATTGATGAGATCCGGGCGGTCCAATACAGCCGCCAGCCACGGCTCCATTGGGGGGAGGGCTGTGCCGGGGTTGACGGCTCGATGATGCAGGCACTGAGAGAGAGAGATTGGATTAGATGACACGTTTTAACTGGATTACAGGAAAGGATTGTGTTAGTGTGAATGATTTTTAAATACTGCACATGTAAACACCTTTAGTGTGACTACCGTAATAGAAATGTTTTGCCATTAACTAGCTGGTAGCTACCACACCTTAAGACACACCCTTCCACTGGCATTATTTCTCAGTGACAAATACTTCGTTACAGTACTCTCTTAAAAATACTGCACAATAGAAAAGCAGCAAAAACACACATTATGTAAAAAAAAAAAAATCAAAACCGTAATAAAGTGGACAACAAGGTTGGCATCTGACCAACATTTCGTATTTATCCTGGAAGAGGTAATAAAAATGATACTTGCTACTCGGAACAAAGCGATTACCTGGAAAAGCCTCTGGAACTCTGGGTTGGGAATGTGGTGGACTTTGACCAAGTCTTTCAGGTCTCCATCTTCATCTTTCTCCACCAACATCATGGAGTCAATGAGAGAGTCGACAGCATGCAACTGTGTGTCTGTGGTGTGTATACACATAATATCACATTTAATTGGCAAGGCCAGTGAGGTTTTCTTTTAAGAATTTTTACTAGCGCAGATAGTGTGATATCAAGTTGAATTGAATATTTTTATTTTTGAAAAAATAATCCAATACTGCATACTCTAAAAGGATAATATCACAAAACAAGAAAAATACCTGAAGGGCTGAATTTCTTGCTGTTCAGAGAAGCAAAAGTGAAGTGTCGGAGGTCTTCCATGAAGGGCAGCTGGACGTATATGAGACACTGTGGAGAGCAACATGTGCGTGTTAGCTTACTAGCTTAGCTGTATGGGAATAAATTGCAACATGGCATAAAGATCATGCTACAAAATTGTCTTTTTTGTAGTTATTATTAATATTTTTCTCTTCCCCAGCTGTAAAACAATGCATTACTTTTTTTTTTTTTTTTTAATTCTTATATTTACATGAGCTTACAAAAACGTCTTAAAATATAAGTAATTTATTTATATTTTGACATTCGGCCACATTAAACAAAAGTTACGACTGTAATGACGGTTCTGATAGTCCGTAGTCCTGGTTGTTCACTGCACATGTTGTGACATCACCTCGTAGTTCAGCTTGATGCAAGGGAAAGCTGCTCCTATTTGAGGGTTGCACCGCCTGTCGTAGGCGTATCGAACAATGGCCACCATTTTGAGCTCATCCAGCGCCCGGACGAGAGATGACAGCGCCACCCCTGCGTGCTGAGCCCAGGAAAAAAAGACATAGGAATTGACACAGAACCAGCATTCATTTTACAAAATCTGATACTGGATCTAACCTCATCATCAACTGCAGCAAAAATCTTGATGGCCTGAGTTCCCATGAAGGAGTGGCGAGGAACCTGCAGGCAGGCCGGAAACAAAGAACAATGCTGATTGTGTCGGGTAATCACGGCCAATTAAAAAAAATAAAAATCCAATCAAATGGCATAGTACCAAGTTTTGGCTGGTAAATCCTAAAACAGCAAAGCACTTCCCATCGTGTTTATATTTCATCTGCTCTTGATCCACTTTCGAGAAGGGAACAATATCACTCCCATAGCAAAAACCTGGTAACACAAAACAAGCACACCATCTATTTACAGAGGGTTAATGCAAGACATACGATATGATAACACCAATGATTGATTAGGTGTAACCTCGTGTCAGCTATAGCGGTGGTTCCCAAGTATAATGCACCAAAACTGATTATTGTATGAAAATCATTTTAATGTGTAATAACATGCCTCTATTATATACAACTTTTACAATATTTACCACAAAATGTACCACATGCATTGTAACTCTGGTTGGGTTACAGAACTATAGGATATCAATTTCAAGGTCAACTGGCTGAACTTGAACTTTAAAGGGATACTTGACTCAAACGATTTTCAGCAGTGAAACGTTAATATTTTGTACAGAATTAATTTGATAACTTCAGTATTTTTCATGTAGGCCTACAGTTTATACCTTGAAAAAGTAAGTTTCTACTTGCTGTCGACTGATAACGACGACGACGACGACGACATCACCTGTGCTGAGGAAGCAGGTAACGGCCAATCATGGCTCACCTGTTTTCTGGGTTTGGTCTGTAATCTGAGCCATTATTGGTCGTTACCTACTTCCTTAGCACAGGTGAAGTCATCATCAGTCGGCAGCAAGTAGAAAAATTCCTTTTAAAAAGGTATTAATTGTATATGAAAAATAAGGAAGTTACCACATTAATTATAGACAAAATCTAAACTTTTTGCTGCTGAAAATGGCTCAATGAGTCAAGTATCCCTTTACACATATGTTGAGTACTGGAAAATTCTGGAAGCACTATGGATAAATTGTCAGTGTCACATTATCTGAAAAGAAGTAGAAGTATCACCACAGAAAGTAGCTACCTTGAATGATGTCATCCTTCTGCACCTCCGTCTCATTGTCATCATCCAGACAGTAGACCGTCTCTCTCTTTACGTGGTCTCTCTCGTTGCTCTGCGCGTCCACCGTGATCCACGTTTTCTTCAGCTTTTCCTCGGTCACCTGGTGTAGACAAGAGGGACTCATAAAGGCGGGTAGATTTCCTTTTTATAAGAAGGCTGCAATACAGAATGGACACAGTTGTAGAGGTCACCAACATGGTGGCCACAGGTAACAGGAAGGACCATATGAGCGCCCCATGGGCCTGTTCTAAAAATAGCTCACCAGGAGAAGCGCTCGATTCAACCTAAACACACCGAGTGCCATTCTGTTGTCCTAACAGACACGCTTTTTGATCAACCCTGAAGAATCAGATTATGCGGCTGTCCCTAATGTGTTGGTTAGTGGGTGTGTAGAGTGCTTGCTAAATCACGTACTGCTTTGTAGCCAACGATACGAATGGAAAGAGCGCTGCCGATGGTCAGCTGACAGGGCCATGCCGTGGGTCTTCTCTCGATGTGCTTGAACATACACAGCCCCTCAATAGCATTCCTGCGAGTTGTGAGCAAGGGAGGAAAACATTTGACATACCATACCAGATTATTTGCACGTAAAGGTGACATATGATAGGTTGGCTTTTTTTAATTGCTTGGAAATAATTATTGGGGTCTCTGAAGTCTCATCAAGAGTAAACAAAATAAATCTTCGAAAGCCAAAAGGTAAGCAGAGCTGCAATGAGTTTTGTTAGACGTTACGTCACTACGTCTTCTTTACAGAATGCAAAAGGCCCTTTCACCTGAGTGTGTAAATCTGATCAAGACCGTCTTGCTCATCCAGGTTGAGCATGATGTGCTTGACCATCTCCAATCCATTCTTCTGCTCCACGGACAAGCCTTTGCCCGAGCCTCTTGAACCGGGTCCTCCTCTTCCTGCATCACCTGCTTCATCCATTGATTCATCTTCAGCAGAGAAGGGTAAACTACAAAATGTGAAGAATGGAACAATTTCTTTAAAATATGGGTTAAGTGAAAGAGCTGTAGACAAGTAGTAAATGGTCACCAATTGTTTCTTTTCTTTTCTTTTTTTTTTTTTTTTAAACGCAACGGTCCATTTCAGCTGCATTCAGCCGTGTGACTTGGGATGGTCTGCTCTTTATATCATCTATCAGGCATTAATTTGGTATTTATCAGGAGGAATAATTTATGTGTAGAAAGAATATTTATTAGTGGAAAAAAATGTGAAATCATTTTGAGAACAAATTTGTATATTTTCAAGAAAAAGTATATTTTCATTTTCAAGATAAGTCATAATATTAGGAAAATAAAGTCCTTGCAATGTGAAGCGAAGTGCAGGATAGAGAGATTTTCAAACATAACTTTTAATTAAATTCGTATTATACAATTTAAAATATATACTATAAAACTATTTTGTTCCTGTCAATCATTGAAGCATAGAATCCTCAAATCAGATCATGTTTTGTCATTTCAGTGGTCAAATGTTTTGCTCTGCCACTCCGCTAACAGCTTTACAGATGCCGTGTCTGCTCTAAAGGTGATGTGTTGCAGTAATGGCGTCTCCTGTAACACACACACACCCACACTCACAGCCCTAGTAAAGGTTACAACAGCTCCAGCAGTATACTGGCACCAGCTGTTATTTTTTTTTTTTCCCCCTGAGGAGGAAATGGGGGGGGGGGGGTATTTGAAGCGCAGTGTTTAATTATTTAAGTGGCATCTGTTGTAGCTGACGCCCCAATCTAAGGAATCATGATGTTGGAACTTACAAGAACTGCAGCGTAAAGTCAGCTTGTTTCAGGTTTTCAACAATGACATCCAGCTGTTCCGAGTCTGCTTCAACACTGAGGTCACTCAGGAAGTAAATGTTGAGTCGATCATAACGTTTTCCCCTGGAAAAAAAAAACACACACGTAATATTGATGTGACATAGGGTGATGAAAACTGCATTTCATACAACTTTTTAGCACGAGAGTTATCAGATTTAAAAAAAATAAAAAAATAAAAAAATCTTACTTTATCCCCGTTTGAAGAAGATCCATGCAGACCACAAGAGCATCTAACCCTATTTACAACAGTTAAAGGAGACATGTCTCTTTTAAAAATATTTTTTATGAGTGTAAAGTATAAAAGATACAGTCCGCCTGTTGATTCTCCGGGTGGACCTGATTCTCGATCTCCTCCAAGAGCTCAAAGTCAGGTACCATCAGGTTGCGGTGAACGGTGATGTTCTGGTACTGGCCATCTTGAGCCAGCGGGTTCTTGGTCGAGTCTGTGCCGAATAGAACCAAAGCCAATTCATCCTTGACCTCGGCAAACACCTGTAAAAACAAATGACAATCACATGTCCTGTAGGCTACATTACCAACTAATTATTAATTGAGGTGGCCGCTCTAAGAAAACAAAACACATAATGAGATTTAAGTCTCAATATGATAATCATAAATTGCCCCACTATTTGAGAAGCACTGGTTTAAAGTAATATTTTTTAGATCATGGTTCCATTCATAAAATTATGACTTATTTCCTATTCGTTAAATTACCATTTTAATCCTGTAATGTAATTTTTCTTTTTCCTTTGGCCCCATTCCTTGCTCCTTCGTACTTTGCAGTTTAAATGTATACTAACTTACCTGACGTTGGACAAACTTCTGAATGACTTGTTTGGCTAGTTCAAATGGAGAATCTTCACCAGGTGCCGAGTTGGACATGGAAAGCCCAACATCCATACACAGCACATGAAACGACTGCAGTACACAGACGAGACAAAAAAAGAAGAAAGAAAAAAAAGAGAGAAGCTATTATCATGTTGGTCATTTTATTAGAGTTCATTTAAAGCAGCTCTATGTAAGATTTAAAAGCAGCTTTAAGCAGCTTTACGAAGACTTTCTGTCAGCTTGCCCCTTCAGACATGTCCCAACATGCCCGTTTCACTTCTTGAACGGCACGGATATTACGGATGTAAACATACCAAAAATAAAAACAGTGCCGTACAGTACAGTACAGTTATAACAAAACAGATAAAACAGAAGACACGTTTGAAAGTAACTAGGAGTCATTCATATAGAACACTTACTTTCGACTTGGACATTTTATTTCCCTCCTTCTGAACCTGTGTGTCACCTGATAAAAGGTCCGGGTGAAAATGACGCTCACTTCCTGATTAGAGAAACTAAAGTACCACGTTACCACGATTTTGAAGGCAGTTCGTGTTATTATTTACCTTAATTGAATACAATTACACATCGTATTTGTTTTTATTCATATAGTCTATAAAATTACATTTAGCATATTTTACGTAATTAGGATTATCTCAGTGTTTTTTATTTTATATTTCACTTTAGCACGAGTGGTGGGTCTTTATTTGATACGTTTTTTTTGTTTTGTTTTTTAATTTGATACACAATTTGGTGACCTAGTGGTTATGACGTGTGCCTAACAGTCTAAGTATCTGGGTTCGAATCCCGACTCTAGGTACTCTGATACCCTCCTATATTCCAAAAACACACTCATATAAGACTGGATTGAAAGAAATAAAACACAACAGTATCATATTAAGTGTGGTCATGCAACAAGTTCATCCTTTTATTTGTGTAACTGTTTACATCCTCACGGTTTACCATGTGTTACAATTTTCCTCATACAGTATGGAATGCGAAAGTTACAACCTGACCAGTTGAAAAACAAGACATAGTCCCTCATCTTTATCATACACGTGTGAAATGTTAAAATCTAAAAAATAAAATAAAAAAACACACAGTATAAAACAAATATCTTTGACATTTTCATATCAACAGTTAAATATGTATATTACAATAAATAAAACAATCATTCAACAAAAGACAATATTGAAAAATTTAACAAGAATTTTCACAAACAATGAATATGAAACAATTCAAGATAACAGACAGCTTGCATAATGATTGTTTAGAGTAAACACTGAAATAAGACATGTCACATGGACTTTGAAAATGCAAAAAAGGAAATAACGACAGTGATGTGAATCGAATCGATTCTAAATACAAACACTTGCACATGGTTGAGCGTGAAAATACAACTGTATTGGTGCTGGAGCATACTTTAGGTGAGCACAAAAAGTAAATAAAGTCATGATATTCTTGAGAAAAGTGACTAATGATACATGTTAAGGAAATTTGCAATTTTTCCACACATAAAAATGTGAATCAGAGACCAGTATGCGTATAGTAGAAAATATACAATATGTGCAAACACCCTGGGCCACCACTAGTTTAGTTGGTTTGATTCCCCTTTTATTTTTTTCCCCCCACAGCAGTCATTGACATCATAAATTTAAATACATCTGAATAATAGGTACACTTGTGTATTTATGTATAAAATAATATATATTATAAATATAATTTTAATAGTGAAAAGGTGAGGTCAGGAGATTCTCCAGCTCACCCTTGCAACAAATCTAATGGTAGCCTGAGATGTTTGCACAGCAGTGCATGCGACGTAGTTTTTGCTGTTCATGAAGTTATCAAAATGTAACACATTGTCTTTTTCATTGCACATGTTTACGTGTATCAGCCAACTTGCGCGTGAACCGGTTCCATCCGGTTTCACACCGACGAAGTCTGGGCAAGTTCTCTAGGGTCTTTGCTCTGCAGCGTGCTGGAGACTGTGTCGGAGTCGAGCAGCTCGATGATGCTGTAAGGTGAGCAGTCCTCCAGGCCCATTTTGCCGCATGCCCAGCCGCAGAATCCCTTCTCCAGGTCCCTCACGGCGTGCCACCACCCGCTGAAGGCCCAGGACACCTGCACCACGGCGGAGTACAGCGCCAGGGACAGCGCCACGGGCATGATGAGCACGGGGTAGAAGATGATGAGGAAGGGGCAGATGGTGATCTTGTGCCAGAACGTCCGCTCCTCGTTGTACACCAGGAAGACGTTGTACCAGGTCAGGGTGCCGTAGTAGAAGGACGTGATGAAGGAGAGCAGGAAGACGACGGGGGCGCAGGAGATGCTCCACAGGACGACGTGAGGCCCCCGGCACACGCCCAGGCTGCAGGCCCGCTTGGAGTCCTCCCCGGCCTCGCACTCGGCATCGAGACGTTCCCTCGACTTGGCCAGCTCGCGGAGTTCTTTCTCCGTCATGGTCACGTGGATGTCCACTACCTGGCCTTTCTTTTTGCCCCGCGTGATGGTGCCTGTTAGGGTTACATAGCGGCTGTCTGGCGGAAGGCTCCAGTCTCCGTCTGGTGAGTGGACACAGGAAGAAATCGATTCGAACAGGGTGCTCAAATAAACCAAGTCCCACCATGTTTTTTTATAAGCCCTATTATTGCAAATGTAATTTTGTTGCTGACGCATTGAAAAGATACCTTCATTTGTGGGTGTGCAGAGGAACTTGGCTCCCTCTTCGGCACTCCGCTCCGCCCCTTCTTCGTCGCCGCCTTGGTCCTCGCCGGGCCCTCGTTCCACGTCGGAGCGGTAGACGATGATGGACTCGGGGCGCTGCTCTCGCTTTCGCCTCCTCTTCCTCCTCACGGACGGTCCCACGTCGCCGTCGTCGACATGGTTCGCCGATGATTCGGACCTGAGGGAGAGGATCTGGGGGCTGCCTTCTCCTTCGGTCTGAGACTCCTCCACATGGGTCATCCTAACAGCTGGCCTATAGTCGACGATGAAGACTAGTCTGAATGAGGACTATTGTCCACTCATTGCGTTCAGGACAGGAAGCGACTGGATGGATGACATGAACAAACACATACAGGGCGAGGCATTTAAAAAACAAAACACTTTTTCTATTTCAAGTCACAAAATGAATCACAAATTATGCTGACCTACATTCTGTGAGTGTTCATGCATATGCTGCTGTTAGCTTGCAAAATACACCAAATCTATATACAGTACTGTATGTACATTCAATATATAGTAAGTTTTATAGATATACTGGAAACTGTGTACAGTATCAAATAATGCCTGACCGATTTGATGGAAATAGCTGTGCTTCAGCAAGTTTATGTATAATAAAATAAGATGTGTAGTTTCGTTAGAGACACGTTTTTGTCGAGTTACGCGGTCCCTGGGAACATTTTGACCAGCAATGAAGGAATTAAATAGACAATGTAAACCATTCTCCTCCCATTTAAATCCCACCCATGTCCGCTCTTTTGTCTTCCGACAGCCGGCAATCGACGCATCCCTTTCATAGGAAGTACAACTGATAGTAATTCTTACCTTAACGGACCTACAACAGCACTGGGTAGAATTTCAGTATTTTTAAAGCTAAAAGCCGATATTTTTGCTGCACTTGACGGCAGCGACATACCACAGCCGTGCAGATGGGTTACGCAAAAATGACTCCCACTGACGCTTTACGTAAAGTAATTTCCGGAATTGCCGAAGCGGCTGGCTGGACAGATGCGTTACGTAAAATCCTTTCCAGAATACAGTATCGCCATATAATCTCGCCTTCTCTTCCGTTAAACGCTACGAATATGTGTCAATTCTTTCCATAAAAGCGGAATACTAGAGTTAAACTAGACGAGTGGTTTAATTACAACTATAAAATAAAATATTTTAAAGTATAAAAATGTAAAATTAAATTCGGGTATTTTTTTTATTTTAAAGAAAAACGTAAACTCTACGTAAATTACCCTTGCTGCTACGACAAACGTTTTGCTCGATTAAAAACGTGTCATTGATTTATAATAAATTTAGTGTGTAAAAAGCAGCCTTTACTAAATAAACCTCAAATCCGGTTAGTTTGGTTCGTAGTTTGTTTTGTAAATCAATCTTATGCTAGCTAAGCCTTAGCATCACAAAAAGACATCGTTAAACCGAAATTATGTTATGCAAATTACTAGCTAGCTAATGCGAAAGCTAAAGTGAATGTAACTAAAATGGCGCATCAAATAGTGCCCAGTACTATTGATAGTCTCCTTTGTCGGTTAGGTAAGTTATATGGGGGGAGGGGGGGAATACAGTTAATACCAGTCTGCGTTTAACCAAGTTAACAGCAATTTAGGCTTATGTGGTTATAGCTTTTTTTTTTTTTTTTTTGTACAGTAATTGAAGTTCGTGAGCTTTCTCAGAAGAAAAATGACCTTGGCCGAGAGGTTGAAGGTAATGACTTTGTCATTATTTCTTTTTTAATGTAATTCGGCCATCAATGAAACTAAAAGAAAACATCCTGAGTCATTCAATTTGGCTTGTTGCATCTGCCCACAGTTTGTCAAAGTAACATTGCAGAAAGGAGGAATTATATTGAAACAACTCACAGACATATCAAAACACTGGAAGAGGATGCTGACGTGAAACACAACACTTTGAAACACAACAAGGCAGTTGCAAAAAGGTATTGACATATATAATATTTCCGTGCTGCTGCTGGGCCGGCGACTTTTGGGGCAGATGCAATGTTATTTAATTATTTTCCTCAATTTTACCCCAAGAGACCATTAGATAGAAGTGGTCTATGAAGCGCTCCATTCGAAAACTCTGATCAGTCTTCACCAGAATTTATGGACACATCTTTACTCATGCCCAAATTATACTCTGATATAGTGTGATATTTTTAATATGCAACTGCTTTCTCTCCTCCTAGCTTGAAGGTGACTCAGGGCTTGCTTCTTAGGTATGAGCAAACTTTGAGAGCAGAACTAGAGAGCGTACGCGCCAGTTACAACAATGACAAGTGGGTTTGTGTATGGTTGGTTTAGTACATTTTATTTGGCGTTTAATTGATATATTCCCCCTTGATCACTGACCTATTTAGGGAAGTCTTTGAAGAGAAAATTGCAAGCTACAGGAAAGTATTCCAGGCTCATCAGGAGCCATTTGCTCAAAAGTTGCAGGCGCCAAATGATGACATGGAGAGTCCAATGATGCTTTCCCATGATGATGTGCCAGTCAAAGCCAAGGAACGGGGCGGAGCCCTTCTCACTGGTAATTATCATGTGCAGCCAAGGTAAAGTCGCAGTATGACAAGAATATACAGTATAATGTGAATATTTAATTTTTAAGCTTGCGATATTACAACTTCATTCTTTCAATATGGCAATTTTTCTTTCATAAAAGTCATATGCTGATCTGCAGTCTAATATTAGGTTTTTTATTTTCATATTAATTTCCCCCTAATATTAAAATGTTTGATTCCGCAGATTCTGATGCTCCTCGTTCCTCCTCAGAGAAAAGAGCAGACAGGTAATTTCACTGTGTACTGACACAGAAATTAGAATAGTGACAGTTACAGTGAATATATATATATATTAAAAAAAAAAAAAAAAAAGTCTACACACCGCTTTTCAAGTGCCAGGTTTTTGTAATACAATAAAATGATACCAAGATGAATTATTTCAAAACTGTTTCCACCATGAATATGACGTCTAATAACTAGAGAGGGGGAAATAAAAATAAAACAACTGTGATGTGGTTCCAAAAGTGCGAACAAGGCTGTGTACTATCCACCCTACATAAAATCAACTACTTGTGTATTTCAACCCCTCTAGGGATGTTCACTTCCAGCCCATCACAGAGGCAAACATGGTAACGGTGAGTTTACCTGTGAAGGATTCCATGGCTGTCGTATCCACTGTGAATGTCAGCGAGACGAAGGTGAGAGTGCGACGCATCGGTTCTAAAGTCATCATAGATCACAAATCTATCTTGATGGTCTCCACTCAACTGTGACAAACAAAGAGATGTCTGAGCGGTCCAGAAACCTCTGCGGATGGGAACGCTGAGGAAATGGACGCGCAAAAAAGCGAGGCCCGGCGGGAATCGCCTTCCTGCAGAGCTGATGAAACGGGAAGCAATGAGCAGCAACATGTGAGGGCACAAGGTAAGCGCGTGGCTTTACAATGATCCATTTTGCCCCGTTTGCCTGCAAAGTCCGAGCCATGCGCTGAATATTTCTTCAGATTATCGTGGAGCAGATGAGATGCCGAGCGAGGAAGAGGACGAACCATTAAGCCAAGTAAGAACAACGGAATGCACCCAGCCAATGTGAATAGTGCTGATCAGTTTTCGAGAGAGGAAATAAAATGTTTAGATTGTGCAAGTGACAACGTGTTGTGGCCTGTCTACAGGACTGTGTACAAGTCTTGGGCCACCACTGCACAAGTCATTTTCGTTACGCTTTTTAGTAGAAGTATTTGTATATATATTTTTTAACATTAATTTCTAATCACATAATCAATCATGTTAAAGGGATACTTTACTTATTTAGCCATTTTTGGCAGTCAAACATAAATATTTTGCCTATAATAAATTTGATATTTTCATTATTTTTCATGTATAATTAGTACCTTTAAAAACACATTTTGCAACTTGCTGTCGACTGAAAATGACATCACAAGGGCTCAGGTAACCAATCACAGCTCAGCTTGTGAATGTTACATGACCAAACCTAGAAAACAGGTGAGCTGTGATTGATTACCTGAGCCCTTGTGATGTCATTTTCAGTCGACAGCAAGTATATGTGAAAAATAATGAAAGTATCAAATTAGAGACAAAATATTAACTTTTTATTGCTATAATGGGCTAAATAAGTGAAGTATCCCTTTAAAGGTTATAATAAATTAAATTTTAAAATATGCTCACTTTCAAATGAGTAACATTTTATTACTCGTCTAAAAATATCTTTAAAAAAAAGAAATTAAATATTTATAAAATACTTAAATATTATTAAATAACCAATTAACTAATAATTTGAAATAATGCTAATAAATGACTTACATAGTGAAGCTGTTTTATTTGAAAAATGAACTGTTAACAGTTAGTTTTTTCAGCCAGCATCCATAAATAAAATATGAAATAAATTTTAATCCATCCATCCATTTTCTTAACAGCTATGAAATATTTTCTAAATATTATATAATTTTGAATATGAGCATTATTATTTATTTATATTAAATCAAATATAATCAATTAAAAATATTAAACATCAAATAGTACAATTCCCATATTATATTATTTTGTTGTGTTATACAAAGGAAATAAATGCATAAATATTTATTACTGTCTTGCTTATTGAAAAATAATTGTCCATTTTACATAATTCAATAAAATAAACACCATTACACCGTTTGGAATAAAAAAAAATAAATGCATATAATAATTTCTAAACACAATCAAAATATTTATTACCATTTACCGGAGTTCTTTTTGAAACTTGCGGTAACGGCGAAAGAGTGTTTTGCACGGCAGCATCCATTTTGACTTTTTCTTGTGCGTTGTCGTTGGCAGGCAAAGCAATCGGCTGCGACGGAGGAAGAAGAGGCAGCACAGGTGCAAATGGATGAAGGAGACCCAGCAGACGAAGAGGAAGACGAGCGGGCGTCACAAGAACACGGCGCTCGTTCGCCACTGCAGCCTCAACTAAAACAACCGCAGTCGTCCACTGCGCCCGGAACTCCAACATTCCACTTTAAGTCCGTTTTGTGTGACAAATTCTTGTAAAAAGCTGAAGCGAAAAATGATGCATGCGTGTGTGTGTGTTCGCTCCAGCTTTAGCCCAACTTGCTCCCCGGTTGCGGGCCCATCTGATTGCAAATCTCCAGCCTTCGTGTTCCCGCTCAACTCTAATCCCAGCACCCCGGGCTACTCCGGTTTCGACGCCGTCTCCTCCCATGATGAGGTAACCATGGCGAAAGTATCATGATGTGCCAAACGGTTACTGTAGTACCTCGTTTTGTTTGCAGGATGGCTCGTTCCCGTTCAGTAGCTCCTTTTTCAACAAGGTATGAGCGTCTCCTCATGTGTTGACTTTTTCATCCTGCAATTACAAGAACAAAAAAAACAAAAACAAAAACACCAGAACTCTGCACTCTGCTTTCAGAAAAAACAGGAGACTAAATCAGGCGGTAAATATGTCACATGATCTGCTTTTTGATTTGATATGCTGCTATTTTTTCGTATTTTTTCCTACAAATTGTGTACATGTTCACGCACGCGATTCTGCAGGCCTGGACTTCCTGTTCAACCAGTCGGAGCAAAGCGAGGACTTCCAGTTCCCCTTCTCCGCCGAGAGCCCCGCGGATGGCAAGGAAAACACCTCCACCGATTTTGCCTTCTCGTTTAACTTTTGAGAAGACGTTCGCGTTTTGCTGTTGCTTCTTGGTACAAAGTTGAGAAAGTGTTCAGAAAAGGTTTGTTGTAAACGCCCAAAGTGTGTTTTATGTTAGCATCTGGTTGCATGATAATTTAGAATTTAAGCCTCATAATATTACAATTTCAGAATTTAATTTATTTTATTATTTTTTTTAATTACTTTTTTTCTTAAAAGGATGCTTCTACCAACTTTAGTCTTGCAATACCATTTTAAGAAATAGTCTCTCAACCTAGTACTTTACTCTGGTATTATTGCAACTCATTTCTTGAAAAATGGATCATAATTTCATAACTTTTTTTTTTAATTTATTTATTTTTTTTTAAGTGTGCCTTAGCCTTACAATGCATGTAGTAGGGGGAGATAACATTGCATGACAAGTTTCTGTTAAATGATTGTTTTTCTTCTAATAGAAATTAGTTTATTGCCATGAATATTTTTATAATCATTTATTAATAATTGTACTTTTTCCCTTATAATGCATTTATTTTATAATATTACATAGTCACTCATAAATATGGGATTTTTTTTCTCATCATAGTGACTTTTTTCCACTGATTTATAGGAATTTCTGTAGAACTACAATGCTTTCGAAATAGTATCACTTTGTCAAATTATTCAAAAGTTAAGCAAAGGGTTAACATACATTTTTACAAGAAAAAATTGTAACATTAAAAAAAAAAAAAACGTAATGAAAAACGTCTCTTGCTCTAATGCTTTTACTCCCCTTCAGCTGATCACACCCACTCTTAACCCAAGTAGACTAAACCAATCATCAATTCTTTGAATTAGTCACAGTTCAGTCTTACAGTATGTAAATATTTATTCACGTGCACAACATTTGAGTGTAAAATGACAGGACAAGGCAACAACAAGCATAGGACCATCTATTAGATTTTGGTTCCCGTTCACGATTAATTCAGTAGTAATGCAAAAAAAAGTAACTCTCCTCTTGACAAGGTAAAGGTTTGCCTGCACTTTGGAACCTCCCCATTTATTTTCCAGCGCATCATTAAGATGGTGAGTGAGCTCGAGCCGGTGCCAGGTAATTCTAATTCTAACTATTGTGTTTACCACAGAGGAAAAGTGCTATAGAAAATGGATGGATTTTTCAAGGCGGTTAAGATTTTGTTTACATTGGTATGAGAGGTAATAATAAAAGGTTTTACAGGGTTCCTACAGCTTAAGGCAAGTTCAATTCAAGACTAAGACCATTAAAGTTCATTTAAAAGTAAATTTTAGAGCAAATTCCCAATGTCCCACATGAATTTGCTCATGCGAAACCTGACTCAAGTCACGTCACTGTTTTGGTAGTGACACTGGCGTGATTATGTGTCCTTACCACAAGATTCATTCGATAGAGCTTTTTTATTTTATAATTATTTTTTTTTTATTTGAGACTATTTCCAATCATAAAAAAACGTTATCATGTGTTAACAACATTCAATACTTTTTAAAGATTGATTAAAGACCTTTTATTGCCAATGAAGGCTTTTTAAGTCTTTCTAGGATCCACAGGCAGGAACCCTGTTTCTAATAACGACAGTTTGACCCAAGGAAGAACGTGTCCCTGGAAGAATTGTGTTCGACCTTGGTGGTTCCACAAAAATAAAAAGCTGCTTTGTACTGAATGCCCCATTCAATAAATAACAGCAGTTAGTATGTCCTCACACTTTTAAATCCAGTTGCTAAAAAAAAAACAGGTTCAATTTAAAAACACAAGTCAGCAGGTGTGTAGAAATGTCACGGAAGGAGAAGCAGATTGTTTTGTTTTTTTCTTTCTTAAAAAAAATAAAAAAGTGCAGAGTGCAGACGGGGGAGTGCTTTAGAAGCCCGAATCAATGCTGAGAGAGCGACGGGTTACGTGTTCGATCTCTCCCGGGATGTACTCGCAGAAGCTGGTCTGGTACTTGGCCAACATTTTCAGCATGGGCCGCAGGTTGAACCACCACTGGACCTTGGGCATGCGGTGCCTGACAGACAAACGCGCCGTCAAGAAAAAGACGTACTGGCCAAGTTTGGAGACGTGTGCTACGGGGCGTGGTTACGGAACAAACTCAAATACTGTAAATCCTTTTTTGTTTTTTCTAAATATCTTTTCACATCATTATGGGGTGTTTTGAGTACAATTATGACAGGAATAAAATTAATCCATTTTGTAGTAAGACTTGTAGGAAGCATTAAAAAACCCTGTTTTTCTGACTTAATTTTTTGGGGGAGCTTTGTTTTTTTTGAGTAATTTATATATATATATATATATATATATTTCTGTCATAAAAAAAATATTCACAAAAACAGGAAAGAAAAAAAAAATCATTCAAATTTGTTTATTTATTTTTTTAACTTTTGAACTCCAAGTGACCTGTTGCAAAAGAAGACGTGACCTGTATATATGACTGGATGCTAGTGCAAGCTGTTGAAGTCACTAGGCGGCCATCTTGTTACTCCCACCTTACGAGCAGACTACTATAAACTGTACGGTATACGTACAAGTAAGAAATATACATCTCGTAGGCAGAAAAAAACATCTGAAAAACAGAACAAGAATTAAAAAAAAAAAATACTAAAAAAAAAAAACAAAGCTCCCAAAAAAATGTGAGAAAAAAAATGAGATTTTTTTTTTCAAGTGAATGCAATATGCTTCCAGACTTGCAACATTATAAAATTTGAAAGAAAAAAAAAACCCCGACAAGTTTGTGAATATTTTCTAAATGCATATCTCAACTACTCACTCAAAGTCGGTGGCATCCTTGAGTTCGGTGAGGGGACTGAATGAGACCACCTTCCTCTGGAGGCCCAGCACACACGCCGTGTCTGTGGAGTTGCAGAACACGCGACCTGAGGATGACACACATTTAGTTTGTTTAAACGCTTATTGTCCAATTCTCTTTGTTTTACATCTAATTTTACAATATGATTCAACTGGAAGTAGCACTTGAGCTAGTTTTTGAAAACGTGTTCACTATCCGCCAAACTACTGCTTGTTGTGATGTCGGCTAGCGCCATCTAGTGATCATTTATTCTTCATACCTTGTCGGTAGTTTTCTGTCAGCTTCTCACTTAGCCACTGGATAGCTTTTACTCCCAGCTTGGTGCCATAATTCCTGTCAAATGGAGATGGTGCCCCTCCCTGGTGAACGACATACAGTTACGGTAGTTTTTTTTTTTTTTTTTTTTTTTCCTTTCAAGTGAATGAGGACCACAAGGTGGTGCCATACCTGCTGAAGGTGTCCCAGCACGTTGACCCGACAGTCAAAAATGCCCTTCCCTTCGGCGGAATACAACTTGTGGATGAAATCCGTAGTGTAATGCTCATGACATTTTTCATTCCTGTTATAACCACACAATGATGCCATGTCATATTTTTATATTAGACAGGGCTTTGGCCTGAGAACAAAAAATGCAAATCAAGGAGTTTTTCTGTGAATAATGGATGACAGGTTCCCCCCCCAAAAAAGTAGCCCATAATTCTTTTTTACTTTTGATTTGGATGTTTGAGCCACAAAATTGGTTAAATAAATTGTATTAATGTATTTTTTTTTATTAATGGATGACAGGTTCAAAAAAAAGAAAGAAAAAAAAGGTAGCCCATAATTATTTTTTGCTTTTGATTTCGATGTTTCAACCACAAAATTGGTTAAATAAATTGTATTCATTTATTTTTTTTATTAATGGATGACAGGTTCCAAAAAAAAAGGAAAAAAATAGCCCAATAATTATTTTTTGCTTTTGATTTGGATGTTTGATCAGAAAAATTGGTTAAATAAAATCTATTAAATTTATTTTT
Source organism: Festucalex cinctus (assembly GCF_051991245.1). Taxonomy (NCBI): domain Eukaryota; kingdom Metazoa; phylum Chordata; class Actinopteri; order Syngnathiformes; family Syngnathidae; genus Festucalex; species Festucalex cinctus. The sequence goes on along the minus strand of NC_135421.1, from coordinate 20,387,322 downwards.
TATTAATGGATGACAGGTTCCAAAAAAAAGTACAAAAAAAAAGTAGCCCATAATTATTTTTTGCTTTGATTTGGATGTTTGATCACAAAATTGGTTAAATAAGTTGTATTAATTTATTTTTATTAGTTATTATTTTTTACATGTACACTTTGAACTTGTTTAAGTATCGGTAATTGTTTTTTTTGTTTTTTTGTTTTTTAAATGTATTTACTTCTTAGGTTTTAGTGCATTGAGATACCAGTCACCTATGACGACTTATTTATTTTACTGCGTAAAAAAATTGACTTATGAAATGACGCCAAATGTTTGCCATCTCCTGATATAAATCATCTAGACTAGCGCACAGTATATTGAATGTATGGAAAAGAATAGCATAAAAGAAGTCAGCCAGACAGGCTTTTATTTTTTTGTTTTGCTATCGCAGCCGCCATTGAATTCAGGTGAACCCGTCTGACCTCAATACGAGCCCCCGCTGGATGTCCTTCTTCATTTTCTCCGTGAGATGCTCCACATTGGTCTGTGAAAAGGCAGCATCAATAATTAAATGTGGAAGAAAAAAAAAAACAAATTGCGGAGAGAATTGTTACCTTCAAGTCGTGGATGTTGAAGGGGTCCTCGAAGATGTAGGCCGCGTCGGCGCCCACGGCGATGCCGGTGCTGGTCGCTAGGTAACCGCAGTAGCCCCCCATTGTTTCCACCACAAAAACACGTCGCTTTGTCCCCGTAGCAGACTGCTTTATCTTGTCGCAGCCCTAAGGCGGAGATTAACAAATGGGTGTCAAGAAGAGATAACTCAAGGCTGGGTGTGTGTGCGCAGCAAGAATCTGAAAGTTTTCACTAATTTGATCACACTGCCATATTGTATTAAGTAGATTATTTCAAGATTAGTAGATTAGAACATTTTAATTACAAATCAGCCCAATTCTTTTCATAAAAAACACAGCAATGCTATTTCCTGTTTTTGTGTCCAGTTTGGGGGGCGGGGTGAGTGTACAAAACCCATTTTGCACCCCAAACATTACGGTGAAATTTAAAAACTAGCTATATATAAAAGCCAATTTGTTTACGCATACCAATGTGCGATCAAGTGTTTACCTCCATAGCGGCGTTGACGGCGGTGTCGGCCCCCAGACTGAAGTCGGTTCCGGGGACGTTGTTGCTAATGGTAGCAGGGATCACACACATGGGGATGCACAGCTCGTCGTAGCGGGCTCGGGCCTCGAAGAGCTCCAGCACGCCTCGGTAGGCCTTTGAAAGAACAGTGGAGAAATGCTTTGGTTCTTTAAATAGAGTCCGGTGTTAAACATATGGCTGAACTGCCCATCAGGTGGTTCATTTTGGCCCTTGAGGACAGAACACAAGCTGCACTTGTACACTAAATTTAACTACTGTTGTTATTTTTTTCTGCTGGAGTGGACACTGACGAGGATTAAATTGACATTCTGAAATATGACAGTTACTCAGGAATTTATGCAAACATTTTGCAATTTTTTTTCGCCTTAAATGAATTCCAGATTACTCTGCAAAATTTGCCATTTATTCAGGATTTTATGCAAACATTTTTGCCCTCATTTTTTGCCCTAAAGGAATTCCAGATTTCTCTGCAAAAATGTGCCAGTTACTCGGGATTTTATGCCCTCATTTTTTATTTTTTTTTTGCCTTAAAGGAATTCCAGATTACTCTACAATAAGACAATAATACAAGGGAATATTTTCAGAATGAATGGGTATGATAAAATAAAATAAATCAGACATACTGGTCAAATTAATTCTAATTAATTAATTCTATTCATGCGGCTTGTGGGCCAGAATTGGCCAATCAGGAGGTCCATACTGGCCCGTGAGGACAGAACACAAACTGTAGTTTTTTTCACTAAATTTTAAAATTAACTGTTGGTAATTTTGTCCACTACTGACAACATTCTGAAATTTGGCTGTTTATCAGAATTTCATGGAAAATTTTGCCCTAATTTCTTTGCCCTAAAAGGAATTTCAAATTAATATGCAATAAGATAATAGCAAATGGGAACATTATCAGAACGAACGTGTACCGTAATTATTTGCATCCCACAAAAAATTAATCACGGACAAACTGGTCTGGCCCTCTTGAGATCAAATTTGGGTGAAAGTGGCCCCTGAATTAAAATAAGCTTGACTCCCCTGGTTTGTTTATTTACATTTTGATTTTAAAAATTATTTGAATAAGTGTAGATGTATTTAAAGCATGCAATCTCTTTATTGTGATCGACGCCGTACCTCAAAACCGCCAATAACAAGCAGAGCTGAGATGCTGAACTTGGTAATGTTCTCCACAATCTTCTCCATGTGTTTGCTCGGAAGGGTTCTCAACAAGGATGGGGAATTGTGTCATTTATTTTGTCATTAAGATGGCCAGACCATCCCTCATCATTGTCTGGATCTCACCTTTTAGTACCCAACAACGAGCCCCCTTGGCCCGTCCATCCCGCCACGTTGTGCCACTCCATCTCGCACACCTGCAGAGCCACAGAAAGTCACGTTCTCCTTTTGTCACCAAGACAGATGGACGGCGAGGTGGAGGGGCTCACGTCGCCATTGGCAAAGCCCTGGAAGCCGTTGTGCACGGCGTACACCGTGTGTCCGTGAGCGATGGCCAATCTCACCGCCGACCTCACGGCCGCGTTCATGCCCGCTGCGGGGGCGCCCACATTCAGGATGGCCAGGGAGAAGTTGCTCTACGGGGAGGAGGAGGATTCAGACTCGGTGTTTTGGCTTACATGCGTGTTTGACACTTAATTTGTTCACTCCCAGCCATTTTCAGTGGCGCAACCCCCTTCGCTTCCGGCTGTTTTACTGGATTTTGACTGATTTTGAAAGACTTACAGAATATTGTATTCTTTGCTATAAAAACATGGAAGCTACCAAAAGAAGAAAGATTAGAGTCTCTTTGTATCTGTTTCTGTTTTGCAGCAATTAGTATTTGAAGAAAGCTCATTTTCATCATTATTCACAAACCTGTCGAAAACACTGGGTAAACGAGCTTGTTGCAACATAGCCCTGGCTGATCTCTTATACTCTGCTATCACCTGCTGGCTGTTTTTTTTTTGTAATACCATTGCTTCAAGCAACCTCTTCAGATAAGAAGCTGTACCAAAGCCTTCTGTATGCTCTAGCATAAAAAACAACAACATAAAAACACAAATACATTTTTGGGAGTAAAGAACAAATTAAAAAAAAAACAAAAACATTTATACGTTTTTCGGTTTGAATGAGTTAATATCAAGGTTAAGTGGAATATTTTTGTAAAGATGTACAGTGGTTAACGTCTATGGCTGTAAAGGCCTGCTCAATGCATCTATCCCTGACTCAAAAAGGTTCCACTTGACTGGAGTCAGACTCACCTTCAACTGGGCAGGCTTCTGGAAGGCAAGAAGCTTGTAGATGTTCCAGTTGTTCTCAAAACTCCTGCAAAAACATTTGAGCTGAGTTCTATTTTTTTTTCCACTGGCGACAAAGTCACACTGTAATGCAATCCTATGAAAGAAGCATTGAAAATTCCCATTGCCACATTTGAATGTTAATTGCCTGCATAGGTTTGCGTAGTTTCATTAAAGACTCGAAATTGCCCTTGACCCAACTTGAGGACAAGCACTGACAAAAATGACTGGATAATATGCACAGAAATCTTAGTGCTTACCCCCCACGCAGTTTAACAGCCTCATCAAACCTCTTCTCATTCATGGCCGTCTGCACCAACTTTGTCTGCAAGAGAGGGTGTGTTAAAGGGGAAGTTAACCCAAAATACATTTCTTGATAATAATATTTTCTATGCAGCCCCACTAGTATAAAAACGGCATTCTCGTTAATATTGCTTTGGTGGAATATGAGGTAAGCAGCAAAATCCAGCCATTTTGTTTTTGTTTTTTAATCAATAGCAGAAGGCAGCCATTTTGACACTTGCTGTCAAGTAAAATGACATCACAGTTGCTCAAGTCTCAGGTAACAACCAATCACAGCCCAGCTTTAGCAAATAAGGTGAGCTGTGATTGGTTGTTGCCTGAGCCCGGAACAACTGTGATGTCATCTTCAGTCGACAGCAAGTGGCAAAATGGCCGCCCCGTGAGATAGATAAAAATGGTGGGATTTCGCTTCACAACTCACATTCCACAAATATAATATTAATCAGAATGTCATGTTTAGACTAGTGAGGTCACATATAACATATCATTGTCAAGAAATGTTTCAGGTTGACTTCCGCTTTAAATAAAGCAGAGCAGCACCTAAAACATCAACAGTGGAAGAAGGGCTCACCATCTCCACACACTCCATGAGAGGCAGACGGACGGCCTGGTTGCCAGACAGGCCGATGACGCAAGCCGGGGTGTCGGGTGATGCCTCCATCAGGGCGACGACCGCCTCCACGCCTAACTTGCTGCTCTGGAGAAACACAGGGGGGCGACGGGAGAGGCCGATTACATTTTAACGTCTATGTACAGACCACCAATTTGATTATACTCGTCACATTGAAAGTGACAGTGCCGATTTTGGAGACTTTGTTTTCTGCATCTTACTTTTTACTGAAAAGATGCCGAATGCTGAATAGACAAGTGAGTGTTGCTGTTGACATTGGACAATGCTGTGTTATATATTTAAAATACTGTCTTCTTTACACTGTGTTATAAACTAAATTAAACTGTTCAAGGGTTAAAGGGAAAGTCAATCTGAAATATGTTATATGTGACCTCACTAGTCTAAACATGACATTCTGATTAATATTACATCTGTGGAATATGAGTCATGCAGCAAAATCCAGCCATTATTATTTTTTAAATCCATCTCAGGGGGCGGCCATTTTGCCACTTGCTGTCGACTGAAGATGACATCACAGTTGCTCAGACAGTAACCAATCACAGCTCACCTGTATTCTGAAGCTGAGCTGTGATTTGTTGTTACCTGAGACCTGAGTAACTGTGATGTCGTTTTCACTCGACAGCAAGTGACAAAATGGCCGCCTTTTAACAAACAAAAACTGCTGGATTTTGCTGCTTAACTCATATTCCACTTGCACAATATTAACCAGAAAATCGTATTTAGACTAGTGGGGCTGCCTAGAACATGGTCTTGTCAAGAATTTTTTTTGAGGGTTGACTTCCCCTTTAAAATCTCTTAAATTAAACGACTCAAATATGCAAATGCCAGGATGATGTGCCGTCGTTTAAAACCACTTCAAACACAACTCACCAGTATCCTGTCGAACGCAGACGGCGTTCCTCCTCGCTGAACATGTCCGAGTACGGTGACTCTTGTGTCGTAGCCCAACCGCTTCACCACCAGCTTCACACGCATACGAAGAGATTGTTACATGCGCTACAGTCGGATCATCAAAATCTTCCTCTCACCAAACTTACATCTTTCAGATATGCGGAGGAGATGGGCTGGCCGTGCCTGTCGATGGCTCCTTCTGCAACAATTATGATGTTGAGTCTGGACCCTTTGAGGCGACTCTGGAAGTGCACACATCCACAAGTGATATCAATAATTAGGGATGTCACAATATCCAAACATTATGATATGATAAATATCACGATATCGTGGGGAGCATGGTGATGTGACGGAGATGTTGACAAATATTTGCTGGTATGACTGATTTATAAGAGTTCTAACCAATGCAGTGGCCAAAACATGCCTAATTAAAATTAAACGGCACTAATAAACTAACCACCAGAGGGTGTTAGAACCGTACAAATGAAATACAACCTCAAAAACATGACGGCGACGATATTGTGGCACTTTTAATATCGCAATATCCCAATGTTGCCATTATCGTTACATCCCCATCAATAACATGTTAAGATTTCTTTAAATGAATTAAATTAGTAAGCAAAGGTGCAGCCAACTTCACAATGCAATTGATCAACAGTCAATTCCACACAATCATTTTTTTTTTTTTTTTTTTTTTAACTCATCCAAATATTTTATTTTTATGCCCATCCCTACATCGAAAGCGGTGTGGATGTCTCACCGCCTCAAGACGGTCACACATGCGATCCTCCCAGTCGTCTTTAGGAGGCGCCTCTGGGATGAAGAGCCAATCAGCGCCAGATGCAAGAGCAGACACCAAAGCGAGATAGCTGGAGAAAAAAAAAAAAAGTCCAGATATTAGAGTTTGGGTTAAAGATGCTATCTGAAACAATTTGGCTAAAAATATCTTTGCAGTAGCCTTTTTATTTGACCATTTATGACTGAAACATCTTCTAATTTGTAGATTAACACCTCAGCTGTTCACAATGGGTCTTAATGCAAGATTCTGGCTAATTGTTTTCAGACAGAATTCAGGTTTGAATTAATCATTTTTTGGCCACAGGTGGCAGTTGTGATTCAAAATTAAATTTTCTGCAGCTTTTTTTAATAAAAAAAAAAAAAAGAGCAAAAAATAAATAAAAGTGTTCAAGCTCACCCGCAGTGACGCCCCATGACCTCTAGGACAAACGTGCGTTGGTGGCTGTCGGGAGAATAACAACAAGCACATCAGCTGTTTTTTTCAGGAGGTTGAGATTGTAAATCCGAGATGCATGGAGAGTTCAAGTCTGGGCAAGAACCAGCAGGCTCAAACAAACTCTCCTTTGGATGGTGCCGTTTTCTTTATACTCATTGTTAGTCTGAAATTCACCATAATCCTCATGCTTATTTGACCTTTGTGCAGTAGTCATGATAGCGTCAATGATCTCTATGATGCGGTGCAGAGCAGAGTCCGCTCCGATGGTCATGTCGGTGCCACAGAAGTCGTTGTCTATGGAGCCCACCAGGCCCACAATGTTGAGATGGCTGTGCTGTTTCGCCAGCGTCTCCGTGATTTGCCCTGAAAGCAGCACGGGGCCATTAAAAAAACAAAAAAAACAAAAACAAAACTAAACATGAGGGAGGAGTCATTTCATTGGTTGGCTCACCACTCTGGACCAGCTCATCCAGCAGTCCGCTCCACTCGCTGCGAAAGATGTTGGCGCCGGTGAGGCTGCCGTCGCCGCCGCACACGCACAGGTTGGTGATGCCACGCTTGACTAAGTTGAAGGCGGCCGCCAGCCTCCCTTGCCGGTTCATGAACGCTTTGCATCGCGCGCTGCCAATCACCGTCCCGCCCTACGTCGGTCACGGCACAAAGTCAGAATGTTATTTAACACATTTGGGCACTATAATATAAAATTTCTTAAAAAATAATACAATCATAAAATAATGTAATTCAGCCGTATGTGTGATGTTAGTTCGTCTTCCATTTAGATGTATTCATTATTATAGATATTTCCACCAAAAAAAATGCAGAGAGAGGTGCTGTTGTCAAGCCAAAATCCCACAGAAATAAATTGAGGGCAATGATGCTAGTAGTAAGTACATCACAAAATATCACAGCAATCCCAAGCTATCATGCAGTGCTACTGCTTAGTAAGAACTTCATGGTGCTGCCACAGCATGACCGTCCATGCCGTAGTATTTCTCTGACGGCGAGTTTTTAATCCTCCGAGCAATGGTGAAGTGCAATAAAAACGAGCGGAAAAATAAAACATTTTCATCCAAACTCAATGCAGCAGCATGCTTGTCTCTCAGCAGCCACATGACAGCTTGTGATGACACAACTAACTAAACAAACAGAACTTAGACTATCGTTGGTAGTTTAACTAAAAACAACAACAAACGGTGGTGGGGGGGTCAACACAAACAGACATTTGCTTCCCATGAGAAACACATGCCTAGTTTCAAGTGCTACACAACTTCCTCCAGATGGACACCAGCATTTGTATCACTAGAGTGCAACTTGCTGTATCCTTTTAGCAAAGTTCACGCTACATATGTGAGGACGGCTAACAAACATGCAGCAAGGCCCCTTACCAGATGACAACCTGTACGAGACAAGCGGGAAGATGCATGAAATAACAAAAGTGCTATCATAAAAAAGAAAAGAACAAGAATTTGAAAACAGTTAATATTACATTTCAGAGGGGAGAATGTGGAAAATGGGGTACACACTTCTTGATAATTGTGTCAAATGTTTCCTTCTCTTGCAATCAAAGTAGCAAATGTCTCTGAAATAATGATTCTGAGTATAATACTTTCCACCTTGATCTGCTCGGAAAAAGGTCACAGAATGACAATTGTAAATATTAAATATTAAAGAGATACTTAACTTATTTAGCCCATTATAGCAATAAAAAGTTAATATGTTGTCTATAATTAATTTGATAATTTCTTTATTTTTCACGCACAATTAGTACCTTTTAAAACACATTTTGCAACTTGCCGTCGACTGAAAATGACATCACAAGGGCTCAGGTAACCAATCACAGCTCAGCTGTTTTCTAGGTTTGGTCATGTGACATTCACAAGCTGAGCTGTGATTGGTTACCTGAGCCCTTGTGATGTCATTTTCAGTCGACAGCAAGTTGCAAAATGTGTTTTTAAAGGTATATTATAGGCAAAATATTAATGTTTAATGCCAAAAATGGCTACATAAGCAAAGTATCCCTTTAATATTTACGACAATAAATCCTAAAGTGAGTGGTACTACTATTACTACTACTTTATCTTGTTTTTTATTTCCCAACAGTCTGGATGCCCTGTGACACAATGCTGCCTCTCATAGGTCAGTAATGGTACTACCACAGACATAATTTTGTGTGCAATGTGCTGTCGGTCCTCTCGAGTACGTCACACAAAGTATATTTAAAAAAAAAATAGAAAATAGAGAGAAAACATGTGTAGGGTCTCTTACATTTTAATAAATCTGCAAACGTTAAAAGTTGGTATGTGTGTACCCCACTTTAGGTTACCAATGCTGCCAACTGATAACATCATTCAACCTACCAGCTGGATGATGTTAGTCACACTTTGCCAGTGTGCCAGTTTGATGTGATCACCCCCATCCACCAGGCCCTGGTAGCCCTACAAGGTGGAAAAAAAAAGAGACATAACATAACATAACATAACATAACATAACATAACATAGCATAACATAACATAACATAACATAACATAACATAACATAACATCACCATTTGTTAAAATAAATAAATAAATAAACTATTGGACAGCCTAATGTAATGCATATGTTGTTTATATTTTTCAATTTATGTATTTATTTTTACCTCATATATCAAGTAGACCTTAGCACCAACATAGATGCCCATTCTGGTCACAGCTCGCACAGCAGCATTCATCCCTGAGCCAACGACAATACAAAATTTGTATTTACAATTTCACAAGAGATTTTTAAAATATAGTTTAAATATATATTTTTTTAAAGTATGATTCGAAGCGATTCCCAACCATTGTGTGGCGGCACATTAGTGTACTGCATGAAATTAACCAACATCTTTACAAATGATTATTTATTGACTACAAATAATGCATTTTGCTCATCTGTCTATGCAAATTATGTACAACTGCAACGAAAAGTAGGACAATTAAAAGATATTCCATTAAATTGCTGAAACTATGATTAACCTGTGTACCATTCATATGTATTAAAAAAAATAGCCTTGTGTTCATTTAACACTAAACTAAACAGACTCAGATTTCACACTGATGGTAGATCTAGATCATTATTATTTCAGGATGTATGTATGCATTTTTTGCTAAGCACATTATTTTTGGCTCAATAAAGTTTGGGAAGCACTGAAATCCACTGTGGTGATGTCCAATGCCCTTTAACACATTCATTGCCAGACCAGCAAAAAAAAAAGCATCATTTGACGACTTTTTCCGTCAATGGCAGTGAATGAGTTAATAATATATATATATATATATAGATATATATATATATATATATTTTAAATGCAGTACATAGTAGGCCTACCTAAATGGGCCAGTGATTGCTAAACGCCCTTGGGTGTTGCTTCATAAAAAAAAATCGGTGGAGCATTTATGACTTCATAACTTTACACAGTATTGGTCAAAGGGTAATACTGACTGAGCATGCGGATATTTCTCAAGAGGCTGGCGTCGTTTTATTGGAGTTGTAACCAGTTTAAATTCCGCGTACATTTATAATTGCCACATTTACTACAGTCTTTGAACGCCCCAGAAGTAGGAACGCACGGTTCCCACTAGTACATTTTTTAAATGCATCAGTTTTGACGTAAATAATGTTCAAGTTTACTTGTTCGCGAGACAATTATAGTCTTACAAGGTAGTACAAGATGTTTTAAAAACAGACGTGACATATATTAGCCACGTTAGCATAAGCGAGCTTTCACGTACACGTACAGCCTCATAAAGTGCAGTAGTGTTCCATTTGAAATTGGAAGTGAAAAAGACACTTATGGTGTGTTTGGAGTCACCTTGTGCGTCCCCGCCGCTAGTGAGCACCGCTATTGCCCGGCCGGCCCCCGTCATTTTCAACTTTTCCAGATCCATGGTTGCCATGTTTGTCATTTAATTTCTCCTGTCAGTGAAAATGTAATACTTCCGTGGGAGTGGACGTTCGTTTTAAACACCAGTTGGGCCGAGAGAGGGGTTCGTTAACCTGATCTCAACCAGTGGTCGACGTCTTTCCAGCAGTTGGACTCTATGACTCCGCCCATGTGAAAATATAATGAGCGTTGTTTTGCTCACCTGTGCTGCCCGGAACTACGCGCTACGAGTTAGTGGAGTGGGTTCAACATAAGCACCGCCCGGCCGCGAGACCACGATTAAAAGAGGACAGAAAAACCTTCGGCACGTACAACACGAACTCACGATATGATAGTGGGCGTGGCTTTGTTACGGAAGCGTGGCTTTGTTACGGAAGCTACTACAGACAGACAGACAGACAGACAGACAGATAGATATCTTCAATCAGGGAAATTCATGGTATATTACTTATATGGTATATACTATTTATTTGATATTAGACCATTATACATAGAGACAATTGGAGAAAATGTCATCTAAATTTGACACGCCGCAGTGAAGATTGTTATAATAACACAGCGAAATGTGAAGTATTACAAATATATATATAACATAGGTCAAAATGGTCGTTGGGCTATGATTGACCTCTCAAATACTGGAGAGTTGATCCTCCTGACACTTGCTAATTGTCAAAAAAGTTTGCTTGATTCAAAAAGCTGTATCAGCAAAGTCTCCAAATGCAGAATCAGTCTTAATCTTGATGCACCATAGTTCACTGAAGAATCAAAATAGCAAATAAATGTTGGGTGAACGGTCGTTTGTCTAAATGTGTCCGATGGACCTCTACCTCTTGCTCGTGACCCCGATAAGGGCATGCGCTACAGAAACCAGATGGATGGAATTATTTAAAAATAAAAAATCAGCAGCACAAGATGTTGGGTACAGTACATCAGCATTTATTCCATGCAGTTGCTTGCTTGGATTATATCCCCCCCAGATGTCCACCGTACTGTACTCTGGAAAATACAGGAATCTGACAGGATTGGTTTGATCGTAATGCCACTCGACAGGAAGAGGAGCTGGAAAATAAGCGGCGTAAAGAAACAGTTTGCTGGATAAATGAGATGATGTCCACGATTAGAAACAACTTTACAGACACAAATTGGTATTAAATATGAGAGAACATGACAGAAAGTAAAGGGGAGGGGAACTCGGCATCACAGATGCATTTTCGACCTGTGGTCTCTTGCCCCCTGATTGGCTTTTGGTGAAAACAGAAGAGATGATATGTTGACTGGAGTAAACATTTGGAACCATTTTTGTTGTTTTGAAGCGCCACCACATCCATACTTCATCTGTAATGACGGTTTGATCCACGGAACATAAAACTAATACTGTCCTCATGCCTGTTCATTGTGCTTTAAATAATACTCCCGCTAAAGCTGCCTGAAATTAAAAAGAACACTTACTTGCCATTTTTAATAAATTAATTCAATAATCATGTAGGCCAGCTACAAAGAAAATAAACCACAATCATACTTCACAGGATGTATGTCAGGCATTGCCCACAGCATGAGGTTAATTCATTTACAGGTACATCAACGTAAACACAAGGCTTTAAGTACACAGCCTTCAAGCCCAAAGAAAAAGATAATAAAGCAGTTCAATCTTAGGTTCGCTAACGCATCACAATCATTCTTTTCAGCCAGTTTGAGCAGCTCACTTGTTGACAGGTCAGGTTACACGTGCTGATGTTTATATACATACAGTGGAAAGTAACACTGAAATGAAAGAAAATTCAAACTGCCTCGTGGCCGTTTTGATCGCTGGCTTATGTATTCCGAATAGCGCGCCTACATACACTAGAGCTGACGACAAAATTCAACTCTTGCCCTTCACCTAAAATTCTGTATAAAGGAATGATGAACACTCAAAAGAATGAGGAATACGTTAAGCACCAACAGATGCAGCATCCCTTTTTTTTAATACAGTAGACCAAAAAAAAAAAAAAAAAAAAGTTAAAAAGCAGCAGAGCCACTTACATAAGTCATTGTATTTGTCGCCACCTAGCTTCTATTCTCAACCGGCGAACCTGAGCAGCAAAAAATGAAAAAAACAAAACAAATAAATACATTAAAGGAAAAAAAAAAAAAAGAAAAAAAAAAAGCTTCACTAGCCACCAGTCATTGCGTCTAGCCAGCTAGACACTCTAAGCAAGCAACATTGACTCTTAATTGCTTTAGTTTTGTTCACAAACACCGGGGGAATGAATTGCTTTGCTCTTTTTGGACATACAGTAGTGTCATTACACACACATTTAGCGTTATATCAGTAAAAAGTACCCTGCAAGTAAGTGTCGCATAAAAGATGATGCACCTGGAAATGGGACATAAAATGGGACACTACACCTGAAAGGTATTTCCTTAAACAGTGGCCAGGGAGTTTATTCGAAGGAAAGGTCTATTTTGACAGGAGGCCTTTGAAAAAGTACAAAAGTACAATAATCCCCTTCTGAATTACAATTGCGCTTTCTGAAAAACACCAATATGCCACAAGATGGCGTCAAAGCTCTGTCTAAATGCTAAATGGACTGAGATTAATATAGCACTTTCTACACCATATTGTACAGAGTTGTTATCATGTGTACAAGCGCATTTAAAGTGCATTTTTGTCCAAATAAAATAAACATGTTTGGGGATTATAATTTGTGGTATTCGAGGGGATACGGGCAGAGTACTGACTGAGCATCATGTTGCCACCAGATGGCGCCAAAGCAATGTTGAATGGGAGGTTTTCAGCTAATACGTCATCATTTGAAACTGTCAAACCACAAACATGCTAAGTTTAACTGTATATTCACAGTTTAAAAATTTTCACTTATATATAAAAAAAAAAGACTGAGGAGGTGTTATTTAAGTTTTTTTGCAACTGTAATTGTAACTAGATTAAGTGCAATTTCTGGAGAAATTGCATGGGAATGCTGAAAGCTGAATCCTAAGATTTGAATGCATGTGTAATGCTTATGAAGTAAATTGAGAGATAAATTATGAAATTATAACCTCCTGGTTACTGGACAATACGCTTTACCAACTGTGCCACCGAGCAGTATCAGACACCTGGTAATGATGATAAGTTATACGTATGGAAGTGGGCGTGGAAATTAATACTTAGAAAAAGTTCATTGTCTGTCCCATTGAAAATGAATGGGGAAAGTTGATATTAAACATTAAATTGTGCAAATACTGTAAGTAATGTGGAATCCGACGATATATACCCCGGGAGGCGTCAATTTTTTAAGCTAGTGGAAATTTGAACAGTGTAAATTGGAAGTATTATGTGGGAATTGTTACGCGGCAAAAAAAAAGTGCGGAGAATAAAAATCACAATAACAACAATTGTGGGAATGCTTCAGGATTCCCACAATTGTTATTAATAACATTAGATTACCATCCATAGTTATTACTTGGTAGGCCACTATTTGAGGAAATACGCAAAAAGCAACAACAGTTGTCCAAACAACATTCTACCATACGGTAATTGGTCCAGTCCAGTTTGTTCCGGTCCTTCTCGAACAATCCTGAGATGAGACTTGAAACGTCTAACAGGGGGCTTATAGCATCATTTGATTGGTGATGTGATGAGAGAAGAAGCTGGATGTGGTCTTTGTTTGGTTCATTTCAGCTGTTCTCCTCAGTTCCACATCACCGTGTTCTCGCCGGTCCACCTAACGTGGGCGTACTCGCAGCCTGATGAGTGCACAACAACGGAGTCCGGCGCGTGGTCATGCTGGTGTTTTGTAATGCTAGCTTTTGTCATGGGAGAGCCACCGGTTCTGGAGGCGAGGGTGGTGGAACGCGAGGTGTCTGTAAACTCATAGTAAAAGCCAGTTGATGATATTTTGGTGCTCGGGCAGGAACGGGGAGCCATATATGTCCAAATATGGCCAACAAAAGAAATTCTGGCCTAGCGGGAAGCCCCAATTGTTTTTAAAATGTCAAATATTTTCAGAAATGTTGCATGGGAAACGCTGCGCGAGATGATGATGCGTGCTGATTTTTGGATTTTGCCCTGAAAGTCAATAAAATGAAGACAGCGACTGCAGCCAGATAAAAGGCATGGAGCGCCACATCTGGGTCACCTGGGAGATTAACGATGATGTAACTCACCACCGCTCGCTGTCGGTATTAAAACCAATCAGGTTTCCATGCGTCCTCTTCACTCTTCCCACCCGTGTCCTCAACCCACTACCGCGCTCACCAGTTAGCATGTGCGTAAATTGCAAAATATGTCCTATTAAGAGTCTTTTCTTCGCTCCGATGTCCTGAATAGTCCTTCAGAATTCAAAAAATAAATTATGAATGTTATTCTATATCATGTACACGTTCATTCTAAAAGGGAATCCCTGCCATGGGTTGCCTGGATGCTGTGCTAAAAGTGAGGGAATGAACGGACGAGGGAGAAATTCATTGCTATATATTTTTTTTTGACATCATTGTCCTCTTATTGCTAGTATTCTCTGCAGGACCCAGTGTGACAATATTGGTTCCAGGCACAAAAAAAAAAGAAAAATTAAAAAGTGCCTGAGGGTGCATTCACCATGAGGAAGGAGCCGGCTTGTTTCGGATGGTGGCATCTGAGCACTCGGCTTCAGATGAGTCGCAGTCTGAGTCCCCATACTGGAGAGGATTCTGCAGGGAAGACGGTTACCATAGATTACTTTTTTTTTTTTTTTATCAACAGGAGATTGAGTAATATCACAAGTCACAACATGCAAACTCAAAATTAGATTCTTCTTCTTTTTTTTTTTAAGTTTCCATGCAAAATATTGACGTTAATGTTTCATTTGATTTTTATAAAAAAAAAGAAGACAATCTCTAAAAAATTAAATATTAAAATGAACTCTTTGACAGCCAAAAACGTTTATTAACGATTAGTAAAATCACAACGTATGCCGCCATAAACGTTAAATGACGTCAACTTAAGTTTTTTATTTTATTTTATTTTCTCAGTGCAACGTCTAAGTGAAGTGCTGCCTGGTCAATGGGTTGTGGAATCAAAAACACTAACTATGGCCAGCAGATGGAAGCAATGTATCTATTTTCGTGAACAATCAAAGCCTGTCATATCAAAGTTTTTTTGGGATAAGGTGGTGGTAAAAGAGTTATGGAGAAGTAAAACAAAATAATAAAAAAAAAAATTAATAATCAGTGTTCAATCCCACTAACCTCATAGCTATGTTCATCCGAGCACAGTTTTCCCAAGGAGATCTGAGTCTTGACCCTGCGGACGGCGCACTCCTTGTCGGACAAGCCGTCAGATTGGGTGGAGATGTCGATGGGGATGTCCGGCGTGTGCGACAGCAGCTCGTCCAGGTGCTCCTCCTGGCTGGCGCTCAGCCTCTCCAGGGGCCCGCTGTGGGAGTGGTCGCTGGTGTTCCCCTCCTCTCCGTCGGATACGGACAGGTTCTCCGAGCTGAACGTGGAGTACGACTGGAAACTGCTCATACAGCGATGAGGTCTACGGGGGAGCACAAAAACAGGGGTGAGGACGTTGATAGAGAAAAATGTAGACAGTGGTCCCTCGTTTTCCGCTGGGGTTAGGTTCCAAAAACTACCCGCAATAAATGAAATCCGCCAAGTAGTTAGGTTTATGTTTTACATTTATTATAAATGTTTTAAGGCTCGAAAACCTCCCCACCACACAGTTCATACACTTTTCTCATTGAAGCATTCCCATTTCTCTCTTGTTTAAAAATTCTCAATGTTCAAACATTCATAACTTTTAAATAAATAATATTGTACTTTATTGAAATATTACAATATCGCTTTTATTTTTGCCTAAAAAGGGTAATGGAAACGCACCTATTGAAATGAGCAATGGTACAGTACCTCTGTCTCCTTGGGAACTCAACTTCACTATCCACCTCTCCTTCCTCCTCTTCAGATGACTCATCTCCACCCTGGAAGAAAAGCAATCACTCTCTCACCTTACTTTACGACACGAATCATTATAAGACCAATGGCCGCTTACCTTCCTCAAAGGTCTGAGTGTACGAGGAAGTGCATTAGGAAGGGTGTGTTTGTTCTGGAAGGCTTCCTGTTCCTGAGATTCTGGCTTCTTCGAGACCTCCCCATTCGAACCGGGATTTTTGTTGGGAGCCCTCAAAGTCGACTGGCTGCCATCTTGAGCAGCGATCAATGAAAGGTTGGGCAAGACTGGTTGGCTGGATGCAGGCGTGGTCTCCTGACAGTGAAGGCATCCAGGGAACGGGTGAGCCTGGCAGCAGGGACAGCCAGGACCGGCACCTGGGAGGGGATTGGAGCTGGTGGACGAGGTCCGCTGGCGTGTATCTGCGTCCATCGCCGTGGAGATGAGGTCGGGGCTGGATCCGGAAACGCGCCTCTGCAGATGATCCGTCTGAGGGCTCCGCAAAGCAGCGGCGGGGCCAAAGTAACGCAGGTTATTGGCACAGTTTACAACGGCTTCTTCGCGGCCCTTCAACGGGAGCGGGGATCCGGAGGGGGGCAGCGGAAGGTGGTGATGATGGTGGTGAGGCGGTAACTGGACGTCGTCGGGCGCTCCCGCGCTTGATTTCAGCACCCCGAGGAACTCGCTATGGCTTCCTTTGCTGTTGGCGCGGCGATGGCGGGGCTTGCTTCGGTAACGGGCTTTTCCAGGAGGCGTGGACACCTTTGGGCTGGCGGAGAGAGGCGAGGGAGAGGGAAGGGGGTCCACGCTGGAGATGCCGTCAGAACGGAGCAAGTCTGGCCTGGAGGAGGCACACACAGAAACAATGTCCCTGAGCAAAAGTTTTAAAAAAGGTTGTAGTAAAGGGCAAAGTGTGATAAAAGGTCCGTCTATGAAAGTGCATACATCTTTGTACAATATCAGCTATGTTTCATCTAAATGTGAAAAGACTCACCTCCCAAGCAAACGACAGTCGTCCCCCTGCTTATTCAGGTGTCATGAGTGTTAATAGTGAGTATGCCAGCCATACTATACAGTTTATTTTTATACTTGTGTGACAGTTAAGAATGTATTTAAAAAAAGGGAGAAAAAAAAGAAAAAGAAATTCTTGTAGCATGGTCCACACGGTCTGGTGACAATCAGTTTGAATAAAAAAAAAACCCAAAAAACCCAACAAACTTAAATATGAAAAAAAAGAAACGTATTCCAATTAATTTATCAAAAATATAACAATTAAATAAATACATGTACTTAATTCATTATTTCGTTTATACTACACTACACTTCCGCCATACGTGGTTAAAATTTTAATTTTTTTAAAATTTTACTTTACATTTTATTACACTGGTCTGAGAGTTAAGTGTTCAATATTAAATGCATAAAACAATGCCCAGGCACTTATTGCATCTCTTCGGTTGGTGATCGTTTGACTCAAGAGTGGAAATTTACATCTTTTTTATTTTATTTTATTTTTTTTTTAAATGATGAAATTGGAATTTGGTCAGTTACGGTGAGAGTCAGACCTTTTGGCAGCGGGCATTCCAGGTTTGTGAGAAATGCTTCCTTTCTTCTTGATCAGCTTTTCTACAGCATTGGATCGGACGATGGGTCTGACCAGGTGGCGCTTGTAGGTCCCGGGGTACTTCTTCTCCACAGCTTGCTCTCTCCTGTGAGGATTAGTATTACATGAATAAAATGCACACACCTGCTTGTCTTTAAAAAAAAAAAAAAAAAAAAAAAAAAAAAAAAAGAAGAAGAAGGTGGACACTGTATATTTCCACTACTGGATGTCATGGAGACAAATAAACACATGGCTGGGAAGCTCAGCCTACAATGTAAATAAAGGCCTGAACCCGGCTTGGAATGTATCGGTAAGTGTAATGCTGGGTTACTCTGGTTCACGCACACTAACCTCGCTAAATTAGTCACGTAAACACAGTTTAATGTCATTTGAACCTCTCCTATAGTTAGATAAACTGAACTAAATATGCTTATGCAAAAAATTTGTAATACTTTTTTTATTGAATCGCACTAGAACGTGCAAATGCAATTATTGTATTTTTTATATATATGATATTGAGTGTATTCAACTTAAACAGCCAGTGAGAGTAAGAATTTCAGATGAAAAAAGTGAAAGCTCTGCTAATAAGTAAAGAAGGAAGCCCCCTCCTTACTTCATGAGGTCTTTCTCTCGGACCTCCAGCTGCAGCATGATGGCACTGAGCTCCATGTAAAGATTGTTGGCTCTTTCCAGCTTCCTCTCGTAGTGTTCCCGGATGTCCAACGCATGCCTGGGAAGGTTGAAAACATGAGCAAATCTGCACTGGTATGACAAGCCAAATTATGTATGTATCGAGAATCACGAGACGCTAAGCTAACTTGGGCTGTGGAGGTGCACAGAGGAACAGAGGTAATAATCCAACAAAAACACACCCTTCTCAGACAGGCTTATATAGACAGAGAATCGATCTGATTGGTTGTGGCTAGACATGTGGGTAACAGGACTGACATGGAATTATCTGATTGGCTGTTTACCAGATAAAGAGATTAAAGATTCCTGACATCACATAGCTTCTGACATCACATAGCGTCTTACCAGTTGAAACTAGATGCTGGTTACATCAGTTCAAAACAGAAACTTGACCTCATGGTCATGACCCAAACATAACCCTTGCATGACCCTAATCAAAACAGTAAACATAACCCTTACATGACCCTAGTCATGACAGTAAACATAACACTTGCATGGCCCTAGTTTTAAGCATAACCCTTGCATGACTCTAGTCATGAGACAGTAAACCTAACTCTTGCATGACCCTAGTCATGACATTAAGCATAACCCTTGCATGACCCTAGTCATGACATCCTTAACACAATCCTAGAACTTATTGCTACTTTCCATTATTTTTGATGTGAAAATGCATTCAAATACAAAACGTGGCCACACCTGAGTTCATCCCGCCTGCGTCTGATCAGCTCTTCATCCAGTCTGTGAATGCACGTGCCTTCGCTTTTGATCTTCTCAAAATGTTTCTTCACTTCCTCCCGCCATTCAGCCTGGAACGTGAATGAATGCACAAAGTCACAACCCCCCAGGTTGTATATATCGTGTGCTTCTTTAAATCTTCAGATGTAGTGCAGACCTGAGACTTGAAGTAGGTCTCCTGAGGAGCTCCCAGAACATCAGCCGAGGCAATGTCGAGGTGTAGGAGGATCTGACGGAACGACGGTCTGTTTCTGGGCTTGCCTTGCCTGGCGATAAATGTGCAAGTGAGTTATTATGCGGGATATACTCTCAATGAAAACGCACGCACACACCATGTTTGTTTCATGAGGATTTTGAAACCATCCGGGCATGTGGAGGGAACGGGGAGGTGAAGGCTGTTGCTGCCGACGCCCCAGATGATAGCGGAAGAGTCTACGTCTTTGTAGGGGATCTCTCCAGTCAGCAGTTCCCATAAGACAACGCCAAATGACCTGCAAGATGCAGCGGGATCCTCACAACAGAGGAACATCGAAGAAATCCAAAAACAATTCGCTGTGCACAACTCACCAGATATCCACTTTTTCCGACACGGGCTCATTTCGAATCACTTCCGGAGCCATCCAGGCCACCGTACCAGCAAATGACATCTTTGTACTTTTGTCACTGAGCTCTTTTGATGTTCCAAAGTCAGAGATCTTCACAGAGTCGTTGTGGGTGACCAAAACACTATTTTTGGGGAAAAAAAATGCATACAGGAGGCAAGATTTAATATATAGGCTGCACGCAGGGTGTTCCCAAAAATTTGACATCATTTTGTAGTTTAATAACAGACAATTCTTGTTCAAAGGTGTGTGTGTAAAACTAAGCTTCATGTTTACATTTAAATATTACACATTTTATACATACTGCAAAATTCTCCTGCAATACACATAAGAAGAGAGTGAAGCATGCATTTTGAAAAGACAGGGCAACACGTATATTGATCATTTGTCAAGCTTTGTGAAATCGGTTCTCAGATCTAAATCTGTTTGAATAAGTCGCTGACATGTTGATAAATGAATCTTTCACTTTTTTCCCAGCAAGAAATCAAGTTCATGTCACTTGTCTAGGACATATAATTACTAACATATTCATATTTCAAACATTTATTTATTTATTTGTTTGTTTGTATATTTATTTTTTCAAAACCCAGTATTTAGTAACTCAGTTTACCAGAGTCCCATTCCTATGGTGCAGATGTAATCTGAATTTGCACATAGGTCCGATCAGACTGTCTGTGTGTATATATATCTATATATCCAAAGTAATAGTTACAGTACATATTTGTATGGAAAACCACTTATACACTTGAATATAAAAACCAAATGAAAAACTTAAGCACGGCTTTAACTGAATGTGCCTTCTTGTGCCGCGCGACCTTGTGTTTTTACACCATTTCAAGCCATGAAACACACTTGACAAGAAAGAAAATATCACACTTAAGAAGGAGGTAGGCAGTATTCTATGAAAGAGCATCAAAACATGACTATAAGCCCATCGTTTTGAAACTCCTGCTGTGATTCATCCAATTAATCAAATGAGGGTGACCTTTCCAGACGATTCAGCCTGAAATGGTTCTGCTGACTAATACAGCGTTTGGCAGCACTGCAGCACGCCAATATTAATTAAAGACATGGAGGGATGCGGATGCTGTGCACAGGATGTTCAGGGTAAGCGACTTTGCTTACATAAAGGCCACTTGATTATTAACATCCTGAGGGTTAATGTCACACTATTTAGAACTGAAAAGCTGAATTGACTGCTTAAGTCGTTTTACAGCACAGTGAAACAGCTGTGGGTAATAATATGATAATTATTAATGTAGAGTCCACTTCATAGGTCATATGTAGCTATAGAAGAAATATAAAAAAATAAATAAAAATCAGATTCATTTATGTCATTCAACCTCTAGTAATGAAATGAAATTTGAATCCAACTCAAGCACTAGCAAGAAAACTCACTTGGGAGATTTGAGATCCCTGTGGATGATCTTGTGGAGGTGCAGGTAGTTCATGCCACTGGCGATGCCCGAGGCCCAGTCCACAAGCAGCCTGGGGGTCACCTTCCGTCCGGCCCTCAGCACCTCGTAGAGCTGGCCTTGAGCACAGTACTCCATGATGATACAGTAACAAGGCGCCTGAGTGCACACCCCCCTTGGCGGAGAGCACAGGAAACGGACGGGTGAGCAAGCGGCGCATGCAGCATGACGCAAACTGTAAAAGTAGCTGGAGACCTTACTTGAAGCTGATGATGTTGGGATGCTTGAGTTTCCGCAGGTGCTTGATGTCCGTCTCCTTCTGTTCGCGCACCTTCTTGATAGCAACCTCCTCAGAGCGGAATTTGCCCAGGAAGACGGCTCCCTGAGCACCGCTTCCCAGCCACTGCAACTCGGAGATTTCCTCAAAAGGAACCTCCCACATGTCTGGAGGCAGGAAAATAGAAATTTGGTGTGGTTTTGCAAAAATGAAATAAAGGTGAAAGTTCATATCGTTAACCTCGCTCTCGCAAGATGAATTCTCGCGTTAGTTTACAAACTCCGGAGAATACATCTTGTACCGATCACGCAGATAACCGCCATTCCCGAACCAATGGTGGTTCGGACCAATCACACAGCGACATTGTGTTTGGGGGCGGGATATGCAACTGTGACTAAACCAGGAAGGCAGCGCCGACGCAGGGGCTAACAAACAAACCTAACATGGACGAATGGATGCTACGATTGTGTTCTCGCAGCATTACTCACCGTTTCCTTGTTTAATGTTGAATAGCGAGGTTGCGCTTCGTACATTTCTAGCTGGTAAGATGTTCGTGCTTTTCCCCCCTTCGACAAGAACGAACACGGAATGTTCACCCGTTGCCGTGATTGGTTAAAACAAACGTGTAGAATGTCGTATCGTCCAATCAGCTTGAATTACTGTACAGAATGTCCCGCCTTTTCCCGACGAAATTACTGTAGAGAGGTACCCGAATGATCTTACATATCCATCTGGCTATTGTCAGGTTAGTATATCGTCACACTCTTAAAAGAATTGCCTACGTCATTTTTTTTTTTTTTTGCAAAAAATGTTGTTTTTCCTAAATCATCTCCTCATGATGCAAATGGTTCAATTTTTTTGTGTTTCTTGAAAAATCTGAAAAAATTACATAGAAGATTATTTCATATAAAATGTGGCTGTAATGGCAACAACTAACCACCAGGGCAACTCAATAAATAAACACCAAATCCTTTATAATTGTCTCATACAAAAATAACAGGCATGTCATCTGTAAAATTGATGTGACCTTAACCTTTTGAGGAAGTGAAAGAAAATGAGTGAGGAGTTCAACAGTCGATTTTACAGCATGTTTCAAAGTAGATCCATTTAATTTATTTTCTATTGTACTTGCCCTAATTAGTGTTGAGTGGAACTGGAGCCTAGTCATGCTGATTCAGGCCAAAGGCGGACTACACCCGAGATTGGGTGTCAGCCAATCACAGGGCAGGACAAAACAATGAAGTAGAGTCCAGAAAAATAATAAACTGACTAATGACGAAAGAATATTTAGCCTATACACAATAGAATAACATGAGATATAATATTATATTTTTTAATAAAGAGGAAATACGCTATGTGGGTGGAAGGTAAACTACAGAGATCATTTGGAACGTCAAACAGGAGGAGACTCAGCCCAATTCTGTCTGACTGCGCTTGCACCCTGTAGCCTTGCAGCGTGGTGAGTCTACCTCCTTCCTGACCTCAATTCAAAGTGACAAACAGCACAGCTTCATGTGGGAGCATCCATAAAAACTCACCTTGCTGTTGTAGCTTGTATTCTGTGGAGTACGTCTTTCCGATGATGTTCCAGACCGGACGGAGGCAACCGAAAAGCCCCTCCAGGAATCCGCCCGACCCGGGCCCTGCTCTGTGGAAGTGCAGCTTGATGTCGTCGGGGTGTTGCGGGTGACCTTGTCTGTCCTCTCCGCCGTGCTCCGTCTGACAGTTCCCGTCTCCCGTGTGCTCCTCCATCCCGCTCCCGCAGCCCCCGCGCTCGCAGGAGGCCGGCGAGACTGGTTCCTCGTGGTCGTGCTCCTGCAGTTGAAGGACGCTGTTGTCAAAGTGGCCGCCCTCACTCCGCGTGGAGTCCACGCTCAAGGCCGCGTTTGGGGGGCTCAGGCCCCCGAGCGTCGTCTCCTCGTCCTGGCCGGGCGGCTGCAGGAGCTGCAGGGGCACGGGCAGGTGCGTGGGCGGGGCCAGGTCCGTGATTATCTGAGGGGGTAATATCGAGGGAGGGGCAGGAGGAGGGTGCGTTTGAGAGTGTGGCGCGTTTGACTTCTTCAGGGAGTCCCCAACTACACTGAGCTTGAGCTCCTCCTTCAGCTTGCCTACCAGCATGCTGGGGCAGGAAGTCCATGAGAGCACCTCGGGGGAACTTCCCATGATGTCATGCATGAACATGGGCTATGTACACCT
Organism: Festucalex cinctus; assembly: GCF_051991245.1. NCBI lineage: Eukaryota > Metazoa > Chordata > Actinopteri > Syngnathiformes > Syngnathidae > Festucalex > Festucalex cinctus. Next base: position 20,363,520 of record NC_135421.1, on the reverse strand, counting down.
GATGAGGAGCGGTCCTAACACATTAGCTCGCCAGTATTTGAATCACCTGGGGGGGGAAACAAAACACAAACAGCACAGACAGATGTTAATGATAAAGCTAATTTCACAGCTTTCACAAAAAAACAAAACAAGATGAGTACGATCACATTGAGCTCTCACTACTTCCGCAAAGACAAATCCTCTCATAGATCTGCGATGGGGATGAGCTTACATTAATGACTTTTATTTTTAACTACAGAGTGCGAGCATTCCGTGGCGGAAGTGGTCAAATTAACAAACAAACGCCAAGCGGGCTTTAAAGCCACGCATACGAGATGAATAAATCACACTGGATGGAAATAGCCTCAATTCTGGGAAAATTGATGGCACATACAAACAGTCGGGGCTTTGCGATGCTGCCGGCGGAGTGTTATATCAGTAGAGCGGGGATTAAAACTGTTGCTCTGTATTAGGGAAGCTCAGAGCCAAACATCTGGCACGCACGGACCAACGTCTGAGCAGGCACAGACACACATTTTAGCCGCGGCAGCCGCCCTGCTAGCTTCGGAACACTCAATCATCCTTGAGTAGAGACTCCATTTATCTCTACCTGCGAGTGTTACACAAAGAGAAGGTCAAGGAGGGGACACGACGTTGCAAAGTCTACACAGATGGTGCATTCTGCTGCTGTAAGGAGACCCGCATAACACAGAAAATACGAATAATACACAAATTCATCCATTGTCTACAGATGAGATTGTCTGTGTTAATGAGTAGGCAATTTACACTCTTCAATGAGGAAGAAACTGCCTAAACTGTTTTTAAAATAAGATTTCAATTGAAAATTGTCTTGTGTAAATGGCTGTTCAAATCTTATCGAACACTCTGCCGTTCTCAGAGTTTTGTGTTGTGTTCATGGAGTAACTATGACGCCAAATATTACAACAAAAAAACACAATTGCTCTGTAAATGGCATTTGATTATTTGTTACTATCACCTACAAAAGTATTTTACAGTAAGTTTAGGGAAAACACAACTTACAATGACAATGTGGTCCTAGATTTGCTTGTATTTTTCAATAACTCGTGTATGAAGCACAACAACTGAGCTGACTCAAGCTAACAAAATGCAGGCACTGATTCCAGACAGTAAAGTATTTATTCGGCAGTTTGTCTCGATAAGTGAGTCTTAATAAAGGCTTCTGGTAGATCTTAAAACCGAAGCTGCTCATTTGCTGATCTGTAAAGATGTTGCTTAGATGTTTATGTGAACGTCGGTACTGTATCTGTGCGTATTTATCTCCTGAGGGGTAACCCGAGTGCTGTGAGAGTGTAGCACCTCCCAAAAGCTCATCTATAATGCAGGCCTGACTCGGAGCAGGTTGCTGAGAGTGCAGGGGGAACGAGAGAATGCTTTCTCAGGTATCCGATAAATCCGTCCATTCCAATGCCAAGACAATCGAGCTGTGTGTGTCGAGGACCGAGGTGTAATTCCACCCCAGCAATAATTTTTCGAACTGGGTCGTGCTGATGCGGGACACCGTCGCGGGTCAGCTGGAGTGAAAACGCAGGCCAAGACTGAGGGCGGCTCACATGTTAAAGCCTTATGACCCAATTTAAAACCAGTGTCTTAAATAATGGCTGTCCATTTCACTTACTTGCATTTATTTTACCAGTCTGGAATAAGCACCTACATCTGACACCGGGAAGAACAGGAAACGGACCTCACCCATTAATCTCTAATGGAAGATCTCTATTGGAATAGAATCACATAAATAATGTCTGCATCTGTTTTTCGAGGTTTCATTTACACCGAAAGGACAAACTGATTGTCCTTGTGATGTCACAGAAAATTAGTGACAATGTAGGAGGAAAGTGTACGAAAGATGGAGAGAAAGTGATAAAACTGTCTGATCCTGTAATCCTTACACATAATACAGACCTTATTCAGTACACTGCTTTTATTTTCCACGAATGTACAATTTCACTTTGAGTGGAGCAAACCTTGCGTTGTTAATGTGTGTGTTGGGATTAGCCAGAGGAGCACAAAAGCCAGGGGCGTGTCTGACAGCAGCCGGTAATCCGACTACACAGTAATCACTGGGGAAGACACTTTTGCACCATTGGGAAAAAAAAAAACATTCTCAGCCAGATTGCTTTTATTTCACAATACTGTACTTTGATTAAGTCCTGAAGACATTCTTGTAGCCAAAGACATCATCAAACAAGTAAACACACACTTAGCATTTACACTTCCCTAGACAAACCCAGCAGCGTCATCTGTGTCTCCATCGCCATGCTCCTAATTAAAGGGAGATCCCGCTGTGTCCCAGAGGGGCGGCCTTTCTTTGCTGACAGCTGTGTGTCCAACAAAGAGCCAATTTAGACCCTCTCTCACTTCATCAGTCACACGTTGCCGTCCCGAGCCATTCTCAGAAGCTTAGGTGGCTCCATCAAGGCTGGTCAGGGCGGAACTTGACCAGATAGATTCAAAAATTGGATCAATTTCCAACCATTATCTACCACTTATCCTGGTCAGGGTCACGGGTAAGATGGAACCTATCCCAGGTGACTTTAGGTCTCATCCTGCGTCAAAGACAGTGTATATACATATACACAATCAACTACTCACACTCACATTCACACAGCTGGGGAATTCAATAAAGTCTTCCTGCTGTAAAGTGGGAGGAAGTTAGAGTGTCCAAAGAAAATACATACAAGCACAGAGGAGAACATGCAAACTTCACACAGAATGGCCTGAGTCGAAATACCAAAACCACTGCGACATGCTAGCCAAATGGTCCACCGTTCCACCACAAAGGTAATGAAACATTTGGAAAAATTATACCCATATGAACTCATGCAGACTCATGATCTGTGAACGGTGGTGATCTCTTGTTGGTAAACAAAGGTTACGAAACAAGTGAGCTATAAAAATCGCGGGAGCAATTTTAGTAACAAAAACAGAAACATGAGAGCTCCCAAAGGTTGGTTTTGCTTTACTCCTCCACCTTGGGCGCAAGTCCAACTAAAGTAAAGTGGACAACCCACTTTTGGTGGGTTAAAAGTGTTCAGACACCTTGACATCACATTTCTCTATTAAAACTTCTGAGTTATGTGATTGATGCGGAGCAAAGCAGTAGCGGAGCTACCGCTTGCGAAGCAAAGCAAAACGGTGTTTATTATTTTTCTTTATTTACCAGAATTTTTTAGACAAAATGCTTCCCGAACCTTTGAACATACCGGCACAACTGAGGTATCAAAAGATGCGCCTCGATCTGACTCGGCGGGGAATTATTTTTTTTTTCAGTTCTGAGTTACCATGGTGACGCAATTCCCAAACCCCCTCCCCCCCCCCCACCAAAAAGTCCCAGAGGAATGAATGGAGAAGTGGGGAAAAGGTCCATAAATCAACCACCTAGGGATTGACCTGATTTCAACAGAAAGTCACCCGGAACTGATCTATTTCAACAGGAAGTGACCCGATTTCAACAGGAAGTGGCCCAAAAGTGGCCAAAAATCAACAGGAAGTGACCTGATTTCAACAGGAAGTGACCCGGAAATGACCTGATTTCAACAGGAAGTAACCTGATAGCAACTGGAAGTGACCCGATTTCAAAAGGAAGTGACCCGGAAGTGGCCTAAAATCAATAGGAAGTGACCTGATTTCAACAGGAAGTGACACAGAACTGACCTGATTTCAACAGGAAGTGTGCTGATTTCAACAGGAAGTGACTTGATTTCAACAGGATTTAGCACTGTTCAGTGCATGCGGCTTTCCACCCTGCAAGAGTCAGCAGTCACATACAAAATTTCCACGGAAATTTTTCTAGTTTGGATGGTGGCCAAGAAAATCTTCAAAAACACTGATGGTAACTGACTTGTAAATAAGGATAATAGTGTTCAATCAATCTAGGGTAACAACGACCTGCAGCCTCTCCGTAACCCTGAACGTAATAAGTGGGATGGGAAATGGATGGATAGATGAATACAAAGAGACAGAAATGGAGGAAAGAATGTCTCAGAGGAAGAAAAAGCGGATGAGGCGGACAGAGAAGGACACAGAGAGCTGTGAGATATGGAGGCAATTTGTGGGTTGGAAGCAAAGCATTTGAAAAAGAATATACAGTCAGAGGAGAACCAGAAAGTGTGATGACTGCTTGCAGCAAGATACAGTAGCAACCCAGCACTGATGGGAAAGACTACCGGGAGCGACAACAAAGGACACAAGAGGAGCCGGCTCCATGTGAGCCGTCTGCCCTGCACGGCCAGGAGACAGCAGCACACACATTGGACAGTGCGACCAGAGCAGCTGCTGCCACAACAATTCCCCTTGTGCTCCCTTACTGGGGACAGCCTGCTTGACTCGCCAACATCAAGGACTGGGAGGCAAGAGAAACGAGATGGGAGGGGGCAGCACAAGAGTCAAACATGCTTCTGTGATTGACAACATTTTAATATTCTTAGTATTAGTATTATGGTTAATATTGTGTTAGTGGCATACGAGTTAAGCAGCAAAATACAGCAGTTTTAATCGATATGAGAAGGCGTTTTTTTTTTTTTTTCACATTTGCTGTGGAGTGAAAATGAATCACAGTTGCTCAGGTCTCAGCTAACAACCAATCACAGCTCAGCTTCAGAAAACATGTGAGCTATGATTGGTCATTGCCTGAGGCCTGAGCAACATTGATGTCATTTTCAGGTCAACAGTAAGTGGCAAAATGGCAACCTGAGATGGATAAAAACGGACGGATTTTGCTTCATAAGTCATACCCCACAAATGTAATATTAATCAGAATGTCACATTTACGTTTAGACTAGTGAGGTCACATATATAACATATTGTGGTCAAGAAATGTTTCAGGTTGACTACCCCTTTAAGGGGATATGCAATTTAGAAAGGCGGGTTTATGAGTCAAATGGGAAGCAGTGAGAGTTGCACCCTGAAGACTGAGACAACCATTGCAGGAAACCAGAAAATCAATATGCATTAGTGCTTCTATTTGATGCTGAGTTTATTCTACTAGTATTGCTTATGAAACAGGAATCACTCCTTGTTTCAGAGTTAAATATTAAATTATCTACTCCAAAATATGTAAAAATGAGATGAGGTGTAGAAAAGACAGAAATTGTGTTGTCATCCGTGGGTCATCTGTTCACATGATTATGGTTGTAAAGAACATGAAAGTGCAAAAAAAATGAGAATATGGGACCATATTCTTCTTTGAAACAAAGTACTACTACAATTTCACTGACATTAATTATACTTTATACACAAAATATGCACGCGATAGCTTCAAATATCCATCTATCCATCTATGCCGCATGCACTCAGGACACATAACAGTAAATAACTATTCACACAATTTAGCATCTTCCATGAACCTAACATGCATGTTTTTGGAATGTGGGAGGAAGCTAGAGTATCCATGGGGGAAAAAAATCCCTGCAAACACGAAGTAATATGCAAAGTCAACACTGGAAGGCTGGAGTAAAGATTTGAATACAGATTTTCAGGACTGGGAGGCAGGTGCTACTATGCTGCTAAGCCAATGTCTCAAAAATTCAATGGTCCCATTCCATGGAAACGTACCCTAAAATAAGCACTCTCAAATCAAACAAAAGCAAACCAAATGGCCTCGAGTGTGATCAGCCATGGTGTGAATGTTTTGTAGAGAAAGGATGGCAGGATGATTCCTTCTCTCCCCCCTCTAAAAACCCGGCTGCCGGCTACTCATCCAGCGCAGTTACATAAACATGCTTAGTAGCAGAGGACAAGGGTGGGCGCCACGACTCCTGTTGCCAAGCAGAGCAAATAAAAGCGATGGATTAAGTCCCCGTTTAAAAGTTGACACACTAGTAAAGTGGATGTACATGTGTTCAACCACAAACAGATTCCAGGCACATGTTTCCCACATTTAACAGACAGAAGTCTAATATATTCAAAAGGTGTTCCATTGTAGTTCGCTAACCGGAGACGGGATATGTTTTCGTCTGCCTCCATCTTCACCCGTCCTTCAGAGGACACCGAGACGTACTGCATCACAAATCAGCAGCAGCAGCAGCAGCAGCATCACCAGCGAGCCTAAAATAGCTCCTGCACGCATGCACCGGCATACCACTGCACAACACGCTCCCGCAGTGCAGCCACCCAGCACACACTAACCAGCTGATTCACTTCTCAACGCAACCAACACGCCCCGCATACCACACGCGCACGATGAAGGATGAATGGCCAAACACACCAGACAAACCTGCTCTGAACGGGCCTACTCGTGTCGGACGGAGCACAATTTCATGCTTCTTCCTCAACACTGATGCAGGGTAGGTAAAAAAAATAAAAAATAAATAACGGCAAGGGGATGCAGGATTTGCCGGTCAGGGTGGAGAAAAAGAAGCACAAAAAAAAAAAGAAGCCAAATGAGGGCGAGTCACAGACTGGAGAATGACAGGCATTCCGGTTGCTCCGGCAGCACACGGGCTTTGAGTGGGCGGGTGGTTAGCGTTACCAAGTCGCTCACGTCACACTTTTCATGAATGGAGTCGTCTGACGCAGAAAGCACGAGGTTCACAAACCTGAGGAGGAGGAGGAGGTGGGGAGCTTTCTGCACCCACTCAAAGAGGAGGAGCAAAGAGAGATGAAGGGGAAAGGGGACGAAAGGGGGAGGTGGATGTAATTGGGAGCAGCACCAGCTGGAAAGAGCAGGTTGGGCTGTGGTGGTGTCTCTCTAAGTAGGACAGAGGCGTTTTTTTTTGTTTTTTTTTGGTCAGTTTTTTTCTGCACGAGAAAATCCTTTTGTAAATCAAATCACGAATCAATTCAGCTCGCAGTGCCTATTGTATTAATACTAACACCACCTCATCTTCATCAGATGACACACAGCAAATGCTATGCTCGTCTTTAATATCCATTTTGGGAGTAATGAAAAAGTCATATTGCTATCGCCATTTTTTTTTTTTTTTATGTTTTCAGGAAACTTCAACAAACAAGAATCCAGTTGCCTTGATTCAACATGTTTTTGTAGTTCAATAAAAGCACATATGTTGTATGTGTAGCCTCAAATAGAACTGGTCTCAAGCCAGAGTTGGAGTTCAAATTCCAAATTGTGCGACACATTTGACTTAAGTGGCTGCTAACTATTTGAAGTATAGCCCAACAAAAAGTAGATTGTGTTTATTATTCTTATCTGTGCATAACAGAAACACATGATAAAATGCTTTTTTTTTATATATATAACCCAGTTATTAACTGAATTAAGTGGTTGATCAAGATTGACATGAGTTTGTTTGTCAGACGAACGTCTCTCTTACTACAAGTTAATTAAACAGCTCACAAAAATCCCACGTAAGTCTACCTAGACATTTCACTCTCTCTCACTCACCTACACACGCACACAGTGTATTTCTGTGCATGTACTGACCCGTAAGAGGCTTGCTGGACATCTCAGACGTTGTCCATTACAGTCTGGGCCTCACTTCTGTCTTGGCTCTCACCTGAATGCGCACACAGAGCAAAGAGAAATGGTTCATACATGGGGGGTGACATTTAAAGTTCATACAAGAGCAGCATGGATTCAGAGGATACGTGAGAGTACACTAAGATAGACCAGCTGCAGAGGAGGGTGCTGTTTGTAAAAAGTATGGCATCAGCTCAAAGGTTGAGTCACCGGTAAAACTGCAGAGGAGAGCAGGCACGATTCAGTTTGTGTGCGTGTGCGTGTGCGTGTACGGCCAAATCAAAAGAGAATTAATGAGATGGCAGGGTCTCCGGGTGAAAGGAGTGGCTCAGGGGAACAGATGCTCCAACTTGTAGTCTTACAGGACCAAACCTCTGGGGAACAGTGTATTAATGCATGGACAAACTGTGTTTATTTGTATGCGTGTGTCAGCCCAATCTCTGGCCTCAAAGTCCAGCCCAGCAGGGGATCCCCGCAGGCAGAGCTCTGATATCCTGGGGTGAGGATAAAGACAGCATCTAAATAGTGCAAAATGGCGGCCAAGATGAATTTATGCACAGATGGCTGAGGGCGCTGTCCGAATGGGACACACATTAAAAAATGTCATCGTTACTCTACTGTGGCTACAAATTAGAGCAAGCCCAAATGTGACTAGGTTCGCCCATACCGATTTTAGAACATCTTAAATGATTCTATTTTTCAATGCAACACAGCGCACACACTTAGCGATATCTACACTGACAATCGTCAAGAGTCTTCCCTCATACCAGATGGCTGTTGCAGCACCATGACTGACCTGTCGAGGCAGCACAGTGCCAAAGGGCATCCAGATTGCCCAAAAAGACAAAGAATAAGAAATAGTACTAGCAGTGTTGCCAGGTGTACGATAATTATAGTATTTGTACGATAATTTGACCCTCTGTACGATGTACGATCAATAATCCTAAAAAAATGGCAAATGTACGATAATTTGGCCATTTCGGATTATTGCCGGTAAAACTGAAACTGCCAGAGTTTTTTTCGCGAACCCTGAAGGCATCTGTTATCATGTGACATAATACCAGCCAATCGCGCTTTGCTGAGTATGAGTAACGAGAGACGTCCATACATTGATTGGCTGAATGGTAAGTGCCCGCCCCCAGGAGACGCTCCCAAACAGGAAATTGCGCAAGACTCAAACCACCTATACAGTAATATATACAGATCAGTGACGTTAACCCTCAACGAATCCTTGAGTGCCTGTGAGCGGTGAACGCTTTTAAACACAAGTACGACTACATTTGACTGTCGCGAATCAGTGTATTTTGATTATGACAGGTGTAATAATTTCCATCAAAATACAATAATTTTGAGTCTATAGTATGATAATCCTATATTTCCCACCTGGCAACGCTGAATACTAGTAAAGATAGTCTAAATGTCACAATGTTATTGTTTGAAGTTACAAATATATGATTCCCAGGCCTGGCAGTGACCGACATACAAACAAAGATACGGAAAGTCAGCTAGAGATTTCCCGAAAGAGATGATCTCTCGTTAAACATTGACAAAGTGAGGCCGGTATCCAGACAAAATATTGGACATAAAAAGAAAAGGAGCATGGAATTCAAACAGCTGAGCTATTTGCTGAGCTGTGAAGCGCAAGTGAATACTGTCAAGCCCAAATTCCAAAAGGTCCGAAGGTCGGCTGATCACCAGCCTGTGCGCTCATGTGGAACGCAAACAAAGTATCACGGCCACGGACAAAAACACTTTGGACTTTTCATAAACAATTTGGGACCATGACTCTTTGCCCCAATACTATAGCCAGTAAAGTGACTTCCGAGAACTCTGAATCTAAATGCACATTTGATGGTCAAACATTCTTCTGGTAGCTTCTGAAACAAAAACAAAAGTCCAACCTCAATCTCTGAGTCAGCTTCGCCAACACAGCTCGACACGCAAACGAGCTGTAAGGCACACTGACGCTGTCCCGTTATACACACTCATTACTATTTCACCAGCGGCGGGACAGCGGCACTGACAGCTCCTGTGTCCCTAACATCAATAAGAGAAAAACCACCCAGCGTGCAAGATTACCTTTCCAACTGCTATCAGAAAGCAGCCAGCCACTGGCAAGTTGGCGTTCTTGAACTAATCAGATGCCGGTACTAGCTACCTACTAACTACTACTACTACTAAATGTTTGTATAAAAGCAAACAATAATCCCAAAATGTCATCTGTTCAACATTAAACGTTCCAATGTGTCATGTCAGCAAACATACACACAGACGCATTTGAGTGCTGGCACAAAGGTGGGCACAGCTGAGGGAATCGTGCACACAGCATCCTGCAAGTCGGAGAGGCTGATGATGCTTTGTGAAGATTATCATGACAACCCACAGTTTGACCAATTTGCATTGGGGAATTATGTAACGAGGAGTTTTCATCCCTCGGGGTTGATTCAGTCCATGTCACAAAAATCAAACCTATAGCATAACGCATAATCTTTCTATAAGTGTTTTGTAAATTCATTTTTGTGATTTGTTACATTAGGTATCTTTAAGTGCTGAGTGTACAAAGACAGACAACAATATAGTACTCAATTGTTGCGATATAGATATGAGAGACTGCACACATGATGAAAGGAAAGACTCTTTTTTTTTTTCCCCCACTTTGTAAGGTCTTTCATAGTAGACAAAGAAAAACAAATATTGTAAAGGCTTCTGAATTTAGAGAGGACGGTGATATTACAGCTGTGTAATTGTTTGTATAAGGTGCTACTGATAGCTGCTCTCTTGTGTTAGAGGTTAGGCAAACATGCGCTGTGCAAAGGCAAGAGCACAACTTGAATCCCCTGTGATAGCTGAATTAAATGACAGACCTGAGCCCGTTGTGGACAAAAAGTACCAAGACTTGCAGTTGAAGAGCTGCCAGTTCACAATCTTGACCACCATCTCTCAACCACCAAATGCACTGCTCCCCCCCCCCCCCCTCCTTGTGAGAAGAGTAGCAATTCAGACAAAGAAAATACAGCGGAACTTCCAAAGTCGACCACAATTGTTCTGTGAAGCAGGTTGACTTCCTGCGTCACAAAAAAACAACAAAAGTTTGCTTATTTAAAGCATTTTTTTTCTCCAGAGGAAATACTGTAATGTGAAGTGAATTACCTATTCCATATTCAACAATTTATTAGTAATAGCATCATTTTTATTTTCACTCGTGGAGGCAGCACTTCATCAATTTTGATGAATGAATTTGTTATTTTTTTAATGAAGCCTAATTAATTTGTTTGCTTGGGATGTATTGTTTAGTAACTCAGGTATCGGTATTTAAAAAATGTCAGGACACGCTTTATAAAGTTAACCACGCTATAATAAAACAAATACAATTAAAACAAGTCACCCTTTTGAAGACACCTGGTAGATTTATTTGAGAGAAAACGGAAAGTATGCTGAAAGGTAAAGCCTTGATAGTGATATCGTGATTAGAGATAGATATGTTTCTTTTTAATACAAACATCAATCTTGACTCTGTTGTAATGTCTTAAAGCATGTTTATTGAACAATTTTTCTGACTTTTCAAATTGTAGAATTTTTTTTTTTTTAATCTTAGACATTAGACAAATCCTTTTAAATTTCTAACAAAACATTCAGAGAGCGCCTAAGGTTATCAGTACATCTTAAAAAGTTAAATGGAAACTTAAGCAAGTAAATACCATAGATCGCTGTAGTTTTATACAGTAAATATTTTTACGAAAATTTAAAAATACCTGAAATCTTAAACGTTCACATTTCTTTGTTTTAATGTTGAACAAAAACAAATGGTTCAGAAGGTTCCCAGGGTTAGTAGTATCTCTTATAAATTAATTGAAATTTTCAATAAATAGCTTCCTGAGATTAAAATGGTTTTAGATTTACCTGATATCGGCCGTCAGATTTTAAAAAAAGGCAGACGACACCGATATTCGTCAAAATGCCCCTAATCGGCGTCGATTAGGTCTATCCTAATGGCGACCAATATAAAAAATATATATATGTATATATGCACATTCTGAACTTATTCGTTACATTTGGTTTTGAAATCCTCCTAATTTTCTGCGAGAACATCACCTTTTTGATCACCAGAGATGAATCTCTTAGTTGTGCATTCCATGTAACAACTGCACCTGAACACATCAAATGCATTGTTATTATCATCTGTGTTCAAATGCGCACGAGCCCGCAGACAACAAACACCAAATGTCAGCACTTCTGCCGAGAGGCTGGAACGGCCTGTATGACGAGTTCATGCGCTCCGATTCTCCACTCGTGTGCATTAATATGCTCCCCATGAGGCGCTGCAGGCCGTGGTAATTATAGAAGCTTGGCGAGCAGACACATCACAAGAGCGCAGTACGTTCAAAGCAGCGTACCCTTGCATGAATACAATGCATGCATGCATTAAATCAAGACCAAAGCGCGCACGCTCCAATACAACTGTGTAAACAACAATAAGCGTTTGATTTTTGAAATCAAAGCTTACTCCGGTGGAAACTCAAAAGGTTGTCGTCTGTTCTGGGATGCTAATCTGTAAAATGATTTTTCTGACAGGAAATGGCGCCATTTTACGTAAAATTGGAACACTCTTAACTTAGTCACTCGCAGCCATTTTCACTGAAGCAACACCCTTTGCTCCCGGCTGTTTTACTGGATTTTGACTAATTTTGCAAGGCCCTACAGAATATTGTGTTCTATTGCTATAAAACATGCAGCCTACCAAAAGAAAGATTAAAGTCTCTTTTTTCATCAGGAAAAAAAAAGTAGATTTGTATGTTTCCATTTTGCAGCAATTAGCATTAGGATATCGCTAAGTTTTACCATTATTCACAAATCTGTTTAAAACAGTGGGGAAAACAGCTTTTGTAACATGGCCCTGGTTTATCGCTTATACTCTGCTGCCACCTGCTGGCCGTTTTTGTAACAACCTCCACTGCTTCAAGCATTCTCTTGAGTTCAGAGGCTGCAACAAAGCCTTCCGTACGCTCTAGCATATAAAACCCATAAAAACATATAAGCATATCTTTGGGACCATGGTAATATTTAAAATAGAACGTATTAATACGTTTTTGGTAGCAAATGAGTTAAAGGGGACGGCAAGTCAAAAAAAAATTCTTAACATGCTCTATGCACCCCCATTAGCCTAAACACGGCATTCTGATTAATACTGTTTGTGGAATATGAATTAAGCAGCAAAATCCAAATTTGTATCCATCGCAGGGGGCGGCCATTTTTGCCAATCTGGCGAAATGAATAGATTTTGCTAGTAATTGTAATTTTTGACTCGACTTCCCCTTTGAGGGGCTCTATTATGGAAATGTGACATTAAACTGCACTTTGAAATGTTGTGAGAAGTATTTTCTTGAAAATTTGGGTCAAATTCTGCGACTTTAGCAGCTCCACAGAATGTACCAGCTTATTGAATAATAAAAGTACTGTTTCATTTACTGTTGTGAACATGGGGAAGAAAAGTCTGTTTGATATTAGCACACTTGGGCTTCAACAATGTAGAGTTAAGCTAAGTCCCTCCAAGCTCACCGCTATAAAGCCCCTGTCGGGCTTAACCCACTTCTCAACAAAATCCCACTCCTGGCATTGGCCGCCCAGCGTCTGGGATTGTGTCCAGTAACGCCAGTGGAGCAATCAGTGGGGGATGGAATTTGCTTACTTTCTCCATCATGCTCCTATTGGTGTTTTGTGGCCTGATGTGGATCATGTGACAAGCCGGCCGCGGCGTTTTGGCGCACAGGCTAAGCGCGGCGGCGTTAGGGACGTCGGAAGACGAGACAGATGTGCTCATATCTCCACCTTCAGCCCAACGTTTGTTTGGCCTTTTACACTTGACTTCAACTAACCTTCAGCAGCTGTGCTGCACGCAACGGGAGCATTCAGCACAAATACTGTACTGAGCTGAGCTCCATTTCTGACGGCATCTAACGTAAAACCCACCCTTGCATAAATAATGGTAACAAAACTGAGGAAGATTAGACAGTGGTTTTTCTGTTTGTTGTCAATTGATGGTAGCCTATCATTGAAATTTCTATGTTATGGAGGAATTCAAACCATTAAAATAACTGCAATGTAAAATACAGTGTCTTGATTTTCTAACTTGAATTCTTTCCCTGATTCAAAGCACAAGCATTTCAAATTTTCTTTCTCCACTGAAATGAATGGAAATGTTGCTAATGTGTTCCAAGGGGGGCAATATACTCTACTCAACTTTTTTTTTTTTTTTAAACAACATATTCATATTTGAAAAGTAATATTTAACTACATCACATCATCAGTATATTTGGACAATGCTAGCTAGCATGGACAGTCAATATAGCCATTGCAACTAAAAGTAGCGATCTGTATCTTGTCTAATTTAGGGTGGATCTCAAATCAAGGTGAATATATAGTGACCCAAACAGAGGAAAGCTTATTTGCATATCGAATATTACTGAGAAAGTTGTTTTGGACCAACGAGAATAGCTTCAAAAATGGCATCCTGGCCCTTCCACCCCCAAATGATCTCGCAAACCCAATAAAAGTATACCAAAGCTTAATAAAAATAAATAAATAAATAAATAAACTATGCCTTGCATTTTCATTTTAGGGTTGGAACACCCATATAACTAGGGGCGTGGAAAACCAAGTAAAAAGAGGGTGAGGAGAGGAATCTTCAGAGTGCAGGAGTGAATTGTATCACTCAGTTCCTCTCCTCTCTCCTCGCGAGCCCTGAACTGAGTGTCTTCTCTCCTTTTTGTGTCGTGTTTAATAGATGTCAAACAGGTAACGCTGACATAAATGAAAACAAGCTTGGCATGGGAACTTTAAAGGGTTTTAATACTGTGACGTGAATGTTCTTCATTAGCCCAAGGCGTTTTGCAATACGAGTTAGCATTATGCTAGCAGACGCCCTAAGGCAAAGTCATGTGCTCATTTTATACATAAGGTATAATTATCTTTGTATTATTTTTAGTTTGACAGTAAACTTTAAGCGGGTGTGGCAATAAACAGCCTGAAGCTTTTTTTTAATTATTATTATTTTTTTTTTTAATACGACTTGTGCCAATCAGCTGATTGTTGTGGGGTGATTTGAGTTCACTGCCACCATACAGCACCGGTATTCTCAAATGCAATAAATAACCTAAAATGAACACAAACAACTTGAACCTGCCAATGGTTTTCTTTGCTTTCTTTTTATTTATTTTTTTAATATATATACTCTCACTGTATTAAAAAATGTCCACTGAATGTCAATGCACTTCTCCAATACAGCTTATTGACCAAAAAAGGCACTCACAAGCATATTCTTGGTCTTTTACATGCATAGTTGCTCAGGTGAGCTGTAAACCAGGTATCAGGTGTCTTTCTGCCATAGTTGAGACCGCAGAGTGCCATGACAGGAGTGTATCTGTCCATGCAAGGCCCAGCGGGAGTGGGGGGGTGGGGGGGGGCTCCATTTGGCTAATTGTCGCTGCTGACCTGTAATTGCACCGTCCACTGACAAGCCAAAGCCTTTTAGTGACACACGTGAACACTTGCTCAGCAACGGCGAGGCTGCAACGCAATCCTGACAGCGCACAGCATCCAGCAGTCATGCACGCAGGAGACACATTTGCTGCTGACTGCGAACATACGGTGGAAATGGCAAATAGCCAACACGGGAAGTGGTTTTGACAATAGCGTCGTGAAAAGGGGGGATAGGAGGATGACAGGCGATATCAACAAATGCCATTTTTGCTCAATTTTAGGTTCATTTGCGCTGCTTATTCATGTAGCACTCGCTAGTCTGTACAGCAAACCGTCTTCTGGTTTACATTCTTACAGTATCAATGTCAGGTGGGTTTGTTTGGACACATTTTGGGATCTTGCATACATTCAAATTTATTTTCATTGCTCCAATTTATTATTTTAAATCTGTAAAAAGACATAAAGGTTCCTGATTTTTGAAGTTACTGCTTTTTATCTTTTATCAATATCTTGAATGATACCAAAAAATGTAGCAATATTGTTAGTTCACTGTAAAAATAAATTGTATTACCGTCCGTTTCATTTCTATTAGCGCATTTGATCTATTTAACATTACGTTAGCGACAGATAATGCTTAAAAACTAATTCGAGAGGCCTTAAGAGAGTGCTTTACTTTCTTTGTGTAATATTGCACTGTTTTTTCTATCTACTGTAGCTGTAGTATACACTTGAATAACAGCTAAGAAAGGCAAAACTCCAAATGTTACATAACTCAATTTCCACTACTCCATATTTTCTATTATTATTGTACCAAATAGTAAGAAATTTAATTAATGTTCCATTGTAAGATTCAGATTTAAAGGCTATGCACAAAGGGTATTTGGTAAATATAAAAATATGTTGTCAACGTCAAGGAAGCATACCTATGGCTATCGTCTATCAAAATTACAGTGTTGGGACCAAGCCTGATTGCAAATCGCAAAAATATGTGAGAAATCGACTCTTGTGTCACCAAAAACTGTTATAATTGCCTTCAGATGCCATAAGATGGCGACGAAGCACTACACGAAACTCCTCAACCTACTTCAACATAGCACAAAATGCCACAAGACTGTGCCAGAACAAAAAACAGCGAATAGGTAAATTCGGCAAATAATGGAGTAAAAACTGCAAATATGTACATATTTAGTTTGCAGTGGCGTAAAACTGCAGTGCATTAATGATGACACCAACATCTCACGCAAATTATAAGCATAATGAACGTGATGTTAAAAGGAGAAGACTTATTTTTGTCCTGTAATGATAATGAATGGCCAAAACTACAGTACCACCATACAGCATTTAAAAGTCCATCCATCCATTTTCTTGACCGCTTATTCCTCACAAGGGTCAGTGGGCTGCTGGCGCCTATCTCAGCTGGCTCTGGGCAGTAGGCGGGGGACACCCTGGACTGGTTGCCAACCAATCACAGAGCATTTAAAAGTGAAAAAGCAAAACCCTACCTACCGACCTCGAGGTTAAAAATAAAAAATAAAAAGAGTAGTCTTGCAACAACCACTCCTTTCCTTTCTGTTAGTGCATACAAACCTAGAAAATACCACATTATTATGTGGTTTTAACGTGGACACACTCGGTTACATAATGATGGCGAATATGAACTCTAAAGCCCTTTAACACTCTTCTCTGTTCGCCAGCGACGTTTTATCAGCTGAACTCGAACTACAAAATAAACGAAAGGGAGTTTATTCGAACCTTTCAGGCAGAAAAACAACACTTGCAGTCTCTGACAGGTCCCTGAAGGCAACAGCGGCTAATTGACAGCTGCCTTCGCGCACGAGTTTAGTTTCTTGAACCCGACATGCCAACTGAACGCCGAACGTTCAAACGTCGACCTTTAACGTGATTTATTAATTCACAAACTATTAAATAATATATATTTTCGTTACCGTTTGTCGCCGTACAAGCTCCGTCGACGGGTCCCGAGATGTTCAATCGGCTCCCTGTGTGTGTTTCTCAGGCCACGGATTTACTGGCCAATCAGCTGAGGCGCGTGAGCTTGTACGTCACTTCCGGACTCCCCACACTCTGCACCTGTAAATAGACATTAGCGCAATAAATAAGTCTTTTTTATTTTTCAGTAAGAAAATTGACGTTTAGGTCGGATCTTTTTTATTTATTTATTTTTATTTGTGTGCGAGCAAAACATCTAATTAGATGTATTATTCGAAACGGTTTCCTGAATACTTGTGACTACGTTTTCAAGACCGTATGAAAAATAAATCCCATATTATATTTACGAGTTACAGAAGACACATTAGGTTTGCAATACCACAGGATCACTCAGCCATTCACGCGACAATCTAGATTCAAAATATTTTTGACGGAGGTACACGTGATTTCATGCAGTAGGGATAAGATAAACATCAGGAATGAGGAAGGTGTGGAAACCGATACTGGCCCTCCTCCTGCTGCACCACTTGCCCTGCTTACACGAAACTACTTTAATGCTACGTGAAAGGTGCAGCGCACACGATCATAAAAGTGCTGAGCTGGCACAATTTCCTTCTGTGCGCAACCACAACTGGCAAAATATTAAGTACGACTGCACATAGAATCGAATAGATTGTGGTTGAAGTTATTTCATTACAGAAGTACTGTGTATGCAAAGGGTAAAATATAAGAAATAATACTCAGTAAGATTAAGAATATTTCCACGTCACTGCAATCTGCAACCGCCTCGATAAACAATTCAAATAAATGCAGAAATTAAGTATCATACATATGTATTTTGGAATATGAAATATGGTGGGTTTTTGTTAGTGCTGCCATACCATAAAGAAACAAAATTCAATTAAAATTAACAACGTTGCATCTGGTAAATGTAGTGAGAGCTACTTTGCTTCTGATGAATGCAAAGGGCTACATCTGAAATTTGCTCAATTTAGCTTTATCTATGTGAAGACATTGTGTTTATGATGAACTCTTATTTAACAAGGTAGAGAAGCTCAACATCAATACAGTTTTATACTATAAATCTCAGCAAGTGCCAGCATTTTCTGATCATCACTTTGACAACATTCCGAGGAAATCACAATGTCTCAGCACTGGTTAGCTATTTTTTTTTATTTATAAATATGGTCCTCGTGCTCATGGGTTCCATTTTGATTAGTGATAAACTGAGAAAAAACAAACTTAAAGTGATACTTTACTTATTTAGCCATTTTTTTGGCAGTCAAACAATATTTTGCCTATAATAAATTTGATATTTTCATTATTTTTCACGTACAATTAGTACCTTTAAAAACACATTTTGCAACTTGCTGTCGACTGAAAATGACATCACAAGGGCTCAGGTAACCAATCACAGCTCAGCTTGTGAATGTCACATGACCAAACCTAGAAAACAGGTGAGCTGTGATTGGCTACCTGAGCCCTTGTGACGTCATATTCAGTTGACAGCAAGTTGCAAAATGTGTTTTTCAAGGTACTAATTGTAGGTGAAAAATAATGAAAGTATCAAATTAATTATAGACAAAATATTAACTTTTTATTGCTAAAATGGGCTAAATAACAAAAGTATCCCTTTAAATTATATTGACATGTTTGGTAAGTGTAACATATATGAGCTGGATACAAAAGAAGGTGACAAAACAGTGCCACAAAAAACTGGATTTATGTATGCATTATATGTTTATTTAAAGTAACAAAAAATATAAACGCTTAATAAATCCCACATTGAAATGCAAAGGCAGCAGGAACATATTTATTACACTGTCACATGTACAAGTAAACATTCAAATAGTCTTTACATGGGTTCATATGGACATTATTGTGTTTTCCTTGTACAGTACTGTTTATTGGTGTGCATCAAGTATACATGTGGTTTATTATAGTCCAAGATAATGAGTAGTTGTTGGATATCTGTCTATGGATTATGGAATGATGCATGTTATGGAGTCAGCTTTGAGCATTTATAAGTAACAGCGGCCGTGATACTGACCACCTGAAAGATTGTGCGGCATTTAATGATATCGCTTCAGTCAGTGCATCCTTTTCAGTGACATGGATAGCTCCATGAGAGTTATGAATTCCTGTTATGCAGCACAGCAACCCTCCGCAGCGAGTCGCTTTGGTCTGAGCAAAGTCCGTTTTTGTAGCTCACCTCCTGCCATTGGAGAGAGCCGCGACTGCACGCCACCTGGAAGAGGGGGGGGGAAAAAAAAAAAAAAAAAAAAAAAAACAGAAAGCAGGTGATCACTTGATGCTGCACCTCGTAATTTTTTTTCGTGGTGGCTCTCACCATGTTGACGATATCTTCCGAATCCTCGCTCGAGTCCAGGTGAAGGTTGAGGACCGTGGTTTCCACCCAGGCGTTATCGGTGTTCCGGACGTCATCCACATAACCTTCAAACACCTGACGAAGACAGAAGAATAAAAAAAAAAAAAAAAAGGAAGAACAATAAAATAAAGAAACAAGAAGAAAGTTGGATATTTTCAAGAAAAAATATATTTTTGAGATCAAAGCTGCCGTGTTTAGAAGACTAAAGTCAAACAGTATATTTTAGAGCTATAAGTTGAACATGTTCACAATTGATGTCATATTCTGAGAAAATTAAGGGAAAAAAATATGTACAATAATAAAACTGTATATTCTAATATTTTCAAGTCAAACATTTTCAAGATTAAAGTCATAAAATTACAAGCATACATTCATCTTTTATGATAGGTAGTAGTCTAGTTGTACATTTTTTCAAGTTGTAGCACAAAGTTAGGCTGAAAGTTGTAATATTACGGAAGTAATAAATAATATTACTGTACAAGAACAAAGGTGTATGTTTTCAAGAAAAAAAGTTGTGTACTTTCCAAGATTAAAGTCATAAAGTGCAAAAAGTTATTACTTTAAATTAAAGTTGTAATAATACGATAACATTGTACACTTCAGAGAAAAAAGTTTTCTATTTTTATATAAAACGTAAATATTTTTTTTATTATAGCCATTTATCACAAAGTTATAATATTACTAAAGTAGTCATATATTTTATAGAAAAAAAAAAGGTTGCATATTTTGAGGGGGAAAAAAAATACATTTTCCAGATAAAATATTGCACATTTTCAAAATCAAAGTAGTAATATTCCGAAAAGAAAGTTGTATATTTTTGAGTAAAAAGTCTATAGAACTATTGTAGACCCCCAAAACAGAGGGATATGTTGAGGACTATGTCCCTCCCAGTACAGTAAAGCACTGGCTCCCTCTACAGTACAGAAGCCGTTATAGCCCACAATATTCAAACTATATTAGCTTCAATCATAAGAAACAAATTTAGAAACAACCAGATACATTGACATGTACTAAACCAAGAGTTAAAATAGACCTACCAGTATTCCCTCTGCTATTTTTTCATGTAATTTATCATACAAGCTCTTGCCCATGGTTTTCATCAGAGACGATGGCAGACGTTCCGCAGATTCAACCGGTCCCTGCCGGGGGTTCATAAAATGCGGAAGCGTCACCTGAATGTCATGTGACCTTTACTCCGAGGTTAAAAAGCACTGCGCAGTCGAACTCACCCCTGGTAGAACCATCTTTTGCTGCTCGTCTTCGACGGCCAGAAACTCCAAAATGGAGCGTCCACTGTCCCGCAAGCTAGAAAAAAAAAAAAAAAAAGCAAAAAAAAAAAGCCCTTTGATTATTATATGCAGAAATTGAAAATACAGGAATATAATTTGGATTTAAACGGACCCACCGTGTAATGACGAGGTCTACGTGTAGGTTTGGACCCAGATGACTGAGTGAACCTCGACCTCTTATGCCGGTCCTCCCTCCAGGATTTCTAGTGACAAAAAGGTGGTCAGCTACATAATGTCAAGTTTGCTGTATCGGGCCAACAATTAGCATTCACTCATCCATCCTTCCAAACATTATACCTGTAATTTTCCAAGACTTCAGTTTCTGATCTGTTAGGAAGACAACGCATTGTAAATGTCAATTTAACTCAAAAGTGGAAGTTCTAAGGTCCAAGTACCAGGATGCTGCTTTAAGACGTACTACAAATTAGGGCTGTGCAATTCCTCGAAATTCAATTACAATTTCAATTATTATTACACTCCACAATTGCAAATCAGCATAATTGGGGGGGAAAAAAAATATAGTAATTTTTTAGTTGTTTACATTTATACATTTGCATCTTTTTTAAATTCTAAAATAACTAATTTAATACATTTTGTTTCATCCAAAAGGAACTTGCATAATTATAGTGTTTCGAATAATTTTATTTCTCAATATTTTTTTATTTGTTGTTTACAATTTTCTTCTTTTGTACAAATAAATAAATAAATAAATGATCATCCTATTACACAGTGCACATGCTGCAGTGCAACTTGAGGTGTTTGCCAATATAAATAAATAAATATACATGACTATAAATAAATAAATACAGCATTACTATATATTCTAGTGTGTTGCAATAAGAACTTACATAATTATAGTGTTTCTATTTTATAATTTGGTCTATATTTTTAAATGCTTAAACATTTTCTTGTTTTGTACCAAAAAATAAATAATCGTGATTTCAATTATTGTCAAAATAATCGTGATTATTATTTGAGCAGCCCTACTACATAAAAAAAAAATTATTAATTGCACAAGTAATCTGTTAATTTTGGGTCTCCAAGTTTAACGACATAAAAACATACCCATCCACATTGTCCTCTGAGCTGTAATATGACGGCATGTACGAGCTGAAGCTGACCTAGAAAAAAAAAACAAAGATTGAGTGAAAAAAAAAAAATGGATGCAGTGCCATTGTGGATCAAAGAGCGATGTTGAATACCTCCCACGGCACCTTCTCCTCGGGTACGGGGAAGCGAGTGACTTTGCTGTTTGGGTACTGGAAATGTCGAGCTTTGACGTGCAAGCCGTCGGTCTCACATTGCACACATTCCAGATTTTCGGAACAATCCTTCCCCGTTGAAAGTATCGCTGGAAGAAAAGAGAAACTCAATGAATAGAAAACAATCCATCAATATGAAATTTATGAACAAGGTATGAAATTTGGTAGCAGACGGAGTGGTTGCTCCTCTTTCCCGGCAAGACCCTTGGACTTCAGGCTCTCCATGATCCACTGCAGGCCTTTGGCTGACTGGACAACCTGCAGGTAGTATTCAGTGGATCATCACAGGGTGGGACATACTTGAATCTTGCCGGCGTAATTGTGCAATGATGGGGTCGCGACCTGCTCCTCCAGTCGGGCCAGACGCTTAATCAATACGGCAGAGCTTATCTCCTCTTCCCGCTCCAGCCTATCAGTTATGGCGTTGACCCTGAAGGAGAGTACATTGACGAAAACATGACTCACTTTGAGTATTTACATTATCAATAGTCCTGGAATATTTGTTGAATTTCCTCCTAAAAATGTGTTAATTTATTTATTTTTTTAAATTTTGTATTAATCTCATTTCATACTAATTTCTCATTCAATAATTGGCTAATTGATGGAATCCGTCCCACCATCCAAAATGAAGACTACAGAAAATGGATTTCAGGATCGCTGAGGTTCATACTTGTGCGCCGTGTCGACGATGCATCGTTCCATGGTCTGACTCTGTTGTTGCTGGGTGGAAAGAAGGTATCGGTCCTTCATTAGGGCCTCCCATGACAGAAGCTCCTCTTCTTCAATGTGAGGAAGCTCAGTCCCTGAAAAAAAAAAAAAAAAAGACGGGAAAAATATTGCCGCACGCCGTTTACAAAAGTGATTTGGAATCTTCACGTGCTTTACTGACGGATGACGCTCTCAATTTGATTCTGGGTCAGAAGGAATGGTTGTCTACATCCAGTTTTTCTACATATTTTCTAGAACATTTATCCTCCACTTTACTTTGGAGTTGGCTCCTCCTTATTCAAACATCTCAATTTAATTACAATTGCTGCTGCTTGCCTCTTAACTGGAACAGGTAAGAGGGAGCACAATCTGGCCTCCCTCCATTGGCTACCTATGCACTTTAAAGTTCATTTTAAGATTCTGCTGTTTGTGTTATAAGCTTCTAAAGCGCTGAACCAATCCAGTGAATTAGTTAAACATCTTATTTCTTTTTAACTCAGTTGTTGTTTTACTGGTTAAATTGTATTGTGTGCAATTGTCTTTTGCTGATGTTCCATTATTATTGACTTATTCACTCCCAGCCATTTTCACAGAAGCAATCCCCTTTGTTTCTCTGGATTTTGACTGATTTAGCAAGGCCCACAGAATAAAGTGTTCTATTGCTAGAAAGATTAAAGTCTCTTCTTTCAAAGCATATTTCTATCTGTTTCCGTTTTGTAGAAATTAGCATTAGAATTAGAATTGTGAGTAATTGCGCTTTTTTCAACATGGCCCTGGTTGCCACCTGCTGGCTGTTTGTGTAATAACTACCATTTCTTCAACCGTTCTTTGCAGTTGAGTCTGCGTCAAAGCCTTCTGTATGCTGTAGCATAAAATAAAATAAAATAAAACATTTAAAAAAAAACAACATATAAATACGTTTTTGGGAGACATTTAAAATAGAACGTATTTATACGTTTTTGGGAGCAAATGAGTGAATGAACAGTGATAGTTGCTTTATAGTGCTAGAAAAATTTAATAGAAAACAGATCTGAACCTGGAATTTCAGAACTGCCGATAATGGTTGGATATTTGGGGCGGGGGGAATCAGATTTTTGTTTTGGCCATTCATTACAGTACAAAAAACAGAGTATGTGTCATACTCACTGAACTTTCGTGATTTAAGTGGCGGCCTGCAAAGAACCACATTCCTGATAAAGATGTAAAGGTGGCTGAGGATGATGAAGGGAGGAGGGGCAGCGGGGCGGCTGTGGTACTCCTTAATGAGCTCGTATCGTTGGAACTTCCAGATACGGTCCGTGTTGTCCTGCACTTCCTGGAATGTGAAGCTGCAACAGGCAAGAGATGGAGTTACGGTCAAATTCACAAAGCCAGGTGAGGGAAGGACTTACTTGAAGATGGCGATCAGCAGGTTGAGCAGAAGTATGTTGGCGAAGAGGAGGTAAACGCACAGCATGATGATGGTGAGCCACTCGGGGAAGGCCGGGGTTAGGTTCTCGTTCAGCACGGGACATTTGGGCTTCAGGGGGTCGGAGCCGTTCATGCTGCAGGAGTCCAAGTCAAATTCGGAATCTGGAATGGGGAAATCGCATGGTTCACTGGTGCTGGGACAGCGTAATCAAAATGGATTTAATGTTTCTCAAACAGTGGTTGGATGTGTTTTTTTGTTTGTTTTTTGAGAAAAAAAAACAAGTGAAATTATATACAGTTGGTTAGATATGTTTGAATTGGCACAAAACTACTTGAACGGCAAATTAAGGTTAAGTGCAAGTACAGATTTGGGGAATCTTGGGGAATCTTGGGGATTGTTTAATTCATTGCAATGCATATGCATTCACCCAACAAGTCCTCCAACAATAAACATTTTGGTCGTTTTACCATGCACCAAAATACGACCATGTGTCACGTACTATAGTTTAGCGACCTCTATTGGTCATGTTAAATAGCGAAAAAATACCAAACAGACTCGAACCCGGTGTCGGAGTAAGATGTGATCGTGATCGGGCTGCCAGATGGTATCGGGGTCGCCGAACGAACACGTCCCACTACGAGATTGACTGGAAATTATCCAGTTGACGTCAAACATTGGAAAGAAAATATTAAAGATGTAATTTAAAGGCAGGGTCTGTCATTTTCACTTAGGAAAATGCACTTTTTAAATACAGGATGTACACACTTTAACTCGTTCTCAGTCTACACATCTAGGCTTATGTTAATGTTTGGTGGTGATTTTTTCCTAAAGCCCCACCCCCCCAGCCTGTATTTTGCCATTTTGTGTTTGTTTTGTAAACAGCGGAACGTTTCTCTGGACAGACAGTGTTTATACCCCTCCAGCCAATCGCAGAGCAGGGGGTGGCGGGGGGGCGTGTCGGAGACGGGGCCGTTCGAATTTGTCGGCTTTGTGACGTCACTCTCGCGGCAACGACAGCACGCACGGATTTTTTTTTTCCTTTCCACTCACTCAGTCACTCACTCACTCACACTGTGAGTGAGTGAGTGAGTGAGTGAGTGAGTGAGTGAGTGAGTGAGTGAGTGAGTGAGTGAGTGAGTGGAAAAAAAAATCCATAGTGCTGTCAAGTTAAAACATGGCCGCTAGAGGTCGCTAAACCAAAATATGTAACACTTGGTCGTAATTTGGCACCTTTTCAAAACGACCTATGTGGTCGTATTTATTCATTTTACAATTTGAATAGAGACGGTACTCGACTAAATATATAAATATATTTTAAAATGAATTCCAACAAATAATATTTTAATTGTATACAAATATTTGACACCATTAGGTATGTTTTGCAATTCAAAAATTATTGGGACAATAACTGGGAGCGATTTTTGGCTGAAGAACGATCAAGCTCCTCCACCCCAAACTCATCCAAGCACACCTGCTTTGTGACTGTGAACTATCTCACTACTCACAATCAACGTTGGTGGGAACGTTGCCGAATATGATGAGGTAGGGCTCGTACACGGCCCCCCGGAAGATCCACTCCAGTCGATCGTCGTTGTGGATCAGGATGCCTTGTTTGGCTACGCCATACGCCACCACCCAGATACTCAGCAGGAACATGAAGAAGAACATGTCCATCATCTAGAAAGATATATGATGCTGGTGAATTGATTGGTGATCGTTGATATTTTGAATATGTCCTCTTACCATCCTCCTGACGATGATGATTTTAGGTCCAAGCGTCCGACTGATGCTGAAGATGGCCATGAGACGCAAGCAGAAGACCACAAAGTCAATGCAGAGGATGATCTTCCCGGCGTAGAACAGCTTGGTCGTTAGCCTTGAGGAGACAAATGATGAGATTCCACGTTGACACGGGAGCTGACAGTTTGTTTGTCCTGGACGGCCCGTCGTTAGCTCACCTAAACACGAGGCCGATAATGAAGAGGATAATGGACAGAACATCCAAAATATTCCAAAGTTCTCGGATGTACAACCTGGCTTTCTTATGGAACCCAAAGCCGTCAGGATCATAAAACAACTGAGTTCAAAAAGACAAAAAAGTAAAGCGTGAGATCAAAAGATGCCCAAAATGTCCCGCACACATGGTACTTCTTACCTGCCGGACTTCCTCGCTGACCACGGAGAAGAGCCACACATACAGCAGAATCTCCGCGGGCGAGGGCGTGGTCTGGAAGTCCATCATCAGAACCACCGCAAAGAGGAAGAGGAAGGCGAAGTAGGACACGATATTCCAGTAGAATTTGACCTGCGGCGATCTGTATAGGCAAGCCAGTCTGGACCAGCAGTTCAGAGACTTCATGGTTGTGAGATCACTATTGGGGGGTTATAATAGGGGCCATCATCATTATGCGTTTTAATGGGATGTAGTTAATGGATCATGTTATACATAAATAAATATTTACTCACGGACTTTTAGCTTTGGTTCGGAGAACACTTCCTGTGACGCTCGCCACTGTCTTGATATCCTCACTTTTCTCATTTTGTTTCTGGATGAGCTCATCGGGTCTAGTAGGCATGGTTAAACATTAATGAACATCATAGATTTGATCCATAAGGAAATCCATATTAAGCAACTATTTATCTGTCCATTTTCTGTAGTAGCTTTCATTAGGATTTGGGTGAACATATTTGGTAAACTCAAATATGGAAAAAAATGTTTTATAATGATATATGGGACCGTATCATCTATGCTGCAGTTAGTGTGAGGGTCACCTGTAAGTCAGGAAGTTAGTGTAGATAAGCGGGAAAAAGATCATGCAGATTGTCACTCTCCACACAGGATTGTCCACTGAAAGTTCACCACACCAAATTTCAGTCAGGAGGGCCTGGAGGAGAATGGACACGGACCCAGTGAATTAAAAACGCCATTTTCTTTCAGTTATCAGAAGGCATATCCTAGCTGCTATGTGAAAAACACTTATGTCCATTTTTTCCCCCCTCATTCTTTTATTTTTGTTTTTGGGATATTTCAGTACGGAAGCATATTACATTCACAAAAAAAAAAAACAAACAAAAAAAAAACTCCTGTTTTTCTGACGGAAGCGTATTGCATTCACTTGGGGAAAAAAAAAAAAAAAAAAAAACTCCTGTTTTTCTGACTAATTTTTTGGGGGAGCTTTGTTTTTTGTTTTTTTGAGTAATTTTTCCCTGTGTTTTTTTATTTTTTTTATTTTTTTCTGTTTTACTGATTTTTTTTCTGTCATAAAAAAATATTTTAAAAAAAGGAAACAATTTATTCAGAGAAGCAGGAGGAAAAAAAACAATCAGAAAAACAGGTGAAAAAAAAATCAAAAACAGAAAAAAAATGTACAAAAAAAAACACTACAAGAAAACAAATGGACATAAGTGTTTTTCACATAGCAACAACAGTATGACGGCCAGGCTAACGTGTGCTAGCTAACTTTGATCATTAGCATGCCGATCTAAACTACTGAAATTAATAGTAAGTAAAACAAATCTTTCACCAAAGTTGTTTTTATGTTGTATTTTTACTCAAATATTACTTTCATACTTCATATAAGGCTGGTTGGCTCTACCTGAACACCTGACAACGCCACAAAGCTTTTACAGTTAGCCTCCAGCGCGAGCCTCAAGCACGTAGTCTTCCCCCATAATGGTGACACACGAACCAGAAGCCTCTTAGCCCGCTCCTCACTGCCGCTGTAACACTGAGTGAACACACCTACATTGCAACACATACATACACTATTGAATCATTTCTGGACATTTATTCTCCACAACAGCGTGTGACATATATTTGTACCGATGGCGTGCATCTCGAAGTGATCAGCCAGCTCTCGCATCTCCGTGGCTTCGTCCGCATCGCTACCCTCTTCGGCCATTTTCCTCAGGATCTTGCAGGCGGCCAGAGCGGCGGACACACAGTCTGTACACTGTCACAATCAGCGTAAAGGTACTTGCTGTAAATGCAAACTTAAACATGAATCTTTCCTGTCATCATGCAAAGCTTCTTAAAAAATGACATCATGCTTGGGTATTTTTTTTAGAATAGACTTTTAGACTAGATCAGATCGTTTTTGAATGCTACAAATAATGTTTTTAGGCTGGCAGAAGACGTGAGTCATTCTTGGAGCTGACAACATTAAAACAAGTGTCCTAAATAAACCCATTGAAGGGGAATCTGGTTCTCTGAATATATCGCTATCTTTGTTAATGCTCCAATTGCAGACTAATGTACTGTGACACCGTGGTTGGGAATCACTCACTGGTCAGTATTTTCCAATTGTGATCTCGCTTACCTGTTCCCAGGCGATTTCAGACAACTCCCTATTTTTCTGGACGACGGCCCAAAGAAAAAGGTCTCTGGCTGGGTCTCTGTGGGCCTCGGCGAGGTCCACCCTGAGGGGAGCTTGGGAATCCGACAGGCTTCTCGACAACTAGAAAAGACGGGCAGTTTTAAGGGCAGTTTTCGCTTGTGTAGGTTTTGTCTGTGTACTTTGTAAATTTAGATTTATATTGCCAGAGTACCTGGAGAAAAACTCAAAGAAAAGAAAAGCACAACTGAAACTATTGTATAGTTCTGATTACGCCAGTATCGATCTTGATACTGACTTTGTATCAATATCAAAATTTTAATCGATCCACACACCACTTAAACCCAAAACTGTATAAATATGTTTTTTAGTATGTTGTCCTTCACTGCCAAAAACGTGTTTATACGTTTTATGTTTTTTTTTTTTTATACTAGAGCATACAGAACCCTTTGATGCAGGTTCTGACCTGAAGAGGTCGCTTAAAGCAATGGTCATTATTACAACAAAAAAAACAGCCAGCAGGTGACTGCAGAGTATAAGAGATCATCCAGGGCCATGTTGCAACAAGCTCTTTTCGCCAGTGTTTTCAACAGGTTTGTAAATAATAATATAGCTATATTCTAATGCTAATTGCTGCAAAACAGAAACAAATAAAAATATACTTTTTGAGTTTTATTGAACATGTAAACATATCACTGTCTTTTCAACAGGTTTTAGAATAATCAGGAAACTTAGCTATATGCTAATGCTAAGTGCTGCAAAACGGAAACAGATACAAATATACTTTTTTTCCTGACGAAAGAAGAGACTAATCTTTCTTTTGCGAGGTTCCCTATTTTTATAGCAATATAACAATCTTTTGTGGGCCTTGCAAAATCAGTCAAAATCCATTGAAACAGCAGTGGTGCAGAAATGCACTACATTATTCTTGATAGCGTCAAATATGATTTAGTATCCTTTCAAGAGGCTTCTGAAATTTTAAGATGGGATGAGTGGCATGTTCATGTTTTCAAATAAAAACAGTAGAAGAGTGTCTCACCGATGTTGCGTCCTCCATGTTAAAATGGTACATCATGGTGGGCGGCGGGTAGATGGGCTGGGTGAAGTTACCCAGCAGGTGGCGCACCTCGTCCGACACGTGACTCAAGGCGATGCCCTGGCTCTGCGACGAGCGCACGCGGTTCCTGGCGGCGAACACTTTCCTCCTGCGGCAGCAAGAGGCGTGGACGCGCTTGGCCAATTTGCGCAGGAAGAAGCAGTTGGGCAGCTGCTTGTAGAGCTCGCACAGAGTGTCTTCGCTCTGCAGGAATTCCCTCAGACTCACGCCGTTCTCCAGCAGGAGGCTCACAAATTTAGGCTTGTTGCTAGCCAGGGCAGAGAACATGGCCCAGTGAAGATCACTGGACTGGAGGATGGGAAATGTAGAACATAGAACTTAATAGAAATATATACACAGTGAGATTCAGGCCTAGCACCAATACCAATAGCACTGTTTGTTTAACCAATTAGATCCTCACAGGGCCAGAATGCTAAAATTTCATGATGATGACAGTTTGAATATAAATCCAAAGAAATGTACTGGCCTCTTTGCTAGCGGTGCATCTTGGGCCGACTCACCTTCCACTGACTCTCGTCGGTGAATATCTCAGTGGCGGCTATGTCCACTCTGTTCCAGACGATAGCCAGCTCCAGCTGCCTCCGCCATCCCTCCACTACCTGAGATGCGCAGGCCCTCGAAGCTGAGAAGTTGTGCAGACAGTGTACAAATAAGGAAACTTCCTCAATGGGATATCTGCAATAGCCACACACCAAAAGATTGGGCTGGTGATGCTCTTTTTATATTTTATATTTAATACAGAGCAGGGATTCAACTGGAAAGACCTGTATTCAATTTAATCTGCCATTGAAAATGAAAATATAACAGAGCAGCGACTAAATCACTTTCTATTTAATACAGAGCACTGTTTGTTTATAATATATTTAAAGGGGAAGTAAATCTAAAACATTTCTTGCCAATAATATGTTATGTCACTAGTCTAAACATGACATTCGGATTAATATTACATTTGTAGAAAATGAGTTATGCACCAAAATCCAGCCATTTTTATCCATCTCATGTGGCAGCCATTTTGCCACTTGCTGTCGACTAAAGATGACATCACAATTGCTCGGGGCTCTGGCTACAACCAATCACAGCTCACCTGTTTTCTGAAGCTGAGCTGTGATTGGTTGTTAGCTGAAACCTGAGCAACTATGATGTAATTTTCACTCGACAGCAAGTGGCAAAATGGCCACTTTCTGATATAAATATAAAAAAAAATAAAAATAAATTAAAAAGAAAAATGCTGGATTTCTCTGCTTAAAGGGATACTTGACTCATTGAGCCATTTTCAGCAGTAAAAAGTTAAGATTTTGTCTATGATTAATGTGGTAACCATTATTTTTCACATACAATTAATATTTAAAAAGTTTTTTGTTTTTTTTTTACTTGCTATTGACTAATCACTTGTGCTGAGCAATTCGGTAACGACCAATCATGGCTCAGTTTACTGACCAAACCCAGAAAACAGGTGAGCCATGATTGGTCGTTACTTACTTCCTCAGCACAGGTGATGTCATCATCAGTCGACAGCAAGTAGAAAATCTACTTAAAGGTATTAATTGTACATGAAAAATAATGAAGTTATCAAATTTATTCTGGACAAAATATTAAGTTTTCACTACTGAAAATTGTTCAATAAGTCATATTCCATGAACCGGAATACCACATTTAGACTGGTGGGGCTGCATAGAACATATTATTGGCAAGGTTTATTTATTTATTTATTTATTTATTTATTTTTATTTTTTTTGGGGGGGGGGGGGGGGGGGGTGACTTCCTCTTTAAAACATGTCTATTAAAATATAATAAAAATGCTACTAAACATCATAGACACATTCTGATTGAACCAGCCCTTTGTTGGTAGCACTTTGTCTCGCCACCATTAACAGCCTAATTGGTGCAACACAGTGGATGCGCGCTCCCTGGAGGTTTTGATAATGAGGTTCTGGTGCCATCCAATTGCTCAGAAGTAGCTCTCAAGTACACAGTGGCAGAAGATCCTCACTAGCTAAGTCAGCAGGAAATCTGCCAGGAAATTGTTTGAGTGATATCAATAGAGGTCAGAGATGGAAACCATCTGGAAATGGAGGTGGAATCATCTAAAAGCATTCTAAGCACAAGCTCACCTTTAAAGAGCGCTTGTAGAATGGCCACATCCACGTCTCCGTGACTGTCTCCACCTCCTCTGAACACCGTCAGCAGGTGAGACATCCTGATGATGTCCTGAATCTGGAAAGCGGACTCATAAACTGATGATAAAAAAAAAAAGAAGAAAAAAAAAAAAGTCAAGCAGAAGACAATTGTGTTCACTTACTTTTTTGGTCCACTCGATGATCTTGAGGTCGGTGAAGGTGTCGTACTCCAGGCTGAGGAACTTCTTGAGCAGGCGGTGGATGAGGCTGATGGTGACCTGGCTCACGGGTAGTCCCGCCGCGTGGGCGATCACGTCGGCCATTCTCCCGGAACCCTCCAACACCACGCACGGCGTGTCGTTGAGCATGGCCGTGTAGATGGTCTGGGGGGAGGCGAGATGGTCAGAAAAGGAGCTCACAGAGGTGGCCAGGGGTGAGGATGAAGACGCAAAGGAGAACTCACATTGAGAGTGCCTGCTCCTCCGTCCAAAACTACACACACCACAGGGATGCTCACGCCAACAGCTGGCAATTCAAAAATACAATATTACAAATATTGAGTTAAAAATACAGTGAAAGTGGAAATTCAAATCTATGGTGAAACATCTTTTAACGCGGCTCTCGCGTCCCACCTAAGTCTCTCCACGTCCCAGCCAAGTCTCTCCATGTCCCAGCCAAGTCTCCACATCCCAGCCAAATCTCTCCACGTCTAAGCCAAGTCTCTCCATGCCCCAGCCAAGTCTCTCCATGTCCCAGCCAAGTCTCCACATCCCAGCCAAATCTCTCCACGTCTAACCCAAGTCTCTCCACCTCTAAGCCAAGTCTCTCCACGTCCAAGCCAAGTCTCTCCACGTCCAAGCCAAGTCTCTCCACGTCCAAGCCAAGTCTCTCCACGTCCAAGCCAAGCCTCTCCACGTCCCAGCCAAGCCTCTCCACGTCCCAGCCAAGTCTCACCCCGTA
The DNA here is from genome assembly GCF_051991245.1 of Festucalex cinctus. NCBI lineage: Eukaryota > Metazoa > Chordata > Actinopteri > Syngnathiformes > Syngnathidae > Festucalex > Festucalex cinctus. The sequence continues at coordinate 20,331,072 of NC_135421.1, read as the reverse complement.
CCACCCAAGTCTCACCTCGTCCCAGCCAAGTCTCTCCACGTCCAAGCCAAGCCTCTCCACGTCCAAGCCAAGTCTCTCCACGTCCAAGCCAAGTCTCTCCACGTCCAAGCCAAGTCTCTCCACGTCCAAGCCAAGCCTCTCCACGTCCCAGCCAAGTCTCACCCCGTACCAGCCAAGTCTCACCCCGTCCCAGCCAAGTCTCTCCACGTCCCAGCCTCTCCACATCCCAGCCAAATCTCTCCACGTCTAAGCCAAGTCTCTCCATGCCCCAGCCAAGTCTCTCCATGTCCCAGCCAAGTCTCCACATCCCAGCCAAATCTCTCCACGTCTAACCCAAGTCTCTCCACCTCTAAGCCAAGTCTCTCCACGTCCAAGCCAAGTCTCTCCACGTCCAAGCCAAGTCTCTACACGTCCAAGCCAAGTCTCTCCACGTCCAAGCCAAGCCTCTCCACGTCCCAGCCAAGCCTCTCCACGTCCCAGCCAAGTCTCACCCCGTACCACCCAAGTCTCACCTCGTCCCAGCCAAGTCTCTCCACGTCCAAGCCAAGCCTCTCCACGTCCAAGCCAAGTCTCTCCACGTCCAAGCCAAGTCTCTCCACGTCCAAGCCAAGTCTCTCCACGTCCAAGCCAAGCCTCTCCACGTCCCAGCCAAGTCTCACCCCGTACCAGCCAAGTCTCACCCCGTCCCAGCCAAGTCTCTCCACGTCCCAGCCTCTCCACGTCCCAGCCAAGCCTCTCTACGTCCAAGCCAAGTCTCACCCCGTCCCAGCCAAGTCTCACCCCGTCCCAGCCAAGTCTCACCCCGTCCCAGCCAAGTCTCACCCCGTCCCAGCCAAGTCTCTCCACGTCCAAGCCAAGCCTTTCAACGTCCAAGCCAAGCCTCTTCACTATATTTCACTAACCTTTGTTTCCAAGAGTCTTTTTGGAGATGCACTTCTCTAGACGACTCCTCAGATCAATCTCGACACCATAGCGGCCATGGGTGCCATCATCCACCAACAGGAAGTGGGTGTGGTTGTTGTCAATGCAGGGCAGTCGACCCTTGACGTCCATCGGGTAATGAGCGGGGAAACAACCCTGAAGGGAACACAAGTAACATGACTGTAGATGATGATTGAAATCACATGGAAGAGCGTTGAAAGTACCTGCGAATGCACCAACACTTCTTTGTTGTGAATGACTCCCCATGTTGCCAGGCCAATGGTCACAATTTGGCCCTGCATGGAGCTGCTAAGCGAGTAATCCCTCACCGCCTGACCCACATGCTTCATGACACCAGTGTTGGTTCCACCCGTGATGATCCATGCACCTGCAAAAAAAAAAAAGAAAAAAGAAAAGCAGCGTTGCCCCCCTTAGTGAGGTTTTGCACAAATAAGTAGCCTCTGAGAAAAAGACTGACAACGTCTTAATTCCAGGCCTAGCAGACAAGTTGCTATCCTTAACAATCATGGAGGTCATAGAAAATACTAAATGTCGTCATTTTTATTGTCGGATGCTTGATTTTTTGCATTAGTTAATTTGATTAAAGTGAAGATTTGTTAATCTATGCATTGTATTATAACCTTCCTTTCATATTGTGAGTTAAGCGCATATTCTACTAAAAACATTTTGTCAAAATTTTGGAAATTGCTCTTATGTTCATTGAGATATTGAATGAAATCTTTACTTTTTTCGAAGGGGGTGTACTCATATATGCTGAGCACTGCGACTTCATTTTAGTAGCACAACTTAAAGTCGGTAACTTTGGTAACTAGTGGCCCAACTTTAGCGGCATGATTTTTGGACCGCAACATTTTATTCACAATGTTCACATCTGAGTTTTCTTATGTCAACATTCCTTGAACCACATTTAGTCATTTTCTTTAACGCAACTTGTTTACCGCGATTTGTACAAAGCATCTTTAGCGTCAGGAATTCTCACGTATCAAATATATGGTATCATATATGGTATCAGAAGTTTATTAAGATCATATCACGCATCAGCCTCAACAGAGATGCACACTCCGAGTATAGCAAATATCTGAGTCATATCTTATTTTTATCCTCATATGATCAAGGTCAGAATGGAATCTAGGATATCACATCCCAAGCTGGGGAGAAAAATTGGTATTGGGGTCATTTGAACCATGCGGTGTAAATCCAGCCTGTTCATTCACATTCGACCGCTCGGATCCCACTAATCTGTTATTAGCCATAATGTTGCAAGCAGGTAGGTACCTGTTGTCTGGGCCACTTTGATGAGACCTCTCTGGAAGACGTTCTTGAGCCGAGTCTTCAGGTAGAAGTTCTTGGCTCCCCCGGTGACCGAGATGAGGAGGTTGGGTGGAGAAAGTTTCCACTGTTCAGTCATTAACTGGTAAAGCACCTCAGGATTGGTGTCTGTGGACACTCGAGCATACTAAACCATAAAGAACATACATATTGGACATTGTTTGGAAACAAACGATAATACAACGCAATTCCTTCAGACATTATTGTTGGGGCCCACAATGAAGATTGCATAACAGTTAATTTTATATTAATAGTTTTTTTGTTTTTTTTGTCGTTCACCTTGGTCGTCGTCTGTCTCAAACCACAGAAGCTGATGTCCCCGAAAGCATCTGTGGGAACTTCGCGGACGTACGTGTTCGGGTCCCAGGTCCCGCCACCCGTGTCCTCCGTCTGAATGGCGTCGGCCACATGCTCGCTCTTGGAGTAGCCGCACATGCACACATCCTCTCTGCAGTGAGCCCAGGAACAACGAGTTCAACTACAGCACTAACTTGAGATACAAGTGACTCAACTTCTCAGTTTTTGGGTGATACAAGTTTTTGATTTGACTTGCAAGCATAAATTTGAGATATGAGTGCTGTATGGTGGCCAATCAACTTTGCTTTAGGTAGGTTCAGCAACGCCATATTCTTTATCTTCTGCAAAGAACAACTAATGTTAGTGCTTGTTGTCAGGAGCTGAGCAAGAAGCTGAGACTGTACAGCACTATATATCTGTCTGCCTGTCTTACACTCGCCCCCTGGTGGCCAAGGCAAGCACACCTGAATCACCAATCAATGGATGCAATTTATTTAAATTTTATTGTATTTTGCCATTGCTATATGTTTTTATAAATTACAGTAATAAAACATGATACTTTGCTAAATAAAAAAAACATTTAAAATGTTATGTTATTCTGTTGGGAAGGCTAGAACGGATTAATGGTATTTCCATTCACTTCAATGTGAAAAGATGATTTGAGTCATGAATTTGATCACGGAACAAATTCAGTTTGTATCTCAAGTCACCAGTGGACAAGGTCTTTCCTGCGGCTTCACAAACAAAACAAAAGTCTTTCCTACCTGGCACTTTTTACAAAGAAGCAACACTCCTTCTTGCGGATGTTCTGTCGGATCCAGGTGGCGTGCTGGAAAGTAGGCGTCAAAGAAACCACCTTCAAAGCTGTGCCGGCACTCAATGTTAGATTTTGAATGAGCTGAGACCCTCCCGTGTCCTCCATAGCAGCGGAAGCAAGCTTGGCTCGGAGTGATATAGCAATAAGACTGAAACAGTTCCTTGAGACCAGCCCATTTGTGCTGTCTCATCCCTCTCAGACTGTGATGTCAGTGAGAGCCGAGTCGGCTGCCAAACCTTCCATTTACTGAAAGTCGGATGCCGGAGCTGGATCAATATATTACATTACTGGTGGCGGATTAATTACATTTTTCTAACCTAAAAACAAAAGCACCAAGAAAGATGCATCACTTGGAAACCATAACACAGTTTTTACACATAAAAATAAACTCTTGTCTTTAGTTTAGCAATCTCGACTCATTCTTGTCCCAATACTTTTGAATGGCAACATATTTATAAATGGGTTTTTTTAGGCATCAGTATCACATTTTTTTTTTTTTTTTTAATTAGTAATGACTAATTTTGATGAATTGCAGCGGTGCCTTAATATATTGCTTAATTCAACCTCTGATCACAGCTAAATTAAAACATCAATTGTTAAATTATCTTTCCCTATTGAAATGAATTGCACTGCCATTAATCCATTCCAGACTCTTAAAAAAAAAAAAAAAAAAAAAGTTTTAATGACCCAAAAAAAAAAACACACCTTATTCTTCAATGCACATTTTGCTGCTCAGTAGATGTCAGACATGGATACGAGAGGCCTTCTCAGTACAGTGTCATATTAGTCATTCTTTACAAAAGGATAAAGAATATGTGCCTATGAGTATGGTTGTATTATCCGTCTTACATATGTTGCCGTTTGTGGCCAGATCTTTGTTGTTTAATCATTCAGTTCCAGTCATTTCCTGGGTTTGAATATCTGGATTCTTAAAAGACACGAAAATACGTCCCTGGCATTAGAATGAGTTACCACGAAACCACCATATTGATGCTAATTGTTAGCTTGTGTGCCTTGGGTTTCCTGTTAACAATCGGGTAGTGGAGGGTATGTGGCTGCTTGTTTGGCATTAACATTCAGCTGAACGTGGAAATAAAATACCCCTTTGTTTATGTAGAGTCCAATATTGTACGAAAAACAATAGGTAACTTTTTATTTCCTGTGGCATTTAGTGGTACCATTAATCATGTTATCTGGTATTGGAATATGAGGGGGTCCTTGGAAATAAAATTCTGTCAGTGGTGCTGGAACCCAAAAATTCGAGAACGCTTGCTCTCAAAAGAAGATGGCATTAAGTTTGGTGTAGAAGTGGGCGGAGACTCGCCTTTTTGAAACACTCAATCACATGGTTGAGTTGACATTTCTTCTTCTGGCGGCGCTCCATCACATGAACCCTTTTCTCTTTAAGAGACAAGACAAAGATGAGCCACTTCATTGGCAAACCTACACAATTATACTGTAACTTAATAATAATAAATAAATTCAACTAATGCAATAAATGTATTGCAACATTCTTGACTTGTTTTCCTACCTTCAGTGTCTCCCTCTGATTCCAATGGACCACAGCAATCAACATGAAGTCACCTGCGACACTCAGCTCAGAAAACGCAAAACATTCACACACTGTTGTCACATACAGGCGCAATGTTTCATTTTCATCTCCAGGCATCACAGCGTATGTTGCCAGGCAATGCCTGTTAAGTATCCAAGCACAGATTTAAACTTTGGGTTATAATATGACAAACATAACTGCACCCAAGAGTTGAAACTGGAGCGAAATTAACACATTATATAATAGATCTACATAATAAAATAGAAATGCAATAAAATAAAAATGTGATTTTTCTGCAGCTTACCCTTTGGCGGGAATTATGTTAAAACGAAAATCACTTCCTTCTTTCTTGCGTCAAAATTCTAATACATTTGAAATAAGATCTTATAATGACCTGCAAGGATAAAGAGAAAATGTTATTGTATCAAAAATAAAATGAAGTGAAATAAAATCGGCATTTCTTTATTCACATTCAAAAATGCTACTTACTGGTCTGCAGAAATGCAAATGCCAGAAAAAATAAAACAAATTTATATTTATAATAACAAATAAAATTCCATTTAATCGTGTCAAATATGAAACAAAATAGTTTTTTTTCTCTCTGCAGGGTTTCCAGCTTTATGACTAAAATAGACAAGAAGAAAATAATCGTCTTCAGTTGTAACAAAATAAAATAGGAACAAGTTTCTGCCGTAGGGGGGGGTGGGGGGACAAAAAATTTTTTTCATTACAACCACTAGATGCCAGCAAAAGATCAATTATTTACCCCCCCCCCCCCCCCCCCGCAGTCCTAACCAAGCCTTGTTCAGATTATCATTTTAATGCCCAATGAAAAACATGACTTGATTGAATTAGAAAATGTATAAGCATTTTCATAGGAAACATCAAAATAATTTCTACATAGAAATTGTGTAGCAATTGGCGTTGAGAAAAAAATATTTTTCCTACATATGCATGACTTTTTCAATGTAACTACTAAACTAAATGACTTTTTCTATCACAATGTATTGGGATGCACCTAGACAAAACACGCAACATTTCCAACTTTCTTACATCACAATATTTATTCAACAATATACATCAGATCCATTTCTTTCTTTACATTTCAGACTTGCTCTCTATTTTGTACACTTTGTATTTACACGATTGAAAATAAGTCTCTCTCCAATGTATGCTGCCTGAACAGTACAGTGTTCCTCACACTTGCATCTTTTTTTTTTCATCCAAGTTTCATCATGGATCAAAGTGCGTCCACGCGAGCCTTCTTTTTCTCCTCTTGCACTTAGAGAGAGGGGGTTCACGTGACAAAATGCTGGGATGGTCGCACACTACGTTTGGAGGAGAGCGTTTACCACATTTGGACTCACCAAATCGGGCATGAGGAAGAAATGGGGGGGGGGAATACATGTTGCATAGAATTCTATTCACACAACGAGAACAGAAGGTTTGGTGCTGCCAAGTGTTCAAATGTGTATTCTTTTTTTTTTTGTGTTAAACTCCTGAGACCCTCTGAGACTATCAACCTTTTGGCATAAAAAAAAAAAAAAAAAATCAATAAATAGCTTTTTAACTGTTGCAATAGAACACAAACAGCACTGCGTGACGGATGCGACATCACACAAAAAGATCTCTTTAGAAGAGACTAAAAACCCTGCACTGAGTGTATACACCAATATATATAATCTATATATATATAATCATCTTTTATAATTTTATTGTATAGGTGGATGGATTAAAGTGCATCACAATGATTGAAAACTAAAAGTTTGTCACACGTGCAGAACTAGAAATGAACTTTGAAATCATTTGGACCAGACAAAAATGAAACCTCCAAAGTCGTATTCCGTCCGGAAGCAAAAACAAAACAAACACAAAAAAAAAACAAAAAAAATTATTCAGTCCGTGTGTGAGATGGGAATAAAAATGCCTTAAAAATGAATGAAATGTACAAACCATACCACTAGGTGACAGTATTGCACTGCAAAATTCTGTCTCTGTGGCGTATCTGCCGGGGTTTTAATTTGACTATATAGCGATTCCCCTAATTAACAATGTTCAAATGCTACTTTATTATGGAAAACTGACTTTTTTTAATGGTTTGTAAAGAAATAGTTTCGTCCATATAGTGCCTGTTTACCCATCAAGTAAAATTAAAACAACCAAGAAAACCTTTTACAGTACTTGCCTCAAACTGAAACTGTGCCTGTAAGCCAGCCAGACCCAACAATGAGTTTTTCCAGCATTCCAGCAATCACATGATCAGATAGGCTGGCTTAGCATCCAGAGCCACTTTCAAGGAATTACACTGTCCAAAAAACAAACAAACAAAAAAAAAAAAAATCTGAAAGGTAGGCAGAGCTGCACTGAGCGTTGTTGTTTGCACAGAAAAACGTATTAGTTGATAAATCAGCGCCTACATGATTGCTTGAGGTTGTGGCTGCAAAGGCGGTTGCTATTTGTGCTTGATGGTTGCTTTTAAAGTGCTTTAAAAATTAAGTTGACTTGGTGATGTGCCACATACACATGGCGTAGTGCATTTTTCTAGGTGCTTGCTTTTATTCCCTACTCTGGGTTCTGCTCAAGTAGACTGTAACAAAAGCCGTAAAAGAAATCCAAAATATAATTTTACAACATTATCTTGTAAAACTTTTGGTTCGCTTATGATTGCCACAACTTTACCCATTATTTCCCATGAGGAAAATCCTCTTTAAAATAAGAAATTAGAAATCAAAAAGTGTCTCAGAACATATCGAGTTGGACTTTGAAGGTTCCACTGTGCTACAATGACATATGCTGCGGTCGAGGATGGTCGGAAGTCGGATATATCCGAGTTGGTTTTTCCCAGTTCCGACCCGAAAGCGTTCGAGGCAAAAGTAAACAACCAAAATTGCGGATAGTGTTAATTTTCTTAAAACTCATTTTAACCTCCAGCAAGCTTGTCTTCTCGTCATTTTGCCTCATTTATTGTTTTTATCCTATTTTATAAGCATTCCATACGGGCTACCGTATAATTTCATGCAGGGATATAGCGGCATACTGTCACGTACGTTGTGATACGTGGTTATGTCGAATATTTATGAATGAAGAAAGCTATCTATTTTTATACTCAAGTAAATTGTGTTTTACCATTCACGGTCGGTGTTACCAAAGGGTAAACCATTGTAGAGTGACGTCACTTGTCGGTTGGTGAAGTCGGGGTCCTTATTTTTTTCCGACTTCGCAAGTGGAATTTACGACGACGGGGCGTTTCCGTACACACTTCCTGGTTTGAACTCGGAAAAGTCCAACTTCCGACCATCCTCGAATGCAGCATAATAGGCAAAGGGTGGTGTGCAACACATGTTACGTAATGGCGGGTGTTCATTTCCTGCAATGCCACATGCATATTTTTACGACAGAGGACACAAGAGAGATCATCGCAAACAATCCAGCTGGTCCCCGTAAACGTCATTTACAGCCAACGAGTATGTACAATCACCATGTAACCTCGCTTTCAAAAGACACAGTATGACGACAAGGGCAAAAAAGTGCAGTTATGTACACTACCGAGGGTCGCCCCTCAGCTCATTAAACAAAATAAAATCAAAACTGTGTTCAACTTAAGACATGCGAGCAAATACGTTTAAGGACAGGACGCGTGTTGGCACGTGTGGTGAAAAAAAAGGAACGGTGGGGCTGACCCCCTTGTGGATATACGACAAGCATGCGGGCGAGCGACGCTGAGGCTCGCTCGGGCGGGGGTTGACGTAAGGCCAGCGGAGAGTGTGAGGAGCCCGTTCAAACAATTGCACTTACAAACGAAAAAAAAAAAAAAATTAAGACATCTTAGAGCGAGCAGTTCCATGGATCCAATTGTTGCTTCGAATGAACCTTACTAGATGGGGGGGGGGGGCGTAAATGAACACCTTTGGGCCACCACATGATGAAACACGATAATTCAAGTGCTCCTTGACCAGCAGAAGGTGAACAAAACGTGATGAGGTAGAGCAAAAAAAATGTTCCACGACAACTTGCTGTATTAACAAGACTAGGATGCTGTGAAAGCCACTCGCCACTAGAGGGCAGAAAAAGGCCAGCATACCCGCTCAGTGACTTGTTTCAATGCATAAACCTGTCTATAATGCTTTAACCCCCCCCCCCCCCCACACACACACACACACACACATACGGTATATATATTTCTATATATATATATGTATTTTTTATATTTGGTAATTATGACCTCAGTAGTGATTTCCTCAAGTCCAGTTAACCAAATTGGGACTTCCTAGTCAATTCCAGTTCGGTTTGACAGCACAGATTTAACTGCACATTATTTAGCATAAAAAAAATATATAACATGTTCTGACTTAAACATCCTACCGTCTTTCTTTGGATTGTCACTTAAAAAAAAAAGAACTGGAATCTCCTCAATCATATTTATATATATATATATATATTAGGGGTGTGAATTGCCTAGTACCTGACGATTCGATTCGTATCACGATTCGATTCGATACCGATTAATCCCGATACGAATTTATAAGTCGATTGTTGCGATTTTTTTTCATTCAAATTTAGAAAATACTAATCAGTAAGCTTGTAGAGTGTAAGATTTATATGAAAATGTATTATTTATTTATCTGAAATTTCAGTCTTATAGAGGTTGTAATCCGTTTCATGTTTGAACAGCATTAAAATAAAATATTAAGGCTTAATGTTCCGTTCATATAACATTCTTCCATGCTCAAGGTGTGAATCCTAACCCGAAGTCAGACGTTTTGTTGAATATTTTTCCATTAAAAATGGAAGTTTAAAAATCGATTCACACACACACACACAAAAAAAAAAAAAGGCAATGATGATAAGACGTTGAATCGGTAAGACTACCGAATGAACAATTCTGAGCTCTTACAAAAAAAAAAAAAAAAAAAAAAACAAAAAAAAAAATCGATTTTTTTAATCGATTCGAGAATCGCGCGATATATCGCCGAATCGATTTTTTTTTAAAACACCCCTAATATATCTATATCTATATATATCTATATCTATATATATATATATATATATATATATATATATATATATATATATATATGATTTACAAAAAAACCCAGTCATTAACAGGAAGGAATAAGCTAGTGAGAGCGATTGCACGTGGGCCCGGGAATGTTGGGGGCGGGAATGAGGACGACGAAGAGTAACGACGTCTTCCGTTATTGCTGATTGAACAAACTAAAATGTGTGAAATGTCGTCGAACCACCGCACAGAGCCGAGAATCCGGCCTAGACATTCCCCACTTTCGGGAGACCGAGGCATTAATGACCTCTTACGCACGATTGAAGATGCACAGACACACACATCCACGCGCATGCAGTGGATATAAAAAGTCTACACACCCCGGCGAAAATGCCAGGATTTTGTGGTAATAACATTTTTTGAAAGATTTTAGACCATGTGACCTAGTAAATGAACAAGTCGATAGAATTGTATGACTATTTTCGGGAGTGTGACAAAAATGTATCTGGTTCCTAAAGTGTGCACACCCCCAAAACTGAGGTGGCGGCCATGTTCAGAATTATCACATTCAGCGCTAGAGGTGTTAAAAACAAATCAATTTGGCAATATATCGCGATATTACAGCGCGCAATTCTCGCATCGATTCAATATGCGGCCAATTGGATATTTAAACATCAATTTTTGATGGAAATATTCAACAATTCTTACTTAGGACACTTTAAGCATGGAAAAATGTTGTATTAATGGAACATTAGGCCTTAATATTTTATTTTAATTCTGTGCAAACATGAAACAGATTGCAACCTGATTGTTGAATGCAGTGGCTTACAGTTATAAGCCTAAAGTGTCACATAAATACATGTTCATACAAATCTTACAGTGTACATGTACGCGTTTACTGAATAGAATTGTCTAAATTTGAGTTAAAAAAAAATTTTGCAATAATCGACATTGTGACATAGTATCGGGATTAATCTGTATCGAATCGTGACCTATAAATTGTGATTTGGGTCGAATCGTCAGGTACGAGGCAATTCACACCCCTATTCAGCACTCACTTGCCACCAATTAAAACACTTCTGATAAACCTGATGAAGTTCGGACGTTTTAGTTGGCTTTCACTGACATTTTTATAGTCCAATCTTACTGGTACCTCCCCTATCAAAAAAATATATATATTTTTTGTTTTCAATTGAGTTGTATAGATCACATAGGTCACATGAGTCCTCATGGTCTCTCTTTTTTTTTTTTTTTCATATCACAGATGCCTTACATTTGAACAGGGGTGTGTAGACATTCGCTATATCCACTGTCCATGTCAAACCTGCGATATGATCTGCATGTTGAAGCTGGGGGAGCGGGACTGCTTGGTGAGCGGAGCCCCGGGGGACAGCAGGGGGTCGCCCGGCCTGATCAGCTGACCCTCCTGCAGGCTGACGGTGGAGTGGCGGTGGGAGCCGGCGGCGGCGGCGGGTCGCTCGCCGTCTTCGGCTGAGCCCGCGCCCACGCCGCCCTCCTGCTCCCGCCTGCTGCCGTTCAGGCTGAAGGGCATGCAGTCAAAAGACTTGCTTGAGGAGGCGCTGCCAGTCCGTACCAGAGGCGGTCCAGAGGGGAAGCTGAGGTGCTTCTTGATGGGACTCAACTGGATGGCGTCGAGTCGGATGCTGGCCGGCGGCGACGGTTTCCTCTGGTGCTGTCGCTTGACCTCCGCCGACACGTCGGCCTGCTTCGTCGTCTCGGGCCTATCTCGCTCCTTGTCCCGGGACAGGCGGGCCGCGATGGCTTTCTTGATGCTGCTGCTGCCGCCGCCGCCGCTACTCAGGCTGGTGGTCCTCGGACCGCCGCCGCCGCCGCTCGCCCTGGTGCCGCAGGGCTGGCTGCTGTTGGACGCCCCGGAGGAGAAACCCTCGTCGGGGTCGTTGGCGTTGAAGGAATCCTCGCCACCGCTCATGCCGTCCGCATCTAGGATGATCGTATTGGTTTTTGTTAAGTGTTAAATAATAGAACCAAATAAAAAATAAAAAAGTGCAGCTCAGATCAAACAGCGTCATTTGCTCTGCAACAAACAATTCAAGACCGAACATACTGACCTTGAGCCGACCGAGTCTTGTGAAGTTACACAGTACTGCACTAAAGTCATAGGCCACTTTTTGAGTTGTTTTAGCTTCCCACACAAAACATGCTATTTTCCAACACATTTTGGGCAATGTGGATGAATTTCGTAAAACCTCCAAATATCATAATGCTAATTAATACTAGGGATGTAACGATATCAAAACATCACTATACGATATTATCACGATATGACGCTCATGATACGAGAAGTATCACGATATTGTGGGGACTTTGGCGATACAAAAGAAGGTCACAATATTGTAAAAAAAATGAGCTCATACTAAAAAGAAAAAACAATGTTGTATTTTTGTACATTACAGCAATGAAAATATAAAACTATATATAAATATAATACATAAATATAATATATATATTGAGGCACTAATGTTTGAAACGTATAAGTGCCAAAACATGCCTTGTGAAAATTAAACTGCACTAAAAAACTAGCCACCAGAGGGTGCTAGAACTGTACAAATGCAAATCAACCTCACTTTTTTTTTTTTTTTGGAACAGATGCGCTGCTTTTAATATCGTGACATGACGACGACGATATATTGTGGAAGATTTAGTAACGCGATATCACGATATTGCTGGTATCGTTACATCCCTAATCGATACCCAGCGCAAATGGCTGGCATTATATAACTGCTGTGAAAAGGGTCATTTAAAAAAATTGAGCAGGCCCAAGACTTTGTGCGGTACTGTACCTAAGCCAAAACATATTTCTCGATAACCGTGCGGTAGGTGACAGTTCAGTAACTTCATATCAGGCTCAGCATTCATGTAAACAAATGAGCCTCCTCATTTTGTGGTTAGAGGGGATAAAGGCAGTTAGATAAAAAAGCACGGTCAAGAGAGACAGCCGTCGGTCTCCATCATGCAACTGTCGGAACAAGCAAGCTAAACAGACGGGGGGCAGAAAAGGGGCCGTATTCACATGCAAAGAACATGAGGGCAGGGGGAAGACGCATGCTCTCCAGCCCCAATCCATCATTTACTCCTCCTGCAGCACTGCTTGGTCACATGACTGGCCGGCCGAGTCCAGCCTGCTAATCTGCGGAGAGTGCCGAGGCCGCTCCAAACGCCTCGTGAGATTGATGGCGCAGCGTTTTATGCTGACAAGTCTGCGAGGCAACTGCGGCCAATGCGCGAAATGGCACCGGCTAGCACGCACACACACACAACATGGATGCTTCAAATGTGTCCGCGACTGATCAGAATATTGGTCAAAAGTAGATATTCATGTCTTAAGTAATAAGCACCCTGGATTCCTTTTTTCCCCAAGACATTTTGTACAATTTTATACATCCAATTTATGGGAACATTTGTGGACCAAAAGACCAATTAGGTCAGAATAAAACTGGTCTACAATAGAGAATTGTAGGGCTGTGAATCGAAATTCAATTACAATTGCAAGTATTACACTTCAGAATTACAAAATCAGCATAATCGTAAAAAAAGATTATTACAAATTTTTGAGTTGTTTAAATTATAATTATAGTGCTTCAATTTTTTTAAATTAGTCTTAATATTTTTAAATGCTTAAACATTTTCTTATTTTGTACCAAAAAATAAATGATAGTCCGACTGCACAGTGCACTTCAAGTTATTGACAACACAAATAAATTAATAATTTATTATTATTATTATTATTATTATTATTATATATTATTATAAATTCAGTTTGGTCCAAAAGGAACTTAGATAATTACTGTATTTCTATTTTTTTAATTAATCTTAATATTTTTATATGCTTATTTTCTTGTTTTGTACCAAAAAATAATCATTTAAATAATCTTTCTCATTATTTTTTTTTTTTACCATAATCGAGCAGCCCTGAAAGATTGTGAGCCAACAATATTTTATACAATATTTTATATGAAGAGCATACTATGACTTTTAAAAGGTCCTCAACCTCTGCAACATCTACGAAACATTATGTTTGTTATTGTGGTTGCAGCGGCATACAACTGTCTATTATGTTGATGACCTCCATTAGTTACATAAGTCATAAATATTTCGATCACATCTTATTATGATGCACTACAGCAAAACTCAACATTATTCATTCATGTCTGTCGGTGCAGAATATTTGATAAGCTCTTGTATCGGATCTCATTATATTGTGCAAGTGGTCATAATGTTTTGGCTGGAGGGCAGGCATGTTTTGGCTGCCACTTCATTCTATCATAAATTAGTGACACCTAACCGGGGTGTGCAACGCAATATAAATAAAAACCCGGCTGCGGTATTGATGGAACCTCTCTTTTACAGCGGTAAATTGATGCATGTGTCGTACAGGGTGAATTATTTGCGATGACCCCTCTCGTAAATAGCTTACAAGCGATTTCCGAATGAAATGGCTAAAACCTTGACATATGGTGCAATTTCCTGCAGCGTATAGATTCCCGCAGAGCGACTAGTGAGCACAAGAGAATGACACGAGCTTGCCCTCGCGTTAGCACAAACAAGATCCTTCTTCCCAGTCCTCACCGTTGGAAGAGCTGCAGAAAGAATTTTCAAGGAAAAGATCATGCAAAGGGCGGCACGGTAGTCGAGTGGTTAGCACGTCCGCTTCCCAGTTCTGAAGTCTCCGGTTGGAGTCCAGGCTCGGACCTTCCTGGGTGGAGTTTGCATGTTCTCCCCGTGCCCGCGTGGGTCTTCTCCGGGTACTCCGGTCTCCTCCCACATTCCAAAGACATGCATGGCAGGTTAATTGGGCGCTCCGAATTGTCCCTAGGTGTGCGTGTGAGTGTGGATGGTTGTTCGTCTCTGTGTGCCCTGCGATTGGTTGGCAACCAGTCCAGGGTGTCCCCCGCCTACTGCCCAGAGCCAGCTGAGATAGGCGCCAGCAGCCCCCGCGACCCTTGTGAGGAATAAGCGGTCAAGAAAATGGATGGATGGAGATCATGCAAAGACAACTGAGCAGCACCTTCTGACCTTCATTCATGTCACAGGGTCAATATCCAAAAGAGTGCACACAAAAAAATGAAGAGATTTTCAACAAGACAAAATGGGCTGGATTGCGGACCCGAGCAATTTGCGGATCTATATTGCATTACTCGACATTTTGTTCACAACAACCAAGTCATTGACTTGACCTTGTCAGATATAACGTTCGGATCTGGCGGGGACTCTGGAAAGCTCGCCGAAGCACGGGCATGCATGACGGAGGGCTCGTTCCCACTCACTGAGCTCAGATGAGGGAGTTGTGTGACGTGGCTGCGCAAGCAATCATCAACGCTGCTGGACTGCAAAACAGATTGGGGGAGTCGCTCGTACGAACGTGAGCGGAAACGCGGTGCGGTGAACCGCAGCGTGGAAACAAGATGTCAGGTTCTCATGCCAGTCATCTAAAACGGATCTACTTTATCGACTTACAAGGATGAGAAAGGCAGCCTTCTATGACTCAGTGAGTGACAAGGGCCAAAGTAGGAATGTACGTGTGGGAAGGAGACCGAGAGATTTTGACAGGCCCGTGCAACGAGGCCACTGGGCTGGCCATTCCTTCCGAGCCAAAATTGGCATCTCTTCCTTTCACTCTCGTTGGGCAAAGAGCAGCAGGCTGTTAGCTAAGGGTTTGTGGACAAGTTAAAGACACGTTTCCACCAAGCGGTGCAGTTCAGTAACCTGGCAATAGCCAGATTGATATTGCGCTTCTCAAGGGAGTTCTCCGCAATAACAATCTGGTACCTCTCCAACGGTAATTTGCTCGGGATAATTTTTCTGTGAATTTTTTAGTCATATTCATTAAAAAAAAATTTTTTTTTAAATAATCGACAGATTACTCTTTATCTGATTTTTGTTTTGTTTGTTTGATTTTAATCGGCCAATTATTAACAAAATTGACATTAGCCTGAAAAAAATTGTGCATCGTTTGGGCCCTAGGCAATCAGATAATAGCAAAGCAGATTATGGATATGGATTATGGATAGACTCCAGGTCACCCCTGGATCCAAATGAGAACAAGCACTATAGAAATATAACGGATGGATGCTTTTAATTAAAAACTACGGACACTTTTTCATAGGCAAAAACAGGTACTACAAAAGATTGCGAAAACCATTTCTGGTCATTCACTGGTTGAAAATATTTGTTATTTGCGTATTTCAGTAACATCTGAGAACATGTGGGGACAAAATAGACCAATATGTTGTTGTTTTTTTCAGGACCGATACAGATTATTACTAGTAAACGACGCCGATAACCGATATTTAGAGACGATATTAATCTTCACTAAAAGAGAAAATATTGGCATCAAAATCTGAAAAATGAATTTAACACTTTTTCAAATTGATCTATTATCAGCCGTACGATTCTTCAAAATGGCGATATTCATAAAAATGCCGATAATCGTGTCTATCCCTACAATAGAGACACATTAGCTCAGTATTTATACTCCAACCCACAGCAGGGATGCGAAATATTAATTCCGTTATTCTGATTAGACTTTTGAATCATTCCTGGAAAAAATGTGTATTGAGAACTCAACTGAAACGTACTCGCTTGGTGAAAACGGGTCTGAAGTTTACTAAAGGGGTATGCAGAGGCAGCA
The DNA here is from genome assembly GCF_051991245.1 of Festucalex cinctus. Classification (NCBI taxonomy): domain Eukaryota; kingdom Metazoa; phylum Chordata; class Actinopteri; order Syngnathiformes; family Syngnathidae; genus Festucalex; species Festucalex cinctus. The sequence continues at coordinate 20,314,466 of NC_135421.1, read as the reverse complement.
AAGCGAAATCCAGCAAAGCTGAAGAAGAAGGGGAGGAAGAGGGTGAGTTTGGGGTGGTTGCTGCTCAGGTCGTCCCCGCCCCTGTGCCCTACCCTCGAGTGTGATGGGGGGAATGATGCTGCTGCTGCTGCTGGGATGGTGGTGGTGACTGTGAGGGCCCCCTTCTCTCTGCTCATTGGCTGACGGGTGTTGGGCGGGACTAGGACGAGCGACGCTCGACTCCACATCGCTCGAGTAGTCAAAACAATCTGGGAGTCAACAACAACACAAGACGGGGAAATACGGTTCTTTAGTGGCAGCGGGCCTCAGCCAACCTGTGGTCTCGTCGATTTACGATACAAAAAAAGTCAAAGCTACAATTATAAAAGCGATCTACTACTGGCCTTCGACAGTGATGAAGGCCGAGTAATCTACAAGCACCATTTTGTCAAGACTTTCTTGCAGAAGAGCCGGGTGAAGAAAGAATACGAAGCAGTGAGACACAAACTACATGATGACAACTACAGAGAGTGACAGGAGACACCATTTTGCAAAGTGCTAAATGGTGTGACAGGATTCTCTTTCACTGCTCAGAAGACCAAAACAATGATTCAAATCATTTTCTCACCTAAAAGCTCCTTCTTGTGGCCTTTCACACGTTGGAAAACATCAATATTTGCATTACTTTCATATGGTGATAAAACGATGAGGACATAAATGGTAATCGATGAGCGACGTGCCGTTTATTCCCGTAGTAGCCTTACCCTCTCGCTTCCAGCGGTGTCGCCGGATGGAGGCGGTGGTGATGGCCGAGATGGAGATGCGGCTAATGGTGGGCGTCACTTCCACCTGCAGAACTTTGCGCCCCTGCGGTTCGTTGGGGGCGCTGTCCGGCAGCGAGTTCTTCATGGCGTTGCCCAGCTGCCGGTTGACACGCAACGCAAAAGGGCACGTCAACGCGCCGGCCAATTAAATGACGCCGAAGGGTGCAACACACTGGCGCAAGACCGGCGCTTAATCTGTCGCTTACCAGCAGAGGCTGAGAGTAAAGCTCCAGCTGGGCTCTGTACAGAACGTCCTCCAAAGCTTCCCGACCCATCTCCCACTCGCCATTGTATCTGGGGAAAAAAAACAAAAAAAACAGACATGTGACAGCGTCATACAACATCAAAGATAACATCATGTTCTCTGGCAAAAGTTTGATTCACAAAGACACTGAAATATTTAGTTTTACTGCGGCTAAGAGTGACAAAGGAAGTTTCTTGCAATCATTTTGAGTATCGTGGAACACTTAATTTCATTGCAGTGTTTTAATTTAAAATGTGTAAATTTATATTGTATAAATATTAGATTTACTAGACACAGTCAAGAATTTCATTTTATTTTTTAAAATAAATTTGGTGATTATATACCGAATGAAAATCCCCAAATCAGCATCAAGAATGTTAAAGAATATATAACAGTATTTTTAACTCATTCACGTCCAGCCATTTTCACTGAAGGAACCCCTTTCGCTCCCAGCTGATTTTGCAAGGTCCACAGAATATTCTGTCCTATTGCTATAAAAACATGGAACACACCAAAAGAAAGATTAGAGTCGCTTCTTTCATCAGGAAAGAAGTGACATGTTTACATGTTCAATAAAACTCAAAAAATATATTTGATTTGTTTCAGTTTTGCAGCAATTAGCATTAGAATTAATTAATGTTAATTAATTAACATTGATTAATTAATGTTTCATCATTATTCACAAACCTGTTGAAAACACTGGCAAAAAAGAGCTTGTTGCAAAGGGCCCTGGCTGATCTTATACTCTGCTGCCACCTGCTGGCCGTTTTATGCAATAGCTACCATTGCTTTAAACGACCTTGTCATGTCAGAATCTGTATCACAGCCTTCTGTATGCTGTATGCTGTATGCTTTGACGACATTGATCCACTATGGAGGCGATGAAAAAAAGATAACTGCGCGATTCGTGTTTTTTTTTTTTTTGGAGCAAATTTAAAGGGATGTTCTGCCACTGTTGGATTGACAAGGAGTTGTACCATAAGGGAGTTCTTTGTGGAAGCAACTTCACATAGATGACATCACGTTGCTCTTCTTTAGACAGTAAAATAGTCGAGCCTGAATTATTAGCAACTCTGCTGCTTTCGGCCAAGTAACGCACTCTATTTTGCCTCATTTGCTTCAAGGAAAAGAATTCTCATGAGGTCATTTATTTTGATATGCCTATTCGTAGCATCTGAATATTGTCAAACCTAATAAGCACGGGTACGTGAACACATTGGAGAAATCGTTCAAGACTCATTCCGTTTGATCCTTCCCCCGGAGCTACAGTGCGGCGCCGTGTTCCCTTTATCTTCCAGATGGGAGAAAAACAATGACTTCATTTCCATTTAAAGAGGGCTGGGAACATTTTGATGAAAATTCAGAAAGGTCGGATGGACGTTCATTTTGGTTAGCGCCACCTCTCTCTCTTTACGTGGCACTGACTCATTAGTTACCTATTGACCTAAATCCCAGCATGTCCTTCTCCGCCATCGCTACGGTCTCTGCATGTATATGAAGCTTCATGTGCCTGTTTGAAGCGAGGATGCATGTGAAAACAGGACATGGAAATGAGAGGCCAAGGATTACACAAAAAACATTATTTTATCTCTCTTCATACACATGTAGTCTGTGTCTGAACAAGTTCCTGATTGCTGCTGTGCTTCCTGAAGAGAAAAATTAAGCCGACAGTAGATTGGTCACACTCGCCTTAGTGCTTCACGCTAAGCAGCCGTGATTTGAGTCACTGCCCGATCTCGCTAAGGACGAGGCATCGTCGGGGAGGCCGCAATCAGCTTTGCATCGGCCGTTCTCACGAGGGATGAAATCACCTGCTCCCCTGGCGCATTGCTGATGTAATCAGTCTGCGCTGAGAGGAGTGTCTGTCCTTGGCGCTGCGATTGTGCTTGCCACATTGGAGAGCAGTCAAGTAATCAACTGAAATACTGCAAGCCTTTTATTGTTTTAATATTGCTGATTATGGCTTTTTTTTTTTAACTTGGTCTGAGGAAATATTCTAATATTTTGAGATAGAATATTTGAGTTTTCTTAAGCTGTAAGCCATAATCAGCAATATTAAAATAATAAAAGGCTTGCAATATTTCACTTGATTTGTAATTAATCCAGAATGTATGAAATTTTTGCTTATTTAATTGCATTGCAGAAAATAATGGACTTTATCACAATATTCTAATTTTCTGAGACAGTCCTGTATATTGTATAGCGAAGTTAAAACCTCTCTGGGAGCGGCAATAAAAACTGACCGTGGAAGAATTATGACTCGCGCTCTCGTAATCGATTGCGCAAGTGCACCTAATAAAGCGGTCGACGAGCAGAGACGATAATAGGCCGAGACACTTACATGGCATGATAAACAGCAGTCAGCATCTGCACCATGAACTCCGGGTCCAAGAGCACGCGGTTGCAAGGCTCCCTCCAGAGTTTCTGCTGCTGCCGTGGGAAACCGCATACGCACAACCTGAGGACGGCACACACACACGCAAGCATTACGTGATCAACAGGAGGCTTGACTTGAGGGCTGAGCATTATTCTGGCGCTCTACAATCTCCACAGTCACACCTTGCCGTCTTTTCTAAAGTGAACTTGCTCCAGGCATCGTCTGCCTGCTCGCAGCGCGGAAAGTCTTTAGTCATTCCGAAATAGTGTGTGCACTTGCACTGGCGCCATTACCGGCGAAAGCCTCAGACTTATCTTGAGAATCACATATTGATTCTCAACGACTGGAAAACATGGCTGGAAATTCAGAAACTGTGTGATAATAGGTGCAGTCTCCAAGATGAAATGTCTAATCCTATTAATTGAGTTTAAGCGTTATAATGCAGATTGAAGCCACAGCATATACTGTAGCTTTCTCCTTACAGTTAAACAATTATTCCAGGAGTTAGCAAACTATAATTGTAATTTTTATGCCAATTAGACTATCATGTGGACACTTACACGCCTAATTTTGATTTTTTTTTCACAATATTACAATAACAAAGTATTTTCAAAAAAAAATCAGGCACCTTTTAGTCATAGTATATAGTGACATAAAATATTAACAAGGGAAAAAAGTACAAAAAATGCAACAATTTATTGCAAATAACCCCAGCAATGGCTAGTGGACCCCTCAAGGATTAGGGAATCCAAGTTTGACAACCCCAGTGTTACAAAATGGGAATATACCAACTACAGGGTTGTGAACATCATCTGGCATGAAATCATTGTTGGAGAAAACCCAAAACGATAAAGCTAAGAAAAGTAATAGCCCACCTGTCCCGAAGAGGCTGTACATTTTGTACATTAAGTTGATATTGTAATTCTAACATTAAGTGCAAATGTAATAAAAAATAAAGCAGTACGCTGCAGATACGAGGCAGCAGAGGAAATTTAATTCAAGGTTGCATATATTTACATTGCAGATATTTCCAGGATGTATTTTTTTGTCCGTGCGTGCATTCCTCACCGTGAGCTCATTCTGCAGACTGACTGATAGGAAGAAAGGGGCATGTAGACCACAGCGGAGTTGTAACACAGCATGAGGAAACACAGCACCTCAAATCTGCAAATGCACATGAATGTCATGATGGATTAGAATCACATCAGAGTATTTATATTCCAGCACGACAGGGCCAGGCATCTTAACAGACACTATTAGTGGAGTGTTTTACACTTCCTACGAAAGTCAGCATTCTTCCACCTTGGAGTCTGTGCACGTCCACATCATTGCAGGAGGTCCTCAAGGCCTCCAAGCACTATAATTGAGCGTGTGCAGTGGAGGGTAAACGACTGGCCGTGTATCATCACAGTGGAGCGTCAACTCCTGGGGGGGCTTTTGGGGTTACTTGTCACGAACAATATTTCAGTCTGACAGATGCATTTCCACGTGTGCTCAAAAAGGAAGGCGCAGTTTTGGATCAAGTCCGCCTATTACATTGTCCGTCCCAAGCAACGAGCGCACCTGTTCTGAGCCGTGAAGGTCTCTCTCTGAGGGTGGAGGCCGCTGTACACCACTCGGATCAGGTCATGTTGACACAGAGCTCCTTCCGTCAAGGCCATGGAGCCCAAGCTTGAAGGCTACGCGTGCAGAAAGCACAAATGCACTATGAATGTAAATGTTCAGTGGCATTTTCAAAATAAAGTGGTGCTTTACACATGTTCAAATAAGTGGTTATCGACCATTTCTAAAATCAATGAAATATTTTAGGCAGAAATCAAAGAAAGTACAAAATAGCTGGTGCAGTGTGGTAATGAGTGGTTAGCACAATTGCCTCACAGTTAGTGTTCATTTCGTCAGCGAAAACTAAACAAAAAATAATGTCGTCAAGTCAACACATTTTTCACCGGACTAAAACTAGACTAGACTAAAACCTTCATTAATAAACAATAACTGGGACCAAATCAGTATGCATTTCCATCGACTAATGAAGACGAGATGAAAATGTACTTCACTTAATAAAAACTAAAATCTATGGACATGTTAGTTCATGAACAAAAACAAGACGGAAATTATAAGATTTTCGTATAGTATGCTTATATAAGTATGCTTCAAGGTTACAAACACTGCTCAACTAACTACTGCTAAGTGTGGCGGCTTAAGTATACGAGGCCATGCAGCACAAGAAGACGCACTCAGTTTGTACCGTACTACTTACTGCTTATTATTTGATTGTTTTGGATTTGTGACCATTAAGTGTTTTTCATACAAATAGTTATTATAAGTACACTCCCGGAATTAGCTAACTAGGGTGAATTCCAAGTTACATACAAATATGGGTTACAGCGCTGCTGAGGGACTGGAGTTCTGTTCCTCGTATGTCCTATAATTCAAGAATTGGTTCCCATTGCAAAATGGGGGACATAAAACAGCCTGTAGTATATTGAAGTGGAAGTACACACAAAGGACTGAAGCCCAAATGTTTAGAAAACACAGCGTGAGAACAGGCCAGTGGGGGACAAGAGAAGGAAGGGGAACTTTGGCCAAGTCCGACCCGGTTTAAATAACCTTGTGCGAGTACACAAAGTCCAGTCCCAGTTAGCCAAAGAATAATGCTGCCTCCGTCCAACATATTCAACTTTCTGGGTTGCGTTGTACAAAACAAACCAGAAAGTTAAGGTCAAATTGACCCACAAAAGTTGGCTGACACAAAAATTTCTATCAAGTTGAATTCATCCTTTTAAAACCATATTTGCTGGATGCACTTTTTCGACAACAAATGTCCATGGAGATGAAGATGCCAAAGGTTTGAAGTCGCTTTCAGACGGAAAAAGGACAAATACGAAGTCTTATGTGATTACAGCAAAACTGAGCTGGCAGAGTGTGGAGACTTGAGTAATCAATGGACTAATCAATAGGATAACGATTCTACAAGATTTGTGGCTGACAGTGAATTTACCCAATTTTAGAGCATTTTTCTTTCTTTATAGTCTATTTTTATTGCATGCCCTTATAGCTTTATTAAAGTTACATTACCTGAACCATTTTATTACCATCTATTTTTAAAAATTGTATTTAGATTTTTTTTAATTAACCATTACTGTATATGTTTCATGTTGCACCAGGAAGTGAAAAAAAAAAAAATTCCAAGCTGTGAATGTACCATTCACTAACAATCAAATCCATTCTGATTCAGATTTTGATAGCTCAGTAGAAACTAATTATAACAAAAAGAGATTGATATCACTTGGCCTCTTCATTGTGATGAAGCACACACTTAACATCACCTCTAAATTAAAGTGATTTTTTTTTCTCTTCAGGCCCTTACACACGATGAGGATGGATTAATTTAAGGAGAGACTCAAGGGTATGCTAATGCCAGCAATGTTTTTGCTTTATTCTCTCAGCATGCAAGCTCAAGCCTCTCAAGCTTGCTGTTCGGTTTATAAATCGTCTTCCGCCTGCGCCGCACTCTGCCATCTTATCGAGCACCGCCGCAAACGCGCATTGCGCGTCGTCATCTCGTATGAAAGCATAATAAATTCTTGGAGCAGGTGGAAACGCACTCCTCTCCACGAGTGTTCTTTTCCAGGGTGTCGTCTCACTAACCCACGTTAATGAATGACTGGTCGTGAATCATTAGAGATGCCTCACTGCAAGTGCAAACATTTCAGTACCAGCCCAAATTTACGGAAGCACTGCCATTGTGGAGTAAACATTTTTGGCTGGCGAGTATGTTCGAACATACTCGCAAATATGTTCGAACATACTCGCAAATACGTTCGAACGTATATTGAAATATGTTCGAACATATTTACAAATATGTTCGAACATACTCGCAAATATGTTTGAACGTGTAAACAACTTGAAAACAAAACCCAATTTTTTTAGGCATTTGGGCCGCATTACCACTTTATTAGAAAATTTAGTAGGCGAAAAACAGTGTTTATTCTTAACTTTTATGATTTATTATGTCTGCCGTGCATGATTTAGGTTCGTCATTTCTTTTCCACTCGTGCGTGTGCAAATAATACCCCGTGGCATTATGGGAAGGTATGCTAACTTTGTAGCATGTAGCCGACATGTACAGTACGTTCGAACATATTTGCGAGTATGTTCGAACATATTTACAAGTATGTTCGAACGTATTTGCGACTATGTTCGAACGTATTTGCGACTATGTTCGAACGTATTTGCGACTATGTTCGAACATACTCGCCAGCCAAAAATGTTTACTCCACATTGGCAGCTCTACTCTTCCGTATAAATTAACAGTTTGTCAAGCCTGAAAAAAAAAAAAAATCGGTGGGGGCACAGGTTTGTTCTCACCTCATGATAAATCGATGGTTTGGATAACGAGGGGATGGTGAAGGAAAGGAGCTTGCTGTTGCCATCTTTGTCCACAATCTCCTGATAAATGGAAAAGACAGAGAAGCCATGTCAAGAAAGCAATGGAGCGTTTCTTTGAACAATCTGGTCCCAAATGCTCAATCACAGTCGTAAGTCTTCACAGCTTAATTAGCACAGCACACTGCTGCGGGGCTGAAGTGAAACTCAATGCTACATGGAGTCAGTCGATTACAAAAACAGGAATAAGTGACTTACCAAACTGGCAAAATGCCTAACATGCAGGTTGGGACAAAACGTCAATACCGCAATAAAATGTATTGCTATTTCACAACACAATACACAAACATCACCTATCACAAAAGATGGTGCTATATCTGTAACCGTATTAATGTTTATGTTGTGTTATTATGAAAAAATAAAATGACCAGAAACAATCTTTTTTTTTTTTCTTCAGAGAGGAAAAGTGTATTGTTGCACTGATGTACTTCAATTATTTAACGGTATGCTTAATTTGCAAGACATCTGCAAGTCGTCGAGTGGGTTTATTTTGACAAAGAGAACAAGCAATTTTCTTCTTTTTTGATTTCGATTTTTATTAATTTTTTTAATTAACGCGGGTAGATTTTGGAACGTAACACCCGCGATAAACGAGGGAACACTGTACTGTCACTCATCAGAATGCTGATTCATCATCAATAATGTGAGTAAAAGTCCGGGTCGAGTTGTATATAAACTTTTGAGGAAAGAAAAATCATAATAACTTAATTCAATTTAGGGATGAGGCTGCAAAGTGACACCCACCAGGTTGTAGATGCCCAGGAGGAGGGCCTCAATGCAGCCATTGCTCTGACGATCTCTGCTGGCCGTGACTCGAAGATACACCCACACCAGCTCGGGCAGAAACTGCATTGTGAAACGCCGCAAGCGGTGCTCGGAACTGCGGTACAGCTCGAACAGCTGGTGACACACGGGCTCCAACAGCTGGATGGATCAAAAGGGACACGTGTAAGGACATATGAATCTGTGCCCAAGGCTAATGCGCTGATGTGGTGAGGCTGAACGCACGCTAGTCGCTCTTCTTTTTTTTTTTCCAGTTTGAGTATCATAGCCTTCAACCACGGATGCGCATCCTCTTCACGTAAACGAGTGAGGCTCGGGGGCAAAGTCTAGTCAATAATGGGAGGTGTGGAGGAGTAAGTGAGTAAATCACCGTAATGAAAGTCAGAAGGGTCTGAGAAGAGGCAGCCAGAGTGCTCCTGTTTGGACTTTTACTGGTGATTAACTCATGAGTCTAAAGAGAACTCTTATGCACACGCACACAACTTTATCCCAACAGGTCTTTGACACCTGTCCATTTCATACATACACACACGTGCCAAAGTCCTCTCTCTATTGGATCGCTTAATGGGATTGCACAGGCAGCGTTGAGATTTAGAATTAATTGAGTCTGCGGTTGGTTGATATGAAATTTGACCATGAAGGAGCAGCGAGAAAAAAGGGCTGCCATGATAATTGGATTCTCCCACTGAATCACTAGTGTAAAATTAGAGTTCCGTATCACTGAGTGTCTCTGTCCTTTCATCAGATTGTCTTCAAGTGACACACACAAAAAAATGTATAAGTTGAATTTGCTAGCACAGAAATCACAGGGGGAAAAATTATAGATTTAATTTTTTTTTTTTTTTTTAATTCCATCAAATGCCATTGATTTGCCACTGAGGTTGCACCAAAAATAAAAAATAAATAAATATTAATAATAATAACAATAATAATAATAATAATAAGAAATCTTTTTTTTTTTTTTTTGGCTAACACAGAGGTGTACCAGTGATGTCAACCATATAATTGGAATGTAATTGCAATAGAGGTACAAAAGCTGGACACGTGTCTCTGTCCTGGCTGCTCAGTACAATATGGCTAAAGGCATGATAGGCCAAAAATAAAATTATAATAATATTGGATACTGAATTTCAGCTTTTTTGTCCAATTTCCTAACGTGTATTTTCTATGATGCGTCACCTCGTTGCCCGGATCCTGGATGACCCTGTACAGCGCTGGCACCAAGGATTTCTTCAAATGAAGACTGCCGGCATAACTTGAGAGTTGGGTTTCTGGTAAGGACTGGGTAAAAGGTAAAAGAAAACATTTGTCAGTTTGAGTGATGATGAAACATGACGACAATTTCTTAAAATACTACCGGGCGCTATGACCTAAGGAGACGGCAGCATTTCATCATTTCCATATATTTAAAATAGAATCAAATCGAGATTCCGTTCCAGTCTCTAAAATCAAACCAGTTAAACATTTAATATTCTTTTCCCCTTGTGAGACAGGGCCGAATAATGGCAATGAAAAATGGCCTCTCATTGGCGGCAATGTCAAAAGCATTCTGGAAAATGTGAAGATATCAGTGACAGGATCCTATAATTGCCCATGGTGAGGAAAATAGATCCACTCAAGAAAAGGAGTTCTTGACATCAAATTAGAAGAGGCAGATTGAACCTCAGAGTGCATCCTTTTGTACGATCCATCACAGCGTGCTGGCTCTTCACCACTCACACAATGAGTCATGCCTTCTTCGCATTTTCTTCCTGTTGTAACCGTCGCCACAACGGCTCTCTCTTTCTCAATCCTTTATTCAGCATACATAATTCTAAATTGCAAGTGGATGTATTAATTAAAGAGAAACGATCATTAACAGAATATTGTAAATGTTCATGAATTTCTACATACAGAATAATCTTGGCCAAACCTTGAAATCGTTTTTTGCAAGGGATACTTGACTCCTTGAGCCATTTTCAGCAGTATAATGTTCCACTTGCTGTCGACTGAAGATGACATCACCTGTGCTGAGGAAGTAGGTAACGACCAATCATGGCTCATCTGTTTTCTGGGTTTGGTCAGCAAACTGAGCCATGATTGGTCGTTACCTACTTCCTCAGCACCTGTGATGTCATCTTCAGTTGACAGCAAGTGGAAAAATTTGTTTTAAAATGTATTAATTGTACATGAAAAATAATAAAGTTATCAAATTCATTATACACTAAATATTCACTTTTTACTATTGAAAATGACTCAAGGAGTCAAGTATCCCTTCAAGTTACATACAATGCATGTGTGCACTGAAAACGCTGTGTTTCACCCAACCCTACAACAATTTTATACATGGACAAAAATAAAATAAATAATCCTAAAATCTGTAAGGTAAATGATCAATTAATAGGAGTTACAACTGAATCGTCAAAAGAAGGTGGTACTACCTTGAATTCCGAGAGCCATTCTTCAACAACTCCGCGCTCTGAACCCAGCATCTTCCCCAGAGACACCCCACAGCTGCCTGGTGAAAAGATAAAAACACGTAAACACACAGTTGACTTTGATGAAAGCCATCCAGTCAACAATAAGCCTGCATCTATACACTTGAATGAAAAAAAATAACAAATCATTTATAATTCCCTGTACAATTACTGTTTTATAACAGAATCTGCCTGAATCTGACTACTAATAATCACAACAACAACAACAACAACAACCAAATCAGACTAGAAAACCAAATTTAATAATATCCACTATAAGTCAAAGTATGGTCGGCTGTATGTATGAGAGGTGCATATGTATATTATAAAACTTTCTTGTCCCCTCATATTTAATTGCTGGTAACCTCATAACAAAATAGAAGAGGAGATAGTGACTCACAGTATGGCGCTGGCCACACTGTTACATAACGCGCTGCTGACCTCACCTGTCACCATGCATCAATTAATAACAACCACGGCATCCATATGGGCCTTCCCCCCTTCTGTTCAAAAAGTCAAGGTTTCAATAACCGCGAAAACTGTATGTAAACGGTAATGAGCTTATTCGAGAGGAATCCAAAGCAGAAAACATGCCAATACAATATGATTGGCTGTTTGCAGAGTTAATTATGAGAGGCCAGATCCCCTTTTTTTGAATAATGGTGCCAGCGGGTACTAGTTCGCCCCAAAGGACAACATGAGTCGCCTACGAGTATGATCTAAAACTATCCAGTGAGGAGACACTGTGACTTACTAAGAAGAATTAAAACAGAAGAAAAAAAAATATTTATTTTTTTGTTACTTAAAATGATGCATTTCTTAATGTACCAAACATTCTATAATGGAAAAATGCTGTTTTTATTGACCCAAATATTTTAAAAAAGGAAATTTTTAGAGCTGTAATTTTAATACCATGAATCATGATACAGCCATATTTTTGGCTATCATGCTGTCAGAACGGAATATCATCCTATACCTAGTTATGTTAAGTATATACAGGATTGTTAAATACTGTAACAATATATATCAAGATACAGTGGATTTTAAAACAAAATTGCAGGGACATTATGACACAAAAGACAGAGAAATGAAAAGAACCCAGGTAGGATGGACAGAGGCAGACTAAATTTATCTGAAGGTGCCAAGCACCCAGGGACATAAAAAAAAAAAAGTAAAAGAAAAATGGACGCACACAACAATGTGGAGCAAGCACAGAGGTGGCTATAACTTTTCAGATCATATTTAATACTGTGTGCAGGGAAGTTGTTTACAACATCCGAGAAGCATCTGATATAGTGCACGCATACCAATAATCTGGATGAATCTGAGTATTTACAACACCTTCCAAAGATGTTAAAAATCAGTATGTGTGTATCCGGCTCAAAACTACACACTAGTCCACCACAAAATTTGTTTACAAGCTGAGTTAGGCGAATACTGTAGGGTAGACCTTTGTTTTCTTACCTCGGTGAGCGACAACTCAGATCTCCACAGGGAGAGTCGAATGGTTTTCGACTCTGTCACACATCTTTGAAGGTCACCTGAGACAAGGGCAGACATGATCAACAATTAACTCGTTGTCAATGACACTGTCACGTTTGTCCCTAGTCGAGTGGTGGGGCAACTGCATCAGAGGTTGGCAGAGAGCATACAGTATGTCTATGGCGGGGAAAGTGCGCTTGTATTCAGCCGACTATCATCTTTCACCACTGTAGAGTAGTAGACTACAAAAATAAAATTTAAAATCTGACATCATTTAACCCCTGCTTATTACAATGTGTAAATACGTTTGGAAAATTGTCAGCCCAATAACCTCGAAGACATATCAACGAATTGCCTGAATTGAAGTGTGTTTATTAATGACGACTACTAATCCTGTCACTAACGTTTCTGCCTGAAGGTGAGACAATGCACACAGACTTAAAGTAAACAGATGGTTGCTATGACTCCTTGAAAAGCCCTCTACTCATGGTTAGACTAGTTTAGCATGAAAAAAAAATGGGTGTTGGGATGCTAAAAATAACAACTGTAAAAATTACAAACATGCTGAGTTTAGGGTCAAAAGCATCAAGCGAATTATTTGCTTTGAAAAGTACTTATTTTGAGAGATGACACAGGAGAAGCCGCCTTAATATACGTGTTTTTTTTTTTGTTTTTTTTTACCAAATCAGGACTCAGCAAGCGAAAGATCATATATGCCGCTTATCCCTTTGATGCATGCACACATTTGTGAGCACACCAGCTGATTAAGTATTTAGGAAGCAACTGTTGTGTTCATCTGAAGGGCTCTTACGTAGAAACGCACCTCAAAGGAAGGACTCGAGGAAAGTGCAGAGAACCAGTTACGTCTGTCTACAAGAGTTGAAGTGCATCCTATCTAGTGAGAGCTCCGTATTCCTGTCAGCCCAAACCACCCATTTGGCTTTGATGTTAACATGCTAACTCTGTCAGTCATAAGGCTTAAACATCAAAACAGCACATTATGTTATCATATAACACACTGGCATTAGCACTGCGCATAAAGAAGTGCTGGTCATGTGAGCAGCCTCAAAAGAGCTTTGTTTGCGTGAGCAGCGTGACTGAGGACTATACCGTATTTTAAATGTATGTTACATGTACAGTCATTATTTGAAACACACATTTTGAAGGTGCCGCAAGTTGTGGATGGGTTCACCGAAGTGTAATTCAACAGTTCTAGCTCATCATATGGCTCGAGCACATCCAAATCTGCTGTGTCGATAAATTATTCAAAAAAGATCTCACTGTGGCAATAATTTTTTATTTTTTTTTTCCTGTTGTGTTCACAATTAACCTTGCTCTCGCAAAATGAATTCTCACGGTATTTTTGAGTTCACAAACTCCGAAGAATACATCTTGTACCGCTCCCGCAGATTCCGCTGGTGGTTCGGACCAATCACAGAGCGACATTGTGTTTAGGGGCGGGATATGCAACTGTGACGAAACCAGGAAGCCAGCGCCGATGCAGGTGCTAAGAAACAAACCCAACATGGATGAATGGACACTACAATTAATTCTGTTCTCGCAGAATTACTCATCCTTTCCTTGTTGAATGTTGAACAGCGAGAGGAGCTTTGTGCATTTCTAGCTGGTAAGATGTTCGTGTTTTTCCCCCCTTCGACAAGAACGAACACAAAATTTTCACCCGTGGCTGTCATTGGTTAAAGCAAACGTGTAGAATGTCGCATCGTCCAATCAGCTCGAATTATTGTACAGAATGTCCCGCCTTTTCCCGACCAAATTACTATGGAGAGGTACCCTGGCTATTGCCAGGTTAGTTCACAACAGCACCAAATGCAATATTGTTTTTTTTGGGGGTTTTTTCCTAACCGGCCCGGAAAGCCATTATCCCAATACATTATTTCGCTCGCCAACAAGCTATCACTGTTAAAATACCACAACAATGATTCTGTCACACACATAACAGGGTCCGTCAAATAACAATAAGCAAACTTCCCTACATGGGCCACACTTTCGATATACAAAATTGGCTCATTGTCTACAGCAGTGTTTGCAAAGGGCTAGCAAAGGACCAACCCATCCTGTTTACCATACTTCAAATTCTTATTACAATAGCATTAAAAAACACTTCTAAGTAGTGCACATGGTTGGAACAAAGCCAACTAATGGACTTCAGAAGACAAAATGTATTATTTCTTTGTTGATTTATAGTCTCACTAGTGCAAGGCTTTCTATCTCAAACAACTGTCTTGAATATAATTGGTGCAATGAGGAATCCACTATCGACGCATTCTTATCTCAGAGTTGTAAACACACAATAGATAAGTCACCAAAACTCTTAGCTAAGAGGTTCAAGTATCCAATTCGGTTCAGTCCATTTAGTGCCTTTTTAAGATTATTTATATATTTCAAGTTTACAGTCATTTACAGCATGTTCTTGATAGCCACAGTAAGGCAGCAAGAATATGGAAGGTGGCCATAGCGATGTACAGTAATGTGTGTTTTAACACATTCACTGCCAGCCCAGCAAAAATGTATCATTTGACGTCTTTTTCCGTCAATGGCAGTGAATGAGTTAATTTTGACCTTCCATCCTCAAATGTTAGTTGCTCAACCACTGAGCAACCAGCAGTGATTTATGTCACTCAAGTTTACCCTATTCTAGAAATAGTACTGGTTGGTAGTATCATCTTTTGCCAATGAAAAATCACTAATGGCAACAAGAGCCCAGTCAAGCTGAATAGACAGCAGCATGCAATTTAAAAATGGGTATATGATATGTGAATAAAGTACAGTACAACTATTGAATTAAAAATAAATAAATACAGAATGTGAAATACAAATGTGAATACAACGCAAAATGACAATTTCCTCATAGCTTTCTTGTGGGTACTGAATGGGTCTGCCAAAAATCGAACAACACATTACACACTGATGATGTGTTTTTTAGCTCTAACACTAAGTAACTCATTAAAGCAGGATGTTCAAACTTAGGATAAACCAAGACATTAGAGACATTGTCAACCTCAGCTTGAGTTAGGCGGAAGAGACAGGCTTAAATATTTACAAGGACAGACTTTACTAGAAATCATCTCTATGGCGAAATCACCCCTCTTTATGACTTTTGTTGGCACAGTTTGCTTAGTTTTAATTTTTACTTGTTTCAAAAAGCTGGACTTGGTAAGACGAGGCAATAAGATCCTGTCACTCATTACACACCTATTTATTTCACAGACTGAATTTGGGTCGAGGTCTTGGTACTACCATATCTCCTCAAATAGGAGCCTTCACTTTACATCTGAAATTCCTTCAACGTAGACCCAAAAATAATTAGTGATTGGACAAAAGCAAATAGAACACAATCTGATAGGAAAGTAAGGAAGTCTGTGGGGAGTTCGAAAGACTGCTGTTAAGGTGGACCCATCCCATGCGGGCTTCTGAAAAATGATACACACAACACCCACGTGAACACAGGGAGAACATACAAACTCCAAACAGGAAGTCCTGAGGTAAGATTCAAACTCGAAACCTCTCAGAGCTTTAGGACGTGCTAACAATGATTCCGAAATATACATTTGTAATTATTTAAAAAAAAATGTGCAATTGGTTAAATAAAATACCACCACTACTATACATAAGGTACTAAAATGAACTGAATCGCATGGAAGAAGCTTTCTCTCAAGACTATGATAGAAACCCAAAAGAGCGGTGCCAAGTTTCAGCAGTCCAACATTGCTTTTTCCCCCCCAAGGTCATCTTAGCTCACTCAACCATGAATTATTGAGCATGAGCAAGTTCTGTGCCGGTTTGTGCCACTTCAGACTGCCCTTTTTTCTTCAAGTGAATATCCAACCAAAATAGATCATCACATCAAGGTACATACATATATAACTAACTAACATGCCTAAGTATTCCTGAGGAAACCGGGAACCTCTCATCGTTTCTTGGTGCATGATTATTTGCAGGAGGTCTTCGAGGAACACCCACGCACTAGCAGTTCATCCAAACACTTTCCCTAGGAAGGAGGATTACCTCCTAAATACGCGACTACGTTGAACCCGATGGCTGTAATCCCCGCCCCGTCGGCCTCTCTTAATCGTTACGAGAACCAGCCACTCGGCTGTCTGGAATAGAAAGAGCTTTATGAATAGCAAATTCAGCTGTGTGGAATGATTGGTCTTTATTTTTTAAAGATCCATGCATTACAAACGAGGACAGGGACAGAGTCTAAAGCACATGCCATTGAAGTTTGGCTGAGCAAAGGTCATCGTCAGAGAGTAAAGCACAGTCAATATGTTCCTGGGGAAATCAATGATTCTCCCCTTAGGATACAAAAAATGACAGATTTGGGAGGGTTAAATATATCCTGAACTTGTTCAGCAAGAATGAGTGAATGACTTAAAAAAAAAAACACACACACAGACAGGGATGCTGATGTGTGATACAGACGTAGGGAAGAATCATCTCCACTCTCAGCATCATCCTTCCCTCAATGCTCATAGGGCAGGCGAGGGGAACTGAGGCGTACGCACATCCAGGGCTAAAATTAGCAACTGCAGCTGCAGGGCCAGACGTGCTGGGATGGGCCCATGTTGCAACACACGATCCCTCGCTCTCGCGCACACACAGGGTTCCACCAATTAGACAGGGCGAGCCACAACAAACATGCAGAGGGAGTGCAGGTGAACACCAGCAGCGTACTGCCTCAGCCTGAGACTCTCATCGAGGACTTAAATGCAAACGCTACGTTTAATTGCATATGCATGCACAGTGGACAATCATCTTAGCATGTATTAGCACGGAGTGAGGAGAGGGATATTGTTTGGATTCTCGTTTGTTAGTCAAAAATTTGATCTTCATGAAACTGTGGTAAGCTGGAATACGTGCCCAGCAAGTACTAGATAAACGTATTGAAATACGATGGGAATGATAATCAATGTATTTGCATCGAGAAGCAATTGAGGCAAAATGGAGTGCACTGCCTGACTGGAAGCATCAGCGGTTGACTCAGTCGCAACTAGTTTGCCGTTAAAACAAGAACATGACATCAGGGGAGATGAGCTATATCCATGTTATTTAACCCCCACAAAAGCACCATCATTTTGTCAATAACAATACTGGCATGGAAACAGCAGATCAGAGTGTTTATTTTCTCACTGCTGATCAAGGAAATGTTGTCAAATGTCCTTCTCTTGTGCAGAAAGAATAATGTATTTTCACCGTTTGTCACAGTGAAAAAGAATTGTAAAGTCTTGAGAAAGAGTTGAAAAGATTTGAAAACTCGTGATTTTTCAATCGAACAAGTCAGCTAGGCAGGATTCATTGGCCTTGATGGATTTTGTGCTCTGCTGAGCACTAATCTACTTTAAGAGATCTGTTTATATTGGCGCAAAAGAACCAATGAAGACCATAGATCAGCATTAAACAATGCTGCGAATGTTTGTCTGTAATAGACATGACACAAACGATTAAAAGACAAAAACGGTCTTTTTTTTTTTTTTAACACAGCTCAAACATTCATGAGTCATATCCATACAGATACCTTAAAGCAACACTAAGGACCTTTCAGTTTACATTGATTATGGCGGTGCCATATGGACAAAAGTGGTATTGTTATGTCTGAAGGAAGACCACATTTCCTATGAGGACAGGCGAATTGCGTTTTTTTAGCTCACGCCAGTGAATGTTGATCCTTGACTGTCCTTTTATCCGGGTAGCTTCCCTTTTTCATTTTTCAATTTTGTCTCCTCAGACAAATCTTTTCAGTTGTTTTGCAGCTTCTGCCAGGAAAGCAGTACTTGCGCGTTACATTCAAAACTGACTTCCGTCTTTGTAACGAGTGGCGTAAGGGGGAAGTGACGTATGCCATAAAGTAGACAGCACATTTGTAGTTTTTTTGTGTGGCAGTGTTCCTACCATCCTCCTCAAAGTTGCTTAGTGCCAGTAAAAATTATACAAACCACCACAGGCCAAGGCAAAAGGTACCATTCAACTAGTTTTAAGTCGATGTTTCATCAGAAGAGTTATGAACATATTTTATTAAGTTTGAAAAGTTCCTTAGTACTTCTTTAACACCCAGGAGTTCTGATGAATGTTGCAATAAGTACACTAAAAAAAAAAAAAACATGAATATTGGGTTGATGAAAGACTAAATTGTCTATAGGTGGGAATGTGAGTTGGAAAGGTCATTGGTCTATATGTCTCCAACTGAATGTTTACTTCATCTCTCACCCAGTTAACTACAATTACCCGTAACGCTAATGAGGACAACAATACAGATAATGGGTGGATGGATAAATGTGAACACAAAGTTTATACACAACACCCGGTGAGTCAGATCCAGACGTTCCATTCCAACCCATGGCAACCTTAAGTGAACTGTCCTGGCCTGTTTGGTGGAAACATGGAAGCCAGAGTGCTGGGTATTGTAAAGATGCAATTGACTCTCCATTTCCCTCAATAAATAAATCATAGCATGCCTAAGCCGTGTTTACCCATCATTTAGCATTAGATGAGTTCATCATAAATAATCAACACGATGAGGACAGGGCAGTAGAGCACCGACTGAAAGGCATACCAGGTACACATTTGGGGGCGGGAGGGAGGCATTGCTAAACAAGCCTCAACAAAGGTTGACCTTGAGCATGCCGACTACAAGACAGACCACAGGCTTTAAACCACAGAAGGGATAGCTAAGAGCGAGGGGGGAGCGCAAAAGGAGGGTGGGTGCATTAATACTCGGTGCTGGTCCTGAGAGCACCACGTCTTGCATTAAAACGATGATGATGAGATTTACATTTTGGCTCCATAAAGTGCACTGCGGCTGGTGTAAATACGAGCGTAACAATGACAAAGCGCCCTCCGCAACTAACTGTAGCCAAACTAATAAGCATTAGTGAGACCACTCCCGATGTTATTATCCTTTTAATGCGCTACGTCGCCTTCCAGAGCACGTTTGTGAACAGGCGCCGCTCTCCCCAGTGCTCCCTCCTACGCTTTCCTTCCACGTATTTCCAGTCCCATCTGGACATCAAATAGCTGGCGCCAATTCAAAGGCCCCATGGATCACCCGGGCTTTGGCGACGGTTCAACTTTGGACTGACAGCGAGTCGTGACCGGCAGAGCGAGCCGGCGAGAACGCAGCGGAGGGTGATGTTACCTAACACTGACCACCCCGTCGCATTAAAACAGGTTTCTGTGAGCGCTGTGTAGATGCATTAAATGAAATATGACACTTATTCGGACAGAAAAAGCAGCTTTAACATGGGTGGTTAAAGAGAAAGAAAATGTGTGAATAATATACAGGAAGCTATGGGTCTATACGTTTTATATATTGCTTTACAAAATAACTTTAAAAGGTTGTCATTTATCAGTTAATACACCTTCTTTTCTTTTCTTTTTTTTTTCTTTTTTTTTATTTTTTTTTTTAATTTTGTGTTTTTTTAAATAAAAAAAAATATATAAAAAAAATTAAAAAAAATATATATAAAAAAATAAATAAATAAAAAAATTAAAAAATAAATAAATAAATAAAAATAAATAAATAAATAAAAAATAAAAATAAAAAAAATAAAAATACAAAATAAAAAAAAATACACCTTCTTTTCTGTTGTTGTTTTTTTTCGACTGTTTTCTGTTTTCCACAGTTTTCCAATGGGACCATACATCCATCCATTTTCTATAACTGCTGTGTTCTACCATTTTTCCACCATGGACCGGTTTCATATTGAGGCATCTTTTTACAGAACAGCATAGAAATAAATGAAACCAAATGATTAAACACACAACAAAGCATAAAAGTGAATATAGGTGTTGGAATTAGTTGGAGGACAGCGTCTGTTTCTCTTCAACAAGCTACTCCCATTTTGGAGGAGTTGTTTTTTTCTTTCAAGAAACTTCTAAGGTTTGCCTTTTAGTGTCGACTGTCTGGGCTCCATGTGCCAAAGCAGTTTCGATGGCTTCATTGCCTCATTTGTCAGCCTGTCACGACATATTACGCAGAGAGGGTTTGGTGCGTGCAAGTCAACTGGCAATAAATGTGTACTTTAAGTAGCACTGCTGATCTTGTCTATTAAATACAGCTTTATTTTTCTTGGAAATTGTTGACACTTCTTCTGTCTTATTATTTGGCCTGCTCCTCTTTTCTAAGAAGCTTCTTGAGCTTACTTTGCCCTTGTACCAGGTGACCAAGATGAGTGTGGTAGAAAGCCTACATTGTTCAATAACTATTAGTAATGGTTAGTGTTTTTGCATTGGTTAAGTTGTCGTCCACGTTTCAAATTTCCTACTCTGTTAGCGGTCATATTAGTGCCACGCAGAATGCAAGTGACACAGTTGTGTTTTCTTTTCCCTCTCGCTCGAAGCAGCCAGTGTTTCTCAAGCCACTACACCCTCATACATACCGACTGGCTGGATTCCGGAATGTTTATTATTGCGCGTAGAAGGTGAGATAAATCACCCATAATTTCCCTTCAAAGTTTGTTGTGCAGTATAGCATACATGTATGCCCGTGCGTGATGTCACGTCAGCCCGTGCTAGTTAGTAGTTTCGGCTAGCATGCTAACGAGGCTAATGATGCTCTTCACATGAATGTGGATTGTTTAATTTGTGTTTGGTTCTTTAATTACTGAATAGTGAAGCTTTATTTATTATTTGTATATCGTTGACATTTAGTAAATCTTTCTTTGTCTGTGTTGTTGCAGACCGCAATAAATAAACCAGTCAACTGGAATACGCGTCCGTGTTCTCTAACAGGAGCACACTCATCCATACCCTGCTACTCTAAATTGAACTAGCTGGAGACTTCATACTCCCTTGATGAACCTCTCCGTTTTAGTGTTTGTAGCTTAGTAAAATGACTACAAGAATGGACAGTACAAGAGCAAAATTTTGAATAAATTGATTTTAAAAATACTTTAAAAAGACCTTAATCATAGATTTTTCTTCAAAAAATGCAAAGCTTTAGGTGATGTGCTTGCCTGACTTTGGAACAGAAGTTCTCTATTTCCTTTATTCCTTACGGGAAATTTTGTTTTGAAATCAGAACAATCTTGAGGGAAGAAACTGTCAAATAGGTTCTACTGTAGTACTAATAACTAAGTTTAAAAAGTTTTTTTTTTTTTTTCCAACCAGACAGTCCTGGCTGTAACCAAGGACTTTGGGACCAGACAGCCATGAACTGTTTGCTGGATACTCTCATTGATGTATTACCTGTTACAGGTATCACTCAATTATGCACTTTGTTGTTCATTCTAGAGTATTTTATGGTTCAGTGCCGGGCCTCTTGACAGAAAGATAATCAAAGAATGGCTGCTGCTGCTGCTGCTGCTGCTGTGCAGATTGTAGTGGCAGCCAAAACACAGTCAGTCATGGTACATGGCAAAGCAGTGAGTCACATCCAGCCGACTGTCAAGCCTGTGCACGCAACCTGCCTAAAATGATTCAACTATGGCTTTTAGGCGCACCAAGAACACATTTAGAGGCAGGGAGGGGAAAGACTAATGCAAATTCTGACACATTCAAAGACAGAAGTGCTTCACAGGTAAAGTGCGCATGATGTCTTGGGGTCTCTTATCTGAAAGCTCTCAGGAAGAGCAAAAAAGAAAAAAAAAATCACGTTTGACTAGTTTCTTCCAATGTGGAAGTAGGGGACCATCAGTGGGCTTGAAGCTTGTGTGATCCGCTGAGTCCATGGGGGCGAGTGGCGCAGTGGAAAACAGTCCCCGCTTCTAATCCATGTCAGCTAATTACAGCTTTGATCCTTTGGGTGAGCGCGTTGCCACAGATGGGAGGGAGCCAACGCACTTCGGAGGAGCTTCGTGGTAGGGCTGGGCGATATAGCTAAAAAAATAAAATCTTGATTTTTTTTTCAGTCATTCAGGACGATTACAATTTTAATTTAATAGATCCAAAAAACTTTTCCCAGTCCTACTTCATTGACATTGTTTCCGTTAACTCTGTTGCACTTCAATCACACCTGCATTTGCACTGTTGCAGGCTGTTGATTCAGTCTACTCGCAACAACCTGCCCATCCATGTTCCATGAATCATTAACCGGTTCAGGGTTGTCGGAAGCTGGCCTGTATCCCGGCTGACTGTGGGTAAAAAAAAGACGAAGGCTCACAGTCACATTCACACGCATCGCTGTGTGCTAACTGACCCCACGCTGCCTTACATGGAAATCAGGCAAAAGGATCCAATTCACCATAGCACGGAACGAGGTGGTAGTATGAGAGCCATAACAGTAGTGGGACGGGATGACGCCAATGTGCAAAGGAATGCCCGAAAGGCGAGACAGGGGTGTGACATTTTACATTACAGTCATGTCTCCCGCCGTGTTGTGTTCACGCAATCATCGCAGTGCAACGAGCGCAGTATCTTATACCTCACACGTCTGTAACAGTGTTCCCCCACAATTAGAGTTGTCAAAAGTAACCGATTATCAAATACATACAAATTAATCGACAACTATTTTAATGATAACTAAACTAAGTGCAATTTCTGGAGAAATTGCGTGGGAATGGTGAAAGCTGAATGCTAATGGCGGAATGCTAAGATTTGAATGCATATGGAATGCTTATGAGGTAAATTGAGAGATAAATTATGAACACTAAGACTAAGTGCAATTTCTGGAGAAATTGCGTGGGAATGCTGAAAGCTGAATGCTAAGATTTGAATGCATGCTTATGAAGTAAACTGAGAGATAAATTATGAAATGATGACCTCCTGGTTACTGGACAATGCACCTTACCAACTGTGCCAACGAGCAGTATTAAACACCTGGTAATGATGATAAGTTATATGTATGGAAGTGGGCGTGGAAAGTGATACTTAGAAAAAGTTTAGTGTCTTTCCCATTGAAAATGAATGGGGAAAAGTTAATATTACAAATTAAATTGTGTAAATATTGTAAGTAATGTGGAATCAGATGATATATATACCCCGGGAGGCATGAATTTTTGAAGCTAGTTGAAATTTGAACAGTGTAAATTGGAAGTATTATGTGGGAGTTGTTACGCGGCAAAAACGTGTGAGGAATACAAATCACAATAACATATGTGGGAATGCTGAAGCATTCCCACAATAAACACCAAGTGAACAGTAAAAGAAACAATGAGCATGTTCACATGGAGACTCGCCATAGCTTGATATCCAGCCTCCATGGCATTCGCATAAAAGGCAAAGGCGGATAAATGACGAGCCAGATGTAGCAATTTTGCAGGATGTCTTTTTGTAAAAGAGGCTTTTACCTTTTACTGCGTTCTCAATGAGAACCAGTGAGTTGCAGTGATCTTCATTTCATGCGGTGTGTACGTTTAATGTGAAGCGCTTTCATCAGCTGTTACGCCATCAACAAAGGAAGATTTATTTTTGAAACCTCACCATTAACAGCCTCCCAATTCGTTTCCAAAGGCTTGCTAAGCACAGGTGCCATTTGTCACTGAACGGGAGGAGATGCAGAGAGACAGATTAAATGGGTAATTGGGTGTTTCTGTTCTAAAATAGCCTGCTGTCCTAGTGATAGTCCCAAAACACACAGCCACAGAGACAAGAGAAAGAGGGGGTGGAGGACGGGATGATGATGATAATTGAGGATAAGCAGCAGATGGCGTGGCATCAGTTCCACATTTTTGCCAGTGAAGCCATGATTTGAAGAACCCGCCTATGCAAAAATGAGGGGAATTAATAAAAAGCCATTCATGTTTACGCCGTCGTTAGCTTTAAGTATTTTGAGAACCAAACAACCGGTCAACTCCTAATCATTCGAGCTCCACACAGGTGATATATGGTGGATGAAAAGCAGAAGTTTGCAGACAAATTTTGATGAGCTTCGCTACTGATTAATCAGATAATCAGTTCTTCAAGGCAAGTCGGGAATGGAATACATCATAAAGTCTCAGTTATTTCCTAAAAGTTCACAACCCAACAACACAAAATAAATCGCAGTTTGAAGCAAAATGAGGGAAGAATCTACTCATTCATAGCCTACATAGCACTGTCATTTATCAGAGAATAATTGGGCCACGGATAAGAAAAAAAACATATTGTAATATTACAAGACAGCAGGCTTCAGTTTAATGCAATTGCAAGTATTGTGCTCATATTACTATCACTTTATTTTTTCTAAAATTACTAATTTTTCCACATAACATTACAATTCATTTTACGTTAGTTTTGCTTTGTTGAATCACAACTTTTTTGTAAAGTTATCAGACTTGGAAAAAAATAACTTTTCACACACATTTTTGATCCAATATTTTTCTGTTATAATTACTTAGCACTTTCTGCAGTATTAGAATTTCATTTTTGTAAACATTTGGATTGTATTCTTGTCATACAAAAACATATTCTTTGCAATATTTAAAGGAGTATATTGTTTAAAAATTACAAATATTCTCATAAAGCTATTGTCCCATTTAAACTATCTTCATATATTACACATTTCCTATATTAAAACTTAATTCTTGTAGTATTACGTTATTCTCATAAATGTATTACTTATTTCCTCTTTTGTACTATAAGAAGTTTGTTTTTGTGTTTGTTTATTGAAACACTTTTGTTTTTGTAAAATGAATACAATTCGAGCATGAGGAGGTAATTATCATAATATTAGAACTGATTTCTTGTAGTTGAACTGTTCTAGGTAAAATGACTACTCATATCAGAACTGAAATTTGTTTGAAACCTTTCTCATCACATGATAAGCGGTTCATATGATGGATGGATGTTTTTCTCATAATGTAGTCATGACTCCAGATTGTTAACTGGTCAGACTATTGTTATATTTAGTCATATGCTGTAAAATGTTGAATTTTTGTCATTTATCTTGTGAATTGTGTTATTACAATTTTTTATTTTTATATCATAAAATTATGACATTTTCTCATTTTAGACCATTACCTTTATAAGTTTTCTTGAATAATTGTGACTCATCTCCTCTTAATTTCACAACTTTATTTTTTGTAATTTTACTATGTATCAGTTATAACATTTCAATATTATAAAATTCAAACTTTATTTCTTGTAAAATTAAAACTTTTTTTCTCATAAATACAATGCTTCTATTTTGCTAATATGAGTATTTTTTTCTCATGTTACAACTTTAATTATTTTTCAAATTATTTTTGATGCAACTTTCCCTGGTAAAAATACAAACATTTCTCATATTTTCCCCATAGGCTACAATGATTACGTTTTCAAATGCTAGAACTTTAGTTTAACATTAGAATAAATACTTTCTCAAAAAGTTGCGCTTTGGTTATAGCCTTTTGATTTCATAATTATTATAAGAAATGTACAACTTTTTCTTCTTAATACAATAATAGAAATTATTTTCATAAAAGTCCCATTTTTCACGTCACAACTATAATCCCATATTAACACTGCTTTCTCAAAATACAACTGCCATAATGAGAATTTTACATTTTTTTCTCATATCACAAGTGCTACCTCACAATATCACTTTTTCCAGGTAAAATTACTCCCGTATTTATGCAAAATTACAAGTTTCTTGTAAGATCATGTCTAAATAAGTCGAATGAAAACAACTGCCTGAAAATGTTATAACGTCATCATTCAGGGCGACAAACATGGCAGTCACAACAACCATAATATTAGGTACACCTGCATGATATTTAATACAGAAGCTGTGTTGACAGGAGACAAGAAGGGTATAAAATACTGTATTGATTACGACTCTTTTTTTTTCCTTTTTTTTACCTGATCATCACTGTGTTTTATTATGTTTGTAAAAGCTGCTTGATATGTTGTGCAGGTGTACCTAATGGAGTGTCCCTGAAACGACTCGTGCCACGGTGGCACTAAAAAAATGCGCGTTACGTACACGGAACGAGACCCCCTTGCGTTGCCATGACCACGGTAGTTCTATTACATGTTTAAACATTAAAGCGCGTTTTTTTCCCCTATGTGTATCCACACAAGTTCCAACCCAGGTCGCTAACCGCACTCGCCACCATGGAAAGCTCGTGAGCCCCGCCGCGGCTAGCTAACCTAACCTTAGCTCGGCTCTTTAGCTTGGCTCGTATGGACGTCCCCCGTCCTCGGTCGTGACCAGGCCGGAGACCGCCCGCCACTCATCATCCGTTGTTTGTCTCTCCGCTCCACCCGGCTTTAACAGAGGGTGCCTCGTTCTAAAAAAACGGCTCAGGTAACCTTCAACCCCGCACAACCATGATGGTAACGCTTCAAAAGTCAGCGCCTACTATCCCTTTTTTCTTCTTCCTCTCCGGCGACCCATGATGAGACACCCACCTGGAGTGACGTTCGCTGCGGTGGCACCCCCGGGGAAGGGGAAACGGTGGTGGTGTTTGGCGAGGGCGGTCACCCGGGTCGAGCAGCTCCACTCGCGCGGATCCGAGGCTCCGCTGTGACAGGAGAGTGCGTGCGTGCTCGCGTGTGCACTGCGACGATGCTTCAAGCAGCGCGGGACGCGATTGGTCGAGTTGAGCGGAAGTGGCGCTCGCTTGCTCAGCAAAGGGAGAGAGGAAGTTGGGGGGTGAGGCGTTCAAGACCTTCGGACTGCATGAGGTCGCGATCACGATTACTTCAAGGTGCAGAAGACACCAAAGACGTTTGAGCATTTATTTGATTTAGCTGATATCCATCTTAAGGTGCATGAAGTACGATCTTTGTACTGCGAAGTTTTATGCGCTTGAGCAAACCCAGAAAACAGGTTAGTGGACTTTCTGTGTACTGTGTCAACTGCGTTGGTGAAGTGAACATTGAAACCTGAACTAAGTTGCGTTCTTAACGGCTGATATCTTAATTAGGCTATATAAACATAATATTGTAACAACCGGTTGGTAAATAAATAATGCATATTCATTCAATAGCTGCTATCGGCCACAACTCACAGTCTGAGCACATACACTGTCAGTTACAACATAAACGTTAAATATTGCCGCAGATCAAAGCGGGACATTCCTATGTACGTCTACCCACCAGTGCTGGCACTACTGGTGCTAGGGGGTGATAAAACTACACCAGACAATCATGTTCGAGCTTACTTTTCTTTCTCACATGATGAAATTTGTGATAGCCTGCGCTTTATTTTGTCTTTGTCATCCCAAGTAAAAGCACAACTTTTAGAACAACCTTCAGTGAAAGTCAGTATTCACCATGGTTGACCCCAAGGATCACGAGTTCGAAGAATAGCTAACCATGCAGTGAAATAAAAACCAAATATCATAATGATTAAATCATGATCCATAATTGTGAACAATCATTAACAGGCTATGGTCAATGTAAAAGCAGCACTCATTGATCGATCATATAGCATTCATTTAATTATTCGAAATAAGTAACTCCACGTAACATAATGAGATTTGTACTGACTGTGTAAACCAGAACAGCAAACAATTTTTCAACCATCTTTGATGTTTACCATCGCCTCGAATGCTTTGGTCTGATCTGGGACTTTCCAACTTCCCACCTTCATTGAAAGCAGCATTTTTCCTTGTGACTCAGACTCACCACAGTTTCCGTATTGCATGAAAGGAGATATTTTAAAAAAGAGAAGTAGTTCAGAATCTGAAATTCAGAATATCTTCTTATAACTATCAGTAAATGTGAAGTAGTTATGCGAAATACGATAGTTAAAAGGTTTCCCAAATGCGTTGTTGCGATAGGAGCGGTGATTAAAAATGTTTTGCTCGGTGTTAAAAAATGAAAGCGAGCGGGTGGCCTGGAAAAACAAACACACAAACAAACAAACAAACAAACAAACCTGAAAACACATTATTTGATCATTTAAAAATATATCCAGACAGCTTCTTCCTGTTTTACATTCTGTACTTTTCCACGGAAGCCACGCCTCTCTGTTGCTCTTTTGTTTTTGTTTTGTTTTGGGGTTGTTGTTTTTTTACATACAACATTCTGCATAATGTTGAATCCAACTGTACTAAAAGTGAAATGACTTCCCGTCAAATATTTCATAGCGATTAACTCACAAAGAATTTTTTTTTTTTTTTTTTTTTTTTTTTTTTTAGGTTTCACATTCCATGTCCGGAAAGTCCTCTCTTATGACGCACGTTCGTTGACAAGTCAACTTTACAAGTAAGTGTCTTCTCTGTTCTTTTGAAACTCCAAAGTATATTTTAGGACTTGTAGAGAACTTTAACGAATCATAGTTTTGTTTTGTGTTATTAGTTCCCCGGACTACTG
This sequence comes from Festucalex cinctus, assembly GCF_051991245.1. Taxonomy (NCBI): domain Eukaryota; kingdom Metazoa; phylum Chordata; class Actinopteri; order Syngnathiformes; family Syngnathidae; genus Festucalex; species Festucalex cinctus. The sequence goes on along the minus strand of NC_135421.1, from coordinate 20,285,696 downwards.
GATGTTTATCGTCCAAATCGGGCAATGGCTGTTTCCGACCCACAAATGCTTCGTGCTATTCATCAAATATCAGAAGCTCTCGGCAGCAGTGAACGCACGAAGGTTTTCTACTTGTGCGAGACTTTGGACACCGATAATACCGCAGCCCATATGAAGGAGACGCTAAAGTCCAAAGTCATGATGAGTTATGACACCGGAAGGCTGTTTTTGGCTGAGCTCTTGCTGCATTTGAGAAGGTATGATATCCTTAGGCAGGTGTTTGGATCCAGCAGGGATGAGGTGGAGAGGGATTTGAGATCCAGAGAGGTTCTGTCCAGATTCAGGTGAGACGGATATAAGCGACAGTATCACATTTCTTTTCACAGTTCATAAGTTACGTGTTTTGAACCTTCACAGCAAGAAAAGTATACTAGATGTCAACATTTCAGCATAACTTTTCTTAAAGTGACACAAGCATGAAATTATTTAAATGTTTCATTATTTTGTACTATTGTCATTTGTTACAAAGTTTGTGTACAGTGTACTAAGGCATATATATATATATCCATCCATCCATCCATTTTCTTGACCGCTTATTCCTCACAAGGGTCGCTGGCGCCTATCTCAGCTGGCACTGGGCAGTAGGCGGGGGACACCCTGGACTGGTTGCCAGCCAATCGCAGAAGGCATATATATATATATATATATATATGTATATCATTGATTTTTAGATCTACTGCAGTGTGTGTTTACACTAGGAAATGTTTAGTCATTGTGGGAATCTTGAAGTTGTTTTTGTGGGAAAGTGACGACAGTGTTCAAAAGAGAGCTTAAAATAGTCATGAGAACGATACATGTTTCCACCACATTTAAAGATTTCTGCAGAAATAACTACCGGTTGGTCCTTGAATAATCTTGTGGCAATCCGGAAAGCGTAAATTAGCATGAGAAGGATCATTTCACGAAGGTGTTCACACAGGTGCAAGATCTGCAGTAAAACCTCCGTAGTAGTAGCTCATAATTTCATTTAGACAATTACGCTTGCATAGTAGTTTGTATACAAGCCATTAAAAAAAAATTTTTTCTCTTATATCCCATTTAAATATTCAAGTACTGTCATCGCTTCTGATAAACGTGTTCTTCATTTTGCTCTCTCACGTAGAGTACTAATGGCTCATATAAGTGAGGACATGGCCACCGAGGATGTGAACGGTGTAAAGTTCCTTCTGGGAAACACGCTACCACACGAGAAAATGGAAACTGCTACGGTAAAAGAATGTCACGGTGCATTTCTGCGTTGGCGGGGACATATTTTGTTGCCACATCAAATACTTTTTTTTTTTTTGTCAACACTTTCACAGAATTTCCTGGACCTAATTATAGAACTGGAGCACCTAGATAAGGTTTCCCCCGAAAGAGTGGACTTTCTGGAGGAATGTTTAATGAATGTCGGCAGGATTGACCTGGCCAAAAAACTGAAGATGTATAAGATGTCAGGTGTGTGGTGCAGTATTCATCTGATCTTTCTCAAGCTAATTCCTCTCCCCAGATGTACTCCCAGGGGAGGAGGCGTACGTCATTCATACAGTATTTGAATGAAGTCAATCTCACATGCTCTGCTGGGAAATTAGTAATAGTGTACTGCTTCAGATTTTTCCACTTTGCAAACAGCAACTTTTTTTTCCCCCCTTATTGATTTCCTATGTATTTGACATCTGATTTCAGTGAACCTGCCAGTACCTGAAGAAGTTGTGCACCATACCTGCCAGGTAAGATTCATACTGATAGTATTAATGGACAAAAGTATTGGGACATCTGGAAAACTAATTCCGACCAAACCAAAGTTGGAAGCAATTGTCTAAAAGTCTTTCTAAGGTATCAAATTAAGATTCAGGGGGACCTAAGGGGTGTTCTCCAACTCTGTGGGATATTATTCATGAATAGATGAAGAGGTGTGTCCTGACACTTTTGTCCACCTTGTGTTCTTGCTCTGTTTTAACCCATGGTGAGTTTCAAACTTGTCTGTGCTTTCGTCTGTGTACCAGAGTCCTTCTGTAAATCGGTACACTTTTACCAGTGACCCCAGAGGAGTGTGCCTCATTATAGACTGCGTGGGTAATGATGGAGGTGAGACACACCAAGCACTAGTAGACCTTAGTATGGAAGCACATTCCTGCCAGTAAAAAAAAATTAAAAAAAATCTTTATTTAGTTTATTTGATTTGTTTTGTTGAAGCACATTTCCACTTTTGTTGTTGTTGTTGTTGTTTACTGTCAGAATCCCAATTCCACCAGTGTATTTTTATGTTTTTATGTTTTTGTAGTTGTTTATTTATTTTTATTTTTTTTAACTGTCAGAAGCCCATTTCCACCAGTGTTTTTTTTTTGTTTGTTTTGTTTTTTTTGTTTTTTTTTTCTTCCAAGTTGGAGGAAAACGTTTCTCTTTTTTTTTTTTCTTTTCTTTTCCATTAATTAATTAATGTATTTTTTTTTACTGCCAGAAGTCCATTTCTGCCAGTGGATTTTTATTTTTATTTATTTTATTTATTTTTTAAGTTAAAGACCTTTTCTATCAGACATCCATGTAGCATGCACAAGCAATCCATCGGCGGTCAAAGTCTGAAACAGTTTACACGAAGACCATGTCACACTCAACGGGAATCTAAAAGTTGATTTTATGAAGGTATTGTGTAGGCTATAATTTCATTTGACAACTTTTTTTTTTTTTTTTGGTAAAGGAAACGACTAACGTCCCCCCAGTGGCCTAAATGAGCTTCTGGCAGGGAAAATTTTTTTTTGAAAGTATAATTCAATTTGCAGTATCTGCAGTACCACAACACACCACCAGAGGACACTGTTTCTCTTTCCAACATCCCTCAATTCCTTACAGCGGTCCATTGTTGCCATGAAATAATAGTTGAATTAATTCTGTGACCACGATCATAACTCAAAAATACTGCGTCTATATGTGACAGTTTTTTTCTTCCCTTCCTCAGAGATGCTGGCGCGCACGTTCAAGTCACTCCACTTCAACGTGACACTGCACAAGTGGCTTGGCCTGGTCGAGACCGTGTCGACGCTCAGGGGGGTCTTCCAAGGAAATCGTCGCCAGCGGGACGACGGCTTCGTTTGCTGCATCATCAGCCGCGGCACCGGCACTCACCTGCTGGCCACAGACACAAACTGCGAAGGGCTCCGTCTCAAAGATGTCCGCCGCCTTTTCAACGGGGACAGGTGCCCAGTCCTGGTGGGCAAGCCGAAACTGTTCTTCATCCAGAGTTATAGCGTGCCGGCAGTCCAACCCTGCGCCGCAGAGAACCACTGGGACGAGAACCTGGAGACGGACGGCGGCGGACGGTTGACTCCCGATTGCGTCCCGTCGGATGCGGATGTGCTCTGGAGTCACTGCTGGACCGGAGAAGAGCAACTGCGGCAAGGTCAACACCACTCCGTTTACCTCAAGGCTTTGACGGACGCCTTCGGCAGGAGCCAGGCACGGTATGGAAACATCGCCGCTACTCACAAAAAGTTATTATACTAATTATTTTTCAAAACTATAACCTTTATAGGTGAACATAATTAAACCAAATAAAAACAGTTCTTTCAGTAATTTTTGAACAACCTGCTACAAGGAGCTATGGATGTAACAATATCCAAACATCAAGATACGATATTATCATCATATGAAGGTCACGATAGGATAATTATCACGATATTGGGGGGAGGTTGGCGATACAAAAAAAAAGGTCACAATATTGTAAAAAAAATAAATAAATAAGCTGTTTTGTGTGTGTGTGTGTGTGTTATTCAAATAGGAGCAGACACGTGCTTGACCTCCATAAGGATGTGAACCGAGCCATCTTTGAGCACAACAGGAGGCGTCCCGGTGAGGAATATCACATTGACCTGAAAACCACGTTAACAAAAGATCTGTACTTGTAGACTACCGATTACTTGCTCATTTCGTCGTCGTCGGGCATAGTATGGCACTGCCACTAACTGCTGCAAAGCGGAGCAGATAGTGGCAGTTTACATTAATATTGTGCATACTAATTCTATATATGTATGTATGTATATGTATGTGTGTATATATATATATATATATATATATCACTGACACATAAGGTAAGCTAAAGAAAAAGCAAAACTCCCTTTTAGAGTTATTCGTTGACGTTCATTGAGGTGAAGTCTCACAAAACTGCGTCAAGTTGGAAGTTTCTTTCAAATTTAGTTTTGACATGGTGTGTTCCACTAAATGGTGACACCTGCTGGTAAATTGTATGTTTTATCATTTCTGTCATATGCACTTAAATCACTCTTAACAAGATATTTTGTATCATACTCACTTTTGAATCTCCATTCCATAATGTATCTTGTATTTATTCAGTGTGCCACTTTTCTTGCCAACTACACGGTGCAGCTAAAATTATATTTATGTATATGGTGTATGTGCATGTTCTAATGTCATGTGATACGCATTTTATAGTATATTGTTTGCGATATGATGTGCCCGTATTGACTATGAACATTTATGACGGTTCTAATAAGAACTGGAGTTGAAGTTAGTACAAAACACTGAAGAACTGACTTATCAGATGATCACATGATATAGTTGAACCACATTTCAGAGTTTGATGAATGCCATTTTTTCTTCTTTATTGCGTTCAATTCTAATCAGAGTTTGTAGTATCTTTTTATATACTATCAATATTGTAATATCCAAACAATTTGGGGAGAGGGTCTTTATAACAGTTCATATGAATAACTTCTGAATTTCTCTTGCATACAGCTTCCAATTAAAAAGTTTTTCTGTGACCAAATAAAGTAACAACAGAAGAACAAAAGCCTTGACTTGGTCTCTTTTTAGATAGTATTTGAAATGTGTGTTTTTACTACTCTAGTAGTATGTGACGTAATTTAAGATTACCAATGCATCACGCATGCGTCAACACGAACAAATTACATCCAAAACGCTATTTAAAATGAGATTAAAAAGGACGATGTGAATTATTTAGCACCCTCTAGTGGTGAACTAATCATTTTCAAAACACTCAATAAGCAAAAAAAAAAAAAAAAAAAAAAAATCTATCATAAACACAATGGTGTTTATTGAAGATGCAGACGTACAATTTTAAAATGGCCGCCGGAGCATCCTCGTTCTTCTTGCTTGGGGCCCCATGGAGGATGTTGCTACGCCACCACGATAACAATGGAAATTGTTTATTTGATCATATTTATTGGAAATGTAACATTCCCTATAATTTTCAAAAACAAATTGTTAATTTGCAGTGAACACAAAAAATATCTAAAATACATTTCTGGTTCAAAGTAACCCAACATGCCAGTATTATTCCAGTTTGCTTGATGAAGGAAAGAATGAGAAGACGCTTGTCGTCACGGTCTTCTTTGTCCTTTTCTCAGCGTGAAAAGAGTCCAACTTGTGTGAAGAACGTTGCTCCTGATGGCTGCATTTGGCTTCATTAAATATACACACAAAATCAAACTATAAGTTATAAAATAACATTCAAGTTGTAGCGCACAAGGCAATGCTTTGAACATTATGTACAATATTAATAAGCTAGTCGTGAGACTTCCGTACAAAACAAAACCGTTTGTAGCAAAACGAACAACTGTACAGTTAGGAAACTTTAAAAAAAAACAAAAAAAAAACGGGATGAAAACACGAAAAGTAACTTCAGTGGTTAAATAATACACACTTGATAGATGCAGTAGTAGAAATGTGTACGTGTTTACAACATGAAAATCATATCCAGTTATGACGTCATCAAGATTCAGAGTCTTGTCTTGACTGCACAAGATGTCAACCAAAAGAAGAAGAAGGAGAAAAAAAAAGCGCTCTAAAGTAAAGCGCTGTACAACACGTGGACAAAGTAGCTGGTACAGCCTTTTCAGAAAAGCCCAGTGGTCCCAAATAATTACAATCTCACAATAATAATAAAAATATACCCCCCGTCAATGATTTCTATTTTCGCTCTTACCCATTCTTGGGGACTTTTCGCTTGCCAGTTACACAAGAGCCTCCTCCATTTTTTTCGCATGTGTAAACATACGCCTATGGTCAAATTATTTCCAATCTTTTCTAAGGGTGACATCATTTTTGTCGACTACATGTTTTTTTTTTTTTCTCCCACATTTCTAAAGCAAAGTCTGATTTTCATTGGTATTTCCACTACGTCAGATTCAAGTCATTGTGACCTGTGGGCTTTTCCTTTGATAACCAACAATTCTGTCCATGTGTGTATGTACGGTTGGATTTTTTTTTATTTTTTTTATTTTTTTTTTATATTGCCAAGTCAATAGTCAAGAAACTGACTATCATCAGAATTTTATAAGAAGTTATTTATGGTGATAAATTTACAAGAAAATAATTTTCCAAGTTATAATTTTAGGGAGGAAAAAAACTTGTAAAAAAAAATGGCTTATAGTGCATCACTTTTTTTTCTACACAATCGTACTAAATTGACATCATGGTGTGGACATATTTTGCTACATAACAAAAATTTTGCCACAATGTTTTCCAAGTATTTGTTGAGAATTTGAAGAAAAGAAAAGAAAAGTACAAATGGGGGGGAAAAAAAGTCTTGAAAGGATAAAGTGAGCCAACTCCATTTTTGCCCTTTTTCAGAAGTTTAGTGCAAATGTGGTCAAACTCCGAACAGCCATTATGTTATTCAAACGTGCTGGCAGCCCAGACTGACAATAAACTGCCCCCTACATTTAAAAATTGGAACTGCACCTTCATTTAGAGGAGGACCTTCGCTTAGCTTTAGTTGGGAAAAATTGTTGACCTTAGCTAATTTAATAATTAAACCAGTATCCAATTGAAAAACGTCTTTTAAAATATTTAAGCTACCATAGTTTTCAGTGGCTCAAGTGTTCACCATGAATATATTTATTAATCATCACAATAATTTGGCTATCCTGCACTTTTAAAAATGATCAAAATGGAGTTAGCTTACTCAAATTACGAGCAGGTCAAAATTACCATTTTGACGAAAAAGCTTATTTGTGCACTTTAAAATTCCAAATCCAAAATTCTCAGTGGCTCTGACACCACCAATCACGTTATCAACGTGCCTATTTTTCCAATATCTTCACTCTACAGACGAAAATGAACTTAGCTCACTCCCATTTGCAGTCGACACTTTCTTCTCCTTTCAGTTTGAAGCCATTTTTTTTTTCTTCAACCCTAACCACACATTTAAATAAAGTTTAGGCACTTTTTGTTTCTATCAACAGTCAAGCCAGGTCCTTTATATATCATGTATATATAGACTTATGTCGGTATATATACACATATATATCATGCATATACACTCTCATATACAGTCTGTAGTGTAACTCGTGTTGACTGTCTTCTTCTCACAATCAAACTTGCTTGCAACATTCTGTCTGTCTCACTGCTGAAACCGGGGATGGCCGTCATCATCACTACATATTCATAGCCAAAACAAATCAATTTTTTGAACAATGAGTATGGCTGGTGAGTCAAATAAATGCTCCAGAAATCCGTTGGCGCATTTATTTAAACAAACGCTGTCACTGTCCATCCCTCGTTCTCTCTTAACACGTGCTGGTTCCCTCCATCCATCCGTCCGTCCGTCCATCCGTCCGTCCATCACACAACCACCTCGCCGTTGTTGAGCGGTCGCAGGTTCTGGTCGTCGAAGCGTCTGCGGACGCTCCGCCGCACGGCGTCCGCTCGCCTGTAAGGCTGATTGCGAAGATCTGCGAGAAGAACGCCACGGACAACACGGAGAGACACGCGTCAAGTCACGACGGCTTGCGTTTTGGGGGGGGATGAGAGCGTTAGCGTAACGGTAAGCGCTGGCAGCCTGTCTGTCAATGTCTGTCTCTATCTGCCTGTCCGTCCATCTGTCTGCTCATCTGTAACTCGATCCATATGTCTGTCTTTCTGTCCATTCATTAAAGCAGCAGCAGCAGCAGCAGCAGCAGCAGCAGGCATCCCGCAGTGTTATCGTGTCTCGACTTGTTATGTCTGACAGACACCACAGTGAAGTTTTTAAGTTGCATCCTCCATTTTTTTAAACTTCACCAGAAACTATAATGGGGGTCCTCAATTTGTAAGTCCCAAACAATACAAGGTTACATGAGGTGTATGATGATCATTGGAATGCTCAGATACCGTTTTCATTTGTTGGCTCGATATGGCCTGCAAGTGTTTTTCATACAAATATTGACTGTAATTACTTTACAGGTGTGTTAGCGTTACGTTAGTAAGTGTATGAAGGCAATTCTGTCTTAAAGGGATACTTGACTCATTCAGCCATTTTCAGCAGTAAAAAGTTTATATTTTTTCTATAATTAATGTGGTAAATTCATTATTTTTCACGTACAATTAACACCTTTAAAAAGTGACTTTTCTACTTGCTGTCGACTGATGATGACATCACCTGTGCTGAGGAAGTAGGTAACGACCAATCATGGCTCAGTTTACTGACTAAACCCAGAAAACAGGTGAGCCATGATTGGTCGTTATCTACTTCCTTAGCACATGTGATGTCATCATCAGTCGACAGCAAGTAGAAAATTACATTATTATATTATTCATTTTTTTTAATTTTACATTTTCAAATGGTGAATTTGGGGTTGTTAGCCGTTAGATTCAAATGAATAAATACATAAATTAATTAATTAATTACAAATATTATTAATTCTTTTATTACATTTATTATTAAATATTTTATCATTGGTGAATCTTGAATGACTGAAATCAGTTCAAATTCATTGAATTGAATTCATCGTCTAGTGCACAAACTTTATATAGGTCAGGTTTTCCTCAACCGGACCTCCTTTTCATGAACAGGACCCCTATTGGACGAAAGCAAAAGGTGTGCGTCTCGGGCAGGTGACTCGACGGCGAGCAAGCGCTGGCTGTGCATTCAGAGCTTGGAGGTAAAAAATAAAAGAGATGCTTGCCAGGTTTGGGACGCATCCGCCACTAGCGGGGAGCTACCCGACGACTTCCTGAGCCTCGAGTAGACATTGGGAAATTTAGTAATGTTACTCCTCTTTAGGGCTGGACAAAGAAAAGACAAACAATAAAATAAAATAAAAAAAAGGGAGGTTATCAAAGTGCATCTCGGCATGGAGGATAAAACGTGCAAAAAAAAAAAAAAAAACAAGGCAGGAGGATGCTACCTGACGTTTAAAGATGGCGGGGAGGTTCCAAGCGCTTTTGTTTTGCTGCATTTTTTTTTTTTTTTCTCAAACGTCTTTGCAGAGAGGCTGCCAGTAGCGCAAAAATACAAACGAGTATAATAAACATGTGCAAACGTCAACAAAAGCAAAGCATGCATTAAGCAAATAAAACAATTCAATTGCATGCATCATTTCAAATTCACAAACACGCAATGTTGAAAAACGTATCGAAGCCTTCTTAAAATAATCGCATGTCATTTTTGCAGATTTTCAGGAAAACTTTTTTTTTTTTAACAATTTGCATCCTAAAGAGATGACTTGGGAAAAAAATAATAATTGCAAAAAAAAAAAGTCTTCGGCAATTATTTTAAGAGGCTGATGATATTTCACATGCAAGACGAAAACACCGGGCTGGAAAATAAAAATAAAATAGTGAGTAAACTTTGTGTAAAAATGTGTATAAAACAATTTATTAGTTTAAATTTATGATGCTAAACAAATGACAAAGCCAATAATATTTCAGTTTGTTTGTTTTTTATTTGACTGTGTTTTTTTTTTAAGTTAGAAATTTTAAATAACTGTAGTGAAAATGTTTAATGGGGTTTCAGACTTTCGTACTCATTACATGCTTTTAATAAATATATCATTAACAATAAAATAAAAATGAAAAAATTACCAATTTTTTTTTAAAACTGTATCCTTCATTTATTCATTTGAAATGTCACTCATAATTTGATTTAAAAACAAATCTAAAATTCAAATGTTGAAAATCTATTTTGGGGGTATTCACCTAAATATAAGATTTTATAGCTTAAATAAATAAATACGTAAATAAATAAATAAATATTATCTATCAAAAAATTCCTAGTTAAACAGATATCTAATTGATCTTTTCTTGAATATTATCTTGAGAATAGAATTCAACTCTCAAAATGTGATATGGGAGGCAATAGCAGTGCTCCATCTAGTGGTATGCAACCAAATCAAATAACATGCAAGGCATATTATTACTATTATTTTATTTTCTTTAATCCATACAGCCTATTTGTTACACTTTTGATGTACAATAAAGTTGTATTAAACCTTTTAGAAGTTTGTAAACATTAAAATTTAAATCGAGTTTTTGTTGTTGTTGTTGTTGTTGATTTTCATACATAAGTGTGTTAAAGTTCAAACCTCGCATTATGTTAACACTAATAAATGCCTTAATTGTTTGTTTTTAGGTGCCACTTGGAGTAAAAAGTTTCCAACTTTTCCAAGCATCAATCATGCGTTTCCATCCGCGGCCACTAAATGGCAGCATGGAGCCATTAAAACCCAGCTTGCTGATTGAAATCAAGTCTGAAGGTGAAAAGATGAATGATGAAATGATGAATATTAGAGGAGGTTTCATGACGTCATGCAGGTAGACCTTCACCAACACCTTGTGATCAGGAGGGTAAGGAAACGTCAATAAAAAAAACACCACAGCAAGGCCACGTGAAAGTTAGTCAGCGTGCGAGGGGTTGTTTGAGGACAACATTGCGGAGGGGGGGGGGACGGTCGGGTCGGAGAGTTCCGGCAACCTTGTTGTTTTTTGTGCGAGAGCGTTCTACAAGCTTAGTAATGGTACTCTTCATTGAGGGCGGGCTCGCAGAAGAACCGAGAGCCGCGCTTGGCGGTGCGGGCGGTAAAGGGAACCGTCTTCAGCACTGCGTGACAGCCGGGACAAGACACACACACACACACACAACATGAGAGAAGCAAGATTTCCACAGCAGTTCGACACTGTTAGCACAAAAAAAGCTTTTGCACAGGAATCGCCATTTCATCCGTCGCTGAGTTTGTTTACATACAAACAAACGTCTCCACATTTCACCGTGACACTTTTCAAAATGGCCCCCCTCCAACACACCGAAGCCCCGCCCACTGAGCGTCACATGGTTATTTCCACTCTCGAAAAACATAAAAATAACTAATTTCCATGGACACAATATTTATAAATTTTTGTGTATTTTATAAATTTGAAATCTTAAAAGTACAGTACATGCACACAGCGGATACACAGCCTATCCATGAAATGTAAAATTTTAGAACTTTTATATTGCTCTTTAATCTACACTAAACATTCGACAAACTTCATTTCTTTGTACGAGAGCAAACTTCAGCAGAGGATGAAATAATTCCCAAACTGGAAACAACACGTCAGCATTGGGCGGCCAGTTAATGCTGCTAAGTTGCTACTGCATCATCAACATCATCATCATCATCATCATCATCATCATCAAGTTGTACAAACACAATAACGCTTTATGGGTTCGTAGTCACCGGCCATAATATTAGGTACACCAGCAAAATAAAAATACTAATGTTAATATGTAAAATACAGGCACTGTATGAAAAATTCTGCCTCCACATGTCATTGCAGTTTAGTCATACAAAACGTCACTGTATCTCATACAGCTGTATAATATTTTAGGTAAAATTGTTTGCCATGTTCAAGCTGTTTATGATCAACTTTAAAATTAGTTTCCAGCTTCTTATATTACAGCGGAGACAGGTGTGCAGACCTGTAAACTGCACTGTATTAAAATACAAATAAATAAATACATTTAATACACAAGTCAACACACAAACAACCACAATAATAAACATTGGTACAGTAATATTTTTTTTTCATTGTGGCTCCTTCTGGTTTGTGAAAAATGACCACTGAGTGGCAGTATAATCCATGCAAGACTATGCAGAAAAATAAGATTTTACTTAAACACAGAGGATATAAATATACTCACGCCAGTATTTGTCACATGCTATTCATTAGCCCGTCTATGACTTTTGCATTGCTTGTTAGCATTAAGCTAAACTGATTTAAAGCAAATCTGTATTTCTAGTCTCCTAATTTTGTTAGTTTGATAGCAAACTGGGAGTGGCTTAAAGCATCTTGATGTCTTTTTTTGAATAACTGTTGTCAAGAGAGTTGATGAGTTCACTGCTACAACATTTTAATTACTCTACTGAACTCAAAAGCTGACTTAGATCAGCTCATTCAACACGTCGTTAGGATCAAGAGTCATTCCAAACTATTTGAGCAGGTGTACCTATTATGACCGGCGACTTATTTACCCGTTTTGACAATGATTCATTTGCTCAGAGTTAGTCGCGAGCGTCGGCCACGTGTTACGAAGCAACGGCAAAGCAGATACAGCGACAACATCAACAACACTTTGAGGGTGTTACTGGATTAGCTTTGCTCCGTTCATGACGGCCTCGCAAACAAAACATCTGCTTTGGAAGCCTTTTGAGCACCTTCATGCAGAGCGTCCCACGACTTGTATTTGTATGAGTGGATAATGTGTGCGATCGGTGACATTACCCGTGATGATGTCCTCGATGGCGCCATCTTTGCCTTCGTAGACATGGCGGCTGTCTTTCACTTGCTTCTTGCGCAGTTCCTGGATCAGCTCCTGCTGTTGCCGTTTGTTCTTATGTGACGGAGACTGAAGAAGAGAGTGCATGCACCTTCAATGCAATGTATTAACATGCTCCTCAGAGTGTTTAAAAAGCATCAGGGTTGATCCTGAGCAGCAGGCGGTTGGTCCAAAACTAATCCTGACATCAACCTGGTCCGGCTTACCTTCTGTTCTTCCTGCCTCAGAGCCTCTTGTTCCAAAAGTTTTTCCATCAGAAGCTGCTGCTGCCTCTTTCTTTGCTCGTTGTCCTCCTCGGCTTGCTGAGGAGATCGATTGCAAAAACATGCATACAATTATATTTTTTTGTTTTGTTTGTTTTTTTTACTAATTGTGAATGTTTGAGTCGCTCACCTTGTAGGCCTTCACAAAGCGTACAAAGACGGGGAAGAAGACGGACGGCGGCGTGGTTTTGGAACTCTCCCCATAGAACTTCACGGCTTCATCGAAGGCATCCTGTAAACGCACGCAAGCGTGTTCGCAACAAGGTTATTTGAGTTAAAAAAAAAACAAAATAAAATGAAAATCCTTTTGAAAGAACAAAAACTAACTGAAAACTATAATTATAGCAGAAATATCCTTCGTTGTAGTCTTTGGTAAATAATTTAATACATGAACCTTTAAGGTTGATTTTAAAAGTGATTTTAAGTAGATTTATTTTGATAGATTTGAAAGTGTGTGATACAGAAGTGACATCATCGAGCAGCAGCCAATAGAAAAGCACCCTCAGATGATGTCACTTCTAGGCGGCAATTTTGAATGCTTGACTTTTGCCTCCAATGGCTCCTGAAATGCAAAGCTCGCTAAGAAATGCAATGCTTTTTTAAAATTTTACCATTATTAAATATTACACACAATAGGGGCTGCTCGATTGTGAAGAAAATATTAATAATGAATATTTTGGCAATAAATTGTAATCACAATTTTTTCGTACAAAAGAAAATGCTTAAATGTAAAAAAAATATTAAGACAAATACAATTTTTTAAACACTATAATTATGCAAGTTCCTTTTGGATGAAACAAAATTTATTAAATTAATTATGTTGAAATTAATTTTTTTTTTAAAAGGTGCAAATCGATACATTTAAACAACAAAATTTGTCTTATATCTTTGGTAATAATTAAAAATATATATATTAAGACAAATAAAAAATTTTTAAAACACTAAATATACAAGTTCTTTTTGGATGACACAAAATTTATTAAATTAGTTATTTTAACATTTAATTTAAAAAAAGGGTGCAAATGTATAAATTTAAACAACTCAAAACAACTCAAAATTAGTATTAATATATCTTTTTTTATGATTATAACTGCACAGCCTTAGTACACAATACTTTTTTTTTTAAATACTGAAACTCTTTAAAACTAAAACTACCTTTTTTTTTTAAATAACTAAAACTAATAAAAACAATCACTCTGAAAACTAATTAAAACTAGCTAAATTAAAAAAAAAAACTAAACTCCAAACGAAATAAAAACTAAGTAAAATGAAAATTCCAAAACTGTAAATAATAACCCTGGTTCATAAGCATGAGATGGTGTGTCAAAATATGGTGGTCCCACCTGCGCGATCTTGGCGTCGTCCTGCAGCTTCTTCAGCTTGCTCTCGTTGTGCGCGATGAAGTCCTTGAGCATGGTGTTGTGGCCGTGCATGCTGTACTCCCTCTTGGTCAGCTCCATGCCTCTCTGCAGCTCCTTCACATCCAGCAGGACGTTGTCCAGCGACACTGGCCCACCAAAAAAATCATAATCTTGAATGAGCTGTGTCTGGGACGACACTCCATTTTGGATTTGTGAAGCGCCACGGGCTCACCTGCTGCCGCTTTCTCCACGTAGTGCAGCTCGTTGTAGAAGAAGGAGACCTGCGTGTATTTCTCCTTCACCACGTTTGCGATGTAGTGCAGCAGCGTTATCTTGCGGTCCGTCGACTTGGTGTCAAGCAGCTGCAAAGCAAAAGGAAATTAAAATCCTATATGTGGGCGATTTCCTTAAAGTGAGCGAGGGATGACGGACTTATTAACGAACCAGGTCTAAACTTTGCAGCTTGAACCCATAAACTGCTCCTCTTTTGCTGCTGTTCATGTAGTTTCCCAGTGCTAAAATAATCTGTTGGGGACAAAAACAAAAAATGCACAAATTGTTACATGCATGCAAGAAAGGTTATTACTGTTAACAAAAATGGATACAAAAAATAAAAATGAAAATAAAAAAAAACAGTAAATTAAAAAAAAAAACATTAAAAAAAAGAAATATTATTGACATAAAATTAAAAAATAAAACCAAATTTCAAAAAACATAAAAAAAAAAAAACTAACTGAAACTACATTTTTGACTTTTATAAAAAACTGAAATTGTAATTATAGAAAATTGTCTTCTGTCAATTAATTTCACACATTAGCATTTTAAATGTTTTATTTTGGTAGTACTCAAGGACGGTTCAACAGTCATTTGGGAGATTTAATTTGACCCTATCACAACATTCCTATTGTGACTTTAAAAAAAAAAAAAAAAATTTCTTGTACGAGACGCTATAATATGTAAAAAACAAACAAAAAAAACTTACTCAATACTAGTCTAAAAGTGACAAAAACAAAGCATTTATGGGGAACAAAAATAAATAAAAACCAAAAACTCGCACTCTAAAATCTAATTAAAATTTGAAAAATAAAATGAAATAATTACGAGAAATCAAAAAATATTCCAACCCTGATTCCAAGGCCAAATAATGTTGGCAACAACTTTTATTAACAGAATGAGAGCTGACGTGCCTCAAGAATTTTCTTAAGCTTCTGTGACGACTTGATGGACACCGATGCTGCTATGACCGCATGAAGTTGCTGTGAAGAAGCACAACAAAGTGAAATCAGGACACCAACAATTTCAATCAAGCCCCAGCAAATCAATTCGCTGGTACCGACCGGCGTGAGCATCTGTATGCTCTCGGTGAAGTTGCCGATGAAGGCCATGATGGTCATCTTCTGCATGAGCCGCTCGATCTTGCTGAACTGCATCATGAAGCGGTCCTCGTCCGTCAGGCTCTCCACTGGCTTGCGCTCCTTCTCGAACTGCCGCAAGGTCTTCACCTCGTTCTCCGTCGGCTGGAAGCGCATCAGGCACTCCACGAAGTCCACCGGCAGAGTGCGCAGGTCAAAGCTGAGTGAGGTGGGAGGAGAACAACGATGAAATCTGCTCTTATGTGACAATTTGCAGTTTTTGTGTTGCCATGTATGACAACTTGCACTTTGTGTTGCTATGTGACAACTTATACTTTGTGTTGCCTTGTGTGACAAATTTCACTTTGTGTTGCCATATGGTAACTTTCACTTTTTGTTGCCATATGTGACAACTTTCACCTTGTGTTACCATAAATGACAACTTTCACTTTGTGTTGCCAGATGACAACGCACTTAACGTTGCCATATGTGACAACTTGGCACTTTTGTGTTGCCATGTGTGACGACCTGCACTTTGTGTGGCCAGATGACAACTTGCACTTTGTGTTGCCATATGTGACAACTTGCACTTTGTGTTGCCATGTGACAACTTGTACTTTGTGTTGCCTTGTGCGACAAATTTCACTTTGTGTTGCCATGTGACAACTTTCAATTTTTGTTGCCATATGTGACAACTTTCAATTTTTGTTGCCATATGTGACAACTTGCACTTCTGTGTTGCCATATGTAACAACCTGCACTTTGCGTTGCCAGATGACAACTTGAACTTTGTGTTGCCTTGTGTGACAACTCACTTTTGTATTGCCATATGTGACAACCTGTACTTTGTGTTGCCAGATGACAACTTGCACTTTTGTGTTGCCTTGTGTGACAAATTTCACTTTGTGTTACCATGTGACTGACAAATTTCACTTTTTGTTTGTTGCCGTATGTGGCAACTTGTACTTTGTGCATTAGCAAGGTGCTATTGATTGTTGATGCTAGAACTACATTAGTAAAATGTGGATTTAATACAAAAACAAAATTTAGGGGGGTAAATGCGCAATTTCTGTAAAATTTTAGGTTTAAAAAGCCCAATCATGTCATTTTTTAGTCGTGTAAGGTATGAGTTCCGTTGCAATCAATCTACTTACAGCTGAATGGCCTTGCAGATCTCCTCAGGCGTCTTGCCCACTTTCCTTAGCGTAATGGCCAAGTTCTTTGCTCTGTTGGAGTCCAACAGCGTCACCTTGTTGGGTCCCTTCTGGATAACCTGCTTGCTCATGGACAGCTCCAACGCCTGGCCCTGGGCTTTCGTCTTGAACATTTCCTCAAACTCATCCACGTTGAGGTCCTGGGACGCCGAACATCACATTCGGGTCGCGTTAGAAACAGGAGAGGAGGCCGGCGAGCCGCCGATGCGTCCTGGAGACGCTCACCTCGAGTATCCTCTCGTCGTCGATCTCGTTGAAGACGGTCCCGTTGATCTGGTTGGGTTTCAGGGCCACCCAGTTGAAGACGGGCATGCGGAACTTGGTTTTGATGGGTTTCTTGATCTTAACAGCTAGACAGGAGAGAGAGTCAAGTGAGAATCACGTTTGAGTGTGCGCGCACGCTGACACGCACACACGTGCAGGACAGTCGGGGTATGGGGTTGATGAATGAGTGATGACAACACTTTTTACAGGTGCATGTGTCCTCTGAGTGAACATGCTCAGTGGAATTACACTAGATTGTTTTCTCAAAAACTCTGAAGGGGTTTGGCACGGGCAAACATCCTTTTCATTATTAGCTCAGAATTATTACCAACTGTGCAGTCAATGTTTTTAATTAAAACTCTTCGATAATGTTTATTCACGTCATACATCACACGTTTTAGGGCTTTGGCTAATTGGAGAGACTATGGCTGTTTATTGACTCTCCGTCAATGCTGACCTTTAATTTGAGTGGAGCTTGTGAGCAGATACAAAAGAAGAACACTTCTTATCTGCTTTTCACATCAGGTGATTGTGTGTGAGCATGCGACCGACACTGACATGTGACCAAACATAAAAAGAAACCACACACACCATCACAATATTGTACTCTACCAACACAGGACGGCGAAACCATGCAGATTATTTGAAATTTGGTATTTTCTTAATAGTTTTGACACAAAATCTTGCTGAAATGGCTCATATATTTGCTCAATGTACTGAAAATACCAATTTCAAAGCATTTATAGGAAAGAAGGACAAACAAGAGGTTCAAAAAAATAACCAGTGAAAGGAACAGGTAGAACCTACAGAAAAGTTTGATGGGTCCCTCTGGTTGGCGGAAAAAGAAAATTCACAGATAAGACGTTAAGAGGAAATCAGAAAAAAGTATTTTGAACAATGAACGAACATGCATATTTAAAAACATACACAAGTCTAAGTTGTAGGCAGCATATCATAAGTACTTAGTGCAGGTAAAATTAAAGTAATAAAAACTGCATTTTAAAAAGTACAATCAGTCATTCTTATTTCAAAACTAAAATTCCATATTAGTGCCTGTATTTTGTGGAACACAACTATAAAAATAATGTAATCCTACAAATCCAGCTAGATGGATGATTTACCGGCTGTCTATTTGTCCGAGACATTTCGTGTGTTTCCACTTGAGGAAGCTTACCGGCTAAACCCGAGTTCATGATAACAGTGGGGGTCCCGCAGCCGGGCAGCGGAGGAGCAGCGGGAGGAGGCGGGGGAGGTGGGATGCCTGTTGCTGAGGCAGAATGTGGAAGTGGGGGAGGAGGCGGAGGCGGCGGCGGAGGTGGCGGCGGCGGAGCTGGCGCAGGAGTGGCCGACGTAGGTCCATTTGGCACTGTGAGAGGAAATATGCAAAAAATCATTCATATATATTTTTTCTATTTTGTTTATTTACCAAACGAGACAATAACAAGTTTGAGCGCGTACACCTACATGAGCCGTTGTCCGGCAGCGGCGGCGGCGGAGGCGGCGATGCCGCCGGTGGAGCCGCCGCACTCCCCACATGGGCCGGACTGTGGGCGCCGACGCCGTTTCCGCCCACGGTGGCGCCCGGGAACCCTTCCACGGCGCCGGGCGTCGATTGCGTAAGGATGCAGATGTCGCCGTTTCCCTTTTTGTGGATCCTGATTGTGCCCTGCTTCTCCAGCTCGTGGATCTTCTTCTCCAAGTGACTTTGCCGCTGGATGGCCTCGTCCTTCTCCTTCAAGATCTGCCGTAGTGAGTTGACCTTCCCACTCGTGTCTTTGTAGGCTTCCTGTTTGAATGCAGGAAAGGTTGTGTCAGTCAGTTTTGTTTTGTTTTTTTTAACATTTGTATTTTTGTTTTCAAACTAAAAATTATCAGTGCAGTTCTAGCACACAACTGATTGTGATTTTGTTTCCACAAGAGGAGAAAATGAAGGCGATGATCTTCACGATCTCAGTCGAGAACAACAGATCACCTACATCATAATTCTCCATTCAAGACTAAATAATGCCTTCCCCTACCGCACATTTTTTTTCTACTATAAGGTAAGCAATTTCCCAAAATGCTATTTGATTTCTTAACTCATTCAATCGCAGCCATTTTCACCGAACCCGCTTCGGTTTTATTGGATTTTATAAAAACACGGAACCTACTACCAAAACAAAGATTATACTCTCTTCTTTCAGCATGAAAAAGAAAGTATTTTTCATCTCTTTCCATTTTGCAGCAATTAGCATTAGAATATAGCAAAGTGTTGTCAATATTCACCTTCCTGGTGATAAACACTAATAAAGGCCCTGGCTGATCTCTTAAACTCTGCTTTCCACCTGTGGGCCTTTGTTTTTTAATTACTGCCATTGCTTTAAGCCACCTCTTCACATCAGACGCTGCATCTTAGCCTTCTTTATGCTCTTGCATTAAAAAAAAACATTTAAAAATAAACATGTAAATACGTTTTTGGGAGTGAAGGACAAAGTATGAGTTAAAAACATCAAAACCTAATAAGCAACAACAATAATTTGAAATTATGACATCCTTGACTACATTTGTTTAAAAAAAACAAAAAAAAACAATGTACTGTTAATGTTGGTATGTATTGTACTTTTTTCCCCTTCCTTAAATCTAGCCACTCCTTCCATGCAGATCTTAAAAGTCCAGAGGATGACAATCAGACCTTCATGCCTTCTAGATCCTTGTTTGTCTGCATGAGCTGCTTCTCCAGCTCCACTATCTTGGCCATAGCTTCATTCTCGGCATCCAGTAGCTTCTCTGTCAACTGGAGGGACAAAAAGAAAATGGAAACTGTCGAAATTGGCACAAAGACGTCAGGCGTCCATCTATCGACTGACAGTCAATTAAAAACATGATGAGATGATGTTTTGACGTCTGTCAGTTTATTGAGTCCCAAGCATCAACATTGTGACATTTTGGACATTAATAAAGACGGCAAAGTCGAAATCGTCAGCACGCGAGGTCTCTCACATGTGACATGTTCTCTTCCAGCTCCTCCACACGCTCCAGGGCGGCGTTTTTGGTCTCTGCATCCTCCAGCAGGGCGCCGACGTCAAACACGTTGTCCAAGTAGGCCTGGATCTGAACCTGCAGCTTATCGCTCTCTGTGTGTTTGACTTTCTACAAGATGGACACATAAATACATGTTTGCCAGAGAAGATGTTATTAGCAGAGTTCATGTGGTAACCGTCGCCAAGGTGCCGCCATGGCAACGGTGAGCTGAAGAGGGTTTGGAGTCTTCGTCCCCATTTGTCGCGGCCACAATCGTGTTTCAACTCACATCTAAGAATTCATCCAAAGACAGCTTGGTGAAGTCGTACTGCAGATGAACCCGGAAGTTCATGTCCTCCACCGAGTGCACCACAATGTTGATGAACTGCATGCAGGCCACCTAAGGAGCACAAACAAGTAAATACGAGAGTCAGCAAATTTTTAATTTTTCTGTTTTTCTGAATATTTTTTTTTCCGTTTTACTGAATATATTTTTTGTCATTAAAAAAATTATTCCAAAAAACAGGGGGAAATAATTACTCTGAAAAACACGGGGAAAAACATTATTCGAAAAAACTGAAAAAAAAAATATTCCGAAAAACAACGAAAAAAGGTCAGTGGTCTGCAACAAGTCATTTGGAGTTCAGAGATCCCAAAAAAATTACTCTGAAAAACAGAAGTCGGTGCTCTGTTTTTTGGAATAATCCCCCCCCCTCCCCCGTTTTTCTGAATATTTTATTTTTCTGTTTTTCAGATTATTTATTTTTTGTTTTATGACAAAAAAAAAAATTCAGAAAAACATAAAAAAAATTCAGAACAGAAAAAAAATTACTCAAAAAAAACAAAGCTCCCCCCCAAAAATAGTCAGAAAAACAGGGTTTTTTTTCAAGTGAATGCAATACGGTTCCGTAGTAGTAGTAAATAAGTTGTAAACTGCAAGAAAATATTTGTAAAAAAATAGTATCTCAAGCTGCAATTTCTTAAAAACAAAAATGCAGTTTTTTGTTTTTTTTTTCCTCGTCATGTCACGCATCACTTGTTGCTAGGCGGAATTTATGAATCACAATTACTTGCTTGTCTGAAATATTACGGACTGAGGCCTATGGAAAGCTGTTTCACCATTCATTATCCACTACTGTATGTCAATTTTTGTACACTAGTAGTTCGACTTAGCCATACTACTAAGATACTAGCATTTTAATGCTAAGATTAGGGTCCAAAATGCATCTTAGTAGTACAGTGATAAGATTTAATAGCGTTATAATGGGCCAAAAGTGGTGCTAGTAGGGGAAAAAACTACTAGTAAGGGAGCCGTTGCATTAGATTTTATTTTTATTTTTTTACTATTATGGAAAAACATGTTAGTAGTACATGAACCTTGAACTGGGTATCAAGAATATTGAATAAATGCTAACAGCTTGCTACAGATGGCCCCATTACACAACAGCAGTCACAGATAAAGTGTACTAATTCAAAACCTCACCATATGGACTATGAAATATCGAGCAAAGGTAATGTTGTTTAATATATTCATATTCATGACAGTAATGTATACGTAAAAGCATGCAAGTAAATCCTCATTGTTGTGTTTAGTTGTGACGGTTGACAGAGTAGCTTATCTGGTGGATTAAAGAAAACCAAAACACAAGTAGCTTCCTTATGGGACTTTGCGTGAATGAATGATGGTAAATGTAAACACACTCACACACTACATTGCATCCTAATGCAAGCTTTACTGGGCAAAAGGTGCCTATCAGCTTGGTCTGTTTGCTTTAGTGCTACAGTCCCTCGATTCACACGTTCAAACACATCTGCTGCGTTTCTCTCACTGATCCTTTAACACACTTTGATAATACAGTTTACATGAATGAAGACACTTAAAGGGGCCCGAGCTGGCTCTTGCTTCAGAACGTATTTTCTGATCCGCTCACTTCAGCCACAAAATGACAGGCTGCATGCGTGATAGTATTTCACGCTTAAACCAACACACCTTATCTTCACTAGTGTGATATAAAAATGTCATTGTTATTGGGTGGTTCATCCATCTCTAGACTCACGAATCCCCACAGCAAAGAGCCAAAATAAATAATCACTCAAGGATTTGCAGGCTGCCTGCGCTTAATACGTCCTTATTGAAGACTGGCGTTCAATAGTTATCCCGTGTGTGAGGGGGAATTACCATGAAATCAATGTTGTTGTCTTCGTTCTTGAAATACTCCATTAGCCTCTCAAACCGCTGCTCCTCCATGCAAACCTGCAAAACAAACCACATGCTGGTGAAAAAAAAGAGAAAGCCCAAATGGAAATTGTCATGTGCTTTATCATCATTACACTGATGGACTCCTAATGAGGATGAAAAACAAACACTACCACGTCAATATGTTTCGTTTTGGAATGACAGGGAATTGATATTTGATTATATTTAGACTTTTTTTTTTTTCCTCTGTCGCGGTAACTATCATTTCGAATCATCGCTGGTACACCAAGAAAAAAAGAGGAACCCTCAACGACATCTCAGGCTTATTTTTTCCAGACTTTTGGTTGAACTCTAAATCCGCTTTAAACTTTCTTTTCATTCCTAGAACACAATTCAAAAATGCTTTTCACTTGATGTATATTGTGTTGTGCACTGTGCCTTCTAATGAAGTGATTTTGAAAACTGAGGTCTATTTAAACTCAAATTTTGGAGGCAGGAAAAAAAAGCAACAGTTCATCTGGAGGGCAACGTCGAACTTTGATAAAGAATCGAACATGCAGTTAGTAGGAGACATCAAATGTAAAAAAATTTTTTTTTAAATCTCTGTAATGCCTGAGTCCGAGACGGGCTATCAAAGTCACAGTGCGAAGCAGATGTAACAACACTATGCTTTTAAAAAGAGCCGCTTTTAAATAACAAGTTAAAAAATTCAAAGTATTCCTTTAAGCACAGTGCAAGAAAGCCCCTCATTATTCTCGCCTTCCGTCTCTCATGAGACGAGCCGCGATGAGCCGAAGCTTATTCTGCCACTTATGCTGGTGAGGCTGAGTATGACGCTCAATTTTTCATTCAGGAAGTAAATTTTGCATCGACTGCAGTGGACCCGCGTTCGCCTGACGCATGCGACAAACGTCCGCCCACTCCGTTATGAACTTTCCTTTTTTTTCTTCTTTTTTTTTTGTGAGAAGTCTTGAGTTTATCAAGGCCGTCGCTCACATCTGCCTCTCTGCTACTCGGAGACCTTTTGTGTGAGTGCCAAACACTTTACTGCTTTCTACAGAGGAATGGGTCCTCTTGTGTATTGCAGCTTAATGGGGGTCTGTAATCTGTTGTCAATAGCGTATTTCCTTTTTGCAATCCATGGAGGCTGAGTCACCGTCTGCTCCTACCTGCTTGAAGTTGTCAAACGCAGCCAGGATGATTTCGTGGCCTCCCCTCACCAGACAAACCGCCGCCAGGAGCTCCAACACCAGAGCTTTGGTTCTGTTGAAACAAGGCGAAAAGAAGTGTCAAAATTAGGGTGGAATGATTTAAAAAAATAATCTAATTGTGATTTTTTTCCCCCCCTCCTCCATTAAAGGCAGGGTCTTCCATTTTCACTCAGGAAAATGCACTATATAAATACAGGATTTATACCCATCAACTCCTTCTCAATCTACACCTCTGGGCTTCTGTTAATGTGTGGTGGTGATTTTTTCCTAAACCTCCACACCCCCCAACCTGTATTTTGCCATTTTGTGTTTGTTTTGTCAACAGCAACCCTCCAGCCAATCGCAGAGCGGGGGGCGTGTCACTCATTGTCGCCAGACGGGCGAATTGTAGGCTGCATGACGTCACTCCCGCGGCAACTTGAAAAGCACGCACAATTTTTTTTTTTTTTCACTCACTCAAAAAATTCGCCTGGCCCCGTATGGCGACAGTAAGTGACACGCCCCCCGCCACCTCCCGCTCTGCGATTGGCTGGAGGGTTAAACAACTGTCTGCCCACAATACAGGCTAGGGGGGTGGGGGTTTAGGAAAAAATCACCACCACACATTAACAGAAGCCCCGAGGTGTAGATTGAGAAGGAGTTGATGGGTATAAATCCTGTATTTATATAGTGCGTTTTCCTGAGTGAAAATGGAAGACCCTGCCTTTAATATTGCAATTTAATGGGTGATTATTTTTTCAAGGTTCCCGTGTATTTATTAACAAGCAATAAATTAATCTGTATTACAATATCAGATTATAAATGTTTTGATTTTTTAGGTGTTAAGATTTACGCGACAATGAATGCAAATGGAATATGAATTAATTAACCAAAATGAAGCTGAGTTTCGCTTTGCTTTTCCAAATTGCATCCTTTGTTATCAGAAATCATTTTACTTACACTTCAATGTCAATTTGAATTTGATTAATTGCATTGCGGCACTAAAAAAAAAAAAACATCCACTTGAGGACTCTTCAGATGGAGCAAAAACAAGGCTACAATTACGTTCAATTGAGATGGCCTTCAGGACAAGTGCAGACCTTGTACTCAAACAACTCAACTCAAACTTGTACTCTGCCATTGATATCACAAAATGAGAGCACTCCAACGAAACATTGATGATTTTCACAACAATTCAACCAAGCATCCTCCAAGAATCAAGTAGCCATCTTTAACCTTGGTGGAGGTCTGCCCTCTCGTCACCTCTCATCTCGTTTTAGTTTCTTTTTGAAAAATGTTCTTTATACACCTCTTAAACTCTTAAGCCCACAAGTAACAGTATTGCTGCCTTTGAACATTTCTGGACAACAAGGAAAAAAAAAAATCAACAAAAGCTTAAACATGACTTAGGTCAGTGTAAAAATATTTGAGAAGTTCAAACTGAAAGTGTCATGGTGTAATCCAAGAGGGCCAAAAGTAAAATTTGAAAATGTGTGAGAAGCAAAATCAGAAAGCCAGTTTCGTTTAACGACGTCATAAATCTGTTTACGCACTGTGGAGCCTCGTCTAGTCTTTTGGGGCCAAACAGCACGGCGGGTTGAGGCAGGGTTAGTTGACAGGAAATAATTTAAATCTGTGTGTGTGCGAGTCTGAATGAGAAATGATGTGAAATGTGGATATAACAGGATTTCACATCCACTACTAGGGTAAATGTTTTAACCGCACAGGTCAACAAACGCCACATAAAGAAGCGAGTCCTTCTGGTAGCTGTCATCACCTATTTTTCCACTCCACCACCGGCTTAACCTTTATATCTTACCTTGGGTTTTTATTGTTGAGACTTAGTGCAATTTCATTCACAGCATTTAAGTGGGACATAACCATGTTGAAGCCATACTGGAAAAGAAAACATTAATGACACAAAGACATGATTAAGGTCAACGAGGTGAACACGCAAGGGGAAATTATAAAAATGAGTTGGAAATTACATCATAATTGATACTTTTATTGAATGTTACTAGCATGAATGACCTGGTAGTTCATGATGGCACGCAGGCACATGATGCAGACGTGGACGTCGTCTTTCTTGCATACCAGCCTGGAGTTCTTCAGCGTCCTCCGGCTGGGCAAAGTGTTACATCTGAAAGTGACATTTTTACAAATAGATTGGGAACCCAAGAAAGCATGAGGTAGAAAACAGACGTCATTTTGTAAGAAGTCACCCGACCCCAAGGAGGCGTAGCCAGGAGCCCACATGATGCTGTCTTTTACCGCTCCAATTTAATGTCTTTAATTTGCATGCAGCTAAAACAGGAAAGTCTTTTCTCCCAGTCCAGCACTCACAATTAAAAAAAAAAGAAAAGCTTATGGCAAAAGAGAAGCCACAAAAGGCAAATGTGTTTATTTTCAGATTCAAGTTGCAAGGTTCAATTACCAGCCTGGAAAAATGTATCTCCAGGCTATTAATGACAGACACGCCAGTTCATGTCAACAGGAGGCGTGGCCACGCCTGTGAGATTCACAGCGTGCGCGTGTGCAAAGTCACACCTCAAGGATAGAAATAAATGTTTGTATATATTAATATTCCTTATGTGATGCATAACAGGACCCAAGTGATACCAGTGAGTTGCAAAAGAAAACTTTTAATCTTTTGCTTATCAGATTGCTCAACATGCAAGCATGTTAATGACGTCACAATGTGATTGAAATGTGCAGAAAAAAAATCTCAAAATCATAATCACGATAAAGGATTGTGCAACACTGCCTAAGTGTACCGTCAACTAGCTTGGACTTGTTGGAAACCACCAAAACAAACCTTACAGAGAGCCACTGAAGTGGATGGAGAAGAGTGATATAAACAACTGATGCTGAATAATTATACAACTTAATACGGGTCTAATCATGGAACATGTTGACCAATTTGTTTTACGTGTTTGCTTGTTTCTGTAAATTTTTGATAGTGTCACGATTGGGGGGTGTCGGAGGAAGGACCCAAATGCAGGGGGCAACAAAAACAGGGCAAGGCAGGGATGCAAGTAAAAAAAGGGGATTTAATTAACAAAAAATGTAAGCAAGGTACTATGGCAAAATAAAATTAACAAGGTCAAAAACAAACTATAACGACAAAAACATGAGGGCAACAAGGCATGCCATGGACAACATAAGATAACAAGGACAGAAACAGCAACAATGACTCAACAAGAACTGAAAGAAAGCCGGGTAACTAAATACACATGGTAACGAGAAAACAACAAACACATGGGCAAGATACAAGAGGCTTGGGGAGCTGATTGGTCAACACAGTGGGAAGGGAAGACACACTCAGGTGGTCGTAGTTAGACATAACGGGACAACGAAGAGACAAGGAATACATGACAAATAACCAAAAACACCAAAAGAAAACAAAATCCCACAGCCACAAAACCAAAACATGACAGATAGAGGGGAAGCAAAGACATGTTGAACAATTTCAAATCTGAAGAGTGAAACATGCTGCATGCAAAAGTGCAGGATCTACGGTACATAACCCAGACTTACTACACATTCATATTCTGGCATGCTTCTGTGATAATTTATGTCCATTCATACTGAAGAAAAATAAGGCCGTTCTCTAATGGTTCCACATATGCTACAAGAATAACATGGCCCAAAAAGTCGGAATTCAGAATCAGGGTGGGAGCTAAGGAGTCTAATGCAACTGTGATTGATTAATTAACTAATAAAAGATGTCCCACACGTGCATCACCACACATGCAAGTAGCTATTTTCTCTACTTGATATATCATAAACATATAAATAATAAATCCATACTGGAAAATGGAACAAATATAACAGAAACCTCCTCTGAACTATTTATGTAAAAAGAGAAAAGACTCTCTCAAATGATCTTAGACTCCAATGAGATAAAGTCTGAATAATATCACGACATCCCAACACCAATGCTACTTTCATTAGCCCGTCTTTGGCATTTTGCATTGTCCGCTAGCTTAATGCTACCGAACGTTTGCCAGAGAGTTAAGTTGTGTTTTATTAATTAAATACACCATATGCAATTCTTTTTTTTTTTTTTTTTTCAGTAAAATTCAACTGTGAGGCAATACTGCAAACAGCTTGAAGCCACTTTTTATAATCATTTCTCACTATCTGCCAAACTAGTGCTTGTGAAATCCGCTAACGCCGTCTAGCTAGTGGCTCGAATATTTGCTCGCAATGCAAGACAAGTAGTACAACTTTTAATTTTTCCTTGAGGGAATTCTAAAGGATTCTATAGCAGGGTAACATAACAACACACTACAACTTCACTTAAGAGACTATATACACACAGACATACTATATCTAGTGCTTGTTTTGCTACCTAGCGGCATTAAGACAGGACGTACCGTCTTATTTGAGAACACTTTGGACAGTTGAGTGAGCTTGGTGACCTTCGGGGTAGCAGATTAAAATGAAAATCAATTGGAAGCATTGTTTTTGGCATTTTTACATCAAACACAGAACAACACTGCAGTTACAGAGGCTGTTTGTGTCTAGTGCTCAGCTCCTACATGGCCTTTGCATGGAAACGGCACCGGATGGCATTCGGGGAGCCACAGAGGGAGCACACAGGAACAATAGCGGCAGAAAAACCTATTTGCTCCGAAGAGAGCGCAGGAGGAGAGAAGCTGGCAGTACAAATAATTCACATCCCCGACACAGACGGCGCAAGCAGGGCGCTACGAGAACAATGAGCCAGGGGTTGTTTGTATTTGAGCGTGTCTTTGGATGGATCGGGGGGGAGGTTTGGAGGAGACAGAAGTTTTGACCTGCCTGCTGTCGAAGACGGGCAGACACAAGAGTAGACTATGAAGGACAGAATAGAAGTCAGTCAGCTTCATTTGGTGTGCTCTTATTGTGGAAATTCTGAAGCATTACCACATAAGTTATCGTGATTTTTATTCTAAACACATTTGTTGTCATGTAACAACTTCCACATAACACTTCTGATTTACACTGTTCAAAGTTCAACTTGCTTCAAAAATTTACACCTCCCGGGGTATATATCGTCTGATTCCACATTACTTACAGTATTCGCACAATTTAACGTTAAATATCAACTTTTCCCCATTCATTTTCAATCGGATAAACATTAAACTATTTCTAAGTATCACTTTCTACGCCCACTTCCATACATATAACTTATCATTACGATGTGTTTGATACTGCTCGTTGGCACAGTTGGTAAAGTGCATTGTCCAGTAACCAGGAGGTCATCATTTTATAACTCATCTTTCAATTTACTTCATAAGCATTCCACATGCATTCAAATCTTAGCACTCAGCATTCAGCATTCCCACGCAATTTCTCTAGAAATTGCACTTAGTCTAGTCTGGTTTATAAAGTAGCAGTCAAATCAGGATGCAATGAACTCTCCAGATTAAAAAAAAACAACAACACTAAGGGACTAGAAATGTCATTTGGGGCAAACAATGTGATATGGTTACGGCTAAAAACGGTAGATGTGATCATGCAAGGATCTCCTATGAGCAGACATGTGATTCTTGGCCTCAATGGAACTCTTTGTGCGTAACGTGTTCAAGTTAACCCCTTCAAACTGACGGATTAGAGGTCACACAAGTCAATGTGCGTACTGTGCTGAAACATCAATGAAACGACAGGATTAGAGAATATATCAAGCATGGGTTTATGAAATACCCAACGCCAAACCCTCGAGTCTTCGATGGTTCGGTGCACGAAAAAAAAACATTCTTGTATTCTGTCACAATGTTATTCAGTGTCAAATTCAGTGTTATACAAATGTATCGCAGGCCATTTAAAGTCACTTACAGACCACATGATGACTCAACTGTTTTGTGGTTAAAAGTTACAAACAAGACGCACCGTAACGTTGAGTGTCGGCCCGCCCGGGTGATGCCGTTCCCGCTGAGGGGGGTTGGCAGCGTGTTGCCTCCGTGCAGGTCCTCGATGGAGCGACTCCAAGGTTTGGACTTGTCCAGGAGGGCCTCTGGACTGTATTCCACACCGTCGCCATCAAACCTGTCATATCAAGGAAACAAATGGGAGATTACCACAGATGAATATAATATCAATGATGCTTTTGAGATGAGTAATATTACAAAGCATTTCACCAACAACAATACTGACTTTGTTGCTTTTGGCAGGAAAAAGCTGCCAGTGAGCGTTACGATTGACAGCATGTTGGCTTTCGGGTCGACTCAGGGTAAACAAACATTCGTAATGTGCACATTGTATAATAACATATGGTGAAGTGGGGTGTTTGAATTAATCACTTAAGTGCAGGGTTCTTAGAACAAGAGACCTTGTGAGTGACTAATAATCCCGCTATCAATCTTTGGAAAAGAAGCTAAAGGGCCCGAGTGACTTTTGGAGCTAGTGTGCGCCGCATGGGTGACGCATGGGTGACTTTGCAGAATGGCAGCATTGTCTTGTTGTCACTTGTGCATATAGTCGCGCATTCGGGCTGGAAGAGTGAATAGGCTGGAAGTGACTTACGTGACAGCGTACTGTGCAAAAGAAAGATATTCCACCAGCACGTCCAGGCCTTTGTTTTCCTCGTTGAGGAACTCTCGCACCCACCTGAAAACAACAGAAAAATCGAGATGGGCAAGTCTTTGAGAAAATGAAACTAAACGTAAAAAAAACAAATCTTCCAATTTTGTGGCGCTTTGACTCTACGAAAAATCTTTTCTGAATTTTTGTTTCCACACAGGTGTTATTTAATTGCCTTTGTAGTTCAATTTATTAGCATTTAAATGGGAGTGTTTCGTTAGTGTACAGTGGTGCCTCAACATTTTGCAGTTCACTTATTGAGGATTCACTATAGCGCATATTTGTATTTGGGTCCAAAATACCTATATTACGGGGTTTATCTTGGGTTGTACCTTGCTATGTTGCTATTTTATTAACCATCACCACACGCTTAACCACCCGCGCCACCCACCACCACTCCCGGATTTACTCTATTCTTTATTTTGGCTGCTATTTTTCTTATTATATTGATATAGTGAACACCCGCGAATAATGAGGGAACACCATATATAAAAGCATTTTCTGATGTTTAATATTTTTTACCAGGTACTGTGTCACTATCAAGGTACTTTATACAGTTTTTTTTTAATTTGGATATCAATACCATATCATATTTGGTAATCACATGTCAAAAAATGATCAACAGTCGATTCACATTGGGATGCATTCAAGTTTAAGACACTTTTAGGTCTGCACTTTTTTTCTTTTTTTTTATGCTTTCCTGAAACACAGAGAATCTTTATTTAGTCCAGACCTCTTAAGGTGTTCCTCTGACAGGCCCAATTGTTTGGTAATGAGAGAAATTTGCAGGGTATAAACATAATGGCACCCAGGCATGCTCATTGGAAGTCCCCTGGCTGTGTCCTTATAGGCCCTCCTGCAGTGTTATTACTGTGGACACTTGGCGATAGGGTCCAGTTAAGCAGTGCCTGGTAGTGTTGTGGTGGGGGTGGGTGGGGGTTTAATAGTGCCAGGGGGTGTAGTCATGTTGTGCCACATGGTAATCATTACCACAGGACAACTCACAAGCCTCTCATTCACCACATGTTGGTGACCACGACACAACATGTGAGGAGCGCAGCCACAATCTGCCATTATACGCAGCCACGTACATTTCACCTCTCAACAACACAAGCTGTAATTATTCACTGTCTGAGCGGGTGACATCTTGCCCCCTCGCCACCGCCAGCAACCCCCCACCCCACCCTTCTACCCCGCTCCCATTATGCTAATGCACCATTGTCTAGATTAAGACGATTACTGATGTAATCTAGTTTACTGGCATAAGGTCTTGGACAATTAAATTAATCTGTGTAAACAATTCCTGGACTGTATTGACACACGGACGTAACTCCCAAATGGTTTATTCTGAGAATTGGTTTATAAACTTGGTGGCATGATTGAGGCAAAATATGACAACTCCGCCTACTTTTTCTGCATGGGTTGTTGGCGTGTTAACAATCCGGCGCTGACTCACCCTATATGATTGGTCCGCAATGATATTTCCAGTTCTCTCAGGACTTGGGTGGACTCCTGAACTCTTCGGCGGAATTTCTAAGGAACAAGAAGGATGAGTTAATATTTTATCAAGCCAACTAGGTCTGCAAATCAACTCACATGGGTGTTTGAGGCTAGCTAGCATAGCAGGAGGCATTTACTACACGTAATTGAGAAAGCAAGGATTGGGTTCAGCAACACAATATTATCCGTGGCCGTTAAAGCCGCCAGTAACCGCTGAGCACTGTGAGCAGTAAATGAAACGGAGAGCTGACTCACTGGAAACTGTGAATATGTAGTAGGTCTTGCATGTGATCTTGTTTACCCGTGTTAGGTTTATAATTAGCACTAATCTTTCCTGGCAGCTCGATAAAATTGACTAACCAAATTGGTTAAAAAACCTAGCAGGACGCTGTCGTGGAAAAAGAGAAATGGGTGTGACATTATTGATGAATGTCTAGCAGCAAGAACAAATATTCATCACCAGATAATGACCGGTAGTGATTAAACATGCTTGTGGTAAAGAAGGAATTCTTTATTAGTAGCATAACAGAAAGGAAATGTAATGTCTTGAAATGGTAAACATTGTAGTACATTTTTAACTAGAGATGACACCACAAGAAGTTACATTTGAATTATGAAATTAAAATATCATTTTCTGCATTTGAAACTAACTAAAAAAGGCTGAATAGCAGAATAGTTTGTCGAGCAACGATCTGATCTGGTTCCACCTTCGCAAACGTGCAAATTATTGGACAAATAAAGTTTTGACAGTTATTACAAATATTTGCTCCTAAAACTGACTGTTGGCTATTCTAATTTGGTTTAGCACCTGATTTTGGAAGCGACCTATTACAAAAGTTAGGTTACGTTCTGTATCAAGAAGAACGACATACAACATAAGTGACTGAGCAATCGTGATTCAAAATAGTGAGAACATGAAACATTTCCTATCAAAGCCCTTGTAACATGAAAATACATGTCTTGTGAATCAGACAAAACATCTCTGCCAAATCTGAATGAAAAATTGCCACAAGTTGTATAAAGTGAGAATCATGAAAAAAAAAAAAAAAAAAAAATCAAACCGTTGTTTCTGCTCTCAAATGCTGCGGGCGTGTCAGCCGAATAATAAACGCTATATTGTCCAGCAACTTTCTTACGCCTACATATGTTTGAGTTAGGAGAATATATCCGCTTAAAGCCTTTTGTGACTGGAATATGATGAGAGGCACTAGCAACTAGCTAGCTTGCGAGCTAACAGCCTTTGAAACTTGCAATTGTGCAAGATAGCTGCTAACACAAAGGCACTTCAATTTTTTTTTTATATACCGGTAGCTGGGGAGGGGCACATCATGACGGATTCCCCATTGCGTCACTGGACGCCGTTGGGCCTCGCCTTAAAGATTGGGTACATAGCATTTTACAAGGTCTTCATAGGAACTGCATTTCCAACAGCTTCGTCCTCAGCACACCCATCCATTCACTTTCATGAAAATCTATCATTTTGCGCAATAAAACGAAACTTCGCTCTTCATGTACAAGCGAGTACTGTCACGTCTTGCTGTGTGAAATTTTCAGAGAGGAAACAACTCCATGTAAACATCCAAAGAAGAGAGCAGTTCCCACCCTGTGTCTTCAGGCTTGGGCGGAGTGTGTTTGGCACATGAGCAGATGAGAAACAGTGTTTTTATTAGGGAGGAGCCCTTTTGTGAGGAAAGCATATTTTGGGGTACTGTGCAGGCTCCCAGAGCGCTCCCCCTCTCCTCTCCTCCAGGCAACCACCACACACTCCACATAAGTACAACCAGCTGCGACCCAGAGGAGGAGGAGGAGAGCGACGAGGAGAGTGGAGCAGCGAAAAGTGTACAAGAGGAGAATTTGTCAATCCTGGAAACGTATCAATGGCTGATACATTCTTGAGGACTGGTTGGATGGGAGCTCAACCTCCTTGGGCGCCCATTGGCTGGGAGCCGCCCCCGAGGAATGCACCGGAGCCTGCCTATACGGAAAGCTGAGGCAATGACCTGCAGCTCTCTCGCGCTGCCGCACAAAGTGGCAATTGTTTGAGTTTGAAGAAAAGGGGGACGGCACAGGAATGTAGAAAGAAGCCCCATAACTCTTTCTCTCTTCCTCTGGTGCCTCTTTTTGTCTGCGTCCCTCCCTCTCTTGCTACCAACGTCTTGTTTTTACCCCTCTCGCATGTCGCCTTTCTCTCCTCAGGCCACTTCTCCTTGGCAATCCTCACTTTTACACTGGAAATTAACAGCCGTGTGTCCTTCGGGCTCTTGACTGAGGAACAAAAACATGCAGTCGTCAAATCTGTTAACTGTTAAAACAAAACGACACATGCTGAACAAATATGTCTTCTGGGGGTGTACTGTAGACCCAAGAACGGCTGTTGTGATGAGGCAGCACTGCCATCCAACCAGACACTCTGATTTGGATCATGAAAACTATCGAATATTTTTAGAATCGGTTAATCAGATTCATTTTAAAATGCGTTACGAAAGCATTTTTCCCCCCCGATTACTGCTTATTAACCGTTGACGGTGAATAGTGTCGTACTATGTTACCGGTTTATTCATTGTTTTCCAATGTTGCAGTTTCCACCACAATGACGTCACTGTCAGCCCATTGAGAGGGCAACAAATAACAGTTTCAAGTCTGATCGGTAGCGGTTTCTCAAGCTTTCGGTTTTATATCACTAGCTTTGCTCCACCCTGAGAACACTGTTGCTTGTTGTACCAAGAAAGTTCCCAAACGGGCTTTGTGTGCTATCTGTGCTCAGCTAGAGAGACATCCTGGATGAGATAGGATGGTTCGAAAGGGTAAGGCTGTCTCACCTTTCTTGTGACTGCCGGGTCAAGATAACTCCTCAGCTTTTGGATGTATGTGTGTGGGGGGTTTTTCACTTGGAATCGCTCCTGTCAAAAAAAAAAAAAAAGAGAAAGCAAAAGAGTCAGAGGAGAAAAGGTTTTTACCAGAAAAGCACTCCTATGCAAGTTTGAGGACAATGTATAATAAATAAGCCGTTGTTGAAAGCGCTGGGTTATTCTTCAGTGGAACGTGCTTGTGCTGCGGCAGACACAATGTTTAAACCATCTCCAAGCACAAATGCAAAACTTGACGTATTGATTAATGAGTGCGTAGTGATGCTGTTTTTCTTGGAAAATTGCAACATTCACTTGCGTAACTCGGGTTCCCAAGCTAATATTTCCCTTCCGGCCCAGGCCAGAATATATCCACGTTTGAAACGACTCTCCCGGCGAGCATTTGTAAATGCAAACGTAACCGTCTGTTGGCGCTTGACATCAGACCCGATCCATTTTTTTCTCCCATTCTCTACAGCCAGCACAAAAATGTTATTTTTCAGAGGCGCCTAGCTGTTGTAAGCAGCTAGCTAACGGATAACTTTGCGATGAGGTTTGTAAATGATGACTGCAAATTTTAACAGCAACAATTGATTGAATACTGCCAAGTAATGACAACACTGGGCTCGAAGCGCGGTCATGCTCAAGGGCACTCCACCAGGTAGATAATCTGGGCAAGGTTAAGCCATTATTCCAAATTTAGGCAGACACTGTAAATAGCAAACGATTAGTGCTAACTCAGATCAACGGGATTATTAACATTATTACCAACTTGTGGTCTACTTTGTGTTACTATAAAATCCCTTTGATATTTGAGGTATTTACAACATTTTGGGGGGGATGATATTCATGTTAATCACCAAATGAATCGAAGAGACTAGACTGGTATTTTCCACAGTATTCACATGATTACAAAACAGACAAAATCAAACGCCCTTCGGCTCCCATTTATCTCACGTGACTGTGACATACAAACAGGAAAGATGCCATTTGATAGGAAACACTTGTTTCTGCTTAAAACTCAAATATAAATGTTCAATTCTAAAGATATGAGTAGCTGGTTAAACATATACGGTATTTGAACGATCATTTTAGTACAAGGTCAGTCAGAGGATGTTTTAACCTTGCCGTATCATTATTTCATCTGCGAAGCGTTAATATTTATGGACTGCAGGGTATGTTGTTAAGGGTGTAGAACCTGTCATTTCCATTCCTTTGGGTTCCCCCGGGCAGTGTTGCTATGGTAACTAAAAAGAGACACCCTGTCGCTTTGACACAGGAAAGTACTCAGTCGGATGTGGGCAAAGAAGTCAGAAAACTGATCAATTTATGCACTCTGCCTGATAACTGGATTATACTACACCTTTACTAAGGATTTTGGGGTATATACATATACACTGTTCAAATGTCAGTTTTTTTGTGATATACAATAAAAAAAATTAAAAATTAGAAGCAATACACGCATGCAATTGCGTACATGCATTTAGTCAATGTTTGCAAATGACATTCAGATAATAAAATGCGTTAATGTCAAAATATTACGGTATTTTGTATTTATTTTATATTACGCGAATACGCAAGTAATTTAGCTGATTAATCGTGATTAATCAAAATTAAAAGTGCGATTAATCAGATTAAAAATTGTAATCGTTTGACAGCACTAAAAAAAAAATACACGAGGATTAGTTTTAGAAATTAGTCCTCTTGTTCTCATTTTCTGTACCACAAAAAACATGACATTTAAAAAGGGATGTATAGACTTTTTATACCCACCCTAAGTACATTGGACACTCCAATTTTAAGGGAGTTAAGATGGACGCTTCTGTCCATATTTTTATATCTACATTTAAAAAATTTTTTTTTACCCTTTTGAATAATCTATCTGTTTTTTTGTGTGTGTGTTTTTTTCTTCTTGTTTTTGTTTTATTCTATAGGGGGAAAAAATCTTAAAGATGGACGTTTCTGAGAATTGCTTTCAGATACTAAAAATAAATCCTCTTGTTTAGCTTGATGTCTTACTGTAACAGTAGCGCCAAAAAAAAAAAAAAAAAAAAAAAAAGGATCTCTGACTGTCAGTCAGCCTCCCAGTGGGCTCGGTGGCACTGTTCCCTTCAGGGTCAGTGGCCATCTATACACTCGGGGTGGGCGGTGGTCCTCATCGCTTACCCGATGTTCTCTTCTGCTCACACAGGCAGAAAGCTCTTGTCACGGAGGCTGCGGGCCGAGTGGAAGCATCGAGAACAGCAGCAAGCGCACAGTGTGCAGCGCTGACGCAAATAACAAGGCCGGGCTATTTAACCGGCTAACTGATGCGAACGCCCCGCTGAGCCACTTAAGCCACTTGATGCCAGACCAGTGTGTCAAGACAGGGAAAGACTTAGATTTACTAAAAAGGTTTGCGCGTATAAAAAGGGGACATAAACGTAATTGATCACGCAAACGGGACAGCGGCAAAATTGGAAAATAAACATTTTTGAAATGCCAGAAACAAAAAAAATATTTGCTGCACTATTCTGTGACAATTGGTGTGGTCTTCTCCCAGAATAGTTATAGATGCAATGTTACGTATGATGGGCTGATATCCAGTTGCCAATTCACTCAGTATGTGTTATCAGGCATTCTCTTACTACGCCACAGTTGATTAGGGAAATATAGCCAATCAAATTCAAACCCCTTCATCCGGTCAGACCACAAAAGTGCTTCGTTGTCATTCTGGAAGAGAAGGTCAGTCTTTTCTCCAGAGCTCCAGGAGGCTTAGCCTGTTCTTTGTCAAGCGCTTGGCATCAACAGTGCTACGTTGAAAGGTGGGCTTGGTGGATGTGACAGACGCTGCAATAACTGTCTCTGTGCGCACTGCTAATGTAGCTTAGGGTAACCAAAAAAAAACTAGCTAATACTAATACTTTACCTCAGAGAAAATAATAAAACAGCTGTTTATTCATTTCTGGAGTGAATGGAGTTGACAGAAAGGTGGTTTGTAATCTATTAATAAAGTTTGACTGACCTATCTGACTTTTGTTGACATTTCCTTTAGCGCAGCACCATCTAATGGATGCATAACGTAACCCCAGCCTCTCCTGTAGTGCCTTATATATGGAAAAAGTTTTAAAATATGTCATTCATTGAAGGTGTGCCTTATAATGAGGTGCGCCTTATAATGCGGTGCGCCTTATATATGGAAAAGGTTTTAAAATATGTCATTCATTGAAGATGCGCCTTATAATGCGGATAATACGGTACCTTCTGTGGCCAGTGTGCGTAAACCTCAATGCGAGCAATAAAATGACATCGGCGTACAAAGTTTACGTCACCCACCTGATCGCAGATGAGCTCCCACTTCTTCTCGTTGTCGTACTGCCGCAACAGACGAGCTTTGTCCGGAGGGAGATTCATTGAGTTCTGGAGGAGAGAAGAATGTCACAGTTAATTGGCCGCAAATGATGAAATATCGTCACATCGCACGAGTACAGTCAAGGGCCGGCGAGCAAGATTGACAATGACTGCCGCACACGCAGAAGAAAGTTAACTGAGCTTTATTATCTTTGCAAAAGGCAGAATATTTGACTAGATCTGAAAAGATTGTGCAGCACGACTTAATCTTGTGGCCATTGAGTGGATTGCAAACAAGCTTAGTGCCGCCTTCTCATTTGTGATTTCCATGGAACTTTGCGAAACTATGCAATGTTCTGAAAACTATTTTCATGACGCTCTGTTCAGAAAGACGCGCTCCCCCTCTCCCATAACCATTGTAGTCCCTTTCTGTCAAGGATATAGCTCCATGTCTATTGCCTCTGTTGAATCCATTAGGACAGTCACCTATGACAAAATCCGTCCCTCTTATGAAAGAGCTCCATTAGTGTGTATCCAAACTGATAACTTCAAAATAAGGTATTGACATCCTGACAACTTTCTCCTGATAGCGGTTTCTACGGAATTGCTACGATTTCCAAGTGACTTTGTGAATGTGGAATGAATCTAATCTGATCCATGTGTTTGCCATCAATCCAAGTCTGAAAAATAAGGTCGACGCTCTCATTCAAAGGTTTTCTCACAAATACTTGCTTTATTCCACTTCCTATCGTCAACATCTGTTTTATGTCGGAGCAGGCATACGCATGGCTCACTGCTGCAATGAAAATGACAAGAATTACACTGTCTGGATAATGTTTAGTGTATGCAGGTAAACGATTTAGGATGCTGTCTCACCTACAGTTTGCTTTCTTTGCTCGGTTTATGAACTTGCTTATTTTCCCCTAGGTTTCTACTTCACTGTTTAAGTCTTCAGTATTCCAATTGAAAATCCAGCTGGTCGTCCATTGATTTTCAATACCGCTTATCCTCATTTGGGCCAATTGCAGTCTAAATTAAAATTAATGAAAACACAAACTGCAGAGTAAGTATTTTTGTTAAAGTGGGCGTTTCCTTTTTTGTAAGAAAACACAAGTGCCAATCATTTCTCGTTAGGTAACAACCGGTCATATCATGACTAACCAACAGAAGCAGTTCGAAGCTACCTCACGCAGCAATTTATTCAGAAGTGACGCGGAATTAGCAGCCCTGCTGCTTGACAGGTACGTTTATCACCTATTTGGATTTTTTTAATTGACTGTCATAATAACACAAGAATAAGTCATGTTTCCAAAGCTAATGTTAGCTTGTTTACAACGCTAATGCTAGCTTAATCGGGCACTGTTTCAGCCAGACTGAAACAGACTGAAACCCCAGATTCCGCCTTTTTAAATGTCCAAAACTTGAAATTGTATCTTCTCTCACAAAGGGATAAAAACTCAAGGCGCTAGCGATAAAACCAATAAAATCTAAGTGGTTTGGTTTTGCTTCTTGAATATGTTTTCCACTGTTTCCCACCCGCCCTGATTGGACAGACTGGCTCATCTTTCAGTGTTGACTCTAACATATTGATTTTCCAACAGAGCTCTCCAGGGGTGCAAAGAGGAAGAAAGATGATGAATACCCTCCGAAGAAGTCTATTTTTATGAATGAGTAATGCAGAGTCAGGTGCTGAGCGAGCATTGTCCGGTCTCCAACTGGCTTCAGAGTTCTTCAAATATTTTATTTGTCAGTGTCATGTCATGTATTATTGTCTGGCCTACATAGCATGTAATTTAATAATGAAACACTGCATTTGTAACAAACAACTGGACAACTGCTAGATTGTAAAAATCCTGTGACCGTTTATTGTGACTAATAAGAACAGTCCTCTTGCAAAGAACAGATTCATAGAACTGAACTTGGGCAGAGGAGTGAAAATATCAGCTATCTTCAATACAAAGAAAGGTTTCAGTTCCCGCCAGTGTCCCCTGCAGGAATGACCACCTAATTTAATCAGTATTCAGCAGACGCGGCGAAGTTACAGATTGCCGCCGGACTCAATGCTGGGAATCAGGGGGAGCGGCCAGATAGCTACCTAGTGCCAGCTTCATGTCCCGTCACATATTAACTCATTCACTGCCGTGGACGTTGATATTTGTCATTTGGAATCCACATTTACTGACACCGTCGAATATTCGTTAAGTGTGGTTTTCAACAAGCCTTTTCACTTTTTGGGCAAAACCTGGTCATTTTGGTGAAACTTCCCCGTGTTCTACTGCTGATTACTAAAGAACAGAAAAAAGGATAAACAATATGGAGGATTCTACTTTGAAAACAGATGACAGTGAATGAGTTGAAAACATGACACCTGAATTTCAGTCACAGTAAGGTTCGCTATTTATATATTTGCAATGCAAGTAAAAAATGGGATTTGGTAAATTTTAACCAAGTTGTGGGTTAGCTCAGCTGTAGTTTCCCGTTTGGTGAAGGTCCAAGTCAAGCAAAGAATTACTCGTACCAGTCTACTTCACATTGTCCAAGCGCTAATAAGTTGTGATAGGCGTTCATCATACTGGAGGTCAGGTTACCTTAAGTCCGCAACCACCGAATGGCGTCTTCAGTGTGTGGGCCCGTTGGTTCGAACTTGGGAGAGGTGACATTTTTGCAAAGTGACGACATAACCCCCACCACTAAACAGACCGTCATGGTTACATTAGGAGGATCAGGAATTCGTTAGGTTAACTGATAACGCAAAAAGGAAATGTTATGGCTAGGCTGATGTGGATAAGGGTGGAGCTGTTAAGACTAGACCACAATGACACGTTTGTCTCATTATCACATGTATCTAATGGAGCCCCAAAAATATCACATGGTACAAAAAGCAGTCCAAAAAAAGATGTGGATCATAAATGATCCGAGTAACAGATGTCCTTTAAAGCATTTTTTTGCTACATCCTATAGCGAGATGTAACTCATCCTATAACAACTTGTCACCCACAGCAGCTGCTTGTAATCTTACAGGCAGCTGTGAAGACTGCTAGACCCAATACAGCTAAACAGCACAACACAAAGTGTGTGAACTGACTTTAAGGAAGTTGCAATAATACAAACACACACATGCAGCTGCATCTGACTGATACCGTAGCCTGAAATTACAACCGTGCCTGTGTGCAGCTAGCATAACTGAATGCAGTGACCCAAAGCATGAGACACTCCCTGCATGCAGCAATAAAAAAAATCAAAAAAAAAATCAAGATGACACAGGGGAACTCCGGCAGATTTCACTGGCAGCTGGCCCACATCTGTACTTCATGTTCGTGAATTTGAGCAAAAGCATGATGATCAAATTTTAGTTAACATTTGTTCGATTATTTCCACTTTTGGAATGACGTGACACTAATGTGGACCAGGTTGGTCAAATTACCCGTGTTTCACTATTCTGTTGAAGAATGTAGTACAAGGAATCTATACAAACTGTAATGTACAGTACTAAAATTAGTGGGACTTCTCACATCAAGGTTTTTTGGGGAGAAAAAAAAAAAAAAATAGTTGCTGTTTGACACTCCCAGCTCGAGGTTGAACAAAACAAAAAATAACTGTCTTAGGAAGTGTCTGCTAGCTCTGCTAGCTTTATGATAACACATAATACAGAAGAGGAGCTAGCTAAATATTACTATATTTTAAAGGAAACGGTAGCGAGACATGAAGACAGAAAATGTAGCCGTACTTAGATGCATATACCTTTTGTCCTCTCCAAAAAACAACTAATATTTTTACTGCATTTTGGCAAGTCCCTTAGTTGTGACACTCTTCTTCATTTGTGTCTGTACGTCTGTATTATACTGCCCCCTCTGGTCGCCAAGGCATGTACACCAGAAGGAGCACAATGTGGAATAATGACGTTTCCACTGGAAAAGATGATTTGAGTAACGTGCTCGTGTACTTTTCCTGATTTCATTTCATATTACATTCTCATGAAATATTAACATTGTCACCAACAAGACCAAGCCAAGCTTCAGCTGAACACCTGAAAACGATTTTCTCCACAAGCTGTATTTTAGAAAGGCAAAAACAAATGCACTTTTCAAGATTATGTCATCAAAACTAAACTTAGTTTCATATGGAGTCCCAAGTGACAAATACAGCTTCTCTCATTCATATCAGTAGGAAACTTTTGTTAGTATGGTGAATTTCTATAAAGTAGAATTTACCTGATGTCATACAATTTGAAGTTGTTTTTGGTTTTGTTCCCCCCCCCCCATAATTTCCAAAATGAAAATTAATTTTGGCCCAACCAGACTGTGTGTACACTAGAGTGGATTGGAGAGTTACAGATCTGACTAGATAATCCATCATCAGAAACATCGGTAATAAAGTTTTACACTTTTACTCATGAAAAGCAAGGCATACATGTATCAGTTGTTCAAAGGCTCTGCCAAAATTAGACGACAAACATAAATGGGTGTTTTTGTAACGTTTTACAATACGTTTTCAACGTGATAGTGCACAGTACTGTGGCCCTTTTCAGATGTTTTGGACTGATCCCAGGAAGGAGCACCCGACTGGCAGTTAAGTGCACATCAGAAACGAAATTCTATGGCAGCGAAGCACGTCGAAAGCCCCGTCACTTGCAGGTCTTCATTTATTCACCGTCTCTACTTTGGCGCCACTATTCTTGCAATATTCAGAAGAATT
Source organism: Festucalex cinctus (assembly GCF_051991245.1). Classification (NCBI taxonomy): domain Eukaryota; kingdom Metazoa; phylum Chordata; class Actinopteri; order Syngnathiformes; family Syngnathidae; genus Festucalex; species Festucalex cinctus. The sequence goes on along the minus strand of NC_135421.1, from coordinate 20,243,349 downwards.
CTGACACGAAAGTGCTGCAAAATGGGCACAGCTCCTTCCGTTATTGGACCCGAGTTTGATCCACAACTCCTTCCTTCGTCCATCAGGCAAAAGAGCTGTTGATGACTACTTGTTGTGGAGCTGCAGCTGGGCCCCGAAGCAGGTCACACAGTAGTCGTTACAACCTAACAGCCTCGTCAAAGAGGAGGGCTTCAATGTCATAAACAAAACGTGGACATTGCTGCTGATATCACTTTTATGTTGATCTTGCCCCGGGCTTTAAGAAGATTCAAGATACAAACACAAGCAATTAGCATCCATGAATCCTCTCATTAAAAAAAAAAAAAAAAGAAAGAAACATACCACGCAAGTCGTAAAATGGCCAAAAATAGGCAGCTGGTTTAAATCCCAACAACCACCCACCATCCACCATCTGCCAGGAGGTCTGCAGGGGCACAACCTTCCCAACACAGCTGGTTGCAGGAACTAAAAAAGAAAAGATAGCCCACATGACAGACATCTTGGACTTCCATACAACTACAGCCTAAAGCAAGCTGTTTGAAAGGCATTTTCAACTTCTGAAGAATGTACAGTTTATCACTTTATGTCAAAACTGAAGCTATAGCACATCACACGTGTTTGCGATTGAGGCGAAACAGAGTGCACTAGTTTGCTTTATAAATAAGACCAAGAAAGTTGCGCTATATAATCCACACACTACGTACCAGCTCCCAGACAGCATCATTCAAAAACTAGCATTTACACAGAAAAGATTCTCTGCCCCTGAAAAATAGACTAATCATTCCCCCACCCCACCCCCACCAAAACAGATTGACAGCGACCATATTCTATTTTGTGTTAAGACATAGCTACAAGTACAGTTGTATACATTTAAAACGTTATCCATATTACCAATACAAAATATGCATGTGAGGTACTTCTTGTTATTTTTGCTCACTTGGGGGCATCATCCTCACATTCTACTGTAGTATCTGTAACGTTGTGTGTAGCTATAAAGGGGGGCCTGGTCTGATGAGTGACATGGGAGTCACTAGCGAATTTCAGTGTATTCTTGATCCGCTGTTAACTGGCTAACGGGTTAGCCAGTTTGCATTTTTGAGTGGCTCAGCGTCAGTTGTGGCCATGCAGCTAGCATATGAATATACTTGTTGTTTATTGTATTACCGTTACTTCAATTTTGTTTTAAACAAGCAGTGATAGGCTATATCAAATTAGAATAAAGTTTTTTATCATAGACATGCAGTTGTGCAAGGCAATTAATTATGCCTTGCAGAACATAAATAAGTGTGAAATGATCCCAAAACTTAAGACATTCTGTCTTTTACGCATTCCTTCCATCTGGCTCACACTCATTGCCATTGGAGTCTGCAGTATCATTACTCCATGTGGAAAAAAACGACACTGCAAAACTTGCGACAGAAAAAAAATCTGATGTGCAAGAATTGAAAATCGGCTATGACTGTATTCTCCACTGGTACAAAGCAATTCCAGTATTACTTCTTCAGCTTACACTATATGACATGCCACAACAAGAAACTCCTGACAATATACCAAAAAGCAGCGTCATAAGAAATAGCAGCAAATTACTCAACTCCACGGAAATGACATCACAGCACTCACATAAATGATAACTAGGTGTCGTTTTAAGCACTTAATGATGGATAAACGAATTTCAAGGCACAAACTTCAATATCCTACACCAGTTATGTGACAAGACTGCATATAAATGTCCGCAAGCTATTTAAACTGAGTGGAGTGAAAGGATCAGGTTAGCACTGAGGCACGTTCTACCCGAAGCAAGCAGTCGTCCGTTCATTATCACAGCATGCCGCTGTAATCCTCAGAGGTCTGCGGGGCCACAGGTGTCCCCCGTCTGTTCTCAGATTATATTTGTAATCCCCAGGAACCTCCACACACACACTCCACCGACGCACCGCTCCCATCCCCCGTCGGCCCGGCCGCTGCCTTCATCGGGACACGACTGTTTATATTTGTGAAGCTGTTCCCTGGAATGTTTTACGACCAAACGCATGAGCGCATTCCTATCAAATTCCATTCACACTGACAGCATAATTGTGTGGACACATTTTATGACAGTGTTTGTCTTTAGGTAAAGATATTTCGGAGGACACGAAAGAAGTGTAATTTTGTTCTTAGCATCCTGATTAAAAAATGTGATTCATGAGGACATTTTGTGTATATACTACCAAAATGCCACTGGTAAACTGGGGCCTCAACGGGGCTGATTTGAAAGAGAATAATAACTAGAGCCGCTTCGATTGGTCGGGAGTAGTCTGCATTCCACTCCACACCGGCTCACAACGGGGAAAACACCGTCTTCTAGCTGCGCTCATGTAGCAAAATATCAAAAAGAATGAACTCCACCCATTGACTAGAATGCTTGGTCCAAAACAGCTCCTTAAAAACATTGCTAGTGGAAGCCTGAGAAGACTTTCACACACTCCTATCAGCTGTGTGTGGGTGGACTCAAATCTAACTTCCTCTTTGCAACAAAATAATAGAATATTGAATATGGACAACAGATGGTCTTGCTACTCGAGCAAATCTGAACAACAATATGGAGTAAACGATGCAACGAGACAAACGTTCCCCTTGATACAGAAAGGGTGGATGCTTTCCAAAAGAGCGGAAACATTATGGAGATTGGTTTGGAGCAGCAGGGAGTTGTCCAAATAAAACAAGTGTTACATGACCACGGAGGAGGTCCGATCAGGCCAGATGTTAAGGTTGCGAAAGTGTGCGGACCTTGATGGGGCTCAATGTTCTTGCTCCAATGAATATGAATAAAACATGGTCACATTTCTCACAACGCCATTATCCTTACATCAGAATAATTGTGACTTCAAAAAGAACAAAGTTACATCATTCCTGCGTGAATATTGAAATCAAGATGGGATGCAGGAAATGACTCAGCTGCAAAAAGGATACAGTATTTGGATGTATGACAAGGCCAAAAAAAGAGAGGAGGGCTAATTGACCAGCACAGCTAAGTATAATCCCGCAGATCCTTTAATCCTGATCTTCAATTAATCACAGCATCCCAACATATGCAACTAAAGTAATAAAGGGGAACTGTTGGAAAGCTCTGTTGACAACTGGGAACGAATTATCTATGGCGTATTGTTTCACTCTGGTTGGCCTTGTATTATAAGCAGCTTTGAACAAAACCTGACACACCTTTTCTTAACAATGTCCTTCAGAACCAACATTTAAGACAAAACTGTACAACGACTATAAGAACGAAAACTTGTCAACACTTTTCCTCTTGCTTCGCCATTTTGTCTGTCAAGCATATTCAAGGAATGAGTGCTTACTCTTGACATACTTTTAAAACATGGCCTGTATAGTTGTCAAGCAAAAATGTCAAAACTTTAGTCTCTGACAATAATGAGATACAAGATAAAGTTCAAATGCAACCTTAAGGCTCGAAGGAAAGTGTCTGCCATGTCTGTCCTTAGGCGAGTTCATATACACACATAAACAGGCAGTCGTTATCTGCTTTTTGCAAGTGCCCACCACCAAGACACACACAAAAACCCACATTCATCTTGCTTTGTCTCACAGCAAAGTGATAATAAATCATCAGTGCGAGAGAGAGAACACAAAATATTCTGTTATACATGAACAAAATACTTTTTCTAAGTGCAAGAGTTCAACCTTGGGGTCCTACTATGCTAATATTACGAGTAGGTGACTTATATGCCATCTGTATGGCCATGAAGAATGCTAACGCTAAAATGCTATGAATTTATTATTTGTTTACAGTAGTTTTACAGTATAATTATATATAGCACAAGGAAATGGAGTTGAATTATTTTGAATCATTTTGTAGTATTGTTACACTGAAAGCGTCTGTTATTGTGATTTTTATTCTCCACATTTTTTGCCATGTAACAACTCCCACATAATACTTCCGATTTACACTGTTCAAATTTCAACTTGCTTCATAAATTCACGCCTCCCGGGGTATCTATATCGTCTGATTCCACATTACTTACAGTATAGGCACAATTTAATGTTAAATATCAACTTTTCCCCATTCATTTTCAATGGGATACACATTGAACTAAAGTGTCACTTTCCACGCCCGCTTCCATACATAGAACTTATCATCGTTACCGGGTGTTTGATACTGCTTGTTGGCACGGTTGGTAAAGTGCATTGTCCAGTAACCCGGAGGTCATCATTCCATAATTTATCTCTCAATTTACTTCATAAGCATTTCATATCCATTCAAATCTTAGCATTCAGCATTCCCACGCCATTTCTCCAGAAATTGCACTTAGTCTAGTTGATCTAGAAAATTTATTCTCAAAAATGTGACTTGCGTACGTGTACACGAAAGAATAAATGGCTAAGTACAGTTCCGTTGTATTTGTTTGTAGGCTTACCATACTACTATATTTTAATGTTTTATTAGTGTCATGAGCATTTCAAATGGATACAAATAAATGCCAAAAAGGTATCCTGTGCATGACATCCAGGTAGTTTGACTGACAACAAGCAAAACAGGAGAATGATGCACAATGACCTATTTTTGTGGAAAACTATTTGCAGTATTTTCCAGACATGTCACCTGTGCTCTTGGTTATTTTTATCTGACATTTACAGAGGAAAATAATTGTGAGCTTGTGTTGATTTAAATGTTAGTCGTACTGTATTTGTACAGTGGGGAGTTTTACTGGAATGTCATCCCTTAATCTCCACTCTTAGTGGCAGATTGGTTTACAGGTCCTCTGTCAAAGCCTGAAACAACAGACTGTTGTATTGTCTGGAGCCAGGGATGGGGTCTGTGTATCAAACACTGGAAAAGTACATTGAAATGCAACAGGACCTCCCATTCTGCACTGCAGATGTGAATTCTGGCAACACACTAACTTCTTTTGTGACTGAAGCGGCTTCAAAAGGCTGCCACTGAACAACAGGCAGGAAAAGAAAAAGTTTGTTCAAAAAGTGGGTCAAACAACCCAGGTCACTAAATGCTCGCAGATAGACAACGTGTCATCAGACAGACCACAAACTCCTCCCTGGCATAAGCGGCACAAATCCAAATTAGTTCCAAACGGCCTCATGATGACAGCAAAATAAGTGAACACATCCTGCAGATCTCCAATAACAAGTTTATACACACACACAACCTAAGTAGCTCAAGGCTTTCCAAGACAAAAAAAAACTGTCGCAAGATAAAGCTGGCAGCGGCGCCAAAACACGCCGCCGACTGGTTAGCGTGACATTAGAATGTGTTCCGAATGGAGCACATGGAAACGTCAACATATTCTTTGACACATCACAACAAAACGACCACCATGGGAAGCCATTTTGGCCGCGATAATCTGGCCTTTTGCCATGCAGCTGCCATCTTGGAGCCTGTACAGATCTTGACAATGATAAATGCACTTAAATGTACGGCTTGGGCACTTATGTCCTCAGGCAGAAAACAAAAAAGAAAAAAAACACAAAAAAAAACACCAAACCACCTCGTAAAAACAACCTGGCTAGACTTTTCCAACATATGCGCCTTTTGAGTAAAGAAGGATTTTGTGTGAAGTGATACTCTGTAATTAGTAGAAAAGGAATACTTTCGTAGTGTTGAGTATCCAAAGCCCTTAATCCTGTAAAATACAGCGTGGAAAATACACCATTTTTTGTGTCTACGTATTCTACCAATTAAATTGAGTTGGCATTATGTTCTACTGTAGCATCTGTGAATTTTGAGAATGTATGGCTTTAAAAGGTGGGGCTTGACTTGGTGAGTGACGTGGGTGCCAGTGTTTATTATCCATCCATCCATCCATTTTCTGAACCGCTTGCTCCTCACAAGGGTCGCGGGGGGTGCTGGTGCCTATCTCAGATGGCTTTGGGCAGTAGGCGGGGTACACCCTGAACTGATTGCCAGCCAATCGCAGGGCACACAGAGACGGACAAGCATCCACACTCACAAGCACACCTAGGGACAATTCGGAGCACCCAATTAACCTGCCATGCATGTCTTTGAAATGTGGGAGGAGACCGGAGTACCCGGAAAAGACCCACGCAGGCACGGGGAGAATATGTAAACTCCACTCAGGAAGGCCGGAGCCTGGACTCAAACCCGAGTCCTCAGAACTGGGAGGCAGACGTGCTAACCAGTCATCCACCGTGCCGCTTAGAGCCAAAACATGCCTAGTGAAAATTAAACTGCACTAAAACAAACTAGCCAGCAGAGGGTACTAGAATTGCGTAAATGGAAATCAACCCGACTTTTTTTTAACAGATGTGCTGCTTTTAATATCGTGACATGACAACGACGAAATATTGTGGGAGTCCCTACATCCCTACTGCACGTGTCATCATTTGTTATCAAGGCCTTTTTGCTGTTTTAAGCTTTTACATTGGTTATTTTTACGATAGTACGATGGACTAACAGCACATATTAGTGAGTCACAATTGCCATTTCGTATTAGTGTTTTTATAGTATGTTTAACAATGGTTAAATGTTATTCAAATCATTTGCTACAATGCTATTATCAAGTGGGCATTGCCAAAAACTGGATATAATACTTTACTCAAGAAAATACGAATGATCTTATAATAGAAGGGCCTTGTGAAAAAGTTGACGCCACTAAATGCAAGACACTTCCATCGACATTTTTGGGGGCAAGGGAGTTCCAGAGTACTGCGTGTCACGGCCGGGTCAAAACGATTCTTACTGAAAGTTGGCATTCAAGAATTAATCTCAGTATCAGTCTTACGCAGTGGTCTGCCACCCAAGCAGTGGAGCGAGAAGCAAACAGCCTCTCACTGACCTGAGAAGAACAATACCGAGAGAGGCCCAGCACACAGCTCAAGAGAGACCCGTTCTTACATAATCTGCTGAGCCGCTGCCAGTCAGACAAGATGCCTTCGGGCTCCACTCTGGGGATGTGACTGGCACATTATCACCTCGCACCCCCATCACCACCCCTCGAGAGAGGGAGAGATCCCAACGCTGGCTGCCTGACCATGTCACTCCCCAAGATTTCATTTCATGACTAATTGCTGGCCGGCTTCCTGCGGGTCCAAACACACGTAACCTGCCGTCCACAAGCGGATGGGGTGGCCTGCCGGTTCTGGGTCCCGTGCCAGGCTCTGTGTTGGATTCCGAGCAAAATAAAGAATGGCACTGTTCGCTGGCATAGCTGCACGGGTTTGAGCTGCTGTTCACCCCATGCCGATTAGACAATCGCTATTGTACGGCTTTTTAATGAAGAAGAGTCAACATGGGGAAAACCGAGCAGGGTTTAGATGAGTCACTTCCTGGAAACCGAACCACTACCCCTAACCCTTGTAAGAATGGCACATTTTATTAGGTGCACCTACAATGATATGACTAAACATTACAAGACCTGATCATAACATCAAGTTTGACAGAACTCTCGAATGGCACTACTTGCATTTTTTCTACAGAGCTTCCGAATAGTGCTTATTTCGTCAACGAAAACTTAAAAACTAGTAATTACTAGACTAGACAGGACTAAAACCCTCATTAATAAACAATAACTGGGACTAAATCGGTATGTGTATTTTCGTCGGCTAATCAAGACAAGACGGAAACGTAATTCACTTAACAAAAACTGGACTAAAATCGACGGACATTTTAGTTCATGACCAAAAACGAGACGACAATTTCTAAAATCTTGTCTCACACTTCCTTTCAAACCTGCAGCTAGCAAGTGAAACATGCACATGGGACAGACAGGAGGTGGATTCACAGTGTCACAGTAAAAAAAAAAAAAAAAAGGTGAATTATAGTAACGTTAATCCAATGGTTATAATGTTCTAACAGTGTTAATCCGACCGCTAACTAATGCTGGCTAATTGACTAACTCGTAACATTGAGCAATAGTAGCCACTTGTTGATATACTGTAATTGTGTGTCGTTTTTCATCAGATGAGAGAATTTTATGTGAAATAGTTTTAGATCCAAAACAATTTGTGGACAAAAAAAACTATAAAGGGGTTAAATGATTGTCCTGAATAAAATGGTGACAATTTTTGTTGACTTAAAAGAAGACAAAATTACGTTTTCTTGGACTAAAATAAAGACTAAAATGCTAGGTTTATAGTCGACTAAAAATTGTCTAAATAAAAATGGGATGATGTTGACTAATTATGCTAACAAGCGGGATTGACAATGGACTAAAACAAACTACATTTTAAAAAGGTGGATAAAATTAACACTAATGCTGAGTGCCGCCGCACATATCGCAAATACCAGAAACCGCCATTGATCGAAAGAATAAAAACTACTCAAGAAAAGGTAAGTAACATTCCTGTCACTGATGTTTATTGATAATCAAGCAAGATTTTTTTAAGGTGATTTTGGAGATGCCATAGCTACCATATACATTCAAATAAGGTATTTAAACCTCACAGCCGAGACGACCCAAACGAATGTACTCCAAAAGCAACTAGACTTGCTCTTCTTTTGGGAAAGACAAAATTGAAGGCAGCAAGATCCACAAACATGGAGGCCAGGGAGGAATTTGCTATCTGTGGGGGCCATGGGGATGTGTCACATTTTTGAGAATCCTCTTCAAATCGAAGTGGAATGTTTGTCTATGCTCTGTAATTGTCCCAATACTTCTGGTCCAAACTATGAGTCACTGCGAAGAGTGCTTTCTCATTGTTTTACAATGCCAAATACAGAAATGTGTGTATATAATTAAAAAAAAAAAAAAACAAGGGGGGGCAAGTTGTCACATTGTGAGCTGAGTGAGTCGGCCCTCAAGTGATTCATCTGATGAGCATCAAGGATAACGCCGCACCAATAACAGCTCGTTGTCAGTGGAGCAGCCTTCACGCAAATGAGCTTAAACGTAATCTGGCCAGACTGTGAAATGCAGAAACAACAACACATAAACCCTCAAGTCCCCATATGGCACATTGACACACACACAACGACCGAAGTCATCTCCGCCTCGGCAAACACGCGACACGGCGCCAGTAAAGTGGCTCGAGGCGAGTCCGGTTGTTGAGGAGAGTCCAATGTGGTTGCAATCCGCTCCCGTCGCTCCCAAAGATTGACTGGCGGCGTTTCACACGCTCATCTGCGGCAGCCGCAACGCACTCAAGGGACGTTAACCGCCACTTTGAATCTTTGTTGACATCATCGGATTCTGGCTAAAGTACAGAATTGAACAACAAGGAGGCAAAACAAAATCAACATTGAGAGGCCAATCATGCTTCCGATAGCAAGACACTTGTAAAAACGTGCCTCCAACTATTAACCCTTGATTTGCCAGATTTATGTGGCATTTACCCTCACTGCTCTGTTCTTTAAACAGTGACTATTAGGGGTGTTAAAAAAAAATCGATTCGGCGATATATCGCGATACTACATCGCGCGATTCTCGAATCGATTCAATAATCGGCAAAATCGATTTAAAAAAAAAAAAAAAATTAGGATTCACACCTTAAGCATGGAAGAATGTTATATGAACAGAACATTAAGCCTTAATATTTTATTTCAATGCTGTTCAAACATGAAACAAATTACAACCTCTATAAGACTGAAATTTCAGATAAATAAATAATACATTTTCATATAAATCTTACACTCTACAAGCTTACTGATTAGTATTTTCTAAATTTGAATGAAAAAAAATCGCAACAATCGACTTATAAATTCGTATCGGGATTAATCGGTATCGAATCGAATCGTGACCTGTGAATCGTGATACGAATCGAATCGTCAGGTACTAGGCAATTCACACCCCTAGTGACTATTTAGATTTAGATTACAGCGCACGACGCAGCCAAGGACACGTGATTGTCAACATGTCTCTCTTATCATGGCAGAGAAGATCAAAACACACTGGGAATTTGTGAGACGGAGACTTCAAGGACAGCTGTGTCATTGTCATACCCCAAAACAATGCTACTTATTTGATGCTCAAATGATGTGAAGGACGTATTGTTGACCTATTCTTCAATTTGAGACCACTGTGGGACTACGTCACACTTCAAAATTCAACCCTTGCGGAAATAAGCCCCCGTTGAGTGAAAATGATCTTTTCTACATTTCCCACACCACAAAGAGTGTTGTTACCAGCTGTCAAAATTAATCGATTGGAGACATTTTTTAATTTAAAAGGCTCCAAATCCTCTGATTTCAGAATATCATCTGTAATTGTTTACTGATTTCTGTGGTCCTCCATGAAAGATTATTATCTTCAGTGTTTAATCATAATTAAAGCACCAGTGTTGACTCATTAAAAAAAAAAAAAAAAAAGTTAAATTCTTGATGAGCAGCAGCAATCTTTGCAAAGGTCAGTTCTTCAACCCAGCGCTTCCCTTCCGTGAAACCGGGATTAGATGTTTATCAAACACATTAGGCAGGTAAATAAGCCTCTTTCTACTCCAGAAAGCTAAGGCAAAAACCGACCAAACAAGAAAAGTGTTGGGAAATTGACACAGTAACCGCAAGTGACTTATTCCTCACAAGGGTAGTTTTGATTAAATCAGATGAATAAGTCAGGCAAGACCATCTTTCTAGGATAACATAAAAATGGTAATCTGATAGAGCATAGTACATGTTTAGTGAAGATAATAGAGCTTGAGTGACAAATATAGAAGAGCTCAGAAATGTTACCACTACAGTCATTTCTATTTACGTATGACTAATCATTACAAGCCTCCAGTGCAAAGTTTGTCACTTGCAACCCCGATTAATGAGTAGGTGACATGGGTGGTTAATCAGCAGCCCATGTAGATTTCAATTGACGGTGATAAGCAGGCATTGTCATCACAAAAGGCAATCAAGTCAAGGCACACAACCATTGCAGTTTAAATGACGGTAAGTCAGGCTTAACCCCTGTGACTAAGGCTGTTCAATTCCGCTAATGCTGGAGGAGGGCCGTCCATGCCAACAAGAGCGGCAGCGAGGAGCAAAGGAGGAAAGGGAGGACTTCCTGAAAACATATCGTTTGTTCATGACAGCGGAATGTGACGTGCCGTTTTTGAAAGCCGTCTTCGTTATCGTTATACCGTAAATGCTCGAAACGGTTGTCTCTCCAAACTGAGGTCATAACATGCACTCTGAAAAAAATCCCCTCCTCACCTTCTCTTTTTATTTGGTTTCAATGGCCCGAGTTCCATGGGTGTTCCAACCCTAATAATGCAACTGCAAAACATAGTTGGAACACAGTGTACTTAACGAAAATGTGCGCCGCCATCCAATAGTTGAACATTATTGAGAGGCAATTACAATTAATTAAGAATACATTGAGTTTGATGTAATTCTTTCATTATATAATAAAAATGTCATTTCTTTAGGTACATGTTAAATATCGCTATTCAGCAACTATATCGCATATCGCGTGTTTTTCCATTATTGTGCAGCCCTAGTGGCTAAAGGCTAATATTAGACCGAGATCAACAGTTTAGCCTTCATTTCCAGATATTTACTGTACATCTGGAACTGATACGTGACAGCTGAACCTTTTGTTTAAACCACCCATTTCTCATGTCAGCAAAAATATGAATTGAATTGATCATTCAAACACTGAACTCAAGTTACAGGTTTTGGTTTTGCCTTTGAAGAGTGCTTTTACTGTGGACCAGAATCCTGATGATGTCATCTCTTAATTTAAACTTATACAATGCAGACAAACAAATGGTCGTATGAGTAATAAACAATTGTCGACAAGGCTCATTTTGATGTGATCTTTTCATGAAACTTTTGAAAGACCAATGTGGACAATTGTTGACAAGGCTTGTTTTGATGTTTCCAAATGAAGCCAAAACAACCATTTTCCAAACCATGGCATACCACTGTAGTAAAAAAAAAAATGTTTATATGCAATATGTCAGGTCAAGACATTCTTATCAGCAAAGGGTTCGTGAAGGAAGCATCCGTCCCGCCCAAATATGACACACAAGGATCTTGCCTGATCGACTGGCTCGTCGACCTCCAACTCGAAAGCACGCATGAATGGAGCAGGAACATTTTGACCTAAGCTCACTTTTTTTTTTTTTTTTTTATGATCGCACAAGCCGTAAGAAGTCGGCGTCTCGAGCCAAGTTTCTTTACTCGCTAAGCCGCTAATGTTTATGAGCGCGCAATGAGCGGGGCGACAATCACGTTTGACCCATATTTGTGAACCACTGCTCAAATTTCACCCCAGCTGCTCGACTGCACTTTTTCAGTCTTCTGGGGACTTTATCGGCTAGCAAATAATCTCCTTGGCTATGACGCACCGGAAATTTTACCTACAAAGTCTTGTTTAACAACATTGAATCAAACAATGAAAAGAATCCAGGCTTTATTCACTGAGAAATTAAAGAAACACTGTGTAATACTAAGTTAACAACAGTAAACACAAGCATTTGGATGAGGTATTCATTTTCACTTTTGATTAGACAATAGACAGAAATGGTAACTAAACTTTTTTTTTAATTATAGAATGGTTACAGTACTATGTACAACGGATGGACACAACTGTCAATCCTATCGATCAATGCTAAACGAACCTGTTTAATATTTACAACCACAAATCCTTAACTGGTGTTGTTGAACGTACACTGTGCCACCCAAGTCTTTGTAAAATGTTGAAAATGAAGCGTTTGCGACCATGATGTAGTTAACAGATAAAGCTAACAGTTAGCCTAGCTTCTATTTGCTATTTTACGACCTACAAAATTCACTACTTTTTAAAAAAGCACAACAAAATGTCAATTATTGGAAGTTGCACTACATCCACTATGACAACTCCTCCGGGAAATAATCTTCCTAATTGTTAAATGAATATCTTATGACTGTTTGAATCAAAACTGAACAAGATTACATCAGCCAAATCAGATTTTAGCGCTAGCTAAAAACTACAAAGCAAGAGTTCCTCAAAGGCAGAGGCAGCTTTTTAGCTATGTCTCATGTATTACGTAGTATTATTACAGTTTACTTGAAATGTGTCTGCCTTGGTTTTAAGTATACAAAACACAAGATTGTCCTGATCAATAATTGTTTATTACAAGGTGACAGATGGTCCAGCCACTTACAAATGACATCATAAAGTTGTCAAAGATAGCCTATTTTAAATGGTTTACTTTATTGTTTTGAAATCATGACTTGAATTTGGGAGATTGTAAACTAGTCCTGTGATTCTTAAAAGTGTGGTATGCTAAAAATTCACGAAACACAGTTCTGTTATATTTCACTTTTCATTCAGTTACTTGGTGAAAAAAATGGTTGTGATTTAGTGACTTCAGTCAAAGTGTTATCAGAGCTTTGAAAAGGTTGTTCCAGCTTATGAAATATGTTATCCGGGAGCAGCTTGCCAAACTTTAGGGTTGGATCCCAAATTGAGCTTGATTCACTTTTGTGTTTACTTTTTATGAGTTTTTGTACAAAGTAAAGTGATGTTATGGTAATATACGCTAATTTTTCCACAAAGCTTTTTGGGGAAAGCCAGTAATCAGAAGCAATATGACTTGACTGTGATCTTTAGTAGGTTGGTCTCCCACCAGGTTGTGTTAACAACAAAAGATATCAGACTCGTGACCCATACTCACACAGCTGTCCCAGGACGGACAAAGAGCTAGCATACATTTGAAAACTTTTTTTTTTTTTTTTTTTTTAACTCACCAAAACGATAGCGAATCTTTCCTCTAGCTCCCCCGGATCCGGCATGGGTAGTTTTAAGGGCATGTTGTGTCCCCTGAGATCCGTGTGCTGGTCCATGCTCCCTGCGTTCCCCATGTTGAGTTAGTGCGACCAGTTGCTTAGTTCAACCTACAAATAAAAGTATCCACACGTGCTTAAAAAAAAAAAAAAAAAAAAAAATGGGTTCTATTCCTTGACCGTGCTCAGTTCAACATATAGAGCACATGTGAGGAGTGAGGAGGCGGGCAGCGGAGCGCGGCGAGCCCCTGGCGAAGAACGCATTTTCCCCGGCAGCACAATGCGGAGGACAGGCGGGCGGTGCTGGTGCTGGTGGTGGTCGGACCTGGAAACTTCTGTGGCTGTGTTATCCGAATTTCGCCCAATTTCGATCGCGCTTCCAGTCGGCGAGGGTGACGAGGGGCATGATTCACGCTTTGCACTTACTTTCCACGTCGCGGAGTAGCCCCGACGAAGAAGTGATGTGTGTGCTCATTAACTAATCCCTCCTCTGCTGAGAAGATAGTCAAGGAGGAGGAGGAGGAAGAATAGGAGGAGGGGGGGTCCAAACTTACACACACACACACACGGTCACTAATTCGGCTTCACGCACGCTCATCCCGCACCACAATGACTCTTTTCAACCGGGCCGAGCCTCCGACTTGGTCTTCTTTTCCTCCGGGGCGTTGCTCCGCTGAAGCTGTAGTCAAGGAGATGACATTTTTTTTCTATTGCATTGTGGTACTTTGAGTCCCCGAAAACAAGGAACACTTCGGGGGTATTAACGTTTTGCTTTGTTTTTCTTTTTTCAAAGACAAGCGTGCATACGTAGCCCACATTACTGTTAAAATATCGTAGCATCAAAGTGTACACTTTATGAAGCACAGTCTTTCAGGTAAAGTTCTCCGGGTCTCCTCCCACATTCCAAAGACATGCTTGGCAGGTTAATTGAACACTCTGAATTGTCCCTAAGTGTACTTGTGTGTGTGGATGGTTGTTCGTCTCTGTGTGCCCTGCGATTGGCTTGCGACCAGTCCAGGGTACCCCGCCTACTGCACATAGCCAGCTGAGATAGGCTCCAGCACCCCCTGCGACCCTTGTGAGGAATAAGCGGTCAAGAAAATGGATAGATGGATGGATGGATGGAAGTATTAATTGATTTTTTTTTGTATCTTTGACCTCTTTTTTTTATGTTAAATTTTTAAATAAACACAACAACTTTCTTCTTTGCTTATGAGCAGTAAATCTGGCTTCTGATTAAAAAAAATAAGTGAAGAAAAGGAAAAGTGACTTTGATGTTTATATTTTGCTTTTGTAACACCACAAACTTTAAAACAACAAAAACAAGACAAAAAGGCATTTGATGGCAAAATAATTTATACTGGAAACTCGGGTTAGGAATTATATGTTTTTGCGTGACCCGGTTCTCATATCAAAACGTTCGTTAACTAAGGAAATGTTTCCAATTGAAATTAATGGCAATGTGATTAATCCGTTCCAACCACAGAACATTACATTTACTTTATATTGATCACTGCGTGGTTAAAAATAAATACTGTGCAATATAAAAATAAACGTAAACACAATTTGTGAGAATGAAATAACAGTGGTTTCGCAAACCAATTGTTGTTTGCACAAAGTTCTTAGCTTTCCGTGACCATGCCAAGATTTTGTAAACCGAAGAAAAATTTTAATTTTCCCTGTTGAAATTTGGAAACCATGTCATTCATAAGCCGAAGTTTTGGGCTTTTCTACCCATTGAAAATGTACTTGCCGAATATATTCATTGGTTGCGGGAAAAGGTTGGATTCAAATTGACGAATATAAACGTCCACGGCAGTGAATGAGTTGATGTTGTTAGTTCATAGAGGGAGCGTTTGCTCATATTATGTATCCTATATCTTAAAACCACTTGAGACTGAATTTTTGACAAAAGCGCAATCACAATCTTTGATGCATGTGCGGACAAGGGTGGGGGACGACACAGCGAGGGTGACATCAGCATTGGGAGCTGTGGAGACGAGCGGTTGTCCGCACACGCACACACTGCTTCTATTCAGGCAGCTGGAGTGCGTCACGTCACGTGTGAGGTTAACTGGATGCGACTGACCTCATACGATCACTACGCGCTGCAAGTTAACTTGATTTGCGGGGTCTGCAGTGGAGAACAAGATGATGTGATCGATGAACCACAAGATTTAGTATTCTCACTTCTTTTCTTTTTTTTTTGCCATATAGAGCAATTGATTACATAATTTGAGACAAATGATACTTTGTGCAATAGCCAGTCACTAAAACAAACACTAATATAATAATAATTGTCATTCCCACCCGCATAATGTATCATATTAAATGCCTGTGCTGCCTGCATCATGAATATTTTCAACATTGCCTCCTATTAGCAATTCAGTGCATTTGAGAGAATGTCAGATATTGAACTGGATGGCTTTTTTTTTTTTTTTAAATTTGAAATGCTTGAACATGTTTTCAATGAGCCATCTGTTATACTGAATAATGCGCAAACTGTGCAGTCAGCTCAACGTCACATGACATAAGGTGCAGTGAATGAGCTGTGAAGGCAGCCACAAGTGTCTTTTTGTTCAAGTTGTTACACGGTCGTAATGAGAAAATGTGACACATTTGTGTTATAAGTGTTAAGATAAGTTTAATGGGGGTTTTTTAATTGCCAAATTTCCCTATGGTGGGACTAACAATTGTCTTATCTTGCTTGTAGGTCATAAATAACACTATAGAATCCTAAAGTTTGGTTATAAAGCTATAACCTAAAATGCATTGTAACCTCGACATTCTGCATTTTGAGTTTCTGCACAATTCGTTGCTCTCTAAACGAGCTGAAGGGCAAAATGTACATTTTATCCATGACTGACTTTTGAAAATGTGCACTCGCATGCCTTTCTGTGACTCCTCCAGTTTCGATTGTAACAATAAGTTACTGTTGATGTAAACTTTATTTGTATACTCAAAATGGTTTTGTTCTGGTTTTACTCAGCTTTACTTTTTTCTTTACTGCATGAACGATTTATGTTCCATGTACAGCACTTTGTATACAACAATGCTTGTTTTATTTAATTTGTAATTAGTTTGTATAAAGTTGAGTAGCTGTATTTAACATCCAAAGCACATACCGTTAGCCTGATAGCATAATAACCCAAGTCATTGTTTTATAGTGACAGCAAGTCAAAAACGATTTCAGCAATTTTGCCGTGAGGGTAAAAAGATACTCCGGACTGGCTCTGCTCAAACGGTTATTCAGGAGTTAGACAATGCTGACCTCTAGTGTAGTACGATATATTGCACTGTAGTCTCCAACTTCCAAGGTAAATACTGTACTGTACTTGGCTAACGTATGTATTTTTACTTTTTTGAATGTTACCAAACTTAATGGCATGGTGGGTGTTTAAAAAAATAATAAAAAAAAATACTGCTCATTTTATTTAACGCTACAAACACGAGTAACCTCATAGCGGTTAAATAAAACCGCACGTTTATCCAACTCAATTGGGTCTGGAAGAAAAAAAAACTTAAGTGCAAATGACAGAAGCCAAAACATAATAAAAAGAACACTTTATTTAGCGTTTGTTTTGTTTTTCTTTTTGGTCCAGTAACATGACGTGACTGACTTTTTAAATCATTCAGCTCAATCTGCTCCGAGCAAGACGTCACATACAGTCTAGAGCTACATCATTCATACGCATCTTTCTCTGCAAACGTGGGATACAAATAATTGTGAATACAGCTACCCCAACCACACAGCAAATAAGGGGGTGAGGAAATTATGCAATTTTGTCATAAAGACATACAAATGGTCTTCGTTTTAAATAAACCACTTAGCATCATCTCGAGTCGCACAATGGTAAAAACCGCTTGTGGTGAAAGCCTGGCAGCAAAATGGGGGTAAAAGACAAAAAAAAAGTTAAACAAAAAAGGCAAAAAAGTGGGCAAAAATAGGAACCAATAAACAATTACAACATGAAAAACAATGATGCTGAGGCATCCCCCGAAGAGGAGTCTCTCCACTTAAGAATTATCTCCTCCAGTTTGTTGCTGGAACACGTCGATAGTGTCTTCGTCTTCCATTTCCAACTGTATGACACAAACGAAACATCACATTCATTCATTGCACAACTCGTTACACTTCAGCACCCAAACATTAACTCCACAACTGTTTTAGCTTCCTCATGATGCCATGTTAGAAGCCTCCTGCATTTATGACAAAAAAAATGTGATGATGCATATTGAAACAGTGTCAGCCAAGTCTCAATAACGATAAAAGAGAATATACACTGCAAAGTGATATTAGTTTACGCTTAACATGAAGACCCAGTATGCTAAAAAGGTGTCCAATCTCCATCTGCATTTATGAAACTGCAAAATTGTGTTTAAAAAAAAAAAAAAAAAAAAAAAAAAAAACACCTTACATCCATAGTACTCTCCTTCCACATGACAAAAAAAATGTTACAATACATTTATTGAAAACTCAAAACCAGGTGTCAATGTGTTGGACGTGGATACCCAGCCACCCCCCCAAGGACCACGAGTAACCTGCATACATGTTCTAAAAATAACTCCCCAGCGAAGTGACGTAATGATTTCCTAGTAATGTAGAAATGATTGCTGAAAATCTGGCAAAGGTTTCAAGTCGACTGTTAGTTACCACGATCAGTATTCTGTCTGTATCAGTATTCACACACTCTAAAAACAGTCGGGTCAAAAATAACCCAACTATGGGTCAAAAAATGGACCGATCATCTACTTGGGTTGATTTGACCCAACTTTGATTCAAGACACGTGTCTGCCAACATAAAAAAACTCAGAAATATTGGTCAGATCCTTGACTTGCGTTTAAAATAAAAAAATAAAAAAAATTAAAAAAAATTGGGTCATTTTCTATAAAACAACCGAGAAAGTTGGATCAAATTGACCCAGAAAGTGGATCGATCAAATTTTGATTTGGTTACTTTTGATCCAACTGTTTTTAGAGCGATAGATGAACAATCTGGATCTGGACTTCATCAATGCGATGAACTGTATTGGTAAGTAGACAGACTTTAAAATCCGGGTGTATGGCAGGGCAATTTCAAGCTTAAAACAATGAAAAATTTATTTTTAGGAATGGCATCCTATATTTGTGCAATGATGCTTTTCACTGCAGTTTTTGGCATATAACCTGTGAAAGATTGCTGTATTGCATTATTATCAGTATGGAATAAAATTAAGGATGTGGGTGACCAACCTCTGAAGGTGTGTCCTTCTCATTTATTGGCTGCCCATCAAACCTAAACCTTATCTGACCAATCGACAGTCCCTGTGCAAAAGACAGAAATCACTTCAGGATGTGAGCACAACACAAAATTGGTCAACAGCACCAAGAGTCGCACGTTACCTGCCGTTCACAGTACGCCTTCATGAGTTTGCTGAGAGCAGTGTGCCTCTTGATTTTGAACTGGACCACCGAGCCATCTTGACCGGCCACTTTCAGGTTAACGTGGTCGTTTTCCGTCTTCACTCCTTCCTGCATACACGTAAGACACAACACAAGTTCGTCAGGTACACCTGTGCGGTAAAAGATGAGCGAAATAGCGAGGTGAGGGTGAGTCGGTCTTTCCAGCTGGCCATGCTAACCCATCGGTTAGCATGTTCAGCTAACCCGTGTTGGAACTGGCGCAGAAAGCCACAATGGCGCAAACGAAAGGAGCGGGCTATTGCGTTTTTATCAAGCGGAACGTCGCTCAGAGCCGGAAATATCCTCATAGAATTTTCATTATGACTGAGTTCTGCTAATAAAATGTGTCAAATGTTGCCCATTTAGACAAAATCTGCCAACCTTTGTTTTAGCGCCTGCTGCCTCCCTTCCCAGCTCAGATGCGCCACCCGGACGCAGCCGTGGAAGCGACGCTAGCTTAGCATTAGCATCCCATGCTAGCCAATTAGCTGACCGTTATCTTAGCCCCCAGCGGTTCTCAAACAAACTGGCAGGGCTGCGAACTCACCTTTGGCTTTTCCTCCGACATTCTGGCCCGTGCGAGGCGGTAGGTACGCGTGAATCGAAGGAGGAGACCGACCGTTAATTCAGCCGCGGCGAGGCGTCCGCAGTCTATCCGCCGTCTTGGTCGTTTCGTGCGCGGCAGGCGTGCGCACCGTAATTTAAACTGTAATTCGATCGCGGGGCGTCACGTGATACGATCGGTGGGCGGGCTTCTAGTCGCGGGAGCGCGCGCGGGGATTTGCGCGTGGCCGAGAGGTGGCTAGAATGAATGACTAGTTCTGTTACACTGAGCGGGATGGGTGGCGAATTGGGAAAATTATGGGTGTTGAAACCTTTTGTCAATGTTTTATGCAGACCGTTCGTCTAAACACGCTATTCTGACTAATTTTGTTTGTGGAATATGATAAGCAGCAAAATCTACCAGTTTTCTTCTATCTCGGGTGGCCATTTTGTCACCTACGGTCGACTGAAAATGACATCACAGTTGGTCGGCTCGGGTAACGACCAATCATGGCGTACCTGTTTGTTTGTTTTTTAGTTTGGTCATGTTACACTCACATTCTGCGCTGTAATTGGTCGTGAGCAAATGTGGTGTCATTTTCAGTCAACTGCAAGTGGCAAAATGGCCGCCCCCTCTGCGTGATGAAGGGTGGATTATTATCAGAAGACTACTTTAGACTATTAGGGGTGCATAGAACATTTTATTGTAAACAACATTTTTGGGTTAATTTCCTCCTAAAATGGGGAGTTAAAAAAAATGTGGGCTGTAAAATGTATTTTTTTTTAAATAATTGGTGTCAAAACATCATGGTACGGATACTTTTAATCAGGAAAATTGTGGAAGTAGAACTCTTTCAATTAAGCAAGTAAAAGTTACTTTTTTTCTGGAAAAGTGTGGGTGTACTTGTTCATTTGTAAAACTGAGGGGAAAGTTTAGGCGTTGAATGTTGCAAACAAGAAAAGTGTGGGTGTTTAAATCTTTTTGGTCTGGTGGTATAGACAAGAACAAGTGAAAGTGTGGTAAAAGAGAACACATTAACTCAATTTCCTTATGTGAAGTTGAGCATCCGCGTGGCTAGCTTATGAAAATGCAGCATGCTGAAGATTCAGAGCAGTGCGAGATGAATTTGTGATTTTATTTTCACTCAAGTAATAACATTGGGTA
This sequence comes from Festucalex cinctus, assembly GCF_051991245.1. Taxonomy (NCBI): domain Eukaryota; kingdom Metazoa; phylum Chordata; class Actinopteri; order Syngnathiformes; family Syngnathidae; genus Festucalex; species Festucalex cinctus. The sequence continues at coordinate 20,222,538 of NC_135421.1, read as the reverse complement.
TAAACAAACTCAGGTGTGGAACATTATGCAACATCTCAATTGCGCTCTTCAAACATGAAGTTGCCGAACACCACAAACATTTATCAACACGTATTATTTACGTGTTACAACGCCACAGGATTCATACAGTACAAACATGAGCAATGTGAACAATACTGTCATTTCAAATACAAGTTGCCATTTCTTGCTGAACTGTGTTAAATTAGATAATAGTGCAGTGGTCTAAAATAAGTGAAGTAAGGCAAAAAAAGATAAAATTCAAAATAGCAAGAATATATATCAACATCGTAAACTTTTTTTTTTTTTTTTTTTGGTAAACAAATACAATCAAAGTAAAAGATCACAGTTTAACATACAACTCCATCTTCATGTTAAATTGGAGCGGAACATTCTCCACCTGCATAGATGCCTCCTCACTTCAGATACGACAACTGCTACTTTGCAGTGGAGTAACTCAATTGCAGAGGTAAGGCATTTACTTGTCGTCCATGCGCAAGTAGGGATTAAGACCTGGAAAGAAAAAGCACACAATGAATGCCAAGTTTTTGTGTTTTGCTTATCACTTTACACCAGAAGAGGGCACTGCAGGCTTGTTGAATGCCGTTATTTTCAAACCCGCTTGTCTTTCCCTTGAACATTTCTTACTTTTTTTTTATGTTGGGGGTCAAACTGACACCACTTAGAAGGACAAACATTTCTATTAAATTGGAACTATGTGTTTTATGTCTACTGTTATTTTCATGTAAATTGTTTAATGCTTTTCAATAGTTTTTTTTTTTTTACATGTTGGTCCACTTTATTTGTATTTTTCTAATTAAAAAATAAATAAATAAATAAAAATACATTATTTTAAATGTATGTTTTGTATAACCGTCCATCCATTCATTTTCTTGTCCGCTCACTCAATGGCCTCCGAGCTAATGTACTCAAGAAGGAACAAATATGAGAAACCAAATGGGGCTGACCATATTTCTGTCGTATTTTGTCATGCCTCTGCTGCATTTCCATCCTCCTGTGGCGACAGAAACAAAACACCAAAGTGACAAACAGGCTTTACTCGTACAGATACAGAAGCGTATGTATTTAGTTAAATGGACATTTATTTACCTTTCTTTCTGACGGGCGTTCCTCGCACGGGTTTGCTGCATGGCCCTTACATCTTCATCGTCGTCACTACAAGATAAGATTGCAAAAGTGTCGTGTTTTGGGGTTAATAATTGATTGAAACCCGGAACATTTGCAACCCACTGTCCTTTAAAAAAAAAAAAAAAAAAAAGAAATGTGTTCTACAATAAGAAAAATATCATTTTTACAGTATTGTTGTTTATCAGCAGTAACATAAATGAATAAAAATGTAAATAATAAAACAGTTTGAAATCATGATTTCATGCTTCAGCACTCATTGACCTTGTTCTCAATCTGTTGTGTACACCATGGCCACCAGGGGGTAGTATAATACGCAAAAGCAGCGTGTTTCACACCTACTAATCAGTAATCCGTAATAATATATATATATTGCCGATGAGTTTGGGCAGCAAAAATAATCAAATTTTAATTGTCATCACAATTTTGTCAGCCACGATTAAATAAAACCTGATCAGGTCAGCGAACCAGTAGCTAGTCAGCAGCCACCAGGGGGCAACGCGTGGGGAAGGCTTCATTATTCTAGCAAGTGATGTTAAACAAGATGAAACCATGTTTTTTCACGTTAGCCCTTTGTAAATTCTATATTCTCATTTAAAAAAAAAAATGTTATACTATCATGTGTTGTTGCATCATTTTCTGTTAATTATTTTGCTGCTTGAAGGATTGACATTGATGCTAGTTTCCGTAAGTCTGTTTTGCAACTTGTGCTAACACTAAGCTAGCGGATGTATTGCTCTTTTGTTTAAAGGGATACTTCACTTATTTAGCCCATTATAGCAATAAAAAGTTAATATTATGTCTATAATTAATTTGATACTTTCATTATTTTTCACATACAATTAGTAACTTTAAAAACACATTTTGCAACTTGCTGTCGATTGAAAATGGCATGACAAGGGCTCAGGTAACCAATCACAGCTCACCTGTTTTCTAGGTTTGGTCATGTGACATTCACAAGCTGAGCTGTGATTGGTTACCTGAGCCCTTGTGATGTAATTTTCAGTCGACAGCAAGTTGCAAAATGTCTTTTTAAAGGTACTAATTGGACATGAAAAATAATGAAAATATCAATTTTTTTATAGGCAAAATATTAATGTTTGACTGCCAAAAATGGCTAAATAAATAAGGTGTCCCTTTATTGTGAGGTTTGGATATCGTTACATCCCTACTATCTGCTCCTGGTTGTGAAATTCACTGCCACATGTCTACTTGTTCATAACTAAAGATAAAAAACAAACAAAAACAATCCAAGTTGAAGAATGTCAAAAGCGTCCTTTTCTATGAACGTGAAAAAAAATGTTTAGCCACTCGTGTTTGATAAGTGTGAAGAAAAGCGAGTAGATTACAGCGGGGCCTTTGGAGACGGGCCGTATCAGCCTCGACAAATAACAAACCATTGTGTACCCCCCTCCCAGCTGCGGTCACATGACTCACCTGACTCGCTGACGCCGGCGGCGGCGGCAGCAGCAGCACAGGCAGCACACGAGGACGGCCAGCAGCAAAACGCCACACAGCACACCCAGCGTGATCATCAGCGTCTCGAAGTTGACTACAACGCAAACGCAAAATTATTTCGCAGCATACGTGACTATGAGTCGCTCAAATCCAACTCCGTTTTGGCGTAAATCTAATCAAATTATGAAATTTTTTTTAAGAGATAAAGTAATTAAAAAAGGAATAAAATTGATAATGCAATCTAAAAATGCTAATTAAATGTAATTGAACAATGAATGTAAGAAAACTGTAAAACAAAACAAAAAAGTTCATATGAAATTATATTATCTAATTAAAAAAATTAAACAATAAATGTAAACAAATCAGTAACTACAATAAAACAAATAAAATATAAGACAATTACAAAAAGTAAATGTAATAGACAAATAAAACGTAATCTATATAGCAACATTAAAAATGTCAAGTTAATACAAATCAATAAAAAAAAAAAAATACACTTTTAATGTAATTAATATTACAAAATACAAAGAACAAGACTGTAAAAAGAAATAAATACATTAACATTTAAAAAATGATCAAGAATAAAAAAATTCAGTAAATATAAATAATAAAAATGCTAATAAAAATGTAATTAAATGTTATAAAATAGCTATTAAAAATAATGACAAGAAACAGCAAGAGAAACACAAATACAATAAAACATTTAAAAATACTAAAAGTAAAATAAAAACAAAAGTAAAAATTTAAACAAATTGTAACTTAAAAATGAAAAAAAAAATCATGCAAATGTAAGGGGGGGAAATGCAACAAATAATATTAAAAAACATTGAAAAGGTATCAAATATAAATAGAAAATAACATGAAAATAATGGCAATAGCGAATAAAGATTAACAGCAGCAATTAAAAATATAAAAACAATTTCCAATCCCATTCATCCCATAAGGAAAAACGGACCTATGACAATGGTTACCTGTTTCCACACATGCATGGCAGTTAACAGTACAATAATGCCTCAGCCTGTTGACAAAATATTTCACATGTCAAGAACCCGCATGTTAATCCTTCCGGTGGCGTGTCTTACCCCAGCACAGGCCCCATCTGGCATCACTGAGGGGACACACGCTTTTCGGGGGCAGGATGTTCTTCGCGGGGTAGTCCAGGCACTGCTTGTTGGGAGCGCACCACAAACACTGCAATACAGTATGCAAATATTCAACATGTCTGCAGTAACACAAACATGAACACGCAGTATTGGTACATCGAGTACATACTTACAGATGCATCCTGCAGACATTGCGCACAGCTGCTGTTGGACTTGGAGGCACACGACACTGCAACTGACACAAAAACAACAAAAGAAATAAAACGAGCATTTGAAGTTCAGATGTTCTAGTAGGCTTTTCCTGGTTTTTTTTGTGTGTGTTTGTTTTGCTTACTAGCCGTAGCCCGAAGGTTTTAGGCTTATACTGTGGCTGCTATTTTGAACTGTTCATAATTCCTTCCAACTTGAGTACAGTTGCTTCAGTTGCAACTGATTTCCCAATATATTTCAGATGTACTAGTAGGCTTTTCCTGATAATCTTGATTTACACCATTTTTACGCCGAATGTGCATACTGTCTGTCTGCTATGATATGCTGCCATATGCCAACTGGCACAAATGGGCATATTTCAATGGCTATCTGGAGATTGCTTTGATGTATTGTGATGTGGCCATTGCCACCTAGGCTATATTTGCCTGCTATCAGACTTTTTAGGCCATATTGTGGTGGCCTTACCAGAACCAGCACTGTCTCCGTATAATCAATATTTGACATTTTGTGGGCTGTTTCTTGTCCATTCAGTCCATTCCTTATTGAAAGATTTAACCTGACTCACAACAAATTTGCAGTGAAAAGGATCAATAATGACTGAACATTTTAAGTGGATTTAAAAAAATAAATAAATAAATAAAAATCAATAGATACCTGTAAATAGCAATAACATGTTGATTTAATCATAAACCTGGGCTATGTTTAATGTAGAACCCAGTCAAGAGACTTTGGTGTTTTTGTTTTTTTACATACATTTTTCTATAGCGGGAAAAAAAAAGAAGTTTTTTTTATTTATTTTTTATCTAGTGTGAAAAAGTACGAGTCACATGACTTAAGAAGTCATGGGGAGGATTAATGGGTAGGGTTGAAAATTGTGAAACACAACTAGGTCAGTTCGTTGTCAAACACCATGTACTGTACAGTAAAGTATTATTAGGTCTAAAGCTCAAACTATAAACTAGTCGTATTAAGTTGTTAAACCTAAGCTAAGATTTTAAGAGTGTCGCATTCAATAAATAAAAAAAACAGTTTCACCATTAACTTCACTTGGTTTAACTTTAAAACAAAACGCTTGTTGTCGTGACCGCGAATTTGTAGCAAAAGCCAGCTAACAAACAGACCAAAAGGCGTTACACTGCTGTCATGAGACCCACAAAAAAAGCGCAATAAGCGTTGAAAGTGTGTCCAGAAACTCACCGGCAGGAGGAGAGGTCGTTATTTGTCCCTGGGTGGTGACGAGGCCGAACAAAAGGAAAACAAAGACGCCGTAGGAGGCACACATTGTGTGGACGACGGAGGAGTGAAATTCTCGTGGAAATAACGATTGCCAACTGTTGCCGCTGTTTAGGCAGAGTGAGAGAGAGGGAAGGGTGACGTCACTTCCTGATTGGTCATCAAAGAGTTTTTTTTTATTTTTTTTTCATCATCAAAGAGCTGCGAAGCTTCGAAACGACTTCGGTTTCGCTATCATTTTGGATAGAGGCGTTTGTTAGCATTAGCTCAACACGGTTAACTTCCATGTTGTGTCACAGACAACGTTGCAACTTTTAACATATTGTTTGGCTTAGTTTAATTTAAAAACAAAAGGAAAAACGTGACCTATTTTGAATAAAAGAGTATTCTAATAAAGAATGGAAAGAAAATCAAAACAGGATTTAAATGATATTTCAAATCAAGCGTCTTTTGGCACTTTTGAAACTAAAAGGATAAACAAAAAACAAACGTCATAAATGTCATTTTCTCCAAACTTCTTTTTGGACCACAAATGCAAATTATTTCAATTTGGGATATTTATACTGTAGATTTATCTTTTTGTACTGCATTTTTAAAATAAAAAGCTCCAACAACCTTGTTCTCAAAATGTACATGGTTATAATTTTGTAAATTTTTCGTCATACATATTCGAAAATCTACCCCAGTAAAGAATAACAATTATCATTCATTTCCAAATGAAGACATTTTGGTGTACTGGTAGTTCGTTCATGTCTAGTATGGGATGCACAGAGGGGGGGACGACAAGAATAAAACATTCATTGAAACTGTTTGAAATACAATAATTTATTAAAGCATCTTTAATATAAAACATTTTTTCAATGATTTTGTATTTGCTTCTACTGGAAAACAATAAGGTGAAGATACAGTCATCATTCATGGCAACGTCCATCAAGAGTCTGGTGTGGCCGCCGGCAGCTGACCAGATCTGCACCACTATGACAGAGGAGGATGACGAAGGATGTGAGGTGTATACTAAGTTCAATCTATATGTTTGGATTGCTATCATCATCATCACCATCCTTCTTATTATTAGGAATGGCATGTAAGCTGTGATCTGACTGGCATATAAGGAGGGCAAGTTTTAATATCAGACAATTGCTTAACTACAAGGCACACAATTGAGCACATTAACAGCTTATGTACGTATTTTCCCACGAATGCCATGTGTGCCCGAATGTATTTCGATCATACAGGCAAAACTGCAGCTGAGATTATTTTCAAATCCATCCATACTGCAAATAAATAAATACCCCACCCTCCTCCACGTGGCCTAAAAAACACACTAGCAACACTTTTAGTATCCACGCACATACACACTGAAGCTACCGTTTTAGGCTAATTCTGCAATTAGTGTCTTGGCAAAAGTGCAGTGGTTATCTCAATCATCGGTTCGCCGCACTTGCTTCTTTCATACTCGGGACGAAGTTAAAGGCCACGGCTGCATGAGAACAAGTCAAGTGATGAGTCCAAAATAGCTGTCAGTAAGGCAAGCTGTCCCAGTTACATACGCACATGCACCTGAGGGAATCTCCATTCAAGGAGAACATTCATTAAAGGAGTGAAATGTCCACTTGAGAGAAAAATAATAATAATTTGCAAACAGTATTTCCTCATATAGTGGCCAGAAAGGTGCTTCATCACGCAACTGCAAATTGGGGCAGGCATCTAGGAGAGATTTAAAAGTATTGCTTTGGCGCCATCTTGTGGTTATTATAGGCAGTTATCTATGTTTTTGAGGGAAGGTATCAATTACTTATGGATTTTTATTTGCAGCAGGGCTTGTTTTTGTTGTTGTTTTTTTTAATATTAGGGCCCAACTGATTAATTGGCCAGTCAATTAAATCATCTGATATGCTCTTTTTACATGTTCTGCCTGTAATTCATATTTTATTGCTGCAAAAGTTAACAAAAATAGTTATTTTGTTTATTATACTGAATTTTTAATTAATAATCAGATTAATCAGTTATCAGAACGTTATCCTGCCAAATATCGGAATTGGTATCAGCCTAAAAAAAAACATCTGCACTATTTATTTTTTTTTCCCGGTAGGGGTCACTATTTGAGGAATTACGGTATATTATGAAACATAGTTTGGTACGCCAACTTGACCTTGCTTATTAAAATCTAAACTAAAATCGAAATAATGTGAAAAGGGACCAGTGTACATATTCCAAGCGACATTCAAAGCTTCAAATGGTGCAATTTTTGTTTTTGTTTTTCTTCGATGATTCCTTGTCACAATTACTCTTTTTGCGCTGATTTGTTCCTCTTGTTGGTTGCTCCCAATATGTTGAAGCACAGTACTGGACTTGATCCTCGACCCGTAAATCATCTGATCCAGTTGCTGCCGTAGCTGGACACGGACTTAACGCTGCATCGTTTCTTCACGATCATGTTGATGTAGGCTTTCATGATCTTTGTGATCTCACCAACCTGAAAATGAAATCCATAAAACGCAGACTTCACATCGCAATTTTTCATTTTTTTTTTTTTTTGGCAGAATTTCTTCTCAGTATACTGTGCAAGTGAGTACCTGTGGCGTGTCAAAGAACATTTCCCTCTCATCCACGGTGATCTTGTACGTGCAGGGCTGCGGAGCGCCGAAGAATATGATGTGCTCGTAAGGGAAGGTCTCCAGTGGTTTGGGCTCTCCTCGTTTGTACACCGACACGTTTTCAGCGCTCACGCTCAACCAAAGATCGTGCGGGAAGCCTCCCTCTTTGCACTGTACACAATCATGCGCGAGATATGACGCAAGCCCAACTTGAAACCGTAAACCTTTTTATAAGTGGATGAGATGAGTTGACTGACCTCCACATCAAACAGCGTGGATCCATAGCCGGTCCACTCCTTGACGATGGTCATGTACTTGAGCATGGCCTGGTGCTGGAGCAGCCCGTGCAGGCGGCACCACTTCTCCACGATGCTGGCCCTGGTAGCCGACATCTCCTCCTTGATCCACATCTCCAGCATCTGCTCCTCCTCCACGCGTTGCTTCTTCAGCGAGCCCGTCTTCAAGCCTCGCCGCAGGGTCCCGTCCAGGAAGCTGGTCCTGCGCCGCTCCAGGGTCTGGCCGGAACCCGAGGCCGCCGCGCTCACCTTGGTGTACTGCAGGATGCGAGCGCGCAGGCGGCCCACGGGGTAGACGCTCTCCAGGTTCCACGCCGCCCGGGTTTTGTCGCCGTGGAGGAACTGCAGGCGCAGGGCGGCCAGGTGCTGCAAAGTCTCCTCGCGGGCCGGGAAGTGGCCTCGGGTTAAGCTCTCGTGGGCCTGACGGGACAGGAAAACGAGTTGACAGGTCAGCGCTCGATTCCTCCTCACATGATGTTCGGGTGTTTCGTAAATATACGGGGTAAGTAAACGGATTTTGTGCGCCATAATGCATCACACATTTTCAATGAGAGTCAGTATTTCTAGTACTTGTACTGTTTTTACTTTCACAGATGTGCAAGTTAGCCATGCCACGGACACTAACGCACACCATAGATGATGACTTTTGAACTTTGCACCAATAACAATCCTCATGGTGTTTTTCCTTTTTGTCCCGGAGGACCCAAACTCATAATTTTAAAAAATAGTTTGGAATGTGGACTCTTTGCGTCAGTCCATCTCAATATGGACACCACAGCATTGATCCTATTCATTAGCCCTTCTATTGTAATATGTATCATCATCATTGTATATGGTTTCACAGTTACAACACATTTGCTCCCAAAAACATATAAATACGTTCTATTTTAAATATTACCATGGTCTCAAAGACGTATTTATACTTTTTTTTTTTTATTTTATAGAGCATACAAAAGGCTTTGATGCAGCCTCTGAACTGAAGAGCACGCTTGAAGCAATGGTAGATATTACAAAAAGAACCAGCAGGTGGCAGCAGAGTATAAGAGATCAACCAGGGCCATGTTGCAACAAGCTCTTTTCCCCACTGTTTTAAACAGGTTGTGGGGGTTTGCTTCAGTGATATATTTTGTGAAATTGTGAAAATATTTGCATAATTCAAATTCAATAATTGTAAATATAAATTAAAAAGGTCCTGAATTGTCTTAAAGTGCAAAAAGTCAAGTCCTTCAAAAATGTAAGAAAATATTTTCAAATTCATGCGAACAGTAAATTTCAAGAAAACAGTAAGATAAAAAAAATGGGCCTGTAAAATTCTATTTTCTTATGAATTTATGGGAAAAAGAGATGTTCAACTAATCAATTCATGGTTTTATGAATCGATATTAGGCCTTAAAAGGAAAATTTATTCGATATCAAATTTTTTATTATTATTTTTTTTAACCCAACCCTAGTTACATCATCACTCTTGAGGGAAACCTGAAGGACAAAAATGAGTTGAACACCCGTGAAACTGACCTGCTCAAACATGAAGGCAAACTCCACCCCCTCCGTTGGCATGCTCTCCACATCCAGGAAGCAATAGAGTTTGAAGTAGAGCTTCCACTGGCCTTCGTCCTCGGCTTCTTCACTTCCAGCCAATCTAGTGACAATGTCAAAAAAACCAAAAACGTTAACAGTTGGAATGTCCCGTTTCATTTCCCGGACATGTCACCACCACCTTTCGAATTTGGCCAGCACGTCCGCCACCAGCACCCTGCTTTCCACAGCTTTGTCAATAGAGTTGTTGTGCTCAAAGAGAGCAAACATGTTCCTGCTGTCCTCCATGGCCAGACCTCTGATCAGCTTCTCCACCACCTTACACAAAAATAAGCCCCACCCCAAAGGTCATTTCAACCGTTTGGAAGTTTTGCTGATTTCAATACGAAAACGTATTAATACCTCGCCGGCAGTGGTGTGCGAGTTAATGGAGATCTTGCAGGAGCCTCCCCCGTGACAGTAGACTGTGGTGGTCATTTCCTGTCTCGTGAGAAGTGCGATGATTTCCTCTTGGGAGGGGACAAATTCTCTGGTCTTGGTCTTCTTCAGAGACTCGCTGATGAAATGCGCAAACATTTCGATCTCAGTCCCTGGGAACAGCTCCTTTATCCTACAGTCACACACAGGAGGAGGATACTTGTGTTTAAAAAAAATAAATAAATAAATAAATAAATAAAAAATAAATAAATAAAATAAGCATATGAGAGCAGCTGAACTTTATTTGGGGTTTATCAGAAGTATTAGAAATGGTGGCAGGTGTGTGCTGACTCCTATTTAAGATGAATTTGGATGTGTTTGGTACATTCTAAAGTAATAGTCACATCCACAGTTCTCAAACTAAATTATCTGTTTAATTTTACTTTTGTTCTAGAAATTATTTTTTAAAATGGGATACTTGACTCATTTAGCCATTTTCAGCAGTAAGAAGATAATATTCTTTATTTTTCATTACTGGCTTTAAAAACACGTTGCCACTTGTCGACTGAAGATGACATCACGCCGAACAGGTAACGACCAATCAGGGCTCAGTTTGCTAATGTAACACGACTAAACCGAGAAAACAGCTGAGCCGTGATTGGTTGTTACCTGAGCTCAGAGCACCTGTGATGCCATTTTCAGTCGACAGCAAGCGGCAAAATTAGTTTTTAAAGGTATTAGTTGCATGTGAAAAATAATGGCGTTATAAAATTAATTCTAGACAAAATATTAACTTTTTACTGTCAAAAATGGCTCAATGAGTCACGTATCATGTAATGGTGGAAATTGTATTAAAATTATTATTATTATTATCCATCCATTTTCTTGACTGCTTATTCCTCACAAGGGTCGCGGGGGTGCTGGAGCCTATCCCAGCTGGCTTCGGGCAGTAGCCGTACTAGGCGGGGTACACCCTGAACTGGTTGCCAGCCAATTGCAGATTATTATTATTATTGTATTAAAATTTGTCATTATTTTAAAAAATGGCAATTTTTTAAAACCACTGTAAATAAATAAATATGCTAGTACCAATAAGGATTTTCTTTCTAATTTTACAAATTATATTTTATATGTATTTCATATTTTGAGATCGTGTTACATATTAGAAGAGAAAAAGAGAACATTTATTCAATTCAATTTATCTGTACGTGCTGTATGTAACGAGTATTGGCATTAAAAATCATTTTATCCTCAACTCTATGGATAGGACATATTTTGGTTATACGAATTGCATCATTGGCATTAATTCTCCCTGTTTCACGTGCCTCCAAGTTGCTTGTGTTGTTCCGCTTTTACAAGTTCCCCAGATCTTTCTTTCTGGCATGTGTGATATGTTCAACACGCCATCAGAAAAATAAAGACTTATGTAATGACACCCGAAAACTTAAATTAGTGAGCGTGTGTGTCGCACCGTTTGAGGTGAAACTTGAGGTAGCGCAGGATGCCGCGGCTGGGCAGGAAGGTGCAGGTCATGCAGGTGAGGAGGTGCCAGTGGGCGCGGTTGGCGGGGCTGTTGGGGTGCGGCACGTGATTGGTCTGCTTGATCAGCTGACAGTAGACCTCATCTCGGAGCGGCCGCAAGTCCTGACACGTCTGCAGGATCCCCTGGATGATGGGCACGGGGTCCGAAACGGCCTCCATCTCTTGCAGGGAGTTGAAGATCTTCACGGCTTCGTCTTGCAGGCTGGTGTAACCCTTCTCCTTTTGCACTGGAAGCGACAGATGGAGGGACATTTGAATTGGAGAGCAACAGGTAAGGATCCCTCAACCAAGCTACACGTATGCCATTACTGTACACAAATTAATTTATTGCTTGTAATTATATATATATATATATATATATATATATATATATATATATATATATATATATATATATATATATATTTATTTATTTTTTTTAAATAAATAAATGAATAAATAAATAAATACATGAAAAAAGGACAAAAAAACATATTTATGCACAAAAATAACTGCATATTAAATCACAATAATAATACTGAGAAAAGTATTAAATTGCAAATATGAGGATTCCTCCAGGCAACATTTAAGAATCTGAAATACCTAATAAACCGATGCCGTATAACCACAAAAAAAAAAAAAAAGCCATATCCAAATGTCAGCAACTCACAGTGGATGCTGACATCCCCGTAAGGCAAAGGTAGGAGTGGTGAGTGCAAAGGATGCTGCGTGTATCTCAGGATGGGGTTCCTCCAGTACGTCTGCTCCACCGCCTCCACATTCAAACTGTTCTCCTAAGAAACAGGAAAACGGTCGCTCAGTATTTCCAGCATTGCGTCAAAGTCAGAAACAGTACACACGTCACCGCAGTACATCCAGTAAGATGGCCGGAAGCAAACAAGAGTGTTTTCACAACACACATAGTGAGTGAGTGAGTACCTCACTTTACTACACACACTGTCCCTGCCACAGACTTGCATGACTGAAAAGAGTTGTTTCAAGCATATTATTGTTACGCAACTGTAATGTATTAGTGTTGCCATAAGAGCACAAAAAGGCCTACCTTGATGTCCCTAATGAGTTGCTGAGTCGGCGTTTCGATGGGCACTTTGCTGTCAATGGCTCCCTGTATGGCGTTTGTCCAGCGCATGGCTTCGTTCAGCATTTTGGTGTACAGGCGGTAAGAGTGTTTGCGTCCGTGGATGATGATGTTCCAGTAACCTGCGATAGGAAGGGAGATATGTCACAATTGATTAGCAGAGGGGCTTGTGTTTAGGTGAAAATTGTTACTTTCATGTGCAATACATTCTTTATTTACTAACCAGTATCTTTGAAGACCTTTTCGTCAGGTTGGACCACAGAACACAGACTATTGAGGACCAGAGTTCCCAATTTGGAGGCACTACGCTCGGATGACTTGTAGTAGTCCAGGGAGTTGGTGGTGAGGACGAACCAACGCTTCTTCAGCTTTAGAGACGTGCTTTTCACCCCCGACTTCATCTCTTTTTGCAGCCAGCCTACAGGAAGAAAGAACATGACATTACACTATTTCATGTTATTATTGTTGATATAGTCTTACCTCTGACGATAAATTCCTGTCCATCCCCTCTGGAGTCTCCCTTGGATTTTTGCAGCAGGCCGATCCAGTGGTGCATCTCCTCGGGCGTGTCCGTGTTGCAGTGGATCACCCGGTTGGCGGTGATGATCACAAATGAGTTTGGTCTAGAAAAGACACAAAAAACAGGTTGCTTTATTATATGCAGTAATCAGTACGCAAACATTTATTCAGTTTACTTGTCCAGTGGACCCCCGCTGTTTGTGGTGGAAATGGACCGGGCCGGCACATGAATGGTGAATATCCATGTGCAATTGATGCCCATTGAAATGCATTGAGAGGGAAAAAATGAAATTCTTTATATATTTTTTACACCCAAAAGATGCTTCAAGAAATGCTGATAATCCATCAGTGTGCGAAAAATTGGGGTTTGGCTCCCCGTAAAAATAAAAATAAAATTAAATCAAAACAACAGAAACTACTAATAACAAAAATTATTACCAGTTTAAAAAATATAGATTTTTTTTTTTCAGCGCAATGACAGGCATCAATTATGCACTAATTTTTGCTTTTTATGGCCTGGCCCAGTCCCTATAAAGAACTAAAAACAGAACTGAAAAATAGAGATATATAAAAAAAAAAAAATACAATATAGTATTTTATATTTATTGTTATTTTAGGTATGAATATTTATGTGTGGAATATGTTTACAAACTATATAAAATTAAAGGCCTTTTCCCAATAGTGTGCTTAGTTCTCTCCATGGTTCAGTATTTAATGTCCGTAACCACCACAATATGAGGAAATATATTACAGATTACAATTTCTGGACCATGCTCACCTGTCAGGGTTGTCTGACGCACAAACCGAATCAATCAAGCCGACATCTAGCGTGCCCTGGACAGACAAAAAGAAAGGTAAATACAACTATGCTTCGTAATGATAACGCATATCAACAAAATGTTAACTATGAATAAATTTGATGTTCAACACAGTAAGTTCCTTGTCTAATAAAGGGATAACCGCAATGAAAATGACTATAAATTTCATGAACATGTTTAATCTTCATTATTATTGGTCAGAATTGAGGCTGAAGTTGGAGCCCAGTAAAGAGCGCAAATTGGTGGGGAGGGGGATTAAATCAAAGACGACTAACCACAGCATTCTTTGGGTTGGCCTGTTCATGGTGCATCTCCGTAAGCTGCTCCGGACTGGCGCTGTGGACCCGACTCAGCACGCTGAACCAACCACTGGATGGGACCACGGGGAGTTCAGGAAAGTAAACAAGAGGGAAAATGTCAGAACAGTTAATTGGAAAATGATATAGCATGACTTTCCATTGGCAATGACAAGGAGGAGGAGGAGAAGACGCGATTCAATGTACTGGGCAGTACCTGGCATCTTCTGGAGATTCTGCATAGATGTGATAAGTCCTCTCCTCAGTGACAATGTTGAGTGCATTTTCCTTCTCATGATTGTCCACTATCTCCCTGTAGGGGAGCCAAAGATAAACCAATCATCAAGTTCTGTCAACGTGAGTCCTCAAATAGCAACATTGAAGCTAAAAATAGCATTACTTACTTGGCCGCGCGCACGTCAATGGTCCCTTTGAGCTTCTCCTCGCTGTCGTTTTCAAAGTACATGAGCTTGGAGTCCCGCAAGACGAACCAGCGCATCTTCCAGTTTCGGCGCGACAACGTGGACATTCCGCCACCTTTCTTGTAAAGCCAACCCGACTTGACCGAGTCCTGCTTGGCCCGGAACCACATGAAGGTCTCGTCTTTTAGCACGCACCAGCGGCGACGCCATGGGATCATAAGGCCACCTGGAAATGGAAGAAGGAAATATTTGAAGTGAATTTCAACTTAAAATAAAAAAATCCGTAAAAATCCGTACTGCTTGTTGGAACCATTAATCCCCTTAACACTGCATTTCCTGACCCTGACGAAGAATGGGGAGGTGAAGTTGATTTTTTTTTTTTTTAATTACTTTTCTGAACGGGTGAAGCACCTAGCTAAAGCACCTAGCACGTTTTGACATTTTCTCATAACTAAGAGCTGGTGTAATACCAAGACTGACCTATGGGAGGCAGCACAGTGCCTCAGGAGTTGCCGGAAATTACAAAGAAGAAATAGAAGAAGGTAGCTAATTGTTAGTTGATCTGGTAGCTGTATTACAGTTTCTAACACTTCTCCTTGTTATTTTTATTGTGGTAAATAACTCAATTGTTGTCGGTTCTTCTGATGTGAGATTTCAGTACAAAAAAAAAAAAGGATTTTGTAACACCACTAACTCTTCATATAGAGGTAGCCGTGGAAGTAGGGTGGCCCGGCGCCATTCAGCAGATGCAGCCTGCCGTTGGAAACCTCCTCATCCGTGTCCACGTAGCCGTCATTGTCGTCGTCGCTGTCGATGAACTGCAACAAAAGACCACAGATGTTTTACCCTTGGTGTGCCTTTTGACTTTTTTTGGCGTGCGTACAAGAAACTTTGAATAGATCTGTGCACCTGCAAGTTCTAATCTGTGCCAAAAATAACTTGTTTTTTTTTTTCCCACTCATGTGGAGAACAAAAAGCTTTCCTCCCTTTGACACGTTTTGATTTGACAGCATAAGAGAATTTTAAGGCGTGTAACAGCAACAAACTCCCACCATTTTCACTGTCAATACTAAGGATAGCACATTTGACTACATTTACTTGGACTATAGTTGCCATTGTATGGATGTTGTTCTTATAATGCGAATAATTAACACCGCCCTCATGCCACTTCATGGTGGCAAAGCACTACTTTTTCCATTAGACGGAGCCGTACCCTGTCCTAAATAAAGCTCCTACCTTCATTTCAACATAGCTCCTTGGCACCAAAAAATACTTTTATGCCATTATATACATTTCTTGGCAATAATATGGTATATTGTGACGTTGCTAGTCTAAATATTACATTCCGATTAATATTACATTTGTGGGAGCATCCATTTTGCCACTTGCTGTCAACTGAAGATGACATCACAGTTGCTCAAAGGTAACTAACAACCAATCACAGATCAGCTTCAGAAAAAAGGTGAGCTGTGATTGGTCGTTTCCTGAGCAACTGTGATGTCATCTTCAGTGGACAGAAAATGGCAAAAAGGCCACCTTCTGATTGATACAAACTGCTGGATTTTGCTGCTAATTAACGTGATGTTAACCAATTTTAGACTTTTGGAGTATTAGGGCTGCATAGAACATATTATTGTCAAGAATTTTTTTTATTATTTAGTTGTTTTTTTTTGGGGGGTGGGGGAATTTGTTGGCTTCCCCTTTAGCAGATATTGAAAATAAATGTTGTGGTTGTTTTAAATATAAGTGCATTTATCTTTGTGTTATGTTTAGCTTTAAAGTAAAGTTCAACTGGTGTAGCAATAAATAGCTTGAAGTCTCCTATTTGAAGAATTGCTCACTATCTACCAAACTACCTCTTGCTGCAAAGTGAATGGAATTAAATTCTTGTTCTCACCGAGTCCGAGCTGCCTTTGTAGGAGTCCAGGCTGTTGTGGGTGCAGGACGATTTGCGTAGCACCTCCTCATCCGTGATGTGACCACCGTCGATGCTCGCACCCGAGCTCCCGTGAGCCTCCTCAAACTCCTCCTGGTCATAGTCCGACTCGCCGTCTGGCAGGTTGGAGCAGGATGCCTGCTGGCTCAGGGGCTCTGAGTGTGAACCCTTGTCGTTGGTGACCGCAAGAGGAGGAGCAGAGCAAGGAATTTGGGAGTCTGGGATACGGTTGAGTCCATCGGAAGGAGGGCTGACTAAGAGTCCCTCTGAAAATGCCGGCGGAGGAGGGGGGAGACTTTGGAATATGTCCTTGTCCAGGGGAACTGGAGCTAGTGGGGGAAAGTCAGGCAGAGGAACGCACTCGTCCTCCGCGTGGAAACCCTCGTCCACCTCCTCCTCGGCCAGAGGAGCGGTGGATTCGGTCGGGTCGTGGAGGTTCTCCTCGCTAGACAGCGACGGCTCCAAAGCGCCAAAGTCCAAAAGCTCCAGGAATTCCGTAGCCACGCGGGATGCCTCCTTCTCCAGTCGATAGATCTCAGCTTCCCGCATCTGGCGCAGGTCCTCGCGGGAGATCTCGCCGAGAAGAGACACGCCATCCTCCTGCTGCCTCTGCAGGCGTTCGATTTCTCTCTCCAGCCGCAGGATCTCCTCCATCTGACGGCTCTCCTCATCGGTGGTGTGGTTGTAAGACACGGTCTGAGACATAGTAATGATAGATGATGGCGACAATAATCAGTTTCATGTTTCTATAATGGTTTCTTGAGAAAGTTTGACTAAAACCGAATCGTTGCCAATCCAAATCCATATTTCACATTTAATCAGTTCCAGATACACAAAACTATTATCAGTTTTTTTGTCATCCAGCGTGTTTTTTTTTTTTTTTAAATCAAATGGTTGCAACTCGGAACTTTCTTTCATAATGCGTAAAATGTAGGTGTGTGCAAAAAAAAAAAAATCGATTCTCGTTTAGTACGATTAAGAATCAATTTTAAATCTCACAGAATCAGTTTTATTTAAATTATTTTACACGGTCTTGCCCTTTTTTGTGTATGTGTGTCTTTATTGGAAGCGCTTTTGATGTTGTACATTATTTAGCCACTTAGGGGCAGTGTGGCTCTGATACACCGTTAAGTTGTAGCCACATTAGAGAGTAGAAGGAAGAAGTCACAATCAAGTTATGCCAATAAAAGTTTTTTTTTTGCCGCGCAGGAAGAGCATATGCCGGTGAGTAATGTTAACATGCTTCTCTGTACACATTCCTGAAGAGTTTTGTATGAATAGCCATTATTTTGAGGGATAAAAGTGCCGCGAGTAGCATGCTAATTAGCATTAGCGAGTCAGACTGGAGTAGCTCATGACGATTCTTTGCACATCTATAAATTGAAGTAGAAATCATTGTCAATCAAATCATTTTGAATTGAAAATCGATTCTGAATCGATTCGCAGACCCCAAAAATCGGAATCGAAACGTGAGACAGTCAAAGATTCCCACCCTTAGTAAAAAGGGTTCAACATACATACGGCAAGGCATAGCCACAATGGCAGTTTTTATTCACAATTAAAAAAAAATAACAAGCCTCCAGGTTTGCTCGGCAAAACTCGGGCAAGTTAGAGGAACAACATTGGTGTAACATCCTGTCTAAAGTCTGGCCTTCAAAATAAAAGCACAACTGTACAATCACAACTTCAGTGCACTTTCTTTAAGTCTATGGTGGCTTATTTAGCAGTCACATTCAAAATTATTTTGTGCTTGTTTATTGAGTGCAATTCTGTGATTCTCAGTGTGAAATGGATATTATTACATACTGCTACGAAGCCTCCCTCTAGTTGTACGAGAAAGAATCACTGCCTAGGTACAGTTCAACTGTATTAAACTTGTACATTTATACAGCTAAGTGAAGACTGTGGCGCATAAATATGCGTGACCAATCATTGACCATTCTGGAAAATCATAAATAGTAAGTAGAAAGTGAAAAAGGAGCATTAAGTACATACCAAGGGCACTGCATTACTCCCACATATGCTTTTTAAATTCCAATTTCCCTTTTATGAAGTACTAAAATGCACAGATGACTAATGTTCTGTGTCAGCGTTTCCCAACCTTTCTTTAGCCAAGGCACATATTTTACATCTCATGGTACACCACCAAAAAAAATGTCACGAAAGTACTGAAATAGTGATTTTCGTCGTAAGAAAGTATTTCATCATTCTACCCGTCACGAGGAAATAGATAAAAACAGATACATGATTTGTCATAAATGTATATTTCTTAAACTAATTCAGTGAAATTGGATAATTTCCTGTGGTACTGTGGTTGAGAATCACTGGTCTATGTGATTCATTATAAAACTCGACAACTAAATTATTTTTTGCTGGCTTGCAGGAGCAACCACATAAATCACCAGAATTGCTCAGAAGGTCACGTAGCAAGCTGGCACGGCTTCTTACTGCTCGGTACAATTTATTCGGCCTCAAAAAAAAATAAAAATAAAAAATAAAAAAAATAAGTGTGAGGGTTTATTTTTGTTGTTTGTTTCAAGCTCTTTCCGACACAGCACCATCTTTTGGACGACTGCCTCACTTGCACTTTAATTAAAAACCACAAGACAACATTGAACGACTGTTTCAATGTTCTCACCTTCTGGCAAGCGCCATTCAGCAGCAGCGAGTTCCTGAGGACAAATATAAAAACACGTGTGTTACTCATTGATGCTCAAAGGGACTTTTTCAACATTACTATGGGCAATCCAGCTACCAGCTTGGAAGTTAGTCTGTGAGTAGGAAGGTCACGATCACGCCACTTAAACTTGGGAGTATCTGCTGATACAGAGTTTTGATCTGACACCTTACAAAATGCATTAATCCAAATTGTCTTATCGTCAAGATTATTATTTTTTATTTGAATGTGTAAATTAGAATTTCTCCATACTGCGCCTTTTGACCTCAGGTAGCTCTGAAAAATCTCCCAGTGAGAAATGGGGGAGGGTCCATTACCTTTTGACATCCCCGTTTGCAGCCTTTTTTTGCTCCTCCTCTTTGTCCTTCATGAGCCTCAGCTCCTCCTCGGCTTTCCTCTTCAGCTCCTCGTCCAGCAGCCTCCGTCTCTCCTCCTCCTCCTTTCGCCTCTCCTCCTCCATCTTCCTCTCCTCTTCCTCCTCTAGGCGCCTCTTCTCCTCTTCCTCCCGGCGCTTGCGTTTCTGCTCCTCCTCCCTGAGCTGCCGACAGAGTGATCGGGCCAGCTGGCCGCGGTGGTGCTTCTGCAGGACGACGGAGGCCGAGCGCAGGCGCAAGAAACTACGCCTCCAGAAGTGAGCGCGGTAGTTCTTCTGAATGGTGACGGCGCTGGCCAGGGCCCTCTTGTACTGCTTCCTAGAAGAGAGGAAACTGATTTTATGTAATTTATTGCTGTTCGCTCCATCCGTCTATTACTACAGCCATCTATTCAGTCTTGCTCTTTTTATGGACTGTAGTTACCTTTCCATCTATCTATAGTATCTATCCATCCATCCATCAATATATTTATCGCCCTATCTACCTAGTTCGGCTATGCCAACTATTAGTGATGTACGATAATGCTATTTTCAACCGATACGATAAACCAATAATTTAGAAAGTGCCGATGTTGATAACCGATAAGCCGGTAATTGTTTGCCAAATTAACTTGAATATAAATATATTTTAGAGTCCTACTATAAACCCCACATACTGCCCGAAGCCAGCTTGGATAGGCTCCAGCATCCCCGCGACCCTTATAAGGAGTAAGCGGTTAAGAAAATGGATAGATGGAGTCCTACTATAAGTCTAACAAATACATTGAAACATTGTGAAAACGTTACACAATATTTCAAAGTATGTAAGTCACCATGAAGCTGAATTTTATTGATATTAGCCACAACCACAACAGATGGACCAACGGGGCATGTCTATTATTATGGCTGGATTTCTTTATTACCTGGTTTATATGTATGAAATCAAATTGGTCGAAAATTGCCAATAATTACCGGCCACCGATAATATCGTGCATCGCTACCATCTATGTAGCTAGTAGCTACGTTATCTATCTATCTATGCTAAACATCTTGCTACGTACGCTATGTAGCTACGTTATCTATCTATCTATCTATCTATCTATCTATCTATCTATTTCTGTCGCTCTATCACGCTCCCTATTTACCTATACCTGTCTGTCTATCATCTTTCTCCTCATAAATTTATCGCCCTCACTATCTACTGTATCTACCTAGCTACGCTAGCTAACTCTGCTAAGCATCTAGCTAGGCTATCTAAGTAGCTACGTTATCTATCTCTATATCTATCCATCTCTGTCGCTCTATCACTCTCTCTATTTACCTATACCTATATATTTATCGCCCTCCCTATCTACGCTATCTATCTACTGTGTCTATCTAGCTCCATTAACTATGTAGGTAGCTACGTTATCTGTTTATCGCTCTCCCTCTCTCCTGATCTCCCTCCCCATCTATTCATTTATCTATCCCTTCGTCGCGCTAGCTTTCTTCACCAATCGTTCTCTCTTTTGCTGCATATACCCGTCGTATATTGTTTTCTATCCAACTGACAATTCCGAACATCCATGCAGTTTTGATATTTCCATAAGCTTTAAACAAACGGTGTATTGTTTTGCGTTTGCCTGTGACATGCTTACAAACCAGCCAGATTGTTATAGTAGTCAAACGACACATCGTCACATTTTGACATCAAAATAATCCTCACAAATCAAATTGCAACGATCCAAAGTCCAATGCTTTGAGCGGAGAGCTTCCTTTTACCCAGTTGACCGCCATTTTGACTTAGGACGCCAGCTCGGAATTGTCAATCGCTGTAACTCTTATCTCTGAATCGCTCTCCCTCTATCTCCCTAGCTTTACTGCCCATCTATCTATCAATCTATCGTACTCTTTCCTGATGCGGGAAGCCGTCAACACGGCATGTCGCCACAAGCATACGTGTGACGTTGCAGGCCTCGCGCCCGCTGGCATCCTGGGTTTAAATAAACAGGGCTCCTAGCGCTGCGTGTTTACAGTCTGATGAGCATGCGGTTGTGTGGGCTGTTGTGTTTAGCGCTGTGACTAAGCCGAGTCGCACACGCGCACCGGACGCGCGCGCGCACCATAAACATGGCACGGCCCACACACAATGCGCTGACCCTTTCACCCCGAGTTTGGCCCCCGTCTCCGCCGTAATCACGCCATTGGCTTGTGACTCATCTCCAGTCAGAGATACTGTTACATATAATAACACAAAGGCTGCACTTGTGGCTTCGGCCAACATTTCGGGCCGCTCTATCTTTTTAGTCAGCTTTGAAAGCGACGTGAAAACGGTGTAATGCACCTCATGTTGTCATTTATGTCAAATTGGCAGAATCATTTCAGATGTGGAACGCACTCATTAAGGATTTTAAAGAGTCTTTAGAGGGAATTCAGAGATCTGTATCCGACTACATTATGCATGTTTGACGATAATTGCTAAAAACATGCAAACATTCATTTCCGTTTTACTGTTTTTTTGTTGTTGTTGTTTTGTTTTTTTGTTTTTTTTTATGTATAAAATGGGGATCAAGTGACACACTTGGGCCTTGAAATGAGTCAACCAATATTTAAGAATTTGAGCGCTTTTATTCAAATCAGCAGTTATCTGGTGCAATTACGACATGTAGTTAGCTAGCTAGGGAGCTAGCTATGCCTTACACTCCATAAAATGCATGGTTAGGTTCTGTATGTAATTTAAGCAGACAGACGGTTTTCAAACTGACAGTGATTTATGGTTACCATCACACTTTTCCTCGCATCCGTGGTGATGTCACATAAAGAAAGCCCTTGTGGAGCGCACAGCTGTCAAACTCAAGGCCACATCACTTTACAAGGCCCACGAACGCAAATAAAGTGTCTGGCGTGTTTCGTGATAAATGGATTTGTTCTTTTTAGCTTGGCAAGGAAATCTATGCTGAAATTGCAATTTTTTTTCACTTTTAAATAGATCTTACAAGCGTTTTTTTCTTTATCTCTCAGTAAATCGCTTTGCAACATTAAATGAACAATGGTTTTATATTTACATTTTTGCGTGCCATGCTGTATTTATTGTTAAATTATATACAACTCTGGGGGGAAAAAAAGAGACCACTGCAAAATTTTGAATATAACAATAATAGCAATCAAATGCAGGGCCAGTCATGTATATGTCACAATGTGATGATGTATTTCACACAGTCTATTTACAGTAATATTCTCATAAGTAATTGACAACAATCAAAATAGCTTACTTATAGATGCCACACGATGGCAGCAAAGCATTTTTTTTCTATTAGACAAGGCTATGGCTTAACTGAATGAAGCCACAAGAGGCACCAAATCAGTATTGTTATATTAAGTCAACTCAAGTGAAGTCATCATGATTTATATAGCGCTTTCAGACATGGCTTTCTGCGAAAAGGCAAAATTGTGAATGCCGAACCACGAATATGTGGCGGTTCAATGCAGTATTTATTGCATGCATAAAAAGTCTTTTGACTGGCTGTCAACATTATATCACAGTTTGGTGTTAAACGGTTTTGGCTAGCTCAGCAAGCGGCTGTGCCAGTTGAACTGTTTAGTTTTCAATTAAATATGATTACAGCTGTCTAAAATGTGTCAACCAGAAGTGAGCACTATTATCTTTGCAAAGGCAGGCATTTTTTTAAATTAAATTCTGCTCCTGCACATGTCATAACATTATAACTTAGCGGAATCGTAATAGAAGACGTGCCCGGGGGTATGCAAGCCGTCCGAGCATTATTCAACATCCTTGATATCCAGATTACGGTCCATGTACTAGTACGCTCTTTGTCCTCACTAGTAGGACAACTTTAGCCGACTAGTATGGCAAATAAATGCTTCGACTGATATTTTAAAATTCTACATCTAGTGCTTCATTAGTTCTCATAGAGATACAATGCTGCCATCTACTGGAAATAGTTAGTGGATGTTTTTTTTTTTTTTTTTTTCCACCCCATTCACAAACCAGAGCTGCACAAGACGTTGCGCTGCCCATTGAAGAAAAAATAAAAACCGCAGTTGACGTCAATTGTCGTGATTGGCAATACTCTGTGGGCATGTCATTAACGTCAATCAACGTTTTTGGCGGTACTAGTAATTTGTTTTCCCCACTTCTGCTTAATATTTCTACACACTAGTAGGACAACTACTGTACATGTTACAAGTGAG